>NC_090298.1:45005000-45643333 GCF_039906515.1 Pseudorca crassidens | reverse complement strand
AACCCAGCCAGAGGACAAAGGGATCTGAGTGTTACACTCACCGAATGTCAGCTCTTTGGAGCCCAGGACAGGGCAGAGAAGGGTGGAGGGTGGAGCCGGAGGTCCAGCACAAGAGGCACAATCTCAGTGTTGATAGGGTTTGGTGGGAGGAAGCAGAGTGGAGAGTCTGGGGTGATTCTAGGGCCTCAGGGCCCTAAAGTTCAGAGATCACAAAAATTGTGATGAATGACTTTAAAAAATTGATCGAACTGTGAAGTGTTCAGCCTCAGCAAATTTTCTGTCTCTCTGACAACAGCTACACTGGCCCCATATAGCACAGTGGGTTTGTGTGCTGTGCAGAGCCATTGGCTCAGAAGGCAGGTAATGGACGACATGATGCCCTTGGTTCTGCTCTAATTCATCTTCCCAGAGTTGGCAGCATTTTGTAACTTGCACAAAGGTGCTACAAACACAAGCTGCACCTTTGAGCTGTCACCATTAAGAATTTGCCCTTGATCTCAAAGGAGGTGAATAAAGTCAGAGACTCAAGGGCAAGATAAGTCAAGGTCAAGGCAATGAATTAAGGCATAGTATACACTTACCACCTGTGAGAATATTTATGTAAACTAGGCTACCAGAAGTGAATGCTAAATTAAATGACAGACTTTTTAATAAATTTTATAGGTTGGGACCAGTATGTGGGCTTGGAAATTTTCCAAAATGTCTGTTATTTTGGCTTTGACTCCAGTCAAGCCTGGAGGAACTCTTTATCGAACTTGTTTACCTTGATTTTTTTTTATTAGTTTAATAATTCATATTAACAATAACAGTCTGCTTACAGCTTTATGCTATTCAGCTTAAGAGATCTTCAAAGCTGTTCTGCTTGGTCCATGTCTTCCAAAGATAGATTAGTTTCCAAGTTTCCAGCTAAATTGAAAATCAAACCAGGTGGGGGAAGGAATGTTTGAAATTGGTTCTTTTCAGGTTTTCTGGGCATTGGACATGTATCTCACATTTTCAAAGAGGAACGGTGAAAGAGACGAATGGTCAGGACCTCCTGTTCTGCTCACACAGGCCACAATCTCAAAACCATAAATAAGAAAGAAAAAATATTTCTTTGACTTCTTCCAAAATACAAGAGTAGGGTCTTCGTCATGTTCATTTATACACATTCCTCCTAGGAGAGCACAAGCTTTCCTTCTTTTTTTTTTTTTTTTTACATCTTTATTGGAGTATAATTGCTTTACAATGGTATGTTAGTTTCTGCTTTATAACAAAGTGAATCAGTTATACATATACATATGTTCCCATATCTCTTCCCTCTTACGTCTCCCTCCCTCCCATATCCTCAAGTCCATTCTCTAGTAGGTCCGTGTCTTTATTCCTGTCTTATCCCTAGGTTCTTCATGACATTATTTTTTCCTTACATTCCATATATATGTGTTAGCATACGGTATTTGTCTTTCTCTTTCTGACTTACTTCACTCTGTATGACAGACTCTAGGTCTATCCACCTCATTACAAATAGCTCAATTTCGTTTCTTTTTATGGCTGAGTAATATTCCATTGTATGTATGTGCCACATCTTCTTTATCCATTCATCCGATGATGGACACTTAGGTTGTTTCCATCTCCGGGCTATTGTAAATAGAGCTGCAATGAACATTTTGGCACATGACTCTTTTTGAATTATGGTTTTCTCAGGGTATATGCCCAGTAGTGGGATTGTTGGGTCATATGGTAGTTCTATTTGTAGTTTTTTAAGGAACCTCTATACTGTTCTCCACCGTGGTTGTAACAATTTACATTCCTACCAACAGTGCAAGAGGGTTCCCTTTTCTCCACACCCTCTCCAGCATTTATTGTTTCTAGATTTTTTGATGATGGCCATTCTGACTGCTGTGAGATGACATCTCATTGTAGTTTTGATTTGCATTTCTCTAATGATTAATGAAGTTGAGCATTCTTTATGTGTTTCTTGGCAGTCTGTATATCTTCTTTGGAGAAATGTCTATTTAGGTCTTCTGCCCATTTTTGGACTGGGTTGTTTGTTTTTTTTTAATTGAGCTGCATGAGCTGTTTGTAAATTTTGGAGATTAATCCTTTGTCAGATGCTTCATTTGCAAATATTTTCTTCCATTCTGAGGGTTGTCTTTTGGTCTCGTTTATGGTTTCCTTTTCTGTGCAAAAACTTTGCAGTTTCATTAGGTCCTATTTGTTTATTTTTGTTTTTATTTCCATTTCTCTAGGAGGTGGGTCAAAAAGGATCTGGCTGTGATTTATGCCATAGAGTGTTCTGCCTATGTTCTCCTCTAAGAGTTTGATAGTTTCTGGCCTTACATTTAGGTCTTTAATCCATTTTGAGCTTATTTTTGTGTATGGTGTTAGGGAGTGATCTAATCTCATACTTTTACATGTACCTGTCCAGTTTCCCCAGCACCACTTATTGAAGAGGCTGTCCTTTCTCCACTGTACATTCCTGCCTCCTTTATCAAAGATAAGGTGACCATATGTGCGTGAGTATATCTCTGGGCTTTCTATCCTGTTCCATTGATCTATATTTCTGTTTTTGTGCCAGTACCATACAGTTTTGATTACTGTAGCTTTGTAGTACAGTCTGAAGTCAGGGAGCCTGATACCTCCAGCTCCATTTTTCGTTCTCAAGATTGCTTTGGCTATTCGGGGTCTTTTGTGTTTCCATACAAATTGTGAAATTTTTTGTTCTAGTTCTGTGAAAAATGCCAGTGGTAGTTTGATAGGGATTGCATTGAACGTGTAGATTGCTTTGGGTAGTAGAGTCATTTTCACAATGTTGATTCTTCCAATCCAAGAACATGGTATATCTCTCCATTTATTTGTATCATCTTTAATTTCTTTCATCAGTGTCTTATAATTTTCTGCATACAGGTCTTTTGTCTCAATGCTAAATGGGAGTGTTTTCTTGATTTTGCCTTCAGATTTTTCATCATTAGTGTATAGGAATGAAAGAGATTTCTGTGCATTAATTTTGTATCCTTCTACTTTACCAAATTCATTGATTAGTTCTAGTAGTTTTCTGGTAGCATCTATAGGATTCTCTATGTATAGTATCATGTCATCTGCACACAGTGACAGCTTTACTTCCTCTTTTCTGATTTGGATTCCTTTCATTTCTTTTTCTTCTCTGATTGCTGTGGCTAAAACTTCCAAAGTTATGTTGAATAAGAGTGGTGAGAGTGGGCAACCTAGTTTTGTTCCTGATCTTAATGGAAATGCTTTCAGTTCTTCACCATTGTGGACAATGTTGGCTGTGGATTTGTCATATATGGCTTTTATTATGTTAAAGTTCCCTCTATGCCTACTTTCTGCAGGGTTTTTATCATAAATGGGTGTTGAATTTTGTCAAAAGCTTTCTCTGCATCTATTGAGATGATTATATGGTTTTTCTCCTTCAATTTGTTAATATGGTGTATCACGTTGATTGATTTGCGTATATTGAAGAATCCTTGCATTCCTGGAATAAACCCCACTTGATCATGGTGTATGATCCGTTTAATGTGTTGTTGGATTCTGTTTGCTAGTTTTTTGTTGATAATTTTTGCATCTATGTTCATTAGTGATATTGGCCTGTAGTTTTCTTTCTTTGTGACATCCTGGCCTGGTTTTGGTATTAGGGTGATGGTGGCCTCGTAGAATGAATTTGGGAGTGTTCCTCCCTCTGCTATATTTTGGAAGAGTTTGAGAAGGATAGGTATTAGCTCTTCTCTAAATGTTTGATAGGATTCGCCTGTGAAGCCATCTGGTCCTGGGCTTTTGTTTGTTGGAAGATTTTTAATCACAGTTTCAATTTCAGTGCTTGTGATTGGTCTGTTCATATTTTCTATTTCTTCCTGATTCAGTGTTGGCAGGTTGTGCATTTCTAACAATTTGTCCATTTCTTCCAGGTTGTCCATTTTATTGGCATAGAGTTGCTTGTAGTAATCTCTCATGATCTTTTGTATTTCTGCAGTGTCAGTTGTTACTTCTCCTTTTTCATTTCTAATTCTATTGATTTGAGTATTCTCCCTTTATTTCTTGATGAGTCCGGCTAATGGTTTATCAATTTTATTTATCTTCTCAAAGAACCAGCTTTTACTTTTATCGATCTTTGCTATCGTTTCCTTCATTTCTTTTTCTTTTATTTCTGATCTGTTTTTTATGATTTCTTTCCTTCTGCTAACTTTGGGGGTTTTTTGTTCTTCTTTCTCTAATTGCTTTAGGCGCAAGTCAGGTTGTTTATTCAAGATGTTTCCTGTTTCTTAATGTAGGATTGTATTGCTATAAACTTCCCTCTTCGAACTGCTTTTGCTGCATCCCACAGATTTTGGGTCGTTGTGTCTCCATTGTCATCTGTTTCTAGGTATTTTTTGATTTCCTCTTTGATTTCTTCAGTGATCACTTCGTAATTAAGTAGTGTATTGTTTAGCCTCCATGTGTTTGTATTTTTTACAGATCTTTTCCTGTAATTGATATCTAGTCTCATAGCATTGTGGTCGGAAAAGATACTTGAAAGAATTTCAATTTTCTTAAATTTACCAAGGCTTGACTTGTGACCCAAGGTATGATCTATCCTGGAGAATGTTCCATGAGCACTTGAGAAAAATGTGTATTCTGTTGTTTTTGGGTGGAATGTCCTATAAATATCAATTAAGTCCATCTTGTTTAATGTATCATTTAAAGCTTGTGTTTCCTTATTTATTTTCATTTTGGATGATCTGTCCATTGGTGAAAGTGGGGTGTTAAAGTCCCCTACTATGGATGTGTTACTGCAGATTGCCCCTTTTATGGCTGTCAGTATTTGCCTTATGTATTGAGGTGCTCCTATGTTGGGTGCATAAATATTTACAATTGTTGTATCTTCTTCTTGGATCGATCCCTTGATCATTATGTAGTGTTCTTCTTTGTCTCTTCTAATAGTCTTTATTTTAAAGTCTATTTTGTCTGATATGAGAATTGCTACTCCAGCTTTATTTTGGTTTCCATTTGCATGAAATATCTTTTTCCATCCCCTTACTTTCAGTCTGTATGTGTCTCTAGGTCTGAAGTGGGTCTCTTGTAGACAGCAAATATATGGGTCTTGTTTTTGTATCCATTCAGCCAATCTGTGTCTTTTGGTGGGAGCATTTACTCAATTTACATTTAAGGTAATTATCGATATGTATGTTCCTATTCCCATTTTCTTAATTGTTTTGGGTTCGTTGTTGTAGGTCTTTTCCTTCTCTTGTGTTTCTTGCCAAGAGAAGTTCCTTTAGCAGTTGTTGTAAAGCTGGTTTGGTGGTGCTGAACTCTCTCAGCTTTTGCTTGTCTGTAAAGGTTTTAATTTCTCCATCAAATCTGAATGAGATGCTTGCTGGTTAGAGTAATCTTGATTGCAGGTTTTTCTCCTTCATCACTTTAAATATGTCCTGCCAGTCCCTTCTGGCTTGCAGAGTTTCTGCTGAAAGATCAGTTGTTAATCTTATGGGGATTCCCTTGTGTGTTATTTGTTGTTTTTCCCTTGCTGCTTTTAATATGTTTTCTTTGTATTTAATTTTTGAAAGTTTGATTAATATGTGTCTTAGCATACTTCTCCTTGGATTTATCCTGTAAGGGACTCTCTGTGCTTCCTGGACTTGATTAACTATTTCCTTTCCCATATTAGGGACGTTTTCAACTATAATCTCTTCAAATATTTTCTCAGTCCCTTTCTTTTACTCTTCTTCTTCTGGAACCACTATAATTCAAATATTGGTGCGTTTAATATTGTCCCAGAGGTCTCTGAGACTGTCCTCAGTTCTTTTCATTCTTTTTTCTTTATTCTGCTCTGCAGTAGTTATTTCCACTATTTTATCTTCCAGGTCACTTATCCGTTCTTCTGCCTCAGTTATTCTGCTATTGATCCCATCTAGAGTATTTTTAATGTCATTTATTGTGTTGTTCATCATTGTTTGTTTCATCTTTAGTTCTTCTATGTCCTTGTTAAATGTTTCTTGCATTTTCTCTATTCTATTTCCAAGATTTTGGATCATCTTTACTATCATTTTTCTGAATTCTTTTTCAGGTAGACTGCCTATTTCCTCTTCATTTGTTAGGTCTGGTGGGTTTTTATCTTGCTCCTTCATCTGCTGTGTGTTTTTCTGTCTTCTCATTTTGCTTATCTTACTGTGTTTGGGGTCTCCTTTTTGCAGGCTGCAGACTTGTAGTTCCCGTTGTTTTTGGTGTCTTTCCCCAGTGGCTAAGGTTGGTTCAGTGGGTTGTGTAGGCTTCCTGGTGGAGGGGACTAGTGCCTGTGTTCTGGTGGATGAGGCCGGATCTTGTCTTTCTGGTGGGCAGGTCCATGTCTGGTGGTGTGTTTTGGGGTGTCTGTGGACTTATTATGATTTTAGGCAGCCTCTCTGCTAATGGGTGGGGTTGTGTTCCTGTCCTGCTAGTTGTTTGGCATAGGATGTCCAGCACTGTAGCTTGCTGATCGTTGCATGAAGCTGGGTGCTCATGTTGAGATGGAGATCTCTGGGAGATTTTCGCCGTTTGATATTATATGGATCTGGGAGGTCTCTTGTGGACCAGTGCCCTGAAGTTGGCTCTCCCACCTCAGAGGCACAGCAGTGAGTTCTGACTGCAGCACCAAGAGCCTTTCATCCACACGGCTCAGAATAAAAGGGAGAAAAAGTAAAAAGAAAGAATTAGTAGAAGTAGAAAGAAAGAAAGAAAGGAGGGAGGGAGGGAGGAAGGAGGGCAGGAAGGAAAAAAAGAAAGAAGATAAAGTAAAATAAAATAAAGATAAAATATAATAAATTTATTAACATAAAAAAATTATTAAGAAAAAAACAATGGACGGATAGAACCCTAGGACAAATGGTGGAAGCAAAGCTATACAGACATAATCTCACACAGAAGCATACACATACACACTCACAAAAAGAGGAAAAGGGGAAAAAATCATAAATCTTGCTCTCAAAGTCCACCTCCTCTATTTGGGATGATTCGTTGTCTATTCAGGTATTCCACAGATGCAGGGTAAATCAAGTTGATTGTGGAGCCTTAATCCGCTGCTTCTGAGGCTGCTGAGAGGGATTTCCCTTTCTCTTTGTTTTCACAGCTCCCAGGGGCTCAGCTTTAGATTTGGCCCCACCTCTGCGTGTAGGTCGCCGGAGGGCGTCTGTTCTTCGCTCAGACGGGACGGGGTTAAAGGAGCCACTGATTCAGGGGCTCTGCCTCACTCAGGCCGGGGGGAGGGAGGGGCACGGAGTGTGGGGCGGGCCTGCGGCGGCAGAGGCCGGCGTGACGTTGCACCAGCCTGAGGCGTGCCGTGCATTCTCCCCGGGGGAGTTGTCCCTGGATCCCGGGACCCTGGTAGCGGCGGGCTGCACAGGCTCCCCTGAAGGGGAGTGTGGAGAGTGACCTGTGCTCACACACAGGCTTCTTGGTGGCGGCAGCAGCAGCCTTAGCGTCTCATGCCCGTCTCTGGGGTCCGCGCTGTTAGCCGCGACTCGCGCCCGTCTCTGGAGCTCCTTTAGCAGCGCTCTTAATCCCCTCCCCTCGCGCACCAGGAAACAAAGAGGGAAGAAAAAGTCTCTTGCCTCTTCGGCGGGTCCAGACTTTTCCCCGGACTCCCTCCCGGCCAGCTGTGGCGCACTAACCCCCTGCAGGCTGTGTTCATGTTGCCAACCCCAGTCCTTTCCCAGCGCTCCGACCGAAACCCGAGCCTCAGCCCACAGCCCCGCCCGCCCCAGCGGGTGAGCAGACAAGCCTCTCAGCCTGGTGAGTGCTGGTCAGCCCTGATCCTCTGTGCGGGAATCTCTCCGCTTTGCCCTCTGCATCCCTGTTGCTGTGCTCTCCTCCACGGCTCCGAATCGTCTCCCTGAGCCACCCGCAGTCTCCGCCCGCGAAGGGGCTTCCTAGTGTGTGCAAACCTTTCCTCCTTCACAGCTCCCTCCCACTGGTGCAGGTCCCGTCCCTATCATTTTGTCTCTGTTTATTCTTTTTTCTTTTGCCCTACCCAGGTACATGGGGGCGGTTCTTGCCTTTTCGGAGGTCTGAGGTCTTCTGCCAGTGTTCAGTAGGTGTTCTGTAGGAGCTGTTCCACGTGTAGATGTATTTCTGGTGTATCTGTGGGGAGGAAGGTGATCTCCGCGTCTTACTCTTCCGCCATCTTCCCGGAAGCCTCGCAAGCTTTCCTTCTAATCTGGAGTTGGGATTCTCCAAAGTTGCAATTTGGAGTCAGGGAGCAGGATTTCGCATAGCTTTTTGAGGATTTTTCTATTTGAGACTCTTCTATATAGTTTACAAAAAGGGGTCTGAGAACATGGATGTCTGGCCTTGGCTTAGTTCATATAATCAAAAAGTTATTGAGAGAAAAGCCATTTTGGTTTGCTCATCTGTCTAGACTGCATTACATCTTACTGAAATGTGTGGTACAAGTCTGTAAGTCTTTTACTACCATTTTGAAATTCAAAAGAACTGAAAAAAATTAAAAGATCTATGTAACTCATTTGGTGAAAAAAACTTCACTCGGCCTAAATAACAGCGAAAGTTGACTTAAGCTACACCTCTGTTTATGGTATTTATTCATTCTTCTTGGAGTGAATATTAATATATTTTACTGAAGTAATGTGCTAATTATAAGGTGATGCCCCAGACCTCTGATTGATTATATTAATGTAAGGAATACAAAATGTATTGCTATTCAAAAATCACACAAAATTGTACATTCCAAAAAAAAAAAATCTGGCCTCAAAATTGTCAGAGTCTCAGAGTGTCAGCTGTCAGATTGCAGACTTGTATTGTCAGGAGACATGGTTACCTACGAAATGCTGGCTTCTTTCTCAGAGAAGAATGAAAATGCTTCTGATTTTGTTTTTATCTTATCTCCTTTAAAACTGTGCTGAACGTAATGGATGCTCAATGAATATTGCTGCCATAATAATTTGTTACTGATTAATATATCTGAAGGTAAAGAAGAAGAGGCATAAATAACTGTGTGGAAGTTTGAGGAGATGAAGATATATCCTCAGGGTGAGAGAGGCACAACCAATTTTCCAGGTGAGTGAGGTTTAGAAGAGGGAGAATTCCAAGAGGTAAGGCTTCCAAACGTAAAGACTTTAAAAAATACCCTTTCTTTCCTAGGAAACTAAAATTGATTTTTTTTTCGTCCTGTGTTTAATATTGGTCTGGGATACTTGTAATTTCTTTTCTTTTTCTTTTTTCTTTTTTTGCCTACATGGCATGTGGGATCTCAGTTCCCTGACCAGGGATCGAACCCGTGCCCCCTGCAGTGGAAGCGTGGAGGAGTCCTAACCACTGGACAGCCAGGGAATTCCCTACCTATAATTTCTTAAATACTCTGTTTTCTTTATGGACTAAAGAATTGGGATAGCTATTAAAATTAGTTTACAAATAAGATATCAATAATTTTAAGCATTTATTGAGCATTAGCAGACCGAGTGCTATACATTCATAATTTAATTTAATCCTCACAAAAACTGTATAAGGTAGAAGTATTGTTTTTCCCATTTTCCAGATAAGAGAGTTTCTAGATAAAGCAAATAACTTGTCCAAATTCATATAATAGTAAGGGTGAGAGCCAGAGGGTTAGACCCAAGCAGAGCCCAGATCCTTTGTGCTTAAACTACTACACGGTATTTTATTCTATAATAACCTGAAGTTCATGGTTAAAAAGAAAAATGTGGCCACACAATATTGTATAATATGTGCTGGGCTTTGTTCTCTCATGAGGGCTTAGTTGGGAGTTATCAGAAAGGCCCTCCTGGACATAAGCCATATCATTAGGGAAGCATTCAGCTGCAATGAAAAACAGGAAGTCCAATAACAGAGCTTAAATAAATAAGGATTTACATTTCTCACATAAGAAGAAGTCTGAAGGGAGGTTGTTCTCAACATGGATATATTGGATTAAGGGTGTCAGGTTCAAGATCCTTATGAATTTTTTGGCTTTTCTCCTAATGGCCCCAAGTTGTTTGCTGCAGTTTCAGTTTTTGTGTCCCTGTTCAAGGCAGGAAGAAGGAGGAAGGAAGATGGATCAGCTATGACTACGCTTTTATCCAAGGAAGTTAAAATTTTCCCCAGAAGTGTCTCAGCAGTTGTCCAGTTATATGGTTCTATGGCCACCCCAGGTGCGAGGGAGTGGGGGAGAGTAAAGACCCACGTGTTAGTTGGATGAGTCCAACCATGGGCCATCATCTAGGGCAGGGGTCTGCCAACTTTTTCTTTGAAGGGCCACATAGTAAATATTTTAGATTTTGCTTTCCAGATGGTCCCTGTTGCAGCTGCTCAGGTGTGTGGCTTTTGTAGTGGAAAAGTGGCTCATAGAGAATATGTACATTGGGCTTATTTGTGTTCCAATAAAGCTTTATTTCTAAAACTGGGAGCAGAACTAATTTGATGGGTGGCTATAATTTACCAACCCCCAACCTGCAACTTGGTGCATTGCTGCCAAGCCAAACTGAGATTTATGTATGAGCAAGGAAGAAGGGAGGGGATCATGGGTAGAACTAATAGTGTCTGCAGTTGAGGATAGAAACATGCTCTTGACTTATTCTTTTCCCCCTCTTTTTCCAAGTTTGTTGTTGGAGGGTTTATGCTCTTGTGCTATGGAGTTGTAAAGGCAATAGTCTTAGACGTAGCAGCCTCCATCAGGAGAGCTTATGGGGAGCTGGTTAGACAGACTTGAGGCTACCTGTTGGCCCACACAAACTGTCTGCTTTTGGTACTAGGTGCAAGAGACTGTTGGGTACCAGAATATGGAAGACCATGATTTCCCATTTCCCTGTCCATTTCCCACTCTTCTTCTTCCTTATTATTCAGCAAGGGGAAGCAATATGCTCAGATAAAATAGTTAATTTCCAGTCCCCATGCTACAAGGTGTGGTCATGAACATTATCCTGGCCAACGAGATATGCATGGAAGTTTCTGGGCAGGAAAGCTATTTAAGGTGGCAGTTTCCTTAGCATGAGCTTTTTTTTTTTCTTTAAATATTTATTTATTTGGCTTAGTTGCGGCATGCAAGATCTTTAGTTGCGACATGTGAACTCTTAGTTGCGGCATGTGGGACCTAGTTCCTTGACCTGGGATCGAACCCAGGCCCCCTGCATTGGGAGCACGGAATCTTAGCCACTGGACCACCAGGGAAATCCCCTTAGCGTGAGCTTTTGCCTTTCTCCTGTCTCCTTGTGCTCTTTGTGCTTGGACAGAGCCATCTTGCAACCACAGTGCAAGAAGCAGAGGGTGAAAGCCACCCACTAAAATGACTGAATCAGAGAGTAGAAGATGCCCTGATAACATTCTGGAGATGGGCAGCTGGACATGTTGTTACACAAGGGAAAAAAAAAACAATCTTAAATTGTTTAATCCATTGCTTGCTTGGAGTTTCTGTGGCTTGAAGACACATGCACTTGTGACAGATGTTCAGGGCATCTTGTGCTTTAATGGGGATAAAGAAATAGCTCTCTTTCCCACGTAGAGTCAGGGAGAACAGGACTCCTCATTTTCTGGAGAACAGCAATCCTCATTTTCTTCTTCTGACTCTGGTGAGACATTCAAATTTTTCTTAGTCAGGGTTAGTCTCCGCTAGTTTTTAATGCTTTTTGGTTGAGATTGGCTTAGTGTGTCCCATTACAGAGAACATGCTGTGAGGTGGTACCTGGGATCCTGATTTTCTCCTTTGGTTCCCACCACACCTTATTTGTTTATTAGGTCACAGATGTTTCTTCAAACCCATTCAAGCAGTATAGAGTTACTGCGACTGCATTTCCTTAGCTCAACTGTTGAGTGTATTTTAAAGTGCCAAGCAAATACATTCAATACAGAATTAAGAATATTTTGTAATATTTCAATTGACATACAGGCTGGTTACAGATGTTCTGCATTTAGAGAAAGTAAAATAATTTTAATTCCACCAAGTGGAGATAACCACTGTTAGCATTTAGTGTGACCTCCATGATACACATACAGGCACATACATTATATTCACGTTCACCTGCTTGAAATCTTAATGTATATTGAGCTTTGTATCTTGCTGGTTTTTCACATTATAAAGTGAGCAATTCTCTATTCTCCCTATGTATTTAAAACATGATTTTTTTAGTGGCTGCATAATATTGCATCATATTACAAACACTGTTTTTTGTTTTTGCTTTTTTTGTTTTTTTTCTTTTCTTTTCTTTTCCATTATGGTTTATTACAGGATATTGAATATAGTGCCCTGTGATATATGGTAGGACCTTGTTGTTTATCCATTCTATCCATATGATAGATTGCATCTACTAACCCCAAACTTCCAATCCATCCCTCCCCCACCTCCTTCCCCCTTGACAACCACAGTCTGTTCTCTATGTCTGTGAGTCTGTTTCTATTTCGTAGATAAGTTCATTTGTGTCATAGTTTAGATTCCACATATAAGTGACATCATATGGTATTTGTCTTTCTCTTTCTGACTTACTTCACTTGGTATGATAATCTCTAGGTCTATCCATGTAGTTGTGGATGGCATTATTTCATTCTTTTTTTTAAGGCTGAGTAATCAAACTATGTTTTGTTTTGTTTTTTTAATTTTTAACACACTTTAATGGAATCCAATTCTATTTAGCTTTATACTGTGCTTTTTTTTTTACTTCTAATGACCGTTCTCCATACCATTAGTTTTTGCTTTTTTTTTTAATATGGAACGCTTCACGAATTTGCGTGTCATCCTTGCGCAGGGGCCATGCTAATCTTCTTTCTATCGTTCCAGTTTTAGTATATGTGCTGCCGAAGTGAGCACTCAAACTATGTTTTTAAAACTCACTCTAGACAGACGTTTTATTTGTTTTTAATATTTGGCCATTATAAAAAAATACTGTAATGAACAAACTTATATGTAACTATTTTACCTTTGTTATGTCTGAATATTTTCTTAGAACAGATTACTAGAAATTAGCCTTCTGGATCAAAGAGTGATAGTTTTTATATACTGCCAAATGGCGCTTCTGAGGGGTAGTGCTGAGATTTAATCCCATTAATAGTGTGTATGTAGGTTTATATGTTTGTGCTATTTTCTGCACTTTCATGTAACTTTAGCCAAGTTTAAAAAAAAAGTTTGAAATCAATTTCACAGGGAAAAAAGTCTTTAGATCTTACATCCCTTTAATGGATGAGATTGAGCCCTACTTCATGCGTTAATCTGGCTAAGCATTATTTCTCTTATAACTTATTTGGTTGTATGTATTTTACTCATAGATATTTTAATTACTTATGTTTTACTGATATAGATTCTTTCTTCTTTGTGTCTTTCACAAAATGGATTACTGATATTTCCTGAATGTGACATAATTGTGAGCTTTCCCGTGACATAATTGTGATATTCCCGTGAAAATAGCAAATAGTAAACCCCATGAAGTATTACAACATTTAACAGTATTTCAGGTTGAAGTTGGAAGATGTTACACTCTTTTTTTTTTTTTTTTTTTTTGGTATGCGGGCCTCTCACCGTTGTAGCCTCTCCCGTGGCGGAGCACAGGCTCCGGACGCGCAGGCTCAGCGGCCATGGCTCACGGGCCCAGCTGCTCCGCGGCACGCGGGATCTTCCCAAACCGGGGCACGAACCCGTGTCCCCTGCATCGGCAGGCGGACTCTCAACCACTGCGCCACCAGGGAAGCCCAAGATGTTACACTCTTGACATTACCATTTCTAAAGAGCATACGTCCCCTTTGATATGTTTTCTTCAAAAATGACATGCACTTAGAGTGAGGGGAATCCAAATTTTTTCTTAAGTCATATAAGTACTGTGAACAGTAAACTTTAACAGAACGTCTCCTTTCCTTGGCATTGCTCCATCATCTGACCTTGAACTCCAGATTTTCAGTCTCTCAACAACGAGTCTTCAGGCGCTTGACTCTGAATGCCTATGTTACCCTGAACATTTTATACCACTTTTTGAAACTCAAATATTTGTATCTCTTTTCTTCAGCTACTTTGAAAGTGGTACCATTTATCTAGAAAGGTTCATAAAGTATAGGCTGTAGGCGTTTATTTAAACCTGTTTGATGACTTTAATTTCCTTGAAGCTAAAGCAAAGTCTTGCATGAGAGTATAGTATTCCAAGTTTTTACTATAATCGCATATTATAAATTAGGTAACTCTTGAAAACCTTGCTTTCCTTAAACCTATCACTTTAATCAGCCCTTTGTTCTCATGAAAAAATTCTAGAATTCCTGGAGAGCTTATTTCAAATGGATACTTTTTAACAGAGTTTTAAAATGTTAAATACTTAAAAAGTCACCTTCTCTGATACTGGTCGCATCTGCTTCTCGTTCTGCTCCAACCAGCTCTACTGACTAAGATTCCTCATTGTGAAACCAGAAACTGATGATGTCATGTGTGAGAATTTCATTGTGCAGCATTTACAATGGGAAAAAAAGTACTTTTTTTTTTCCTTGCCCCTCTGTGAATAAAATGCTGCTCTATCTCTCACACTTGCCTAAAATAAATGTGTTCTATGCCTGATTGCAACTCGAACGAGAACTCTATAGGACTACCAGGAGCCAGTCTCTAACCCAGCAGATAACTAAGTCAGAGGCATTACATTTCAAAATTAAAATATGGGGTAGCTTCTCTCTTAAAGGAAGATTTCTGTTTTCAAAGACTGAAAAAGGCCAACTATATCCAGGAATTATTTTTGGCTAGTTTATGGGCAATAAACATGAGATCGATGAGAGCATGTTTAGTTAGATTACAATGCATTTCCTTTGGTTGTGTGCTGGATGTTTCCATCAACCTAAAGCCCTAACACTTGGTTTCTCAGAAATTGGTTCTGAGACAGTCTCTTTAAGGTAGTCACTATTGGGGCTCAGTCATGAGAGCTGTAATAACTAGGATATATCAAGCTTGTGTCATGCCCTAGCATGGCCTGCACTGGCCCACACAGCGCCTTCATGGAACTTAGAAACAACCCCTCCCCCCTCATCTGGTGAGCACAAGGCTTGACAAGCAATGGTTCCTACGTACAGGTTAAAAAGGGTGCTGCCCGCCTCTGGGCAGTTCCAGCCCATGCCCAGGCCCAGGCCCAGGTCCGGAGAATGGAGTGTGGGCTGGATTTTAGTCCCCACTTGCTGCCTTAGCAAGGCACAGTTGTTCATGGTGCAACGTACACAGTCACACGTAGTGTAAAGTGCTTTATGTGGATTAACTCACTTAACTGTGAGAATGAGAACTCTATGATTTGAGAACTATTATTGGAAGCATAGTGAGCTAAAATCACTCACGTGAGCAGGAAGGGGTGGAGAGGGAGGGCTAAGGGCACAGCCTAGCTTCCTGAGAGTGCTCTGACTCAGCTGAGAACTAAGCCTGCAGGAGAAGAAAACTGTCTTCCATCAGTTCAGAAACCTTGGTATTTATTTGTATGAGACACTCCCTGGAGCCCCTGGAAGTGCCTCCCAGTTCAGGCCCAGAGTTTACAACCCTGAGAGGGAAGGAGGAGTGTTTGTGACAAACTGGGAAACCATGCCTAATAAAAGAGAGGCAACAACACTCATTAAAAGTCTCAGAAAGAGGATGGTGAGACACTGTTCACAGGTTATTCAGGGTTGTGTCCCATGGAGCCATCTTTCCCTTTAGATATATTGATGGACCCAGACGTGGTGAGATGAAGACCTGAGGAATGCAAGCAAGTTAGGTCCTTAAATCATCCATGGCCACCAAAGTTTCCCAGAATTATTTGGTGTCGTCAGGTATGATGGTGAGCTGGGGCAGAATAGGGAAGGTGTGCTGAGGACCACGCTGGGAATAGAAGGATGTCAGGTGGGCAGCCGCAGGGCCGCACAGTGCCAGTGCCACACAGGGAGAGTGGCTAGGATGAGGGTGTGGTTGTCAGAGTAAGGCGGCAAGCATGGGAGCACCAGCAGAGAAGGATGACAAGTCCCATCCTGGAGATCATGTGATCTCACAGGTCCTGCCACAAGAGAGACACCTGCTTGGGAGTTCAGAGCTCCAGATTTCAGACTGTTTCCCACATGCTCTGTTTGAACACCTCTTTTTCCTTCTGGAGAGTAGAAGTACAAACTGAGTGACATAGGCTGGGGTAAGTTAAAAGGACTTGTATAAGCAAGAAGAAAGGGGGCAAACATCTTCGGGGAGTGGGATTAACTCTAGCAGCTGAGACATTGCAGTGTGTTCAGGAGCCAGGCCAAGCTGCTGGGATAAAGAACTTGTCTTGTGGGACAGCAGAAGTAAAGATTGGAAGGCAGGTGTGAGCCCTATTGCAAACAGTGTGAACTTTAGAAAGGGAATTTACATTTTTGGAACATCTTTAATTTGCTGGGCAATTTAATATAATGAGTTCAACCCATTCTCACTATAACTACCATTTGTATTGTTTTTATTTATGATTGCAATTCCCATTTTGCTGATGGGGAAAATGAATCTGAGGGAGGTTAAGTAACTTATGAGTTTAGGGGTAGATCAGAGATTTGAACCCAAATTTAACTGATTCCAAAACCCAAGCACTTTTTATTCTCCCATGCTATCAGAATTTAACAAAGGGGTTCTTGAGAAACATGATGAAAGTAATGTCTGTGGATGTTTAGGATAACTATGGCGAGCCCAACGGACTTGAGCAGAGAGCCTAAGGGCATGGAGTGTTTTAGGAAGTAATTGTAAGTAGAGCTTAGACTAGGTTTGAAGCCAAGGAAAAGAGTAGACATAAGGAGATTCCAAAAGAAAAGTTAGTGGGATTTGGCATGTGGCTGAATAAGAGTTGAAGGAAAGGGAAGAACCAGGTAGAGTAGTGAATGGAACACTGGATGGAGATTTAAGGATACTGAGCATTAGGCCTGGTTCTTGCTTGCAATGTGAACTTGCAGAAAACAGGATCTCTTTCAACTTCATGTCCTTGTCTGAAAAGTAAAGGGATTAGATTAGGTATCCTTGAAGACTTTACCCAACTCTAGAATTCTGGGCATCCCTGATTCAAAGATGACTCAAAGTTTGCACACCTGGGTTTTTGGAAGAACATCCTTTCATTGATGGAAAAGGCATCCTTTCATTAATAGAAATGCACCAATAGGGAAGATGGTCATTATGTTTTTGGATGGAAAAAGCATGTTTTCAGCCTTGTATATGACCATCATCCCAGATGCACCCTGCTCTTCACCTGATTCCCCACCACAAAGATTCTTCCAACCTTCCCCATTTACCAACCTTCCACCTTCCAGCCACAGTCCCACATTCCGATCCCTAGCTTCCCCGTTATATGCTGGTACCACACTGAGTAATCCCCTTTAGTCTTGCAAACTGTCTATAGTTACACTATAGTCTATATTTGCCAATCATCCTACTCTTTCTTCTTAAGAGGAGAGAAAGTTAAGACCAAGGAAATCTTTCACATAAATTATTTACTGAAGAAATACTTCTGGCTTAATATAAAAAACTTTGCATCTTGGAGTCACCATCACAATAAGCTCTAGAGTTTGAGTAGACCCTTTCTCAAAATATTTGTGACTCCCTTTAACCAAGACACAATGTATGAAAATCTAAATGGGCAAAACTGATGAATCAGGGAAACCATAACCCTGCTGGAAAAAGCTTTTCAGTAGAGATTCTCCTAAATAGTGAAATTCTCTAAAGCATTTAAAATATGACTCTAATATTAAAAATGTTATTAACATGTGTGTTCTTAGGTATTTACATAAAGTGTGACATGAGGTACGTTTGCAAATGGAAAGGTAACCATTGTAATCGCATTAGTAATCAACCTGAAACAAAGTTTGGGGAAAGTAGGCTACAACTAATGTTCCAAGATTTTTGCTGACTCAAAAGGCAACAGGAAATATGGTAATAAACTTTTCCCTAGCCTGTAGTTCAGATGAGATTTGCAAAAAAACCAGAGTGTTGGTCGTCAAAATGAATTCTTAAGACATTTCTTGATGAAGACATTTTCTCCAATGATACAGGTTACATTTCAAACAAAAGAGCCTAAATTTCCACCATATTCTTGCAAAGCAGGGCTGCAAGGCAGGGTTGTACCCTTCAGTTAGACTGAGTAGACCATTGGTTTTTCATAGTTTCTTCATTAGAAACTTCTAGGTTAAGAAATTTTGATTCCAAGAATATGGGTTAAAATATAAAAAATACAAAATCTGGATAATGAAACACAGATCTGGCATCAATTCCTGCCTCTATCACTTAGTACATTTCAAGTTTAGGCCATTCACATAATCGTTCTTTCGCCCCTCTTAGCTTCAAAAATTTGCCTCTGGCGAGACCTTCCTATAACGAAGCCCAGCAGAATTATTTGATTTTCAAATGGATGAATCAATATCACCTAATTGTCATGGAATCATAGAGCTGGAGATGAATGTCTAAGAAACTCTTTTACACCGTGTAAGTGACTGATCCCAAAGAGGCAAAAGAATGTACCCAAGGTCACACAATTTTAATGGCGAAGCGGAGACCTGGGCTTCAAACTGTGTTCCAACGATGCATGAGCACATGAGCTGGTGAAGGGCAGAGGAACTCTGCAGAGTGCTAGGTCACTGTCAACGCTTAGAAGTCTTAAGTAACTGTAACAAAAATAACACAAGAGGGCTCCCCTGGTGGCGCAGTGGTTGGGAGTCCGCCTGCTGATGCGGGGGACGTGGGATAATGCCCCGGTCCGGGAAGATCCCACATGCCGCGGAGCGGCTGGGCCCGTGAGCCATGGCCGCTGAGCCTGCGCGTCCAGCGCCTGTGCTCCGCAACGGGAGAGGCCACAACAGTGAGAGGCCCACACACCGCAAAAAAAAAAAATAATAATAATGGAAGCGGCAGAGGGGGAGGGAGGACTGGAACTTCTGAAATTGAGATAGGTTGCCATCACCTAAGCCAAGCTCAGGAGAAGGGTTAACAGATGCAAACTTCCATCCTGGCAGCTTACAAAGATGCTCTTCTTGGGATCCACTCAGGAGGGGGTCCTTTGGTGGGTTTGAGTACTTTGCATATTATAGCAATTATCTTCTTTACTTAGGGATTAAAGCAGATGCTTTATCTTGAATCTTTCTGGTAGAAGGGGAAATAGCAAGATTCCAGGACAGTAGTATTGAATAACTTTTTTTTTCCTGACATATCCACACCCACAGCTGCCATTCTCACCTCAGTGGTTGAGTTACTTTATTGTTGCCTCCTGCACATGCTTTTGTTGGCAGCAGAGAAAGAAGAGAAAGGAGCAGGGAGGGAAACAGAGGAAGAAGGGAGAACGACGGAAGAGACGGTTCTTTCCCCACTACAGGCATTTTCTTATTTCCTCACTGAAGTCAGCGATTGCTTGCACAGGCAGGCAAAGATGAAGCTCCCTGGCAAGCGAGAGCCCTTACGCTTGCCAAAGTCAGTCCTTGAGGACCTTAACTAGTTTCCTCTTCCTTGCTTTAAAGAAACCAGCCCCAGGAAACCTTTATTTCTAAGAGTTTTCAAAAGCTCTTCTCCCAGGTTCTGTGTTTCACGTGGGCTGGTGGAACCATCTCTCCATGGCAGGTTCCCCATTATAAATTGATTACAAGTTTTCATCCAGAATTAGATTTACCAAGCTGGAAATGCCCATTTTTTCCCTCTTGCTGTTTGCCAAGGGCCAGCCATTGCCTTCGATAGTGCCCTGGGTTTAATAGCCTTACCTGACGTCTTCTAAACTATGTGCTGCTGAAACGGTCGGACTTCTGTTCATAAAACCATATGGAATTCACATTTTAAAAAGGCTGTTCCCTGAAGCAGATAATCATCTTTCCAGTAAAATATTGTGTCAAGCTACAAAGTGATGATTACCTTTGGGTGGGGCTTTGGTAATTCTAGTTGGCGGATGGTTTGTTCTCTGTCAGAATGATTGGACATGCGAAGCCTTATTTTCCCCAGCAAATGAATTATTCAAACTTGTTCAAGTAATTAAAAACTAAACAAAGGAAAGTAAAATGTGACATTTTCTAATGTGGTGAATCATACTGTATTTGCACCTTCTCGTGCCAAACCCAAGCAGCCACATGTTTGCAATCCTACAATAATTGCAGATATTTTCATGTGAATGGTGGTTGTCTTTGAGACATCACTAAATGAAAGACACACAAAAGAATATATGCCATAAAAACTCACACACTACCTAGTTCTACATTTTGACATTTGTAACCCAGCCCTTAGGTTTTAGGAGAAGAAAAGCTCTCTGCTTATCAGATTCACACTATTTTAAATTTTTGATGTTGAACATCAAGTTCAATTAGTGGTTTATATCAGCCCAATGAAAAACTTTAAAGATGTACATGTGTTAAATAAGAAACATGCTGATGCAATTAAATCACAAATTAATACAGGCTTTTTTGGGGGGATGGAGCTGGGGGCAGGTGGAAAGTGAGAAACATTTCCCAGGTTTATGAACTTAAAAGATTTCAGGTAGGTGTGTTTATTTTTTCCTTTCACAAAACATGTTTTTAAGGGTTCTTCATCTATATATTTATACATTAGAATTGTATCCATGTTACACACATCCTTTCCACTTGAGATCTGAGCATTAAGATATTTGATTCATTTCACAATAACTCATGTCCTGGCATGTCTTTTTACTCAGGTACAGTTTTACAGTGAGATCTACTCACGATTCATAAAGCTTTGTGATTTCTAAATGCTTCATTTAGATACAAATGTAGACAGATCAGTGTCACTCTCGAGTCACAAAAATTATAATGAGCTGTATTTCTTCTTAGCACCTGGAAGATATATGAGAAGAGTTTTTCTACCAATAGTAAGGATGTTTCTGTAGCTCTCATAGAATATACTTTCTTCTCTACTGATGGCCAATGCTCATTATATGAGTCAGACTTTTAGAAGGCCAAGAGGACCCTCCAATACAAAGTATCTTCTTTATATGTGTGCAAAGAAAAATTTAGTGTTGGTAAGAATTTCTAGTAGGTAGTTATGTTGATGGTTTAATGGACCACATTCCAAATGAAGAATAAGGGGAAGGGGATCTTGTAAACAAAAAAGGTCTGGGCTCCCTTTGTGAAGACTTGTACAAAACCATAAAGAAATCCATTGAATCCATCGTTAGGAGACCTGGACTCTTCTAAGGACCTGACATCCTGTTCAGTTGTGCTATTTAGTGGCCTTAAGTCTGTGATGTTCTCTTATCCTGAACAAACAGGTCTCCAAAGTGGCCTAATGCGGTTAGGTAAGATATAGTGAGAGTCGAAAGGAAAATCTACTAGATTATGGAAAGAAGATCTGTAAAATTATTTTTTTTCTGTTATATGACACACTTTCTTTTGGGGAAAATTAAGCTCTAGGAGTGGTTAGCAAGGTTTGCATGTATTTCAAATTGCTACTTAATTAATGACAGAGGAATATAAGATCACTACATTTCATAAGATTTTCTCTTAAGACTTGAATACAGTGACTAGTAAAGCAACAGTGTTTGAAAATAAAATTGAGACACAACTTAGTGGGAGTCTGTTGGTCCTGGGTTGCATTCAAGTTAGTGGTCTAATAAGAGTTGGAATGTTTATCTCCAACTTATTATTTCTTCCTTTTCATTCAGGGAAACTCTGGGTCACTTCTCACACTCTGGTTGGCACAGATGTAAAGAACCAAGAAGTACTCTTAATTAGTTACCACATATAAGGAGTTTATTTTCTATGACAACTACGCTACATATAAAGTCAAACAAACAGCTTAATGAAATAGATGTGACATAATTAATTCTGTAACGCATCATTGACAACAGAAGATGAAAGTCTGCCTTTTTATCTGCAGCTCCTTTTTCCTTTTTCCGACAGTTTCCACATCGCTATCAGTTGCTCTTGCTTTTGCTTCCTCTTCACCTCTATGCTGAATTCATATATTTGCCGCCTGCTCCAGCAGCAGTGTAATTCTGGGCAGGGCGGTGTGGCTTACTCTCTGCCGTACACAAAATGATGCTGGTTCTGGGATCATTAAGCGTGAGCCCAGAGGGGGTGAGAGGGGAGGACTTTGCAAAGATGTTTTAGGGGCTGTTGCAGCCCACAGGTTACACATCACAGCTTATTCAGGCAAGAGAAAAATGATGGGAGAAAAGGGGAAATGCAGCAAAACCAAATCATAATGTGTTCGCTGTCCTCTCCATCACAGATCTCTGTTCATACAACTTACATGTCATGAATTCTACAATTTTGAACATGCTGACACAAGTGTTTATTGATGCAGTTTGAAACTTTTCATTAGTAATCATGTTGCATGACAGGAAACACACAGATAAATAAGGCACTGTGTCTGCCAAGAAGTCCATAGGAACTTGGATGATCAAGTCTCTCTCTCCCGATTCTTGAGCCCTGTATCCATGGCTCTCACAATCTGGGGGAGCCCAGTTCTTGGGGAGGAATCCTGATTATGGGAAAGAAAGCCATTTTTTCCTTTTCAGAAACTTTATAGCCACCTGCTACCTGCAGTCTGTTCTCAATGACCTGGTGAATGGGCAAGGGGCTCCCTGAGCCATGTCAGAGGAGAAGTCTGCAGGCAGCGTAAGAGAAATCCAAGACAGCCAGAGAAAGGAGGTGGTTTCTGGTCCTCGGGACTCGAGTAAGCGTGAGAGGCCTGTGGAGGCTCCAGAACCCTGAGCAGGAGAAAGTCCTCACCCTTCTTCAGTGAGAGGTACATAGCAGCCCGCCCTTCTGCCCAGACTTCTACCCCCGATCATCACCTTTGTGATAAATCCTGTCAGTCCTCCAGGCCATTCCCTAAGAATGCCGCCCGCTCCAGGGACCTATGAGAGGCTGACTGCAGAGGTCCACACCCAGGGTGGGCTGTCCTACCGTCGAGCGTAGTCATGGTTTGGCAGGGTCCAAAGGTCTGGGTGTCAATCCCGGCTCTCTCACTTGGGTCTGTTTCTGAGACATAACTAACTTATGAGATTTAAGGTTGTTTGGGGGATCCCATCAATACAACTTGTAAGAGTACTTGGCACATAAAAACTGTTCAATAAGTATTTGCTTAGAACTTAGGGATCCCTGGCCAGAACCTATATCCTGCCTGCAACTGGGGGGAGGAAACCACCTCTAACCAACAAGATCAGGTCATGCTCATCACTTTGATTCATGAACTGGCTGCTGAACAAGAACAAAGGTCATGTACCAAAGAGTTGGAATGGTAGGGCGCCACCCCAGAACGATGAGCAAACTCGCCATAGTTTTATATCTTCTGAATCAATTTTCTCTTCAATACCCATGGGCAATGAGAGCTGGATAGGACACAGATGATTCCATTCTGTGCTGTTTCCAGGTCCCATTCCTCATTAAGGAAGATGTGAGAATTCTGACAGATTTTTCTTATTCACAGTACAATAGCATGTTTTCTGAAGAAATCGTGGCATGGCCTTTGCCAGATAAATTTACAAATTCACAAAACTTGTTGTTGAAACACTGGCATTTTGACAACCCAAATGGAAAAAGTAGGGGCCATGACCTGCATGACTGTTTGCTTTTTCACAATCTGGTCTAAGCTCCTATCAGAGAATCCATGCTTCTCTTCAGAACAAATAGTTCCGTTAGAATGATCGATTTCTGGTAGAAGTTAAAGCGTGTAGAGCCTTAGCACTTTGGAAATAGTTCTTTTAACCTAATGTTTGGCACAGGTAAGAGTTTCCTGAGGTTGCTAAAAGTGCATTGGTCCCTTGAATAAAACTGTGCAGTAACTCAGGATTTCAACAGCTCTTGAGCGTGGATTTGCTTACAGCCTTGATTTTTATGACACTGTTGCCTCATTAGCTCCCAATAAATGTTGACCAGTATTCTTAAAAATAAAGCTTGAAGATCCCTTTGGTCTTTCAATAAAAATACCAGTTAGCAGACATTCATCTGCCTATTCTCAGACTTGTATAAACTGACAATATACCTATAATTGAATCAATCAAACAATAAATATTTATTGTGTAGCAAGCACTTTCTTAAAGGCTGAAAACAGAGCCATAGACAGGACCAAAGAGGCCCTTGACTTCTTGGAGCTTATAGTTTAGTGAGGAAGACAAACACCGAAGACAGTAAACGCTGTCAGTGTGGAAGGCTGCTGGGAATGTGTGGCAGGATTTAACTGCTAGAGTATAGGAAAGTCCTCCCAGAGAAAACCTGAGGTCTGAAAGTTGTATTAGCCAGGCAACGAGGAAGGGCTAATAAACAGGTTTTGATTTTCTTACGGGTTTTTTTTTTTTTTTTTTTTTTTTTTTTGCTGTACTTGGGCCTCTCACCGCTGTGGCCTCTCCCGTTGCGGAGCACAAGCTCCGGACGCGCAGGCTCAGCGGCCATGGCTCACGGGCCCAGCCGCTCCGCGGCATGTGGGATCTTCCCGGACCGGGGCACGAACCCGTGTCCCCTGCATCAGCAGGCGGACTCTCAACCACTGCACCACCAGGGAAGCCCCTCTTACGGGTTTTAATAAACCTTAAGCATGAAAATCATATGATCAGATTTTCCTTTATAAAACTGTTATCTTTCTATGGTATTGAAAATGGATTACAGGAATGCAAGAGTGATTACAGAAAGAATAATTAGAAGGCTATTACTCTAGCCTAGAAGAGAGAGGAATGTGGATGTGAATATGGATGTACATATATGGAAGCAAAATGGTTATGACTCAGGACTCAGTAGGATGTAAGAAGCTAATAATTCCATGTAGGTCCTAGGAGGCAAAGCAGCGTGCAGCAGCCTGTGCATCACAAAATGAAGTAGTGACTTCATGGTTATGTAGTTAATTTGATTAATGGAGTAAAGTTGCTTAAAACAGAATTTTAAAATTTCTCTACAATTTGGGGCAAGAATGACCTGGTCTGGCTGGCTGTTTTATATAATTAGGTGAGTGCTAAATCTGCCCCTTACTTAATGATGTGTGCATAGTTTTGATTAGTGAATAGAGTTAAACAGTAAACATGTCAAACACCTGGTTCTAAAATTTCAGAGCAGGTCCAAACCAAATGATTTCCACGTCGCAGGACCTCAGTCAGATATCAACCATATGTCCTTATTTTGAGGATTTCTCTTTTCCTGAGAATTATGAGCAAAATATAGGAATTATTAGTCTCTTTCCTGCCTTTGTTTCTTAATTTAAACTTCAACCTTTAGCAAATCCAAGAAGCAGTAGGTTATAGTGCTAAATACCAGTCTTTGGAATCACACTTGGATTCAAATCCCAGCGTTATCATTTACTGTGTCAAGCTGGGCAAGTTAACTTCTTGGCTTCATTTTCTTTTTTACTAATCCAGGTCTATTATTATTTTGAAAGTGATCCTCTAAGTTACTGTTTTCCTCCCCCAATTCACTTCTTCTCTTCTTTTAGTGTTGCCTGTAGGGCGGAGAGAGTGCTGAGCTTAGTGTTTTCTGGTTATTCCCCTCCTGTTACTCCAAATGAATGCTTTTTGCTCCTCCTCTCTGGTTAGGGTTGCTTGTTAGCAAAAGACTGTCTCTAAAAGATAATACCTAGAGCAATAGGACTGGCTGCCCTATGGTACATTTAAGACACTCCAGGACATATTTAGAAAGGCTAATTATTAAATCTCAGTTTTAGGCATAAGTGTTTTGGGGCAAGTATGGAGGAGTGTCATGTGATTTGGAGTTTGCACAACCTCTTGAACTGCTGTGAGCTCCTCTACTGTGCCTGCTGCATGACATGTCATAGTTCAAAGACAAAAGCTTGAAACTCCAAAGGGTTATCCCTCTTATTTTATAGCCACCTTCTCTAAGTTCCATAACTAGCCAGGCAAAATTGGAGGGCTTTATCTGGTATTCTGGAAGACAGTTCTGAGCAGGATTAAAGATGAATTCTATTAAAGGCATACACATAATTTACATCTTCCATACTCCTGCTTTCATTTCATTTTTCCTGTCTCCTAGTTGGCTAAATTAACATTAATCTCTTTTCAGTAAGTTACATGAAGAATAATTAGGAAACTTCAAAAATGCTTGAATTTTTCATGTCCTGTAAAGGAATGGTAATGATAATGAAGCTCATCTTTTTACAGTAATCATACATTATGCTTTATTCATGCTTCTTAAGAAGCTGATTTCAAGTTACATGGCTGAAATTTTATTCTTGGTCTGAAACAAACTATATTCTAGAGGGCAGCTCAAAAGTTAATCATGTTATTATCCTCACCAACAAAAGAAAATAAGAGTACAAAGAAAAATACGACCATATAATGTACTCATCTGAATGACTCAATCCTGGGAATGAAATGCTGTCTATTGAAGCTTGATCTCTTCCTCACATACTCATTTCCCAGTTTTGGCTATTATAAACTCTGGAATGTTTGTTCTAATTCATTACTGTTATGCTGTTAGACATTTTATATTATTCACCTTGTTTACAAAAGAAGTATGTGTGTACATTCTCTTTGTAGATACATATTTTTTAAGGTAAATTACATGGTTTTTATACTCACCACTAGTTTTTCATCAGCTAAGTCTTATCTGAGTTCTTAATTTTATCCATTTTTAGGTTGAATTTTGGCAGTATTCTTCTGGAGTCTTTGCAAGTATAAAAAGTCTTTCTGTTGCTTGAAAGAATTGCAACTTGAATGGATATAAGATTTTCAGATCTTAATCTTTTCTTCTCAAAACTAAATATTCATCTATTTGTATTATTTGGGGTATTGTGTTGTTTTGTATCTCATGTTCTGTTTGAAATGTCTGACTTTTTCCCCTTGATCATGCTTAGTTTTCCTATTTTTTTAATATTTGGATGTCTGGATATATCCTTTTTCCCAAGTCTGATCAAGTCTTTAATTTTTCTAGACTACGTTTAGATGTCAGTTGTTTATTATTAAATTCGTCTGACATCAAGAGTTCTTTCAAACCAAAATTTCTTTCTTCAGATTGGGAGGTGGGATTTTGCCATAGCTTTGAATGTTATTTTTATGTCATTTATTCCTCGGAAACCTAAGTGATTATTTTCCAAACAGTATTTATCAGAAATTCAATTTTCTGCATCATAAATTGTGTTTTTTTATTGATACTATTTTAATTCTGCAGTGGCTTTACTCTTTAAAACTTTACATTAGCTCTGCCAGCTATCACTTTATCTCATGCCCTTGTTTTATTATTTTCTTTTCATTGTACCATATTTTCTTAATTAAAAAAAAAAGGCAAAGCATTTTCTACCTAAAAATTTACTTCTATTTCCTGGAGTAAATCTTCAGAAGTATCTTCTTTACCAGGTCCTTTCATGCCATGTTTGTCTCCTTTCATGTTGCAGAATTTCTTCAGAGACACAATGGTGGTATTTTTCATTCTTCTGGTTACCCATTCATGAGTGAGGACAAGCTTATCTGGGCTTGGTAGGTGGGCCAAAGTCATCTGTGCCAATTCTCCTTGGGTTTTTTCCCGTTTTTTTTAAATCTGCATTTCATTGAGGTCTTCCTTTTAGAAACTAATCTGGATTCTGAATAAAAATTAAGAAAAAATTCTTTGTATTAAAGTGCAAATCTTGGGTGTCTATAGTTGGAGGGGAGAGATGAGTGGGGATGAGGTGTAGAGTTAATTGCAGAAAGGCAGTTTTTCTCTGCACGCTTTTCTTTCTTCATTCGTACCACTGTACCATGGACCAGACTTCTGTCTCTGTCTTTCAACTTGGTCTGATCACTACTCTAAATACAAAGTGTGGTTATGTCCTTCTGGATCTCCCTCATGGAGTGGTAGACTTCTAGTTGAGGAGGAGCATTTTGTCTCGTACCAGGGATGCCTCTGTTTTTGAAAGTGTTCCTCCCAGGTCCAGGAGGACTGGCCACACGGACAAGAAGTTCAGCTTCAGGGAAGCACCGGCCTCACTCTCCCTCCAGCACAGCTACTTCTGATTGTTCTCCACCTGAAGTAAAATGGTCCTCATCTCTACACAGTCCAGCATCATCTCTAGCTTTTCCCCCTTCAGGTTAGGGGATTCCTCTTCATTTCAGAAAGTCTTTCTCCTTTTGGAGTCAACTCCTGACTCCATTGAGAAGCTGGATTATGAAAACATACTACCCCCAAGGTGTTTGTTGGGTGTAACTGCCACTTTCTCCCAAAGCCCTGCTCCTGGAAACTCAGAGTGCTTCCAATCCCTGGTTGTCGAGGCCTCCACTGAAGTGATGCATGATTTTCCAGTGGGCTCCAGCTTTCAGCCAGCCCTCCAAAGTAAGGCTTTCTGGAATATTCTTCCAGGGCTTCCATTCTCAGTTTCTTTTACTTATTCTCTGTAATGTTGTTCCATTCTCTTGGAAGAGGATTTGTGAGTCTTTGATATTGTTCCAAATCCACTCTATGAAACCAAAATTCCTCAAATTTTGTGGTTAGGGGTTGTAACAGGTCCTTAGTTCCAATTCTGATGAAAGTTTTTCACCTTAAAGTTTTTTCTTTGGCCCTTTTTGGTTAGAAGATTCACTGTGTTATAATCTTATAAGGGGTTATAAATTTCCTCATATTATGGTCTTTAAAGAATTCCTACATTCTTCCAGTAAAATTTCTAAGAAGTTTAGCTATTCCAAAGAATTCAGTGCTATGTTTACTAGCTTTATTTAATTTGAGAGTTGAAAGACTGTTGCATAAGTAATGCAAGTCAAAAGCAACTACTATGGCTGTCTCTTCTCTTTATAGATGAGATGTCTGCAATCTAGAGAGTAAGCTCAGGCCACGTACCCTTTAGTGGCCTGGCCAACACTCAACCCCAAGTGCCCTGACACACCTTCTGCTCTTTTTCTTTTCTTCACTTTTTTACTATGATCTTGCCTCACAACTTTTGGCTAAAATCAAGTAGGTATATATCCCCTTTGGATCAAATAGGAAAGTATCTATTTTGCCAATATGTTAATGAGGATCTTATTCAAAAGCTTTTAGAAAATATAGTAAATTCAAAAGTATCATTATATTACTATGTTTAATAACATAATGGTCTAATAAAAAAAGAATATAATCATAAGACTTAAAACTTATGTTTGTGCTTTGCTCTCTGTTGGTGACTGGACATGGATTACCCATTATCAAAGGTGGATTTTCTAGGCAACAGCATTAATGCAGAGCAAATTAATTCATGCCTGACTTTCACATTTGGTGCTACTTAGCTGCCTCCCCTCAGGCTTCTTTGCCAGATGTTCCAGCATTAAAGCTGGAAACCACGGCCATGCCAAAGTCACCCTTTCCTTACAGCCATAAATGGAGTTTTCTTTCTGGAAACATCTACTTGTCTGTCACTCTCACTGTTCTTGTGTGAAACTTCTTTGCCTGCTGCTTGTCTCTGGGTTGCCTGAGGTACCACACTGTAATTCAAACATATTTGCAGAGAAAATGTTCTGAGATGATATGTTTTATAATAACCTAACTTCATCTTACAGCATTTGGCTATGATGGCTACTCTATCTCTCTTAAAACTCAATGCCTCTGATATCCCTGATATCTTTCAGGTCAGTGAAGAGCACAGGATTCTGGAATCATACTGCCTGGGTTCATTTCTGCATCAGTTAGCTTTTCTTACAATAATGCTGGGTAATAAACAACCATACACTCCTTTTGTTATTTTTACATACAGTAAATAATTTTATTTTATTTATTTTTTTAAACATCTTTATTGGAGTATAATTGCTTTACAATGGTGTGTTAGTTTCTACTTTATAACAAAGTGAATCAGCTATACATATACATATATCCTCATATTTCCTCCCTCTTGTGTCTCCCTCTCACCCCCCCTATCCCATCCCTCTATGTGGTCACAAAGTACCAAGCTTATCTCCCTGTGCTATGTGGCTGCTTCCCACTAGCTATCTATTTTACATTTGGTAGTGTACATATGTCCATGCCACTGTCTCACTTCATCCCAGCTTACCCTTCCCCCTCCCCGTGTCCTCAAGTCAATTTTCTATGTCTGCATCTTTATTCCTGTCCTGCCCCTAGGTTCTTCAGAACCATTTTCTTTATTTTTTTTTTAGATTCCATATATATGTGTTAGCCTATGGTATTTTTTTTTATCTCTTTCTGATTTACATCACTCTGTATGACAGACTCTAGGTCCATCCATCTCACTACAAATAACTCAATTTCGTTTCTTTTTATGGCTGAGTAATATTCCATTGTATATATATGCCACATCTTCTTTATCCATTAATCTGTCATTGGACACTTAGGTTGCTTCTTTGTCCAAGTTATTGTAAATAGAGCTGCAATGAACATTGCAGTATGTGACTCTTTTTAAATTATGGTTTTCTCAGGGTATATGCCCAGTAATGGGATTGCTGGCTTGTATGGTAGTTCTATTTTTAGTTTTTTAAGGACCCATCATACTGTTCTCCATGGTGGCTGTATCAATTTACATTCCCACCAACAGAGCAATAGTGTTCCATTTTCTCCACATCTTCTCCAGCATTTATTATTTGTAGATTTTTTGATGATGACCATTCTGATTGGTGTGAAGGGATACCTGTTTGTAGTTTTGATTTACATTTCTCTAATGATTAGTGATGTTGAGAATCCTTTCATGTGTTTCATGTGTTTGTTGGCAATCTGTATATCTTCTTTGGAGAAATGTTTATTTAGGTCTTCTACCCATTTTTGGATTGGGTTGTTTGTTTTCTTGATATTGAGCTGCATGGGGTGCTTGTATACTTTGGAGATTAATCCTTTGTCAGTTGCTTCATTTGCAAATATTTTCTCCCATTCTGAGGGCTATCTTTTCATCCTGTTTATGTTTTCCTTTGTTGTGCAAAAGCTTTGAAGTTTCCTTAGGTCCCATTTGTATATTTATGTTTTTACTTCCATTTCGATAGGAGGTGGGTCAAAAAGGATCTTGCAGTGATTTATGTCATAGAGTGTCCTGCCTATGTTTCCCTCTAAGAGTTTTATAGTGTTGAGTCTTACATTTAGGTCTTTAATCCATTTTGAGTTTATTTGTGTGTATGGTGTTAGGGAGTGTTCTAATTTCATTCTTTTACAGGTAGCTGTTCAGTTTTCCCAGCATCACTTATTGAAGAGGCTGTCTTTTCTCCATTGTATATTCTTGCCTCCTTTAACAAAAATAAGTGACCATAGGTGCATGAGTTTATCTCTGGGTTTTCTATCCTGTTCCATTGATCTATATTTCTGTTTTTGTGCCAGTACCATACTGTCTTGATTACTGTAGTTTTGTAGTATAGACTGAAGTCTGGGAGCCTGATTCCTCCAGCTCCGTTTTTCTTTCTTAAGATTGCTTTGGCTATTTGGGGTCTGTTGTGTTTCCAAACAAATTGTAAAATTTTTTGTTCTAGTTCTGTGAAAAATACCATTGGCAGTTTGATAAGGATTGCATTGAATCTGTAGATTGCTTTGGGTAGTATAGTCATTTTCACAATGTTGATTCTTCCAATCCAAGAACATGGTATATCTCTCCATCTGCTTGTAACATGTTTAATATCTTTCATCAGTGTCTTATAGTTTTCTGCATACAGGTCTTTTGTCTCCTTAGGTAAGTTTATTCCTAGGTATTTTATTCTTTTTGTTGCAATGGTAAATGGGAATGTTTCCTTAGTTTCTCTTTCAGATTTCTCATCATTAGTGTATAGGAATGCCAGAGTTTTCTGTGCATTAATTTTGTATCCTGCTACTTTACCAAATTCATTGATTAGCTCTGGAAGTTTTCTGGTAGCATCTTTAGGATTCTCTATGTGTACTATCATGTCATCCGCAAACAGTGACAGCTTTACTTCTTCTTTTCCAATTTGTGTTCTTTTATTTCTTTTTCTTCTCTGATTGCTGTGGCTAAAGCTTCCAAAACTATGTTGAATAATAGTGGTGAGAGTGGGCAACCTTGTCTTGTTCCTCATCCTAGTGGAAATGGTTTTAGTTTTTCACCATTGAGAATGATGTTCGCTGTGGGTTTGTCGTATATGGCTTTTCTTATGTTGAGGTAAGTTCCCTCTATGCCTACTTTCTGGAGGGTTTTTATCATAAATCAGTGTTGAATTTTGTTGAAAGCTTTTTCTGCATTTATTGAGATGATCATATGGTTTTTATCCTTCAGTTTGTTAATATTGTTTATCACACTGATTAATTTGCGTATATTCAAGAATCCTTCCATTCTTGGGATAAACCCCACTTGATTATGGTGTATGATCCTTTTAATGTGCTGTTGGAATCTGTTTGCTAGTATTTTGTTGAGGATTTTTGCATCTATGTTCATCAGTGATATTGGCCTGTAGTTTTCTTTCTTTGTGACATCTTTGTATGTTTTTGGTATCAGGGTGATGGTGGCCTCGTAGAATGAGTTTGGGAGTGTTCCACCCTCTGCTATATTTTGGAAGAGTTTGAGAAGGATAGGTGTTAGCTCTTCTCTAAATGTTTGATAGAATTCTCCTGTGAAGCCATCTGGTCCTGGGGTTTTGTTCGTTGGAAGATTTTTAATCACAGTCTTAATTTCAGTGCTTGTGATTGGTCTGTTTATATTTTCTATTTCTTCCTGGTTCAATCTCGGAAGGTTGTGCTTTTCTAAGAATTTGTCCATTTCTTCCCTGTTGTCCATTTTATTGACATAGTTGCTTGTAGTAATCTCTCATGATCCTTTGTATTTCTGCAGTGTCAGTTATTACTTCTTTTTCATTTCTAATTCTATTGATTTGAGTCTGCTTTTTTTTCTTGGTGAGTCTGGTTAATGGTTTATCAATTTGGTTTATCTTCTCAAAGAACCAGCTTTTAGTTTTACTGATCTTTGCTATTGTTCCCTTCATTTCGTTTTCATTTATTTCTGATCTGATATTTATGATTTATTTCTTTCTGCTAACTTTGGGAAATTTTTGTTCTTCTTTCTCTAATTGCTTTAGGTGTAAGGTTAGGTTATTTATTTGAGATGTTTCTTGTTTCTTGAGATAGGATTGTATTGCTATAAAATTACCTCTTAGAATTGCTTTTTCTGCATCCCGTAGGTTTTAGGGCATCGTGTTTTCATTGTCATTTGTTTCTAGGCATTTTTTGATTTCCTCTTTCATTTCTTCAGTGATCTTTTGGTTATTTAGTAGTGTATTGTTTAGCCTCCATGTGTTTGTATCTTTTACAGTTTTTTTTTCTCTGTAATTGATATATAGTCTCATAGCATTGTGATTGGAAAAGATGCTTGATATGATTTCAATTTTCTTAAATTTACCAAGGCTTGATTTGTGAACCAAGATGTGACCTATCCTGGAGAATGTTCCATGAGCACTTGAGAAGGAAGTGTATTCTGTTGTTTTTGGACGGAATGTCCTTTAAATATCAATTAAGTCCATCTTGTTAAGTCCATCTTGTTTAATGTATCATTTAAAGCTTGTGTTTCTTTATGTATTTTCATTTTGGATGATCTGTCCATTGGTGAAAGTGGGGTGTTCAAATCCCCTACCTTGATTGTGTTACTGTCAATTTCCCCTATTATGGCCGGTAGCATTTGCCTTATGTTTTGAGGTGCTCGTATGTTGGGTACATAAATATTTACAATGGTTATATCTTCTTCTTGGATTGATCACTTGATCATTATGTAGTGTCCTTCTTTGTCTCTTGTTATCATCTTTATTTTAAAGTCTATTTTGTCTGATATGAGAATTGCTACTCCAGCTTTCTTTTGATTTCCATTTGCATGGAATATCTTTTTCCATCCCCTCACTTTCAGTCTGTATGTGTCCCTGGGTCTGAAGTGGGTCTCTTGTAGACAGCATATATATGGGTCTTGTTTTTGTATCTATTCAGCCAGTGTATGTCTTTTGGTTGGAGCATTTAATCCATTTACATTTAAGGTAGTGATTGATATGTATGCTCCTATTACCATTTTCTTCATTGTTTTGGGTTTGTTATTGTAGGTCTTTTCCTTCTCTTGTTTTTCCTGCCTAGAGAAGTTCCTTTAGCATTTGTTGTAAAGCTGGTTTGGTGGTGTTGAATTCTCTTAGCTTTTGCTTGTCTGTAAAGGTTTTAATTTCTCCATCAAATCTGAATGAGATCCTTGCTGGGTAGAGTAATCTTGGTTGTAGGTTTTTCCCTTTCATCACTTTAACTATGTCCTGTCACTACCTTCTGGCTTGCAGAATTTCTGCTGAAACTTCAGCTGTTAACCTTAAGGGGATTCCCTTGTATGTTATTTGTTGTTTTTCCCTTGTTGCTTGTAATATTTTTTCTTTGTATTTAATTTTTGATTAATATGTGTCTTGGCATGTTTCTCCTTGGATTTATCTTGTATGGGACTCTTGGTGCTTCCTGGACTTGATTGACTATTTCCTTTCCCCTATTAGGGAGGTTTTCAACTGTAACCTCTTCAAATATTTTCTCATTCCCTCCCTTTTTCTCTTCTTCTTCTGGGACCCCTATAATTAGAATGTTGGTGCATTTAATGTTGTCCCAGAGGTCTGTGAGACTGTCCTCAATTCTTTGCATTCATTTTTCTTTATTCTGCTCTGTGGTAGTTATTTCCAATATTTTATCTTCCAAGTCACTTATCCGTTCTTCTGCCTCAGTTATTCTGCTAGTGTTTCCTTCTAGAGAATTTTTAATTTCATTTATTGTGTTGTTCATCATTGTTTGTTTGCTCTTTAGTTCTTCTAGGTCCTTGTTAAACGTTTCTTGTATTTTCTCCATTCTTTTTCCAAGATTTTGTATCATCTGTACTATCTTTACTCTGAATTCTTTTTCACATAGACTGCCTATTTCCTCTTCACTTATTTGGTCTGGTGGGTTTTTACCTTGCTCCTTCATCTGCTGTGTGTCTCTCTGTCTTCTCATTTTGTTTAACTTACTGTGTTTGTGGTCTCCTTTTCACAGGCTGCAGGTTCATAGTTCCCATTGTTTTTGTTGTCTGCCTCCAGTGGCTAAGGTCAGTTCAGTGGGTTATGTAGGCTTCCTGGTAAAGGGGACTGATGCTTGTGTTCTGGTGGATGAAGCTGGATCTTGTTTTTCTCAACCATACTCTCTTGATGGATTACGATGATAAGCATTTGTTTCTCATGTTAGCTGGGATGGCTCTGCAGATCTCAGCTGATTTGGTCCTGTGTCTATGCATCAGCTGGGGGTCTGCTGGTCTAGATTAGCTTTGCTAGGTGAGGGTACCTCAAGCTACTGGTCCACCTAGTTGCTGATAAAACTCAGGTAAGTTCCTTGTATAATCATTCTAGGAGGCAAACTGAGGAAACTTGCAGGCTGGGAGTGATGCCAGAAACCCAAGAGAGCAAGTGGAAGCATGACGTGCCTCTGAAGTCCTAGGTTGGAACAGGTACACTGTCATGACTGCCCACATTCCTTTGACTATAAAACTCAAATGGCTGAGTCCAAAGTTGAGGGGTAGGGAGGTACACTCTGCCTTCAGTGGGAAGGACTACGAAGTCATGTGGCCAGGGGTGTAGATATAGGGAGTCAAGCAGGTGTGGTGCCAGTGGTTTATTCTGCCACAGAACCCCAACACGACAGTTCCAAGTTCTGTGGCTTAGGCACATTACCTACTCATTTTTAAATCTTGTCTGTGATTTGGAGATAATAATAATAATAATCTCTACCACATGGGGTTGTTGTGATGATTAGGATTAAAAAAAGCATGTGAAAAGATTAACATAGTTCTGGCACATAGAAAATACCAGTAAATGGTAGGGGATGGTGCTGGTGGCATTATTCCCAGTTCTCTTCTCATCTCTCTGAACATGTCTTCTGCAGCCTACTCTTCCCTGGCCTGATCCTCACCTATTGATACTTTCCAGAATTCCAGCCTGAGGCTCTTCCCTTCTCACTCCACACGTGCTACCTGGGTGATCTCTTTTATATCCATAGTCATCCAGAGCATAAAACCATGTTGATTATCTCAAATCTCTTCCCCAGACTTCTGTATAATTCCTCTAGGCATGTGTCTTTGTTCTATCTTCCCTCTTGGTTTCAATTTTCCTACCATTGTACTTTTCTTGGGGCTAGAGCAGCACCTTGTATCCCCAGCTCCCTGTGCTTAAAGTAGATAGAGTCTAAAGAAGGAGTCTTCAGGGGCATAAATGAAGTCTGTTTGAGCAACTCGCCCCCTCATTTGCCTGCCAGTGACAGAAATAAGCACAATCACTCTTTAGATTCACCTAGTGTTTTCTACAACTCCTTTGAAGGGGGCAGTTTATCCTCCTAATCCACATGAAGGTTAGTTTTTTGTATTAGGACTGTGAACTAAGAATGCCACCTGCCATATCAGTAAACAAAGGACATTGCAGCCATCAAGACATTACAGCCACCCTCGGATGGTGCACCCAGAGGAGACTCAGGATGAGAAGCACAGGATACTAGCCCCAAACAGCTGAGGTGCATATCAAAGGGATGATTTCTGTAATCCCAGACTCTTGCATCTTCCCATACATAGAAAAGTGCTAAATTCCTTGAGATATCTGGTTATTTTAATTAACTGTAATCTTTTGATGTTCTGAATACCTGGTCTTTGTTGTAAAAACTCTTGTATATCTTGGCTTCTGTGTCCTGGGCTTAAGTCCTCAGTTTTTCCACTGAATAAAACATAACTCTCAACTTTTAGGTAGTGCATTTTTTTTTTCAGTTGATAGGATTGATTAAAATTCCTTTTAAAATGCAAACATAGGAAGAAAGAGGAGTAAAACAGAAGCCCATTCTACCTTGCATAACTCATCACTGAAGACTGGTTTACCAGGCTAGCTTAGCTAAGTGATCGCATTGGGGTAGTGGAGGACAGGCTTGGTGCATTCTGACAAGGGAGGCGGAGGCTGAGAGACCTGGGAAGACTGGGATGGAGGAAGCAGTGTGGGTGAGTAGGTGCTGGAAACAGAAGTCAAGAAGGGAAGAGTTAAGGGATCAAAAAAACAAATAAATAAATATAATTAGTTATAATACATAATTTTAGCTGTTCAGGAAAAGAAACAATTATTTAAGAAGAGGACTAAAACTTGAGGCTGAGAGAAGTATTAAGGGATTAAAAAAGCATTGTTTGCAGAGCCTAAGGAGAAAGGAAATATTTGTTAAAAATTAAAATGGAAACTGATATAGTATAGTCCCAGTTCAGGAATACTTTATGGCAAAAATAGAGATCCAAAGGAGAATTGGAGGAGTATGGAAGCACTTTCAAAGTGCGCCTGTGTCTATTATTATTCCTGTCTAATGACAAAAACATAACATGATGTTCTTCTGCTGTTCTAGCATAGATTGATGTTGGCTGCCTCAACTAAGCAGATGGCCTGCATGACAACCAGAGTGTAGACATAGGTATTTTACTCTACTCCTTACAAGGTCCAGAAGAGCATTTAGCAGATGTGTCCCATCAATGTGCTCTGTAGAATTCCATCTTGTAACCTAGAACTTGTTCACCAAGTTCCAGGAAGTCACCATTTATATTGAAAGAGAGAAAAGGAAGTTCTCCTAAAAAGACACATAGACACTATCTTTATAACCTCAGGGTAAGAAAGAATATATTAAAAGTTATAGAAATCACAAACCATAGATGAAAAGAATGATTATTGACTCCATTAAAATTAATAACATTTGTAAAAGAAAAGACATCATACAACTCATTGTGAATTTTATGATCAGCTTCAGCAGAAAATAGCATTGTAAAACACTGCTCTACAAAAATGTCTTGTTGTTTTGTATTTATAGACTAACTTGGAATGAATTACTATGTTGATAATATTCACGTATATTCATGAACATGATATAATTTTCCATTTATGTGGGTATTTGTTTATGTTCTTTAAATAAAGTTTTACATGTTTTTCCATAAGCTCTTACATCTTTTATTAGATTTATTTATTCCTAGGCATAAAATGCGTTTTGTTACTATTGCAGATATTTTAAAATATATTTTCTAATTGTCATTTGTATATAGGAATTCAAAATTATATATATAGCATTTTTAGTTGTAGTAGTTTCTCTATGGGTTATTTTAGTTTTTTATTTCACAAATATATTGTCTGTGAATAATGACAATTTTGTTAATGTCTTTCCATGGTAGTTAATGAGGCTTGTCTCCTTCATACCCATTCTATCTTTCTGAATGGTAGCTCTTAATTTTGTTCACCAAAGCCACAACTAAATTTTCTAAATTCCTTTGTAAGTGGAGGTGCTGCGGGTATACAATTCTGACAAATGTGTCATAAGTAGAAAATTGCTAGGAATCTTTGGGTGTTTTAAAAGGGGCAGATTAACTTGGCATCCTAACTTTTGCCTTTTGCCCTTTGCCTGGAATGTGTATGTGATGCCTAGGAGTGCAACAGCTATCTTGTGAACATGAAGACGAAAGTCACACACTGAGGATGACAGAATGGAAAGATAAGAGATGCCTGATGACATTCCATAATTCTGTAAAAGCCTGGGACTACCTACTTCTAGACCTGTTCTAGAAAGTGAGAAAAATAAACCCGCATTTGCTTAAGTGTCTATAGAGGGTTAAAAGACAGCTGAAGAAATATGCTTTTAATTTCTTAGCTTTTATTTAATTTATCCTATTTTCGTGTTTTGTTCTATTTTTTTTCCTCTTTCTAAACTGACTCAATCTCAATTACTTCTTAAGGTGGATAATGAATATTTAAAAAATAATTGTAAAAGAGATAGCTAGTGGGAAGCAGCTGCATAGCACAGGGAGATCAGCTTGGTGTTTTGTGACGACCTAGATGGGTGAGTTAGGGAGGGTGAGAGAGAGGCGCAAGAGGGAGGGGATATGGGAATATATGTGTACATATAGCTGATTCACTTTGTTATACAGCAGAAACTAACACAACATTGTAAAGCAATTATACTCCAATAAAGTTGTTAAAAAATAATTTTTAAAAGGCAAACAGTGGGCATAATCTTCACAACAAGGTAAATGTAGAAAGGATATCATATATTTGTATATGAGTTCATTTATCAATTGAGAATCAAGGTTGGCTGAATATCTTTACTCAATTTGTATTACAGAACCCAGTAAAGATTAATTTATTTTTAAAATAGGAATCAGTAAAGAAAGAGTCACTGCCCTTCATCTTTTGTTAAGTATATATGCAAATCACATGCATACTCACTTGGTTATTGATTATCATATAAAAGACAGTACAGCATAGTGTTTAAGAGTATGGGTTTTGTATTCTGTCAGCTTTGCTTCAAATCCTTGTGCAGCTACGATCAGCTTGTGACCTTAGACAAGTCACTTAACCACCTCTTCCATAATGATGTCAGAGTCTGTCAAGAGAATACCACAGACACACCAAAATATGGTTGGATATTGAGTGATGTGAATAAGATAAAAGTAGGACTGGAGATTATGACTCTAGGTTTGATCAGAGTGCTGTAGAATAAATAATGTAAGTTTTGGAGCCAAACCTGAACCAGAAACACTGCATTAAAATGATCCCATAATCAACAATATTTGGCCTTGATTATTTTTTCTTTTTCTTCTATTTCCTGTGCCTCAATCATTTTTAATTTTTATTGAAGTATAGTATGGTTGATTTACAATGTCGTGTTAGTTTCAAGTGCCCAGCAAAGTGAAAGTGATTCAGTGATTACATATATATATATTCTTTTTCATATTCTTTTTCATTATAGGTTATTACAAAATATTGAATATAACAGTAGGGTCTTTGCTAGATTTTCTATTTTATATATGGTAGTGTGTCTCTGTTAATCCCAAACTCCTAAATTATCCTCCCCACCACCCTCTTTCCCTTTTGGTAAATATAAGTTTGTTTCCTATGTCTGTGAGTCAGTTTCTGTTTTGTAAGAAGTTCATTTGTAACATATTTTAGATGCCACATATAAGTGATATCATACGGTATTTGTCTTTCTCTGACTTACTTCTTCCTGTGCCTCAGTCTTAAAAACTAAACTAACATATGAACTTATTTTGCTGAGGGTTAATCTTGGCTTGCCTTGGGAAGTAATATGTTCTTCAGGGAAAAACACAGAATATCTAGTTGGAGTCCTTATACCACTGCTTACTGATTCCATAGTCTTGGGCAGGTTACGGGGCTCTTTGAACTTCAGTTTATCCATGTATGATTTCTAATGTTACTTGCTTTAACTACTTTGTAGAATTTTCATGAGGATCAAATAAAATAATTCCCATGCAAGTTTTTTGGAGCACTACTCAAATGTCACATGTCACATAGCATTTAGCCCCATGTTAGGTTTATAGGATATTCTCAATAAAAAAAATCACATTATTGACTTCTGGCTCCTTTCTTGTTTTTATGTTAGAATTAGTTGCTAAAATAATTTACCTTAAAAGATGTAGCATCCTGAAATGTCCAATAGGTTTGACCTCTATGATTTCTATATTGCTACATCATTTTTATTCTATACTGAACTTTCAGGTTTCAAGGCATGAAACATGTAATATTAGAATAACCCAAATCCCTGCTCATGAAAGAGGGAAAAAAGGTTTTGACCAACTTGTCTCAACTACATTTCAGTATCCTATTTCTCATGAGGCTCAACCAACAATTAAAATATCCAGTTGGTACCTGTCTTGTCAACACCAGCTGACAACAAAACTGAGCCCCATTATTCTGAGCTTGTAAAATATTCTCAGCTCTTAGTTTTCTCATATAATTCAGCTAAATAACATGCATCTATTAGGGATCATCATTAATACCCCACCTAAAATTAAACAACACTGTTTGTTCATAATAATTATTCAGTCTCATGAACGCTACTGTTCAAATATGTGATAGAATTTCCTACCCATGAGAATTACTTGCATATGAAATTATCTTCAAAGTGAGATATTAGTATCACTGAAACTCATATCCCATAAACTAGCCTGGGACTCTCCCCAGTCACTCACTGTAGGAAATAACCTGGTATAAATCTCAAAAAATGAGAACAAAAATACAACTCCTGTTTCTCACATCTCCCGTACTGAGGAGAACTAGAAACAGAGTATGGAAAGAGAATTTTAAAGTTATTGATTGTGAATGACTGTTCCTTAAGAGCAAGAGAGATGTTAAATGGCTAATGATAAGATTTCAAGTAGATGATTATCCACTCTATTTTTTTTGAATTTTATTTTATTTATTTTTTTATACAGCAGGTTCTTATTAGTCATGAATTTTATCCACATCAGTGTACACATATCAATCCCAATCTCCCAATTCATCACACCCCCACCCCGAACCCCCCGCGGCTTTCCCCCCCTTGGTGTCCATACGTTTGTTCTCTACATCTGTGTCTCAATTTCTGCCCGGCAAACTGGTTCATATGTACCATTTTTCTAGGTTCCACATATATGCGTTAATATACGATATTTGTTTTTCTCTTTCTGACTTACTTCACTCTGTATGACAGTGTCTAAATACATCCACGAATCAACAAATGTGGGGTGCATGTGTCTTTTTGAATGATGGTTTTCTCTGGGTATATGCCCAGTAGTGGGATTGCTGGATCATATGGTAATTCTATGTTTAGTTTTTTAAGGAACCTCCATACTATTCTCCATAGTGGCTGTATGAATTTACATTCCCGCCAACAGTGCAAGAGGGTTCCCTTTTCTCCACACCCTCTCCAGCATTTGTTTGTAGATTTTCTGAAGAAGCCCATTCTAACTGGTGTGAGGTGATACCCCACTGTAGTTCTGATTTGCAGTTCTCTAATAATTAGTGATGTTGAGCATCCTTTCATGTGTTTGTTGGCAATCTGTATATCTTCTTTGGAGAAATGTCTATTTAGGTCTTCTGTCCATTTTTGGATTGGGTTGTTTGTTTTTTTTTAATATTGAGCTGCATGAGCTGTTTATATATTTTGGAGATTAATCTTTTGTCCATTGATTCGTCTGCAAATATTTTCTGCCATTCTGAGGGTTGTATTTTCATCTTGTTTATGGTTTCCTTTGCTATGCAAAAGCTTTTAAGTTTCATTAGGTCCCATTTGTTTATTTTTGCTTTTATTTCCATTACTCTAAGAGGTAGATCAAAAAATACCTTGCTGTGATTTATGTCAAAGAATGTTCTTCCTCTGTTTTCCTCTAAGAGTTTTATAGTGTCCAGTCTTAAATTTAGGTCTCTAATCCATTTTGAGTTTATTTTTGTGTTAGGGAGTATTCTAATCTCATTCTTTTACATGTAGTTGTCCAGTTTTCCCAGCAGCACTTATTGAAGAGACTGTCTTTTCTCCATTGTATATCCTTGCCTCCTTTGTCATAGATTAGTTGACCATAGGTGCGTGGGTTTATCTCTGGGCTTTCTAACTTGTTCCATTGATCTATGTTTCTGTTTTTGTGCAAGAACCATATTGTCTTGATTACTGTAGCTCTGTAGTATAGTCTGAAGTCAGGGAGCCTGATTCCTCCAGGTCCATTTTTTTTTCCCTCAACACCGCTTTGGCTATTCGAGGTCTTTTGTGTCTCCATACAAATATTAAGATTTTTTGATCTATTTCCATAAAAAATGCCATTGGTAATTTGATAGGGATTGCATTGAATCTGTAGATTGCTTTGGGTAGTATAGTCATTTTCACAATACTGATTCTTCCAATTCAAGAACATGGTATATCTCTCCATATGTTGGTATCATCTTTAATTTCTTTCATCAGTGTCTTATCGTTTTCTGCATATAGGTCTTTTTTCTGCCTCGGTAGGTTTATTCCTAGGTATTTTATTCTTTTCGTTGCAATGGTAAATGGGAATGTTTCCTTAATTTTTCTTTCAGATTTTTCATCATTAGTGTATAAGAATGCAAGAGATTTCTGTGCATTAATTTTGCATCCTGTAACTCTACCAAATTCATTGATTAGCTCTAGTAGTTTTCTGGTGGCATCTTTAGGATTCTCTATGTATAGTATCATGTCATCTGCAAACAGTGGCAGTTTTACTTCTTCTTTTCCAATTTGTATTCCTTTATTTCTTTTTCTTCTCTGATTGTCATGGTTAGGACTTCCAAAACTATGTTGAATAATAGTGGTGAGACTGGATATCCTTGTCTTATTCCTGATCTTAGTGGAAATTCTTTCAGTTTTTCACCATTGAGAATGATGTTTGCAGTGGGTTTGTCGTATATGGCCTTTATTATGTTGAGGTAGGTTCCCTCTATGCCCACTTTCTGGAGAGTTTTTATCATAAATGGGTGTTGAATTTTGTCAAAAGCTTTTTCTGCATCTATTGAGTTGATCATATGGTTTTTATTCTTCAGTTTGTTAATATGGCGTATCACATTGATTGATTTGCGTATACTGAAGAATCCTTGCATCCCTGGGATAAATCCCAGTTGATCATGGTGTATGATCCTTTTAATGTGTTGTTGGATTTTGTTTGCTAGTATTTTGTTGAGGATTTTTGAATCTATATTCATCAGTGATATTGGCCTGTAATTTTCTTTTTTTGTCTGATTTTGGTATCAGGGTGATGGTGGCCTCATAGAAGGAGTTTGGGAGTTTTCCTTCCTCTGCAATCTTTGGGAAGAGTTTGAGAAAGATAGGTGTTAGCTCTTCTCTAAATGTTTGATAGAATTAACCTGTGAAGCCTTCTGGTCCTGGACTTTTGTTTATTGCAAGATTTTTAATCACAGTTTCAATTCCATTACTTGTGATTGGTCTGGTCATATTTTCTATATTTTCTATTTCTTCCTGGTTCAGTCTTGGAAGGTTATACGTTTCTAAGAATTTGTTCATTTCTTCCAGGTTGTCCATTTTATTGGCAGAGAATTGCTTGTAGTAGTCTCTTATGATACTTTGTATTTCTGCGGTGTCTGTTGTAACTTTTCCTTTTTCATTTCTAATTTTATTGATTTGAGTCCTCTCCCTCTTTTTCTTGATGAGCCTGGCTAATGGTTTATCAATTTTGTTTATCTTCTCAAAGAACCAGCTTTTAGTTTTATTGACCTTTGCTATTGTTTTCTTTGTTTCTATTTCATCTATTTCTGCTCTGATCTTTATGATTTCTTTACTTCTGCTAACTTTGGGTTTTGTTTGTTCCTCTTTCTCTAGTTCCTTTAGGTGTAAGGTTAGATTGTTTATTTGAGATTTTTCTTGTTTCTTGAGGTAGGCTTGTATAGCTATAAACTTCACTCTTAGAACTGCTTTTGCTGCATCCCATAAGTTTTGGATCGTCGTGTTCTCATTGTCATTTGTCTCTGGGTATTTTTTGATTTCCACTTTGATTTCTTCAGTGAATACTTGGTTATTTAGTAACGTATTATTTAGCCTCCATGTGGTTGTGTTTTTTCCATATTTTTCCCTGTAATTGATTTCTAATCTCATAGCGTTGTGGTCAGAAAAGATGCATGATATGATTTCAATTTTCTTAAATTTACTGAGGCTTGATTTGAGACCCAAGATGTGATCTATCCTGGAGAATGTTCCACGCGCACTTAAGAAAAAATCTACTGTTTTTGGATGGAATGTTCTATAATATCAATTAAATCTATCTGGTCGATTGTGCCATTTAAAGCTTGTGTTTCCTTATTTATTTTCATTTTGGATGATCTGTCCATTGGTGTAAGTGAGGTGTTAAAGTCCCCCACTATTATTGTGTTACTGTCGATTTCCTCTTTTATAGGGGTTAGCAGTTGCCTTATGTGTTGAGATGCTCCTATGTTGGGTGCATAAACATTTACAATTGTTATATCTTCTTTGTGGATTGATCCCTTGATAGTTATGTAGTGCCCTTCCTCGTCTCTTGTAACATTCCTTATTTTAAAGTCTATTTTATGTGATATGAGTATTGCTACTCCAGCTTTCTTTTGATTTCAATTTGCATGGAATATCTTTTTCCATCCACTCACTTTCAGTCTGTATGTGTCCCTAGGTCTGAAGTGGGTTTCTTGAAGACAGCATATATATGGGTCTTGTTTCAGTATCCATTCAGCAAGCCTGTGTCTTTTGGTTGGAGCATTTAATCCATTCACATTTAAGGTAATTAGTGTTATGTATGTTACTATGACCATTTTCTTAATTGTTTTGTGTTTGCTTTTGTAGGTCTTTTCTTCTCTTGTGTTTCCCACTTAGAGAAGTTTCTTTAGCATTTGTTATAGAGCTGGTTTGGTGGTGCTGAATTCTCCTAGCTTTTGTCTGTAAAGCTTTTGATTTCTTTCTCTTTTTGTCTTTTTGTCTGTAAAGCTTTTGATTTATCCATTGAATCTGAATGAGATCCTTGCAGGGTAGAGTAATCTTGGTTGTAGGTTCTTCCCTTTCATCACTTTAAGTATATCATGCCACTCCCTTCTGGCTTGTAGAGTTTCTGCTGAGAAATCAGCTGTTATCTTTATGGCAGTTCCCTTGTATGTTATCTGTTGTTTTTCCCTTGCTGCTTTTAATAATTTTTCTTTGTCTTTAAGTTTTGCCAATTTGATTACTATGTGCCTCGGTGTGTTTCTCCTTGGGTTTATCTTGTATGGGACTCTCTGCCCTTCCTGGACTTGGGTGGCTATTTCATTTCCCATGTTAGCGAAGTTTTTGACTATAATCTCTTTGAAGATTTTCTCGGGTCCTTTCTCTCTCTCTTCTCCTTCTGGCACCCCTATAATGCGAATGTTGTTGCCTTTAATGTTGTCTCAGAGGTCTCTTAGGCTGCCTTCATTTCTTTTCATTCTTTATTCTGTTCTGCAGCAGTGAATTCTATCATTCTGTCTTCCAAGTCATTTATCTGTTCTTCTGCCTCAGTTATTCTGCTATTGATTCCTTCTAGTGTAATTTTCATTTCAGTTATTGTATTGTTCATCTCTGTTTGTTTGTTCTTTAATTCTTCTAGATCTTTGTTAAACATTTCTTGCATCTTCTCAATCTTTGCCTCCATTTTCTGAGGTCCTGGATTATCTTCACTACCATTATTCTGAATTCTTTTTCTGGAAGGTTGCCTATATCCACTTCATTTAGTTGTTTTTCTGGGGTTTTATCTTGTTCCTTCATCTGGTACATAGCCCTCTGCCTTTTCATCTTGTTTGTCTTTCTGTGAATGTGGTTTTTGTTCCACAGTCTGCAGGACTGTAGTTTTTGTTGTTTCTGCTGTCTGCCCTCTGCCGGATGAGTCTATCTAAGAGGCTTGTGCAAGTTTCTTGATGACAGGGACTGGTGGTGGGTAGAGCTGGCTGTTGCTCAGGTGGGCAGAGCTCAGTAAAACTTTAAGCCGCTTGACTGCTCATGGGTGGGGTTGGGTTCCCTCTCTGTTAGTTGTTTGGCCCGAGGTAACCCAACACTGGAGACTATCTGGTCTCTTTGCTGGGGTAATGGCAGTTTCTGGGAGGGCTCACGGCAAGGAGTACTTCCCAGAACTTCTGCTGCCAGTGTCCTTGTCCCCACGGTGAGCCACAGCCACCGCCCGCCTCTGCAGGAGACCCTCCAACACTAGCAGGTAGGTCTGGTTCAGTCTCCCCTGGGATCACTGCTCCTTCCCCTGGGTCCCGATGCACACACTACTTTGTGTGTGCCCTCCAAGAGTGGAGTCTCTGTTTCCCCTAGTCCAGTCAAAGTCCTGCAATCAATCAAATCCCACTAAGCTTCAAAGTCTGATTCTCTAGGAATTCCTCCTCCCGTTTCCGGACCCCCAGGTTGGGAAGCCTGACATGGGGCTCAGAATCTTCACTCCAGTGGGTGGACTTCTGTGGTATAAGTGTTCTCCAGTCTGTGAATCACCCACCCAGCAGTTATGCGATTTGATTTTACTGTGATTGCACCCCTCCTACCGTCTCATTGTGGCTTCTCCTTTGTCTTTGGATGTGGGGTATCTTTTTTGGTGAGTTCCAGTGTCTTCCTGTCAATGATTGTCCAGCAGCTAGTTGTGATTCTGGTGTTCTTGCAAGAGGGGGTGAGAGCACATCCTTCTACTCCGCCATCTTGGTCCACCATCAGTTGTTGTTTTCTTAATCTGGGTAGTCTTCCTGTTCCTCTCCTGCTCTCCAGACCTGTGCTTTCCAAAATGCTGGCCACAAGTCACATGTGCACCTGCTGGTCTTGGAGAGTCTCCTGGGGACACAGGGGGCAACTTTTCTCTTTCCTCAGTGCTTCATCTAGTTTCACTTGCTCATAGGGTGCCACGTGCAGAGGCCTCCCCTCCAGCACTTCAGACCAGAGTTCCTCGTGCACAATGGCTGCACCTGACACTGCAATTCAAGATGGTAGAGGCGGCCATGTGCAGACACACTTTGCCTGCACTGCGGTCTCTCCACTCTATTTTGAAGCCAGTCGGATTTAGCTTATATCATTACTTTATATTATATCCATGTATGAATTGTCATAGTGCTTCTTTCTTTATAATGTCTTCTAATCTGTCTCTTGCTGCTTTTATTTCCAAATTTCTTGTCCAAACACTCATCCATTCACCTCTATATTACTGCTTGCAAAACCTGCTTCCTTTCTGCTCTCCTTACATGAAATCCATCCATCTCTAATCTGTTTGATATATTACTACAGATCATTTTTTCTTTAAAAAATTTGTTTTGTTATGTCACTTCAGTATTTAAAAATCCTTAATGGCTCTTTCTGTTTCTAGCATGGGAGGGGGACGGAATGGGAAACCGAAGATGACTCCGAGATTTGAGCAACTAGGTAGGTGAAGGTGACACTAACACAGGGGGCCAGGAGGAGACAGGTTTGGGGCCAGAGGGAGATAATGAAGGCAGTACAAGACACAGAGGTAGTAAACAAATGCACACTCTGATCTGATGCTCAAGAGAGAACTGAGCTGGGGATAAACATTTAGGAGTCATCCTGATATTGAGAATTTAAAAAAAACAGGATAATTGAGACTGTTCAGGGAAAGTATATGAAGTGAGAAGAAATAGTCTAAGATATACCTCTGATAATATTAGAAATTTTTATTATTTGAAAAGCTCATGTGTGGAAGAAGAATCAACTTAGCATGATTAGGGCCAATAGGAAAAGGCATAAGAAATCCAATTTCATCCCATTATTTGGGAGAAATGTGTGCTAACTAGATCTGTCAATGGCAGTGAATTCCCCATCCTAGGAAGCCCAAGAGCCTGGGTTAGTGACAGTTTATCACATGTGGCAGAGAGAATACCTCCTTGGAGGAGCAAAGCTGATCAGATAGCTTCTCAGGTTCTTTCAACTCTCAGATTTTGTGATTCAACATAAGTTGCATTTTCCCCTCAGTGTGTGAACACCTTGAGCACCAGGATTAGTCCTGAGAACACAGAGAAGTGTTGGACACAGTGTGGATCTCAGTAAATATTATTGATTGCTAGGACTTTGGAAAGCTTTATAACATTAGATTAACAAATGTTTTTTTAACCATACCTGTTTAAGAAACACTGAAAAAAGGATGTAGAAGTAGGATGAAGGGATTAGGAGTGCTGGTGGAGGAGAGTTGGAGGGGACAGACAGTTGAAGGAGAGAAATGAGCCCTAGTAGAGGGGAAATTTTTGGTTGTTTGCTGAAAAAAAATAGCATTCTGATACAAGTGCTGGGAGATATTTTAATTGTATAAAATGCCTTTGTTGTGATAGTCTGTCAGAGTGCCTAACATATTATTAGGAGCAAACGATACACACACACAAACACATACAGACGCACATATACACTTTTGAGTTTCTCTTTTCCTGCCCTGTGATAGCCTCCCTATCCAAAAGAGAAGAGTCATATTAAAAGAACGTACCCTCCATGATGTTACTTTAAAACATGTACAAATCAAACCATACATACACACATACACTAAAACTTTAGTGGAATGTGGAAGGAGATCACATTTTACAGTTAACTAGAGAGCTCTTTGGCTTTTAGAAGCTGAAAATATCACAGTTGGTAAGTACATCGGAAAAGAGCAGAGTGCAGTCAATAGGTAAAAGAGCTTCTTCAATCAGCACCTTTGGTGACATCTGGTGCCAAAACAAGCAGCTGGTTTTTTGTTAAAACCTTATTTTTCTAAGATGTACCTCTAGTTGCATTAATTGAATTATGCACCAGTTAAGGCAAGTTGCAGTTTAGAAATGTGATTTCTCCTGTTTTTCCTATGTTTAAAAGAGCCCATGAAGAAGAAAGCATAATTTCCCTGCAAAATGGCTGCATTTCTTCCCCATCATTGCTTCACTGAACACAATTATACTCACTAAAGCAAACACTTATGCCTTAGATCTTTTGGTACAGAAATAATCCCTTTGAATTGGGTCATTTTGCACGTGTCTGGCAGCCATTTCAAAGGGCTCAGCCAGTAGCTCATTTCAAAGGCAAATGATAATTTGCAGATTCCATGCAATGGAATTCAAATTAGTCTTGTATGTCCTAATATTTTGTACTTTGTCTGCAGCTGCCAAAAATGATCATCTTTTCTTAATACTGAGCTAAATTGGGCTAAAACCAATTCAACAAATCTACCATGATTGCATTTTGATTAATTGTTTAGAGAATGACCACAATGTCTCTCAGAAAGCTAAGGCACCTACAGACCATGGATCCCAAACCTTCTCTGCCCTGTGGCTGTAGTTGTAAAATGACTGGGAAGGAAGTACATTTCCTATGGAGGAACAGGTAGCCTTTCTTGCTTCATGGACTTGGCTGTGAGCAAACGACATTCCTGGATTATTCACTGTCACTTCAAAATACCTGCACATTTTGACTGGAGGTGATGGGCAAGACTGTCATGTGACTGCTTATAAATAAATTCCTTAGAATGATAAGGCTCTCAGAATCATTGACTTGGTCCCAAAGAAAACCTGGAAACTGTACCCATCTCCTCCAATGACCCCAACAAACAATACGCAAGAACAAACAGAAGCAAAAAGAACTCCAATCCTGCAGTCTGCGGAACAAAAACCACATTCACAGAAAGACAGACAAGATGAAAAGGCAGTGGGCTATGTACCAGATGAAGGAACAAGATAAAACCCCAGAAAAACAACTAAATGAGATGGAGATACACAATCTTAAAGTAAAGAATTCAGAATAATGATAGTGAAGATGATCCAGGACCTCGGAAAAAGAATGGAGGCAAAGATCGAGAAGATGCAAAAATGTTTAACAAAGATCTAGAAGAATTAAAGAACAAACAAACAGAGATGAACAATACAATAATTGAAATGCAAACTAGAAGGAATCAATAGCAGAATAACTGAGGCAGAAGAACGGATAAGTGACCTGGAAGACAGAATGGTGGAATTCACTGCTGCAGAACAGAACAAAGAAAAAAGAATGAAAAGAAATGAAGGCAGCCTAAGAGACCTCTGAGACAACATTAAAGGCAACAACATTCGCATTATAGGGGTGCCAGAAGGAGAAGAGAGAGAGAAAGGACCCGAGAAAATCTTCAAAGAGATTATAGTCAAAAACTTCGCTAACATGGGAAATGAAATAGCCACCCAAGTCCAGGAAGGGCAGAGAGTCCCATACAAGATAAACCCAAGGAGAAACACACCGAGGCACATAGTAATCAAATTGGCAAAACTTAAAGACAAAGAAAAATTATTGAAAGCAGCAAGGGAAAAACAACAGATAACATACAAGGGAACTGCCATAAAGATAACAGCTGATTTCTCAGCAGAAACTCTACAAGCCAGAAGGGAGTGGCATGATATACTTAAAGTGATGAAAGGGAAGAACCTACAACAAAGATTATTCTACCTGGCAAGGATCTCATTCAGATTTGATGGAGAAATCAAAAGCTTTATAGACAAGCAAAAGCTAAGAGAATTCAGCACCACCAAACTAGCTCTACAACAAATGCTAAAGGAAATTCCCTAAGTCGGAAACAAAAGAGAAGAAAAAGACCTACAAAAACAAACCCCAAACAATTAAGAAAATGGTCATAGTAACATACATATCAATAATTACCTTAAACGTGAATGGATTAAATGCTCCAACCAAAAGACAGAGTCTTACCGAATGGATACAAAAAGAAGACCCATATATATGCTGTCTTTAAGAGACCCACTTCAGACCTAGGGACACATATAGACTGAAAGTGAGGGGATGGAAAAAGATATTCCATGTAAATGAAAATCAAAAGAAAGCTGGAAAAAAAAAAAGCGGGAGTAGCAATACTCATATCAGATAAAATAGACTTTAAAATAAAGAATGTTACAACAGACAAAGAAAGACACTACATAATGATCAAGGGATCAATCCAAGAAGAAGTTATAACACTTATAAATATAGAGGCACCCAACATAGGAGCACCTCAATACATAAGGCAACTGCTAATGGCTATAAAAGAGGAAATCAACAGTAACACAATAATAGTGAGGGACTTCAACAACTTATTTACACCAATGGACTGATCATCCAAAATGAAAATAAATAAGGAAACCGAAGCTTTAAATGACACAATAGACCAGAGATTTAATTGATATTTATAGGACATTCCATCCAAAAACAGCAGATTACACTTTCTTATCAAGTGCACACAGAACATTCTCCAGGATAGACCACATCTTGCATCACAAATCAAGCATCAGTAAATTTAAGAAAATTGAAATCATATCATGCATCCTTTCTGACCACAACGCTATGAGATTAGAAATCAATTACAGGGAAAAAAACGTAAAAAACACAACCACATGGAGGTTAAATAATACGTTACTAAATAACCAAGTATTCACTGAAGAAATCAAAGTGGAAATCAAAAAATACCCAGAGACAAATGACAACACGATGATCCAAAACTTATGGAATGCAGCAAAAGCAGTTCTAAGAGGGAAGTTTATAGCTATACAAGCCTATCTCAAGAAACAAGAAAAATCTCAAATAAACAATCTAACCTTATACCTAAAGGAACTAGAGAAAGAGGAACAAACAAACCCAAAGTTAGCAGAAGTAAAGAAATCATAAAGATCAGAGCAGAAATAGATGAAATAGAAACAAAGAAAACAGTAGCAAAGATCAATAAAACTAAAAGTTGCTTCTTTGAGAAGATAAACCGTTAGCCAGACTCATCAAGAAAAAGAGGGAGAGGACTCAAATCAATAAAATTAGAAATGAAAAAGGAGAAGTTACAACAGACACCGCAGAAACACAAAGCATCCTAATAGACTACTGCAAGCAACTCTATGCCAGTAAAATGGGCAACCTGGAAGAAGTAAACAAATTCTTAGAAAGGTATAACCTTCCAAGACTGAACCAGGAAGAAACAGAAAATATGACCAGACAAATCACAAGTAATCAAATTGAAACTGTGATTAAAAATCTTGCAATAAACAGAAGCCCAGGACCAGATGGCTTCACAGGTGAATTCTAGCAAACATTTAGAGAAGAGCCAACACCTATCTTTCTCAAGCTCTTCCTCTGCAGAGGAAGGAAAACTCCCAAACTCATTCTATGAGGCCACCATCACCTTGATACCAAAATCAGACAAAGATACTACAAAAAAAAGAAAATTATAGGCCAATATCACTGATGAATATAGCTTCAAAAATCCTCAACAAAATACTAGCAAACAAAATCCAACAACACATTAAAAGGATCATACACCATGATCAAGTGGGATTTACCCCAGAGATGCAAGCATTCTTCAATATATGCAAATCAGTCAATGTGATACACCATATTAACAAAGTGAAGAATAGAAACCATATGATCATCTCAATAGATGCAGAAAAAGCTTTTGACAAAATTTAACACCCATTTATGATAAAATCTCTCCAGAGAGTGGGCATAGAGGGAACCTACTTCAACATAATAAAGGCCATATATGAAAAACCCACAGCAAACATCGCTCTCAATGGTGAAAAACTGAAAGCATTTCCTCTAAGCTCAGGAAGAAGACAAAGTTGCCCACTCTCACCACCACTATTATTCAACATAGTTTTGGAAGTCCTGGCCACAGTAATCAGAGAAGAGAAAGAAATAAAAGGAATACAAATTGGAAAAGAAGAAGTAAAACTGTCACTGTTTGCAGATGACATGATACTACACATAGAGAATCCTAAAGATGCTACCAGAAAACTACTAGGGCTAATCAATGAATTTAGTAAAGTTGCAGGATAAAAAATTAATTCACAGAAGTCTTTTGCATTCCTATACATTAATGATGAAAAATTTGAAAGAGAAATTAAGGAAACATTCCCATTTACCACTGTAACAAAAAGAATAAAATACCTAGGAATAAACCTACCTAAGGAGACAAAAGACCTGTATGCAGAAAACTATAAGACACTGATGAAGGAAATTAAAGATGTTACCAACAGATGGAGAGATATACCATGTTCTTGCATTGGAAGAATCAATATTGTGACAGTGACTATACTACTCAAAGCAATCTACAGATTCAATGCAATCCCTGTCAAATCACCCATGGCAATTTTTATAGAACTAGAACAAAAAGTCTTAAAGTTTGTATGGAGACACAAAAGACCCCGAATAACCAAAGCAGTCTTGAGGGAAAAAAATGGAGCTGGAGGAATCAGACTCCCTGACTTCAGACTATACTACAAAGCTACAGTAATCAAGACAATATGGTACTGACACAAAAACAGAAATATAGATCAATGGAATAGAATAGAAAGCCCAGAGATAAACCCACACAGCTATGGTGAACTAATCTATGACAACAGAGGCAAGGATATACAGTGGAGAAAAGACAGTCTCTTCAATAAGTGGTGCTGGGAAAACTGGACAACTACATGTAAAAGAATGAAATTAGAACACTCTCTTACACCATACACAAAAATAACCTCAAAATTGATTAGAGACCTAAATGTAAGATCGGGCACTATAAAACTCTTAGAGGAAAATATAGGAAGAACACTCTTTGACATAAATCACAGCAATATCCTCTTTGACCCACCTCCTAGAGTAATGGAAATAGAAACAAAAATAAACAAATGGGACCTAATGAAACTTAAAAGCTTTTGCACAGCAAAGGAAACCATAAACAAGATGAAAAGACAACCCTCAGAATGGCAGAAAATATTTGCAAATGAATCATTGCGCAAAGGATTAATCTCCAAAATATATAAACAGCTCATGCAGCTCAATATTAATAAAACAAACAACCCAATCCAAAAATGTGCAGAAAACCTAAATATACATTTCTCCCAAGAAGACATACAGATGGCTGAGAAGCACATGAAAAGTTGCTTAACACCACTATTTATTAGAAAAATGCAAATCAAAATTACAATGAGATATCACCTCTCACCAGTTAGAACGGGCATCATCAGAAAATCTACAAACAACAAATGCTGGAGAGGGCGTGGAGAAAAGGGAACCCTCTTGCACTGTTGGTGGGCATGTAAATTGATAAAGCCACTATGGAGAACAGTATGGAGGTTCCTTAAAAAACTACAAAGAGAATTACCATATGACCCAGTAATCCCACGACTGTGCATATACCGAGAGAAAACCATCATTCAAAAAGACACATGCACCCCAATGTTCATTGCAGCACTATTTACAATAGCCAGGTCATGGAAGCAACCTAAATGCCCAGTGACAGATGAATAGATAAAGAAAATGTGGTACATATATAGAATGGAATATTACTCAGCCATAAAAAGGAATGAAATTGGGTCATTTGTAGAGATGTGGATGAATCTAGAGACTGTCATACAGAGTGAAGTAAGTTAGAAAGAGAAAAACAAATATTGTATATTAATACATATATGTGGAACCTAAAAAAATGGTACAGATGGAGTTGTTTGCAGAGCAGAAATTGAGACAGAGAAGTAGAGAAAAACCATATGGACACCAAGGGGGGAAAGCAGCGGGGGCTGGGGGTGGTGGTGTGTCAAATTGGGAGATTGGGATTGACATGTATACACTGACGTGGATAAAATGGATGACTAACAAGGAAAAATAAAATAAATAAATAAGAACAGGAAGTACCATCATCTTCAACAAATTTCAGCTCCAATAACATTAATAAACAGCCAATATGAACTGATGCTTACTTTGTAGCAGGTGCTATTCTAAGCGCTTTATATGTACAAAAACATTTAATCCCCACCAAGCCTAATAAGGTAGCTACTAACTCAGTATTTTCCACCATTTTACATGTGGGGATTCTGAGGCTCAGAGTAGTTAAGGAAGTGGCTCAAGTTCATGCAGCTATTAACCTGTAGAGTTAAGATCCCCACCAAGGCAGCAGGACTCCAGTATCCCAGCTTTTGAACACTTTAATGAAGTTACTTCCATTTTTTGGTGTCTGATAATCCTCACTATCGAGAAATGTTTCTTTAAACCTTGCTTCAAGCATTCCTGTTATTATTCAGTCTGTTTTCTTGTGGACGTATTTTTACCTGCTCAATCTGCTTTTCTCTTTCCTGTTTTCTACCCTCCATTTTGTCTTCTACCAATGAACATGCACTGAGTACTATCCTGTGTACAGTTCCCTAACAGGCACAAGACAGTTTCACGTAAAAAAGGAGCAAGTTTGCACACAGACTCTATGTTCATTCTTCAACAATTAATTCTAGTAAAAATAATATTTATATCACTGGTATAAACTTACTTCGAGTACATTTTTTTACTCCTTTTAAAAAACTCTTAATTTTTTACTTCCTTATCTTTTTCCCCACCTTACCCCCTTCCCCCATTACTTTACCTTAACTCCTGGTTATTTGCTTTCGTGCTTACCAAATGTCATGGATTGTTATTTTCAGGTGTAATAACTATAATTACTACAATTTGTCCTTAAGGATTTTACTTTCTAACTGATTTCAGACTTCTGACCTCCAGAACTGTAAGATAAGAAGTTTACGTCTTTTGAAGGCACGAAGTGTGTGGTGCTTCGCTATAGCAGCAATAAAGAACTAATGTGCCCATAGAAAAGAAAGAAAAAAGAATTTTACTTTCTAACTTTCCTCTTAAAAACAGTCTCTAAAATCTTAAAGTTCATCTAGACACCAAGCCAGGCCACTTACATGTTTTTCAAAGCTGCTCCCTACATCCCCGCTGCCACTTTGTAAGTAGCAACCCAAGTCACTCCTCTTCTGAACAACTACAACAGACACTAACTAGTTGCCTTACCTCTAGTTGTATCACTTTTAAGTCCAAATTTTCTACCCAGATATTGTAGTAGTTTCTCAAAAATACCAATTTGTCTTTATCATGTTCTGGCCTAAAACCCTTCAGCAATTTCCTAACATCTATGGGATAAAACCTCCATCCCTTTCCAGGGATCTTCCAGCCTCAGTCCCAGCCCCTCATGCCTTCCTCACTTCAGCCTACGTCTTCTGGACAGCCTCTGCTGCCTTCCTTGCTGTCTCTGTTCTTTTTTAGGGCTTTCTCTCCATCAGAACATTTCCCCCTTTTTCACCTGGCTAATTACCCGTCACCTTTGCAGAGTCAGCTCCCTGGGTATTTCCTCTAGGGTGCCTTGGCTCTCTTTCCTAGAGTCTTTACTGCGGACCTCTCCCACTGGATCAGCTATTTCTTTCTGTGTTTTCCTCAGTCATGCATTTATCACATGGACTCAAATGATCTGTCTCTTTATCTGCATCTTCCACTGTAACAGGCCTTAGTCAACTTTCTGTCCATTAGGTGGTATTCATATTCAAGTGCTTAGCTCAGAGTGGATGTAATAAATATTTGTGGAACTGAAGTTTCCCCGTATATTTCAACAAAGGAGGAGACCAAGAGTAGACACTGCAATCCTAGCAAGGGTTTGACTTTTTTGTGGCATGAGAAGGAAGGTTGTTTCAGAGTCTCATAGACTCTGTTATTTTATTGTGCATTTTAAAACTTTATTTGCTTTACCAGTACTGTCACAGGACTAACTCACCCAAGAGAAGAAAATAAAATGATGATGTTGAAGCCTTATTCTATTTAAATTTAAATCTCCTTTTGCCAGGAAATGTCAGTGCTGATGATAGAACCAGAGGCCCGACTTTTGCTCTCCTACTGGGCTTAAGTGAGTCAGAAGTAGGTCAAGTGTCTCACTCCCTGAGTCAAAGGCTTTGCCTGAAATAGAAGGCAGATGGATAAATTGCTTCTCTCAAGCACTGCTCAGAGACAGCATTTTGATATAAGACCAAGCACAGCTAGAAATCAACAAGGAAGCCAATATACCTGTTGAGAAAAAAACATCTGTGGCAAGGATTTGTGATGAGGTGAGGATATGGACATATCCCAAGTAGGTTTCAAAGAAAGCAATGCATTATCAATATTAGGGAAAACAATAATCAACTATGCAGGTTTGGCCTAAAGGAATAAACTTGATCCATAAATATGACTTAATTCATCTTCTGCAAAAATGCTCCTGGCATTCTGTTGTCAACATTTAAAAGTAATATTTTATCTGATGCTTTTTAAATGGCATGACTAAGGGGTGGATGTGAGGAAAATTCAGTCCTTAAGTAGCAAAGAAAAGAACTTGGCCTTGCATGATCTGGTGCCTCCCTCTCTTTCACCCCTATTTCTTACCACTCCCGGCCACAAACTCCAGGTACCAGCCACACTATACTATTTCTTGCCTCTATGCCCTAGCATATCATGTTCCCCAATTTTTGTCTATCCTCCATCCTCTGTGCTCTCATAATACCCATTGCAGCCCATTATTGCCACATTTACCGTGTTGATGTCTGAAGAAATTTTATTTTATTTATTTTTAACCATTTTTAAATTGAAGTATAGTTAATTTATGATGCTGTGTTAGTTTCAGGTGTACAGCAAAGTGATTCAGTTACACATTATATATATATATTCTTTTTCAGATTCTCTTCCATTTTAGTCTATTATAAGATATTGAGTATAGTTCTCTGTGCTATACAGTAGGTCCTTGTTGGTTATCTATTTTATATATAGTAGCATGTATATGTTTATCCCAAACTCCTAATTTATCCCTCCCTCCCCTACCTTTGCTCATTTGTAACTATAAATTTGTTTTCTATTTCTGTGAGTTCTATTTCTGTTTTTTATATAAGGTCATATATATCTTTTTAGATTCCACGTATGTGATAGCATATGATATTTGTTTTTCTCTGTCTGACTTACTTCATTTAGTATGATAATCTCTAGGTCCATCCATGTTGCTGCAAATGGCATTATTTCATTCTTTTTTAGGGCTGAGTAATATTCCATTGTATGTATGTACCACATCTTCTTTATCCATTCCTCTGTCAATCATTTAGGTTGCTTCCATGTCTTGGTTTTTATAAAGAGTGCTGCAATGAACATAGAAGTGCAGGTATCTTTCTGAACTATAGTTTTCTCTGGATATATGCCCAGGAGTCAGATTGCAGGATCATATGGTAACTCTATTTTTAGGTTTCTAACCAACCTCCATACTGTTCTCCATAGTGGCTGCACCAATTTATATTCCCACCAACAGTGTAGGAGGGTTCCTTTCACTCTACATCCTCTCCAGCATTTGTTATTTGTAGACTTTTAATGATGGTCATTCTGACTGGTGATTTTCGATTGTCACAACTGGATGGGTTGTGCTATTGGCATCTCATGGGTAGAGATGAGGGATGCTGCTGGATATTCTACAATGTACAGGTCCAATAAAAAATTCAACAGTGCTGATGTTGAGAAACCCTAGTTTAGAATATCTGCTACATCAAATAAGCTGAGTTAATGTCTGAGGAAAGAGGAAGGACCTATTTATCAAAAAGTGTGTTTTTAGCAATTTCATAATGATAATGATAACATTTTTTAAAGTGATTCTCAATTATAAGAATTACTTATAAGGTCTATTTAGGTTAAGGCAACTCAATAAACCCAAGTATGCAAAAAAAATGTTTTAGAAAAAATCTATAACAGCATGCTGATTCCTGTGACAGACAAACTGAACTGAGAAGATGCAGTGTTAGTGTATTTTAGAATATCCTGTTACTGCTGTTAGGACGTGGGATGGAAAGCAGAGAATCGTGGCCCACATAGGAAGTATGGTGCGGGGGTTTTGAGAAACCATTTGACGATCTGACACATTCTGTCTTATTGATAACTTTCAATTACTGAACTCGCCTCACTATTCTCGAGCATTTTAACCACTACGTGTAATTTTCACAGTACGGTTGACAACTGAGTCTATTGGAAAAAAAATGTGATAGTACAGGAAATGAATGGCCGATGATTGTTATTCTGATATTTACAAACTTCTGAATGGTTCGCTTTTTTAGTTTAATAACAATAGGTTCTGGCAGTGTTTAGTTATTGCAGCTGTATTTTTAAATAAGTGGAAAGAGATAGGATATAAAAACAGTAAATTATAGGTTAAACATCAAAAACATATTTAAAAACTCAATTGATGATGGAGTCCATATTTTTTTACAAGAAGGAAAATGTTAGATTCTAGGAGGACCACATCTGTTAATTACACATTTCAATTTGGTTAGGATCTGGATTATTCTAAGGATTTGAAATACGGCATTTTGCTTTCTTGATCAGTGAAGCTCATATACTAGGAGACCCATAGTTAAAGGAATCTAGTTCAAGAAGTGTATACACTCTAGGAACCATTCCTAATACCTTCTATTAGTCTTAGGCCAAGGAATGTGGTACATCTGGAATAACTTCCCTCAAAGGAGGAATTCCTTTGCCATTGTATCTCTCTTTCCTTTCTTTCTTTTTTCTTTTCTTTTCTTTTTTTTTTTTTTTTTGAGTTGTTCCTTTGGCTATTGTGAATAGTGATGCTATGAATATTTGTGTACAAGTTTTGCTTGAACACCTGTTTTCAATTCTTATACTAGGAGTGGAATTGGTGGGTCATATGTTTCTTTTTTTTTAATTGTAGTATAGTTGATTTACAATGTTATATTAGTTTCAGGTGTACAACATACTGATTCAATATTTTTATAGATTATACTTTATTTAAAGTTGTTATAAAATATCGGCTATACTTCCTGAGCTGTACATTACATCCTTGTATCTAATTGATTTTATACCTAGGAGTTCATACCTCTTAATCCCCTTCCCTTATCTCGCACCTCCCCCCCTCCCTCTCCCCACTGGTAACCACTAGTTTGTTCTCTATATCTGTGAGTCTGTTTCTGTTTTTTTTTTAAATATACTTTCATTTGTTTTATTTTTCAGATTCCACATATAAGTGAAAACATACAGGATTTGCCTTTCTCTGTCTGACTTACTTCACTAAGCATAGTACTCTCCAGGTCCATCCACGTTGTTGCAAATGGCAAAATTTCATTTTTTTAATGGCTGAGTAGTATTCCATTGTATATATATACCACATCTTCATTATCTATTCATTTGTTGATGAAAACTCAAGTTGCTTCTATATCTTGGCTATTGTAAATAATGTTGCTATGAACATTGGGCTGTACCTTTTTGGATTAGTGTTTTTGTTTTCTTTAGACATATACCCAGGAGTGGAATTGCTGGGTTGTATGGTAGCTCTATTTTTAGTTTTTTGGGAAACCTCCATGCTGTTTTCTGTAGTGGAGGCACCAATTTACATTCCTACCAACAGTGTACTAGGTTTCCCTTTTTCCCACATCCTCACCAACATTTATTATTTGTTGTCTTTTTTGGTATTTCTCTGTTCTTGTCTCATCTCCCCTGGGAAAATGGCCTTTGTTCTTCTGTGTAGCAGCAATAGAGGTTAAAACCTGTCACTGTATAACCACAGCTCAAAACCTACTAAGTTCTTTGTTATCATGTACAGGGGAGATATTCAGGATGGATTTGGACTATTGTACAAATCAGACATGAGGAATATGTTTAGCTCTGCCTATGCAGGTTTTAATCTGCAAGTATGCAGCTATCTTTTTAAAAATTCTTGCAGATTTATATAGAATTTAGAGCATTATCAAAACTATCTAGTATAATCAGATTTTCAACAGAAAGAAAACTCACTGTGTAGAAAATTTGAGAGTCAATGCATCTTCAACTTGAAATGGTCTTGAGAGATTATGCAGGCTTCCCCATCTTGCATGCTTATTTGAGGATGAAAGAGGAGAAAGGAAAATTTACAGCAACCTTGCCAACTAGAATCCTGGATTTTAAAAAGCCCTTTAAGTGCATTTAATTCTATTCTTCTATGAAATGGCTTCTCAGTACACAGGAGAGAGAACTCTCTTTCTACTGCCCCTTCCTGGATTGAATTCTTAAGCCCCTTCAGGCCACGAGGGCACTAGTGGATATCTAATAGTTCTGCATTAGCCACAGAGGGAATGGAAAATCCCAGAGACATTGAAAATGCCAATCCAGGGTGGATGTGTAGGGTGGGGTTACTTGAGGTTGGGTAAGGGAGGGAGAGGCTCAAGATTCTGAGTTGTGTTAAAGCAGAATTGCCCATCTTGCTTCTTTCCAGTCCTACTTACAAAGAGCCATGTCTTGATGTGGGCATTTTGTAAAAGCCAATCTGAAGGATTATGCGCTGATGAAAGGGGATGTAGGAGGTGGGGAGGATAGGCCCCATTTGAAACTCAGATTTTTCTCTAGAGGGAAGGGAAGGGAGCACTGAATCTATTTGCCTTCTTCAAACATCAGTTACTCAAACAAAATTGGCTTGTCTAAAATTTGCTGTTAGCATAAAATTTCCAAGTTGTAGTTATTGTAGCTGGTGATGGGGTAAAAATGGAAGAAAAATTCTAGAATAAACAATCATACAGTCTAGATAATATTATAATAAATCTCTAGTAATAGAAAAGTGCAGTGCCTACAAATGAAATTACCTTAGTAATGACAAACGAAAATACAGCTTCAAAATTTAATTTTGTATTGAGAAAAATGATAGCCCAGTCCAGTGATGGCATCACTAAAATGAATGAAATTTCTGGAACAATGTGAGGACTTTGCTTTTCTTTTCCTCCCTTTCCAACAGAGAAACCTAGATTAGTTTTTCTTAATTCCAACTATCCTAGATAGGAGTTTCTATTTTAAAATGAATCATTGTACAAGATACCTTGCTGATATTACTGTTAATAGGAGAGCATTTTATTTTAATATTTCCCAGTAGAAGAAGGCATGTCCTCTTTTCAATACCTGGTGGAGGTATTTGGGCCTTGCATTACTGTTCATTTAGTGTCCTTAGGTAGGAATATGACAGATTTGCACTCTATTGCTGCCTTTTTTCAACAATGCGTGCGTCATCTAAAGGAATGAGTGAGTCTGGATTACACCACCTTCAGTCTTCTGGTTGGCTGTGCATTCTTGGTCTTATACTCACCCAGTCAGGCTAAGGTTGTAGCCTTTTAGCATTAGGAAGAAGGAACATCTGGATAGTGACTCATGGTAATCTACCTTGTGTACTAAACTTAATTCCATGTAACATCCAACAAAGTACACACTCCATCCTCAATCGTTTGACCAGGATTTGGAGCTATTAAACTGCTTTATATTTACGTCCTTTGCTTTGAAAGTAGTGTTGATGTGCAGGATTTGTACCTAAGATTTTTCTTGGGGTAGGTGGTCAGCTCTGCATATAAGGATTTGAGTGAATTGACATGCATCATTTTGAAATTGATTTTTAAATTCTTTAGTCTACTTAGCATATCATGACTGAATAGAGTGATCATATAATTTATTATGATATTAGGGAAGCTTTTGTCTGGGAAAATGGTCAAGTAGAAGGACTATTTGGACAACAGACACACACTGAGATGGCCCCAGGCAAATTGAAACTGTAGGTCACCTTACATATGAGCAAATGGGCTGGGAGACAAGGGACTGGACTCCAGGCATGTATTTTAAATGACGGGTGTGACAGAGAACCGCATCTTCTCTTCAACAAAGGCACTGTGTATTTTTTAAATGCAATCTATGCCTATGAATTGTCCTAGTTGCTTGGTCCAAGAAAGAGTGAAGGCCACAAAGAAGTGGAACCTGTAAGATGTTGGCTGCCCTTTCAAACCATGGGACATCACTGGAAGTATAAGGAACGTCTCTGCTAGCATATGAGTTCAGTTAGCTCAACAGAGAAGGTTGAAAGTTGAAAGATGGGGCAGAAGAAATATATTCTCATTCATGACTCAAAGAACACATCACCAACTCATCTTGAATGCCAAAGTAAAAGTGAGATTATAATCTTGTAATTTTCACCACCATCAACCATGGTGTTATGAGTGAATTCTCTCATTTCTTTCACCTATTTCTTTTTACAGGACTTTAAGATGTATCACAGATTTCAAAAACACCTATAAAGCTTACTCTACACTTATTATACCCTGTGATAATGATCTTGAAATTCTTAGCACCATTAGGACTTTACTATGAGTACTTGAAGATACATGTATTTTTACCTGCTTTTCCTATTTTGTTAAACTCATTGGTTGGTTGGTTGGTTTGTCAGTTGATTGATTGGTTGGAGCTGTTTCACTGACTTAGTTTGGAATTTGACAGTTTCTCTTTAATGTTAGTTGGAAGCTGTTGGCATTGATCAATCCCTTGGTGCCAATCTTAACTAATATTTGAGTGGGTCATGCCATGTCAACCTTGCCAAGATTTGGAGATTTTTTGCTCTATTTTGACTGATTGGTGGTTTCCACTGCCTGCTTCCAAACTGCCTGGCAGATGACAACCTTCTGCATTTAATAACTTCTCATTTCTCTGCTGGATCATAGTCATTTTCAAGGTATTTCGAATGGCAACTGGTAAATGACAATTTTGATTGAAATTCAATCACAGCTGGTACTACAGTTGTAAATATCTCAATAGAGGTGACAATACATGGGCAGGTACATTTATACACAGTTAAGTTTGCACACATTCAGGCAGTTACCACAAAGCATAACTTATGCTTCTAGGAGCTGGCAAGTTGCTTTTCTTTTAATTATGCAAGGAATACCTGATTTAAAAAATATTAGCATGTTGATGAAATATGTCCATAAATCAAGAAACTGTGGTCATGTATTTGGCTGGTTAGTTTTGTACAGGGAATAAAAGCCACTGAAATGGCCAAATGGCAAGAATTTTCATAGTGACAGAGTAAACAAGGTAACAAACGAGCTTTCACTCATACCTTGGTTGTTTTCATCCTGCTTTTTAGAACTTGGAATAATTTCAAGGGGTTGCATGTATTTGTTTTTACGAAGCTGGACTATGGCAATGGTTAGCAGCATCTGACTTTATAAGGCAGGCAAATCAGTTTTTTAAAATGGTGTGTCAGCAGCAACAAAAACAACGAATAACATATGAACTGCAAACAGTAATGACACATGGATCTAGGGATATTATGAAAAATGTGGTGAGGCCTTGTGACTTGATTAATTGAGAGGATGGATAAATCAGCTCAGGATCGTCACCCTTCCTTCTCTCAACTGATTATATCAATTTGGTTCTCATTATCTATAAGGGACTCTGCATGGTCCATTTTTATGAGTTCTGCCTAGGGCTTCCTCCCGTCCTTCCCTGTGCAGAGCCTGTGTGCTGCGTTCTGCAGGCTTACCCCACACCTGATGTATCCCTGCGTGTTTTACAAACTTAGAATGGCATTTGGGCTGCTTGGCTTCAAACCTCGCTTGGTGATTATGACAACAGAGTTGCTGCTGGAGAACTATCGTGAGCTTCTCGTTTGGAATTGAGTAGGAGGTGGCACCTGCTGGGCAGGACAGCTCAGAAACAGTGAGGACAAGAAGGAACTCCCCCACATTTCTATTTCTAATGAGTCTTTTTCATGCCATAGAGCCTACTAGTGTAGAGTTTTCTGCCACTGGTCATGCTCACCTGGATGTTTTAAGAGGAGCCAACACAGCATTGCCAAAAAAAAAAAAAAAATGTGGCCACCTATTTAAAAATCAATTATCTCTTTAAGTAGTCATATGACATCTATCATTCTGGAACCTATATGCTCCTATATATCAAGAATGTACTGAAATATATCAGTGTATATATATATACATATATATATATATAACCTTAGGATAAAAATGTCCCATGACAGTTGTGGTATCCTAACCTGCCTCCTAATATCATTCCCTGTCTCAACAAGAGCCAACCTTGAGACAGCAGGCAGATTCAGAGACTGGGTGGCGCTGGGGGGAGGTTGGGATTGTAGGTCAAGTTGAAGAGTGGGCATGTCTTAATAGGATTAAATGAATGCAACAATATCTTTGTATCTAAAAATGGAATAAAAATGGATTATAAAAATGAACTGAAGTAAAACCCTCATACTGTGAGACTAGGATGCACTAGACAGAGAGAAGGCTCAATCTAGACTGATGGGCTGGACATAGACAGTGCAAACAGCGGCCCCATGAGGGACAGAGGAGGTGGAGGGTCAGGTTTAAGTCCTCTGTCTGAACAACAGCTTATGAGGCACTCAGAATTAAGTGGAGCCATAAAAACAGGCACACACACATCCTAGCTTTGAGCAGTTTATCATCCTTTAAAACTTTTAGACACTGAAAGGTCTCGTAGTTGGAAAAGTCCCCCCAAAATTTGCACAGGACTCACCAGGGCTGTCTCTCCTTGACTGGTTATGCATCCAGTTAAATGCCTTCTTCACGCGATTCTTGTTTATGCTACAACAAACTGCATTGCCTCTCCGTGCCTGTGGAATGCATTTGCCACTTCCATTTTTACAGATGAAGATAACTACCCCTGTGGAGTGATATACCAGCTAAAAACTGAGGAGAAAATGGCAATTAGAATCCAAGACCTGACTTGCTTTCCTTTGGCTCTGCTTACTGTGCCAGGCGGTGCTGTTCACAGTCTTCACACTTCCAGGATTTAGTAAACTGTGACATCGAAGTCTATAGAAACTTGGGGAAAGAAGAACTTTCTAGTTTATTTTTAGAGATTTACAGCAGATGAAGAGAGACCGGGGCTAGATGTATTTTATGAGTTCGCAGACTATTGCTTTATGGCTATCTGCAGGAGGGTGCTTTGGTAGTCTAGGTCTCCCTGTCCATATTTTTTCTGTTTCCTCCCTTCCTTGCTTTGTTCCTTTCCCCAGATTAAACCTAGACATGACATACACTTATAAGAACAGGAAGACAAGGAAGAGGAAATGCCTTTGATACTTTTCCCTTGGAAGATCTCATCCATTTGAAGCTCTTACTCCACTGGGATTAGAAAGTCTATGAAACAGTCTCTTTGGGAAAGCTGGTCCCCAGGGAAGCATCCGCTGGATTCTCTGGTAGTCATTTGACAGGCCACATCATTGTGCTACAAATCAATACGTTCTGTTCCTAACGTAGAAAAGCTCACAGTGTGGGACAGAAGTGCCTATGAGGAACGCTATCTTCAGGAAATGGAGCTGAACCAGCCCACTGAGAAAGAAGAGTGAGAATGCAGGCCACTGCTTTTCTGCTGCGAGTGGTAATAACTGGAAGCCTGGACCAGGCTTCTCTGGCGGGTGGGGTGACCTGGGGGAGTGTCTGGATGCTAAGACACTTATCCAGCTGCTCCACACTCATCCACACGGAGACCACCTTTAGTTTAAAGGGGAGTGTGCTGGGTTTTATATTGAATGCCTTCTATTTCCTCTGTTGCTTTGAAAGGCTATCATCTTACATTTCCCCCAGGGTAGCTTCTATTGCTCTCCTGGCATGATTATCTTAATTTCACACTGATTCTAAACTCAAAGTAGGAAATGCTTTAGGCTTTATTTGTTTTAAAAAGCTTCTTTTTAACTTTCCACATTTTTCAACATTCATTTGTTTTTCCATGGGTAGCCACAGCATTTAGAGAAGAAAAGAAAGTTGTAGTTGGATGTGTTAGTTGGTACCATCAAATTAGGGCACAGAATCATTTTTAAAACACTTATTCCATTACTATACTCTCCAGTTTGATTTGTACATTAATATGCAGTTAAACTTGATTTTTCTAGCTCCCAACACATACATAATTAAAATGGGCACTACTCTTTTTAGTGTGAGAGAGTGACATAAGTCAGATATTGCAGAGAATTTGCAAAGGATAGTCAAACAGAAGGTTATAGAATGGCTAAGAAGTTTTAAAAAAAGAATTACTAAAAAAATGGCATGATTGAAAAAAACAGGGGAAGCAGCATATTTAAAGAACTCAGTATGCTTTTCAAATTATAGCCTCTGAAAGGTCACAGTGGAATTTAATAGGCTTGTATTGAATACTAATGCATAACATTGGTTGGGTTTCCAGCTGGAAAAGAGTTGGTTCATCTTGCAGTTCCGAAGTGAAGTAGTTGGAGGCCAATCCCATGAGCAAACATGAGTGTGCGCAGACGAGTTTTACCGGTATGGGCATTGTTGTGATAGCCTATATAAGGTATACCAACAGCTGAAGGAGCAAGTAATTGACAGCAACAAAACAAAGCCAGACCAATCCATAGAATCATGTCTGAACACAAGAAGTCTTCAAAGGGCTGATACGGTGGGGCTGTCATTATTACTCAGAGGGTGATGGTACTGGCAATCTTCTTGATGTTGGTGTTATTCATGTAAGACACTCAGGGTTACAGTGTGATAAAATATTATAGAACGATTGTCCTAAAGAGAATGCATTCCTGAAGTCAGAACCTGTTTCAGAAGGAATTATATGAGATCAACTAATAAAAATAAGAAGTGTTTGATTCTTATTTTCTTCTTACCAAGGAGCAGTGCCAGATAGAAGTGGGGTTTACATTCTGTTTCTACCACTCAGAGTGAATTCCTTAACCTATTTGAGCCTAAGTTTTTCTCACCTACAAATGAAAATAATGATGACATTTTACATAGTCATTATGAACTTAGAGTTTTAGAGGCATGATCCATGCTCAATAAATAGTAGTATTTTTAAAACCTTATATTCTCACTTATTTCTAAGTGAGTTCTGTGTATTTGATTCAATAGATATTCACTGTGCACCTGTCACTGCTGTGAGGTAGTCTAGATTCTGGAAACAGAAAGATGAATTAGACATAGATCCTGCTTTCCAGGATCTTGCAACCTAGTGCAGCGGAAATGATGCACGGGCTTGATATGGTTGGTGCCAAAAGTGACGTATAAGCAAAGCTGTACTGGATGTACTGGATCCTTGATCAGGGAGCAATGAATTCTGATGGGTGGGATTGGAGAAGACTTCACTGGGGAGGTGGCACTTGAAGTGATGCATGAGTAATGGGTATGTATTTTTCTCTAGTTCAGTTTGCCAGCTCAATTTATTCCGGATCAATTTGTCATGATAATTATGATTGCAGTGAATGGCACACCCTGGCCTCGGTGTCTAATTTGGGACAGGACATAGAAATCATATTCCTTCTTCAAATAGTTTGTCTACTTTATCACTATTGATTATCCAAGAAGTAACATGGGCTTGAAGAGGGAAGATGGTCTGCCAAACCATTTTGGGGGATATGAAAAAAAAGAAACAAGAAAAAATTTCCCATTCCCATCCAAGATTCACTACTGCCTAATTCTATATTTCCAGCAACTAAACACTCAAAAACAATAACTTGAAAGGGTGTTTTAAGTAGAAAATTAATTGAAAGGCAAGGTGGTAAGTAATAACAGCTAATATTTACAGAGTGCTTACTACGTGTAAGCATAGAGTGCAGAGTGCTTTTCTACGCAATTTAAATATATAAATTTATTTATTCCTCACAACTGCCCTGTAAGTTAAATACCAGTATGTTGCCCATTTCACAGTTCAGGAAACTGTGTTAAGAAAAAGTTTAATACTGTTCCCGAAACCACACTGCTGAGTAAGAAGAATATTAGTTTGCAACTTGGGAGATTGTTAGTTTCAGATCTATGCTACTAACTAGCTGAGAAACCTTGGACAGATCACCTACATTGCCAGAGGAAAATAATGAAGTGAATTCTCTTCATTCTTCTAATTGTGCTAAAACTATTTATAATCATTATTTTAAACGTTATTAGATGTTTTAAATATTTTTATATGACATGCATTTAATATTTAATTTAAAGAAATTTATTTAAAGTAGCACTTCATATTTCTTTGCCTTCCTGTTTAGTACAATTAAGAACATTAATACAAAAAGGTTTTATTAAGAAACATTAATAAGAACTTCAGGTGGAAAATAGTGAGAGAAGGACAAAGTGGAGTCATACCTATGGATTTTATCTTGCATCTCTGCTTCCTATTTGTTTTCCTACATTTTCCTCTTGCTTCAGAGTGTCCCCTGGGATGAATTTTTATACTCCAATATGTCAGAATTTAGATACATAAATCTTAGTTAACATAGGACCATGTGGTCATTATTTTTATTCCATCATGTTTTTTTATTAGGTCACTCTCTTCATTGGGTCCTAACTAGACAAGTTAAACAATTGTATTTTATCATCGTAAGAATGAACACTCCAAACAGAAAGCTGAAGGGGACTGATGAAAGATACTCGCACGATGAGAAAACATTAAAAAATTGCCTGAGTCAAAATGGCGACTCTCTTCGAGGATGTCTCGGAAGGCTTCACTTGAGCGAACTTGGGAGGAAGAAGAAAGGGTCACACGGACTGGTTGCCAACTCAGCTGGAAACCAGCCTTCCCACAGATTGGGCTGGCTGAGTTACTCAGCCTCTGGCTTCCCTATACAGTTGTCAGAAAGAAGCCCAGAAAATTGATGGGCCAGAGTCTCACTCTGTGTGACTCCAGGGAATACTTTTGGGGACCCACTGTGTGTGATTTCAAGCCCATCCAGGAGGCAGGATTCTCCTCGGAAGAACTTCAGAATAGAGCATTGTTTGAAAACAAAAGGTTGGATTTGGTCCCAAACAAATACATGAGATTTGGAGAGAAAATCTAAAAACCCCACAGGGCATGATATTTTGCCAGCCTTTTTTCCGGAAAAGCCCTTAGCCTAACATAGCCATCCTTCCTTTACCAAGACATGAAGTGAATCCAAATTCTTGACATCTCACATTTGGATGAACAGTCTCCTCCCTCGCTTACTCTTAAAATGTGCTTCTCCTTCAAACAATTTCAAGTGCAGGGATGACCTCATAATCCTTTCTGATTTTAATCATGTGTCTTTACTTCTGAAATGTTTGGCTTCCTTAAGATCATTGCCCCAGTTTAAAGCATTCATATTTTATATCCTCTTTTACTTCTCAGACTGTTTTTATTAGTCAAGACAGCTGTCCCTTCTCTTTGGGATTCACTTGTTATCCCTTCTCTCCTCTCCATTCGTGGCACACTTTAAATTTTGTTTCTTTTTTTTTTTTTTCTTTTTTTTTTTTTTGCGGTACGCGGGCCTCTCACTGTTGTGGCCTCTCCCATTGCGGAGCACAGGCTCTGGACGCGCAGGCTCAGTGGCCATGGCTCACGGGCCCAGCTGCTCCGCGGGATGTGGGATCCTCCTGGACCGGGGCATGAACCCGTGTCCCCTGCATCAGCAGGCAGACTCTCAACTACTGCTCTACCAGGGAAGCCCTAAATTTTGTTTCTTGATCCAGGTTATATTCCATTCCTCACTGCGGTGCTGGGGAGGGATTCTGTTTTATGCACCTTGTTCCAACTGGTAGCTGCTCATACATTGGGAGTGATGAGGAATGTCATGAGTGAGACATCCACAGACACTCCATGAACTCACAGGGTGCCTGGACCTGTCTATGGCTGGGTGTAATTTTCCACCACAGCTGACAGTGTACTACATACACATGCACAATACCCCTGGGCTGTAGCCATAACTGTAAGAGACGCGGATGTAGGACAAACCCAACTGCAGGGCTACAGCAATTCTAGAGCGCTAGTACCAATGAAATTTATCATGCTTTGATGAGGAAAGCGGAATAGGCAAGTCCTCAAATTCCTTGTAGACTAATATCCCTCCTCTACACTCTACCTTGTGAGGATGCTCTGAAACATTTAGCAGCTACCACCACATCTGCTTCTCTTCCATGTTTCACCCTAATGCCTTAAGACCTCCTACAATCACCAGCAGTAGACATGGCAGTCAAGCAACCTATTAGTTGTTTTTCCCTTTTTCTTTCTTTCTCTTTTTCTCTCTATCTCCCTGTCTTCCCTCCTTCCTTCCTTCCTCTCTATCTTTCTTTCATATACTTTCTGCCTTTCTGTCTTTCCTCCATCCCTCCCTCCTTTCCTTCCTTCCTTTTTATTTAATCGAATGTGGAGTACTTTTTCTTAGTAATAATTAAAGGATTTATTCTCTTTATTTAAGATAAGCTTGTTTTTAAACCATTTTTATATTCAACGCTGTAAGCTACTCTGTTTCACTTTACTTCTGAAATGAATCTGTTGCTTTCATGACTATCCCTAGCATTGCATGTATTTGGTAGAATGTCAGTTATGCGAAATTTTTGTAGCTTCTGGGACATGAGACACAAATTAGAATACTAAAGCTTTGCAAAATTCTAGGAAGTATAAAAATACCTGTTTCTCTGGATACTTATGTCCTCCCACATTTCAGGAACGCCTTCCATATTTAAATACTTTTTTTTTTTTTTTTCGGTACGGGGGCCTCTCACTGTCGTGGCCTCTCCCGTTGTGGAGCACAGGCTCCAGACGCGCAGGCTCAGCGGCCATGGCTCACGGGCCCAGCCACTCCGCGGCATGTGTGATCTTCCCGGACCAGGGCACGAACCCGTGTCCCTGCATCAGCAGGCGGACTCTCAACCACTTGTGCCACCAGGGAAACCCTTAAATACTTTTTAATAGTTATTCATTATTAAAAATGACAAGTGTCATTTTCCTACTGTACCTGTTAAACATTACTGAGGTTCACACACAAAGCTAACACACACCGTTCACAAATCCTTATTATCTATGTCCCTGAGTAATCAACATGAAATTGTTTGTGTTTATTTTGTCTACACAAAATTGTATTAAAATGTATATTCACAAACATAGGGAGTTTTCTTTGCGTTTTTTTAATTTTAGTTTTGTTTATTTTTACAAATATGGAATTATATACGTGCGTGTGTATGTGTAATTTATTCAACAGTTTCCCTATTCATAGACATTAGATGGTTTTTTTGTTTTGTTTTGTTTTATTTCCTTTTGTAACTACACGCAATGTTACAATAAACATCCATCTATATTTTATAAGTTTTAAAAATCTATTTCTTGATAGAAGATTATAGCAGAGGATAGCATGACTGCAAATCATTTTAAATTTAATTTAGGTACCCATCTTAGGACAAATTACTGCAGATTCCCACTCTTCCACCTCCATCTTTAAAAAAATGTTAAATCTCCTGAAAATAAAAGGAATAGATTTAAGAGATGATAATAAATTACATGTTCAAACTTTAAACATCAAGACAGAATGTCAACTAAATAGGGATAAATGTGTTATTACAGGAAATCTACAATTTTCTGGAAGCAGATGTCAAAGATTTATTCAGGCTACAAATATAAACCTAATTAAGTTTTGCTTTTTTCAATTTTGCTTACTGTACTGCATGAGACCTGCTGTGTGTTGAGAACTCTTAGGAGTATATGGGACCCAGCAGCAAAGAAAATGATTACTTCATTCCTCCATCCAAATTTAACTTCACCTAATCAAGCAAATGTCAACTTCACCCAGCTTTGCTGTATTTGCAACCAGTGACTAGGTGAACAACTTATTTAATCATCAATACCCAGTGGAAAATTAAACAAACTCCTCAGGTACTGAATAGCCCAGCCTGGAAAGGAGAGTTCCTTTGCCCTACATAGCAGCATAATTGTCTATCCCAAAATATCTGTTTAGACACAGACTGGCCTAATGCAAAGTCCTTACATACTCCAACCTAAAATCTTAGATCCCTGCCAGGGGTGAAGTTCTAAGAGTTCAAAGAATATTACAAAATATTCTTTTTAGACTTCTTTAGCTTGTCTCCCCTCTCTACACACCTCCTCTTGACTGCTACCCCCACCCATAAGCTTATTTCCCTTCAAAAAAATTTCTACTACAACTGTAGTCAGGATATAAAAATGAGTTATTTCAATGCCATTTTTCTGGACTCTCTTGGAACATACCTTCTCCTTGTCAAGAACTAATCCTAAGCACACACCTGAGTGGTACTGAACTGGTATTCACTGAGCACCTGACTGCAGGCACTTGTTTATACTCAAAACAAACTGATGGAGATAGTTGCTATAATTATCTACATTTTACAGATGAGGAAGCTGAGGCTCAGAGAAATTAAGTAACTTGTCTTGAATCACATAGGTTGGTCATTGTGGCAGAGCTGAGAATTAAACCCAGCTCAAGCTCTTTCTGCTAGAATTACTAGATGTCATAGAATGACTGCTAGCTGCTATAACAAGTAGAACCACAAATAGGTGACAGTTCAAACACAATTGATGTTGGTTTCATGCTTACATAATAGTCCAAGGCAGATGTTCCTGGTCTGTGGGCAGTTTTCTCAACAACATGATTTTAGGACCTAAGCTCCTTCCATCTTGTGGTTTTGTCATCCCTAAGGACTCCTTCTTAGCAGAAGAAGGAGAAAGAGGATGGAAAGGGCAACATAAGAGGCTCAAATGGAGCCAGGCTGGAAGTTGCACAGTCTATCACAGGCTTTAAATTTCTACTACAACTGTAGTCAGGACATAAAAATGAGTTATTTCAATGCCATTTTCCTGGACTCTCTTGGAACACACCTTCTGCTTGTCAAGAACTAATCCTAAGCACACACCTGAGTGGTACTGAACTGGTATTCACTGAGCACCTGACTGCAGGCACTTGTTTATACTCACAACAAACTGATGGAGATAGTTGCTATAATTATCTACATTTTACAGATGAGGAAGCTGAGGCTCAGAGAAATTAAGTAACTTGTCTTGAATCACATAGGTTGGTCATTGTGGCAGAGCTGAGAATTAAACCCAGCTCAAGCTCTTTCTGCTAGAATTACTAGATGTCATAGAATGACTGCTAGCTGCTATAACAAGTAGAACCACAAATAGGTGACAGTTCAAACACAATTGATGTTGGTTTCATGCTTACATAATAGTCCAAGGCAGATGTTCCTGGTCTGTGGGCAGTTTTCTCAACAACATGATTTTAGGACCTAAGCTCCTTCCATCTTGTGGTTTTGTCATCCCTAAGGACTCCTTCTTAGCAGAAAAAGGAGAAAGAAGATGGAAAGGGCAACATAAGAGGCTTAAATGGAGCCAGCCTGGAAGTTGCACAGTCTATCACAGGCTTTATTTCCCTGAAGAGGCTGAGACATGCAATCTAGCTATTTGTCTAGAAAGAAGTGAAGGCAAATTTGAATGAACAACAAAGCAGCCTCTGTCACAACCTCACTATTTGTTCACTAGATGTTGGCAAAATATCTATGTGGTGGAGTATAAGGAAGTAAAGATATAGAAAGTAGTGCTGTGCCCTTCAGGAATTCATAATTTCATTTGGGAACAATGAAGCTAGTCTATAATGAAAAATAAAGGACAAGTTGGCATAATAGGAGACAACTGTGTTATAGGAATTCAAAGAAGGGACATTTGATTGTGGGAGGGACTATGCAGGATTTCAGTTTTATCCTGAAGGGAAAAAGCAAGGAAGCTTTAGATCCTGAGGGGAAGACAAAAGTATCTTAAAGTGAGGAAACAGTCCATGTTTGAACTGGAGGCCTCACATTTAAACTTCACTTACTTCATCATTTTGTCTTGGGCTCAGAGTAGATGCAATATTCTTCTTATTGACCTTGGCCATACTGTATCCTAACATTTCACATTCTAATAGCAGAGTAAACAGACCAACAAGGGTGACTGGTCACAATTAGGAATATGAAGGAATTTTGCACGGATGTTTTTGCTTAACGGCTTGTTTCAGATAATCTGTAGAATAGTACGTCACTCTGAACCGTATCCTATTCTTCTTGATCTACAATCATCATTATGTCTTTAACAGAACCATCCAATTCTTCTGTTGACAGAAATAGTTTTATCACTTTCTTAAATTATCTGGTTTTGCCCCAATATATGTCTCTTCTAAGACAGAATCTAATAACCTCCTTGTTTTATCCTCGGAAGTGAGAATACTGCAAAGACTTATCAAACGCACAAATCTTCTGAAGGCGTTTTCACTGGTGACGCAAGAATACATGTATGCGTTAGCAAGTGAGTGAAGGAAAAATAACCACTTCATCAGGAAATGCCATATAACCCTTATTCAAACTATGAGGAAGTCCAGGGATCCAGCGGGCATTGCTGCCCAATACCATAGACGCAGAGCAAGGAAGCTAAGAGCAGACATCTCTTAAATATGCTATTGGATCAGAAAGAGGGAAAAGATTAGAAATGTTGGGCAGTGAGGGCACTAATGACTTTCTGAGCAATTTGGACGATCTCTGTGTACTTCCTCACTAGATGCTGAGGGGTGAGCTTGGTGAACCCACGTCAGTTAGTGAGCTTCTATATTTGTGCCTTTGAATTGATCATGTCCTACTCCAAGGCCTGCTAACAAGGAAGGCCATCTCCCCGACATTCGTGCATGAGTGGTGTCTACTCTTCTCAGCAAGTATTTAATATCATATCAGCAATTCCAACAAATGCCTCTTATTCCAGTGGGAGCTGACCTGGGGCAGACATCAGGGATAAGACTGAGGGTTATATATCTGAATAAAAACAGGATTTGAAGGTGGAAGGAACCCACCTTGTAGATCTTAGGGAAGATCAGCCAGTTCTGGTCTCTAAAAGCAGTGCTCCGTCAATGTGTTTGCACGGAACCCCTCCTTGTGCCAGAACTAGGGCTCTGCACGTGGAAGGTGGCTTCACGGCAAGGCAAATAGGATGTGTGTAAGTGTATAGCAAGTGGGGTCTTTGCATCTAGCCAAAGGATAGTAACCTCTGATGACATTTACTCACTTGATACATATGAGTTGCGCTCCTGTTATGTGTGTCATGGCAGTTAACTCTTAGTATGCCGTGTTGTACAAATGAAAACCTCAGCACTCATGGGACACACAGTTTTATGGGAATGACAGACAAAATCAGTCAACAAACAGATAAAACCCATAAATTAATAACTTGTGGTAAGTTCAATGAAGAGAAAAAAGAGGTGACGGAGAAAGAATGGAGGGAAGGTCCCTCCGAGGGGGGACCTACTCAGAGAGGGTAGTGAGGAGGTGACATTTAAGAGGGGTCCTTAAGGATGGAAAGGAGAACAGGAGCCAGCCCACCATCTAAAGAGCAAGGGAGAAGACGAGCAGAGAGTTCAGGCAGGGATAATACTAAAACTACTGAACTACTCATAGGGTAGAACACCAGCAAAAACAGTGCTGTAACGGTATCTGTGATGGTCAGCATGGTCAGTTTTCTGTGTCAGTCAGTTTACCTGGATGATAATAACAATACTGAACTACTAGTAGGGTAGACAACCAGTAACCACGGTGCTGAAACAACGTCTGTGAAAGTCGATTTAGCTAGGCTACAGTCCCCAGTTATTTAAACATTAATCTGGGTATTGCTGTGAAGGTGTCTTGTGGACGTAATTAACATTCATAATCAGTTGACTGTGAGTAAAGGAGATATCCTATATATTCTCCATGAGCTTGATTCAATCTGTCAAAAGGCCTTAAGAGCAGAACTGAAGCGTCCCAGAAAAAAAATTCTGCTGTGGACTGCAGCTTCAACTCATTCCTGACACTTCCAGTCTGCCCTTCCTGCCCTACAGATTTGTGACTTATCTTGCCAACCTCCACAATTGCATGAACCAGTTCCTTGCTATAAATCCTTTAATATATGTCTCCTACTGGCTTTATTTCTCTGGTTGCATCCTGACCAATGCAGGGTCTTACAGGTCTCGCATAGGGCCAGGCATTACTCCTTTAGCTACTGGGAGTGTGGAGGTCCAGGGGATTCTAGGAAAGGGGCAAGATGGATGTATGTGAGGGTGTGTAGGGACATGGGGTAGTACCGCTTCCCAAAGGGGTGGAGAGGTATTTTACTATTTCACAACCAGAGCAAGTGTATGAGAGCATGCTGGCTGACTGTTAGCTAAGTTTCCAGAAAGAGGGAAAAGAATGTGTGAAGATCCTGAGGCCAGAAATTATATTCAAAAGAACTAAAAGGACAGCAGAGAGGCTGGATATATAGTAGGCAAGAGAGAGAGTGGAAGGAAATGAAGGAAGACAGGGCTAGGGGGTGCAGGTCTGGTAAGTACAACGGCTTTTATTTAAAAGCTCATTGGAGCATTTCCAACAATTGAGAGAATGCTCTGTGGGGAACATATTAGCCTGGGGTTATGGTGAAGCCAGACACAGGAGTACACAGGAGTAGTGCCTAGGCAAGAGATAATGGTGGTTTGGGTAAACATGACAACAGTGAAGATGCAGAGGAATGGATGGTTTCAAGATATATTTTGGAGATAACAATGTGAATGATGTGAGTGCTTGCTGGCAAAAAGAAAGGAGAGGGAGCTGATGACCCCCCATTTCTATAAGGGATGATAAAGAGATGAGTATTTGTGCCCACAGGGAGGCTTTGCAAGTCCCAGTTGGTAATCCCCCAAGTAGTGTGAGGAGTTTTGTTGAGGGGTAGGGGTGTGGCAAAGTTGGCTCTTGCACTGTGACACCAAACATCTTGGGATGGTAGCAGAGAGATTTCACCTCCCCTTCAGATTTCCACTGATTCTTGCCCACGCCCAATCTTTGTTTCCCTAACCCATTTCCTTCTGCCCTGCGTGTAAAGTGCTTATTTCCCCATTGTGATTTCCATGTTGTTGTGAAGCAGTGTGTTGTATATTTGATCGCTGGATTTTCTCATGTTATGGAATTTTTGAAACACTAAGGTTGTTCTTATACGACTGCAGAAATATTGGACCAGGCCCAAGGAATGTGCTTTGTTTTCATGCAAAATGAGTGAGGGACTCTGATGTCCTACAGAAGAATGTTGTGCTGAGGTTTTATATATACCTTGACTAATTCTCGAAAAGGATTAGAGGTACATGGTTAATTGACAAGGACCTGTTTAAAAAAACATCAATGAGGCCAACAGGACAACTTTTTTAAGGGTCTGTGGCTACTACTGTGGTTCATACTCAAATATTAAGTGATATGTGTTGAATTATGTCCCTCTAAAAAAAAAAAAGATATGCTGAGTTTTAACCCTCAGTACCTCAGAATGTGACCTTATATGGAGATAAGATTTTTACAGAGGTAATTAAGTTAAAATGAGGTCATTAGGAAGGACCCTAGTCCAATATGACTGGTGTCCTCATAAGAAGAAGAAATTTGAGCACAGGCATGCATAGAGAGAAAACGAGGTAAAGAGACAGAGAGAGAAGACTGCCATCTACAAACCAAGAAGAGAGGCCAGGAGCAGTTCTTCCCTCACAGCTCTCAGAGAGGGACTACCCTGATGACACCTTGATCTTGAACATCTGGCCTCTAAACCATAAGACAATAAATTTCAGTTATCTAAGGCACCCAGTTTGTGGCACTTTATTAAGGTAGGCCTAGCAGACTGATTTTGTTATGTCTGTATACTAAACATTCTAAAAGATAGGCCAACACTTGGGTAAATCAAATTCAGCCTCTTTAACCTAGTATATCTAGATCATTGCTAATATATAAAAGAAATGAGTTCACAGTGTTATTTTGCTGAATGAAATGAATCTAGATAAATAACTCACAGATTTTTATAAAACTAAGTGTTTATGTCTATTAGTCCTTTTGTCAGGGAACTGTGTTAATATATGGATGTGTCTCAGTCAGATAAGCCTTTCCTATTGTTTTGAGGAGCTTGGCTTCATCTAATGTAAAATTAATATATAATCACTATGTATGACTAAGTATATTTCTGGATATTCTATATTGTCATACAGTCAACATACTATATTGTTTTAATGTTTGTTATCTTATACTATTAAGATGAGTTTCTTCTTTTTATTTTTCTTTCTCATATTATTGTTTGATACAGCCTAGTGCCGTGGCTAAGTGTTCAGTCTTTATGTATACTGATTAGCCCTGCGAACTTAGGCAAATTCCTTAATCTCTTCATTCTTTGTCTTCCTTGAAGGGTTGCTATGAAGAAAAATAAATAAATGTAAAGTGATAAGAGCAAAGCCTCATGCATAATCATCACCCAGTCAATGTTACCTATTATTGTTGCTATGAGCCAAGCATTATTCTAAGGTCTTCAACTCTAATGGATGGTACAAATAAAAAACCTGTTTACAGATGGGGCAGCTGAAGTCACAGAGAGGCACAGTAATGAGCAAGTGGGGATCCAGAATTCACCTGAGTTGTTCAAAGGCCACTATCCTCACCCAAATACAGTAAGTGCTCGTGTGAAAAGTCTATTTTCTAGAGTTCCAAAATGTCCTGGTTGAATTTCTATTGGTAGAGCTTTAAATTCAAAAATTAACTTGGAAAGTTTATTTCGTATTTCTCTTATTATGAGTGAGGTTGAACACATTTTTCTCTGTTTTTGTTTTGTTTGCCACATGGATTTCTTTTTCTGTGAGCTCTTTTATGTTCATTTTTGCTCATCTTGCTATTAATTTATTAGTGTTTCCCCAAAAGTTACCATTATCTTTTGAGCGCACACCATGTAGTCCTTTGTTTCCATCATTCCACCAATCAAAAGTACCTATTGCCTTCATGTAGCTAAAATCGGTGGTTATTTCCTAGACCTCATCTTATTTGAGCTCTCTGGACACAGCTGACCACTCCCTCCTACTAGCACTGACTCAGCCTCGTTACACACGCTCCCAGAAAGGGTTCAGCCAATCTCAAGGCCTTCAATACCATCTATAGGTTGATGAGTCTCCAATGTAGACCCTCTACCCTGAACTCCACTTCCACGAGCCAGCTGCTCACTATCTCATCCGGATGGTCAATCGGCATCTCAAAATTAATGTCTAAAATCCATCTTCCCTCAATACCCGTGCCTCTCAAGTTTTTTTTCTATCCTTCTAATTATGCGAGCAAACAATTTGGATTCATGTTTGATTACTTTCTTTCTCTCAAAGTCTATATCTGATCTCTCAGCAAAACTCATTGAGTATTCTTCCAATTATATCCAAAATATGACTTTTTAAATGATCATCTGTCTCCTGGGTTATTGCAAAATCATCTTAACTGGTCTTCTAACTTCCACCCTTGCTGCCTTTATATGTTATTCCAACATGGCAGCCAGAATGATCCTTTTAAAACATAAGTCGTTACGTCCCTTCTCTGCTCAAAACATTGCCGTAGCTTCCCATTTTATTTCCAATAGAAGGTAAATGTTTACAGTGGCTACAGATCTTATTGGATCACCCCTGGGCCTCCGCCTGGGCCCCATCTCACCCTCCTGGTTTGATTCTGGTTTACTTCACTCCAGCCGTACCACCTCTGTGCTGTAATCCAACACACTGAGTATGTTTTACCTCAAGGGGGTTTGGCTTGCTATTTTTCTGGAATGTTCTTATCCTTCACTTTCTTCACATATCTCTTCAACTATCCATTTATCAGTAATGCTTTCCTAGATTACCTTATTTAAACACAAACCCATCTGCCCCTACCTCCTCTAGATGGTAATGCTAGTTCCCATTCTCCATTTTTCTCTATAGTGCTTGCAACTACCTGACATACTATATACTTTACCTGTTTATTCGTTTATTATCCCATGTGCCCACTTGCATATAAACTCCATGATGGCAAGAGTTCTCATTTTGTTCATTGCTGCATTCCCAGGGCCTTAAAACAGTGATGGGCTCCAAGCAGCTGCTCAAATATTCGTTGAACAAACCACTATGTGCACAAAGTGTTATCCTCATTTTCAACTTAGGAGATTGGGGCTTAGACAGTTCAAGTAACTTTCCCAAGGTCTTGCAAATGAACTCAGGATCCACGCTCAGGTACAGCAGACTCCAAAGCGCTCCCTCCTTGTTTGGTACTGTGCAGCCTCCCAGGAGGAGGGCTTTGTATTTACATTTTAATTTTGAGGAAATAGAGGACAGGGTAAATCTTCAGAGAATCTGGGTTCTGGTCCTAGCTTGGCCACTAAATGATGGTGAGATCCTGGGGAATAAATTTAAGTTTTTTTCATTCTCAATGATCACTTTAGTCATGAGTGGTCTGAAGATAAGAAAAGTGTCTATAATCACCAAAGTTTTTTCCAGCAAGCACAGTCTATGACCTGTGAGACTTACACCAGGCTTAACTGGATGATATACCCAATTCTGCTTTAGTTCTTAAGGTAAAAAACACAGAGAGATCCTAGGTTAGTTTTGTTTTCTTTGGTTTATCTCCTTTTGCTAAATGAGATGGTAACATTCCACAAAGGTTTCACTGTTTTTCTCTGCAGCTCGAGATACAACTTAAAAAAAAAATAACTTGTTCCAAATCCTTGCCAATGTTTGATAGGGTGGATCTCTCTCTCTCTCTCTCTCTCTTTCTCTCTCTCTCTCTCTGAAACAAGACATAATTTCACATCACTGGCCTCAACAAAATTGCTGCATGTTTTAGAAAATCTGCAAATAATATATCATGGCTCGTCAAAAGAAAAAAGAGGTCTTTTAAAAAATTTGTTTAAAATCCAGGCATGCAAGCACAGCCCAGTAATTATAACTTGAAAACTTCTTTAAGAACGTTGTGGAAGTATAAAAAAACTGTAAGCGTGACTCATGTAGCAACAGATTAGTTGGTCTCTCAGCAGTTACTAGATTCTTCCTCTGTCCCCAGGTCTCCACTCTGCTAGTTAAAAACAAAGAGACTCTCACAGAGAAATCTGGGAACTGACAAGCTGGTTCCTGCCGCCTCTGGAGAGTGGCACTTGGAATATATTAGGTGAGTTATAAAGGAAATAAATCTCACCTGTAGTCTCTCCAGTCCTTTAATTAGAAAAGAAAAAGCAAAAGCAGAACAAGCTGTCCTAGGCCCCATGAACTATAGCTGGCAGAAACTAATGTTTGCTCTTGGAGCCTGTGCAAATGCTCAGGGGCCAGGTACGAAGCCAGATACAAATGAACACACACAGGATTACATAGCATCAAAGATCCTGCTGCAGTTATCACATTTTACCCCCAGAAACGTGGCTTCTTGTTCACTCTTTCCTATAGTCGATAGGGCCAAATGGGAGGCCCATTCCTCACTTCATTTTCTAGATTCTCTTTTGTGAGATTTATCCAGGGTAGGATTTCAGTTCTAGAATAATTTCTGGATGAACCTGCAGAGAAAATCCTCTCACTTGTCCACTCCAGGGACCCAGTAGGGTAGGGGGATTCACACCACTTAAAATTAGGTTCTAAGCTTCTATTTACTCCCTGAAATTGTCACTGCTATCAATAACACAGAAGCTAAGGGTGCCAATAGTGTAGTTTTGTGGATAATTGGTCAATTCCTTTTGTTTTCTAGTGCATCAGGATCACTGGTTCACATCTTCAAAGTTCAGATTCGTAGGCATGCCCCTCAGAAAGTATGAGATATTTAGTCTTGTACAAGGCTTAGGAATCTGCAGTTACACAAGCTATCTAGGGGCTAGAGATCAAACCGGATGCACCCTTCTCCCAGACCCTGTGTTGGGTTGGAGGAGGGGGCGAGAATCACTAAAAACAAATCAAGAAGTCCCTCTCAGGCCTTCCTGAAGTTCAGTCTAGGTCCTCTCTCAAGAATATACGTCCCTGGGCTTCCCTGGTGGTGCAGTGGTTGAGAGTCCGCCTGCCGATGCTGGGGACGCAGGTTCGTGCCCCAGTCCAGGAGGATCCCACATTCCGCGGAGCGGCTGGGCCCATGAGCCATGGCCGCTGAGCCTGCGCGTCTGGAGCCTGTGCTCCGCAGCGGGAGAGGCCACAGCAGTGAGAGGCCCGCGTATCGCAAAAAAGAATATATCTCCCTGATCTTTCTTTTTTCTTGACTGGTACTTCCAACCTTTGGGCACTTGCAATTTTTATCTCTGTCCCTTTCTCCACACCCAGCACTTCTGCAGAATGGGACAGACACCCCCAATTCCCCTTGCACCATCAAGACAAGCAAACATATTCTTTCCATTGTAAGACTTTTATTGAAAATTCTTATGGAGAACAAACTGGACACAGATGCAGGGAAATGAAAAACATCCTGAATTTTATCAAAGACCTTGTATGTCTTATAAAGCTCTAAGTCTGCTTGCCATCTGAAGGAACTGAAGAAACTTGGAGTTTTAGCCTTTAACTCTTATTCCTGAAACTAGAAATCCCCAGCCTTCCCTTCCTTCCTGCCCGACTTCTTGCTCCAACTTTGGTAAGGGCCTCGAGATCTCCAGTGTTTCATGGACCCCTGCCACCTGAATCGGTCATTCTCTTTGTTTCAACTGTTTGAGCAGTAAGACAAATACAACTAATGTTCATTTTCTTAGGAGACAAATTTCCTTAGCCAGAGGAGATTTTAAGTATTGGAAAAATAAGAACTACTGGGAAGAGATAATTTCTTTCAGAAACTGACCATTTCTGACAACTAGCACTTCTCTATATGGTTGTGAGCACAAGACCTCATGGGGACAGACCTTTATCTTCCCTACAAATTCTAACAGGTCCAGATTTTTTAAAGTTAACTCATTATTTCAAAGCTCAAACACACCCAGGGGGTTTAAACTGCCAGTTACTTGCTATGCCATACTGACCTCCTTCCTTCCTTCCACTCACAATTTTATTACTTTTTTTTTGCATTCACATTGTGTCAGGCCCCAGAGGAACAGAGCTGAACAGGACAGAAAGGGTTCCTAACCTAATGGACAATTTAAAAATATACATAATTAAATACATAAAATATTTTTCATAATTATATGTACTTGAAAAAATAGGAAAATGGGATGGAGAGCGATTGACATACCACTTAACTAAGATATGCAGAAAGTAGAGTTTTAATTGGGAAGTACTTATTTTAGAGCAAGAGCACTGCTAGAGAAGAGAAACCTGGGAATAGTTATAAAATGCAGGTAAAGACTTGTGGAAGTGGGGCTCATAGGAGGGAGAGGTGAGGGAGGGGAGAGAGGAGAAAAGATGTGGAATGAAACTCTCTCTTTTTTTAAACTTTCTTTTGCTTGGTTTGCAATGTCTCTTAGATTCCTGGTGATCATAATCTCATTCCCTCTGTAAATAAGCATCAAGCCCCAAATGATCAGCTCTTTAGTCTGGATTCTCCAGACTCCCAGCTCCATGTCCCCAATGAAGAATGTCCACTGAGCTCTGCCCGGGGTCTGCTTACTCAGCTGTGCCCTGGTAACTCTCTCCAGATGATTAACTGGGTCAATTGTAGGGTTCCCTGATTTATTTCCCCTCCATAACGGTTCACTGTCCTTTACCAACTGATATTCAATGTCTGAACATTATTATTTCACATGCTGTTCCTATTTTAAAAATTATTTCAGGCAGCAGAATAAATCTGGTCCATTGTGGCCATGAATAAAAATGAGTCCTCATATTAGTGTCAGGAGCCACAGACCTACTTTGCGCCTGGTCACACACAACTGATTCCACTTGAGATCTGTTCCCAAGCCTAGGATAGCATCTATGGGCTGGCTAGGGAACAAGGACTAATGTCTCTTACACTTTCCTTTATGGGGACAATAAATATAAAACATTCAAAAAGACCATGGTAGCAGAAGGATCAGAAGACATGGGCACTGAAATAACCCAAGAGCCAAGAGACACAAAGAAGGTGGCAATCAGAAACCATGTGGGAGAAGAAGTTACAGGTAAGAAAGAAGCATGGAAGAGAAAAGGGGAAAGAGAGCTGGCAGAGGGTAGCTTGAGTAGAAGCAGAGATAGAAACCAAACTGGAGGGAAGAGTCACAGGGTAGGCAGATTAGAGATTCTATTGTGTTCTACATGACCTTCCCATTTTCTATAAAGCTTGGCTATACTGCTTATGAGATCTTCCAATGCTCCCTTACTTTCTTCTGAATTTTGCCAGTAACGGTCATCACTTGAGGTAAACTGACCCCCAACTCTTAAACTCAAAAGAGTTTGAAGTCATCTGTTGGGTTACTGGTAATGGCAGTTGGCTGAAACATGAGGCAGGATACCAGGTATGTATACACACTGGTTACCTGTTATAAAACCATATAGTGGGGATCTGTGTAATGGGAGATATAAATACATGCCACTTCATTTCATTAATCATCCCTCCTTTGATAATTAATCATCCCTTTCTTTGATAATTCTATCAAAGAAAGAAAGAAAAAGCTGTTTCAGGACAAATAACAGGATATGATAGTCAAAGTGCATTCATTCTTCAGATGACAGCTTAAGCGTCCATTCCTCAGAGATGCTTCACCTGATCCCTCACTCTAGGTCGGGTATCCTGTGATGTACTCTCACAGCACTCTGTCCCTTTCCTCTGTGCACTTGTGAGACTACGTAACTAGTATGTCTCTCCCCAACTAGACTGTAAGCAATAGAGGATAGGGAATCCATAAACACACTGAATTAACGAATGGATATTTTAGTGCTGTGGGAAAAGAGAATCCATGTAACAGAAACTGTTAGTTTTCACAAAAATCCATTTTGGTTTTTATCCTGGAGACAACTAACTATATATCTCAGGCTCCCTTTCCCATAGAAGTGGCCATGTGAGTGAGAGCAAGGGAGGCGCTCATTTCCAGGCATGGTCTATTAATGTCTCCCACATGCACTCTCTTCCCGGTATTTTCTCCTTTTGAATGATTTTGATAATAATCCCTGACCTCCCTCCATTACTTTCCTTCCCTGTCCCCTCCCCTAGGGAATCCCCGGGAGCCACAAGGTGAAGATGGTGGAATCACAGTATGAAAGCAGCTTTGGTATCTGAATCACCACGTGGAATGGAGTTACCACATGGTAAGAAGCATGTGAGAAACAAACTTCCATCGTGTTTGAGTCTATGTACACTTGGGGATCTATTTATTATAGCCTAGCCTACCCTATCACAGTCCATATGCACAAAGGTAATGGAGAGATATTAGGATGAAAAATGCATCAAACATGGAAAGCAGGAATGCCCTTCCGTAAGGAAACGTTTGGAATTAGAAATTAGAGATGCCAAGGTCCAGGCAATGCCTGGATAGTAAGTTACAGACTCGCCAATGTCCGAAGGCTTTAAAACACCATCTTGCAGGGTACAGGTGAATCAATCTGGTGATTTCTTGAAATTCCTTACAGCTTTATTATTCGATGTCTATCTACCATGGCTACTTGGAGGAAAATAATTCATCCTTGTTTACAAAGGGGTACATTGTTACGGCATCGAGAAATATGGCATCAGGCTCTCTGAAATAATTGAGCAATGTACTATCCTATTGGATGAAGTTCTAGATTCCATGCCAACAGAGCTCTGTGGGGCTGACTTCATAAAAACAAGAGAAAAAAATACCCATGCGTATCCCTCAAATATGTTTTCAAAACTAGCTTTGATAAAAATTCTTATGGTTTGAAGGACATAGGAGTCCACCAATCAAATAGAAAGATCCATTCGATCTACCTGTATCCAAATAAACCTTCATTTTATGTCAAACTTATTTGATGTCACTGTGGAGTAAAATAATATACCATGCTCTGCTTTGGGAAACAAAAGGCCTATTCAGCCATTATTTATTCTTAGCAAGCAAATGACGAAATGCCCATGTATGTGGTCTTTTAAAAACTACAAAACAACAAAAACAGCCTAAAAACTCTTGATGTCTGTCCTTTACATTAATTACTTAATTTAATTTGCCAATCTATTTTTCAGACCATGAAACCTTTTATTAGAGAAAGTAATGTCTTATGTTTAAAAAATACATGCTTTAAATTTGAAAAGGAATGGATGCTTGTATGGGTATAACTGAATCCCTTTGCTGTACACCTGTAGCTAACACATCATTGTTAATCAACTATACTCCAATATAAAAGAAAAATTAAAAAAAATAAACTACAGATCCTAAAAAAATAAATACACGCTTTATATCAGGCAGTCAACAAATATCTCTAGCACAGCATACTGTGACCCCGTAGGCAAATGGGACGTGGTCCCTGCCCTCACGTAGTTTATAATCCTGTCACAGAAATGAATTATGAATCTAACAACAGATAAGCGATGTTTAACTTGCAAATTAGAGGTAAGTATAAAATGAATAATATAAGAATTCAAAGGAAGGAAAGATAGATCCTGACCCAACTGAAAAAAGAGTTGCAGAGAGGACATTTTAAAAGATTTGGGATTTGAGATGGACTTTGACTTTGGATACACTATTTTATTGGTTAAGATTTAATTTTAGCTGCATGTAACAGAAAATTTAAATAAAGTAGCTTCAATAAGATAGTTTTTTCCTTCTTCCACATTAAGCAATATGGAGATAGGTAATCCAGGTCTGACAGTAGCCCAAGAATGTGTCAGTGCTAATGTTGCTGTGATGCGCTTGACCTGCACTTCACAGTTGCAATGCATATGCTGCAGCTCCAGCCATCTTTTCCTCAGTGATAGGTCACTCACTGGGTATTTGGGTCAGTCTTATAAGGCCGGTATTATCATCTTTTTTAAAATATACATTGGAAAATACCATGGGGCAGTTAAATATTTTTCTCAAGAAAATACAGAGTGCAGCAGCAGCCTTGGGAATCACACTGACGTAGTTTGCTTTCAGACACCATGCTGTTAACCATTGCACTATATAGTTCTCCTAGGTACTAGCCTTGGCAAAGATGACATGGGCCCAAGGTGGTAGTGAGGGTAGAAGGTAGACTGAGGTAGAAACAGAAGTTTCCACTAAAGTTTCTACTTTTAACAGAAACATTGCCTAAAGGAGAAGTTTATAGTGCTTGTAATTAAACAAACAAAAAAAATCACACTGAGTTAAAAACCAGACCAGGAAGTAGTTGAAATACGATGTTCATTTACTTCAAAGCAAAAGAGGAAAATGGTAAAGAGGAGGAGGGGGAAAAACTGTGCAGGATACTCAAACTGTAGACCAAACACCTTTGCCATGTGGTTTAAATTTTCTCTGCAAGTTTCTTCTATCTGTCCCACCCAGTTCATAAGTATTCATCACCAAAAGTTTGGCCTTTGATTTTTTTTAATCATTGCTCTTTTCTTTTTTTCCCAGTTTATCCTGGATCTCAGGGAATTTCCTTTTGTCCATTTCTTATTTCCATTTTTTCCTCATCATCCTTCAACCTAGAGATCTCCCCCGCCTCTGGGAATCTCTTATTTTTATTTAATTAATTAACTTACAATTATTTATCTTATTGAGATATAATCGGCATTTAATATGACAGTTTCAGGTGTACAACATAATGATTTGCTATTTGGATATGTTGTGAAATGATCACCACAGTAAAGTCTAGTTAGCGTCTATCACCACACATAGTTATACAATTTTTTTTCTTGTAATGAGAATTTTTAACATGTACTCTCTTTGCACCTTTCAAATATACGGTACAGCATTGTTAACTATAGTCACATGTTGTGCATTATATCCTCAGAGAATCTGTCTTTGAGCTACTGCAGAATTTGAAGGTTTTAATTTGGGGCTTTACAGCTGAGTAAGTGGCAATGGTTTATCTGTCCTCTAATTACCACCATGTCTCTTCCCTGTGCATCCACTTGTGTCTTCTCCTGACATTTCTACTGGCAGACCACTGAAGTGCAGTCATTTTATTTTGGGTGGGAGTGGGAAGGCATTTGACTCATCCAGGCCATGAAGTTTGGTATTTTATGTTCTTAGTGTGCATAGGAATACAGGTATAATCTCTTATGTATATGTTTTTGTAGGCTTCAAGAATGTCAAATCCAGACAAGATATATGCTTTATCAGATAATTTCTGTTAGGACTGTTAACTTGTGCTAAAGAAGCTAAAGTTCAGTTTCTTGATTAACATGTCCCTAATATGGCACCCAAAATGCCTCATGATCTTGAACCTGCTTCCCTCTCCAAGTTCATGTTTCAGCATGCTGCTTTCTTCCCGGCCTCCCCAGTTACTACGAACCACTCAGACCAAACTCTAGAGTTGGTTTCTTGAAGGAATCTAGTCTGTCTACCCTGTGGCCTTGCACATGCTTGTCTTTGCATCCTGCAATGCCCTTCTTCACCTTATTTTCCTTCCATCCTCTCGGTGATCCATCTCCCTGCATCCCTTTCTTGTCATAACCATTCTGGGTTTGTTGCTGCTTAGTTGAGGCCCTTTGGCATCCTGCCAATTATTTCTATGATGCCATATTGACATTGATTCCATATTTGTTTCCCCAGTAGACTGTAAGCTCTTGGAGGAAGACTGCATTTGAACTTTGTGTACCTAATCAAGCATAATGCCTGACACCTGTATGGGCTATGAAGCTGTTAACAATGAAATATGATGGGATGTGTCCATTAGCAGCATGCAGGGATAGCCCAAAGTGTTGATTTCAAATTTTATTCAGGGATAAAGTTTACTGAGTCAAAACATAAATCTCTTCCAAGGAAAATGCTGAATACCAATGGAAAAAAATACACTTATTCCTATTTCAATTATTTTCAAACTTGATCCTGACAATTTCATCGTCCTTAATCTCATGGAGGTGTCATTTTGATTCTGAAAATCATTATGCTTTGAAGTCAGACCTATCACTGCTTCAAATTCATCTACTGTTATAAAAGAATAGAAAGAAAATTCGGTAAAGTAATAGAAAAAAACCCTCAGGCTAACATGCAGTCTTTATATGGCTTTTTGCTAAAGATTACAAAACTCCAAAACTATGTCTTTCTGATAGGAATTCAGCAGTGCATTTGAAGGAAAACTCATACTGAGAGTACTTTCAAAATTCAAATTTGACATTTTTGTGAGATCTAACACCACAAAGAAGAGAGATTCTGTCAAATAAAAAAGCCAATTTGGCTTTTCTATCCTTTTATTCACTATTTTCTAGTCTTCTTTTCTACTTGTCACCTCATTTAACTTATTGAGAAAAGACAGGGCACTTAGCTGAAGAACTGTGCCCTCCAAAATAATTCACAATTTCTACAGCTAGAGTACTTTCTGACCTCAGTAGGAAGCAAAGATCTGTAACTGGGCCATTAAGGGAGATGAATGATTATTTAATGTATTTTAAAGGGTTGCTGGTTGGCAACCTCACATAGATGCTTTCAAAACTGGAGCATTGGCAGACTTGGAGAATAGTAGCTCCAGGTCATAGCAAAATGAAGTTGCTACTGAATTCCCTTGAATCATAGTCTTTTGACACATTTGGAGATGTTACTGTAGCAACAGATTATGTCACCTGAAGTTCAGAAGAACATTTGAAAATGTCAGAAGAAATGAGTAATCCTTACTGGGAGAAGTAAAGCAGGTAGCTACGCCTCTTACCAGAAAGTGACAGTGGTAACTACAGCACTAATTACCCCTGTCTTTTATTAAAGAAATATAAATGGTTATGGCATTTGCTATTAATGGGCACGCATAGACAACCTGTAAGAATCACATTTTAGGCATTCCTCTCATCTTTATAAAGCACACAGTAAGTCAAATTTGGACATTCTTCTTTTTTTAAATATTTTTATTTATCTATTTGGTTGCACCAGGTCCTAGTAGCGGCAAATGTGCTCCTTAGTTGCGGCTCCAGGGCTCCTTAGTTGTGGCTCCAGGGCTCCTTAGTTGCAGCTCGCAAACTCCTTAGTTGTGGCATGCGAACTCTTAGCTGTGGCATGCATGTGGGATCTAGTTCCTTGACGAGGGATCGAACCCAGCCCCCCTGCATTGGGAGTGTGGAGTCTTATCCAGTGCGCCACCAGGGAAGTCCCTGGACATTCTTCTTACTTTAAAAAATGGCAAGTAATCTTTTTTCTTTTTTTGGTCTCTACTGGATTACTTTTTAAAAACTTGTTTGGCTGCCAAGACATATGCTGTAATTTTAATGTGTCAGTATTTTAAGAGGTGGAAATTATTCTGCAAACTATCTTTTGTTGGAAAAGTAAGGTGTATTAAGATAAATTTCATTAAACTGTGGTGGATGATTTTCATACAAAGTGTGTAAGATAACTAAAAGTGATGTTTAAAGTGCTATGACAGTCTTAAAAACAAAGTTACTAAAGGTGATAGACATATATATGTATAAATGTATACATACACATACACGTTTATATACTTATAGACCGAAAAAGGAAAATTTGTTTTCAAAGTAGGTTGCCTTTATTTATGTGAATATGTTCTCTTAAATTCATAGGTTCAAAGCCAATGATGCATTCTTAATGCAATTCTACTTCCGTTTTTTTAAGTTTCGTAATCTATCACTTACAGGTAGCTCTCAAATGGAAAGTAGAAATTCAGCTTCTTTGAAAAAGTTGGACTGGTAAGTGCAAGGTATTTCTGGAGGCCACAAAGCAATTGTTCATTAGCACCTAAGGAGAACATCAGTAACTCTGATCACTAATTGCATATTTTGTCAAGCCAAACTTTTGTCCCAGGGACAAAAATTTTAAACCTGTATATAATTTTTAAGCAATTAAGTCCTAGTTTCCTGGACCATGGTGATTTGTCATGTCTAGACCTGCTTGTAGCATTCTGAATTAAGTGAGCACTGCTTTCATGGAAAAATAAGGATACCTGCTGAAAAATGTCCTTCCAGATTTTGACTTAGGCCAACCAGTAAAGACAGAAAGGAGAAAAACATTCCTCAGGGTTAGGTTCATATATGACTCAAAAGCTAACAACTTCAGTCTTGGAATCAGATGTGAATAATGCTTGTTGTGTTTTTTCCTGCAGCAAAGCCATTTTCTCCATCCTCTATTGCCAACTTCCCACCCCTAAGACCAGGTTAGTTGTCCCGTCTGTGAGCATTCATAGACCCTTTGCAGGTCTGATGTGGTCTTCTTAACCTGTGCTGTAATTGTCTGATAACTTGCCCCCGGCACGTCCTGGCACTTACGACAATTCAATGATTGATTTATTAAATACCGTATTTCCTCAGTTCTAATATGTACATTTTAATATCACTGATGTGTCTTGAAATCAATGATGTCTTGTCATTCCTGTTGACCTGAGGACCATGATTGTAATTGAAACAAAAGTTGTTTACGCAGAGCAATAGAGTATAATTTGGTTTTAGTGAAACATTTATTCATTGTTTGAGGAATAATCACAATTTTCTCTGTTCTTGCAGAGTAACCACTGATTGCGTCTATGGCCTTGCTCCTTCAGCATATGGCCTGCAGACAGCAGCACATCATCACCTGAGCGCTTGTGAGGAATGCAGACTCTCAGGCCGCACCCCAGACCTCCTGAATCAGAATCTGCATTTTAAAGAGATCCCAACTACATATGCCCATTAAACTTTGAAAAGCATTGCTTTATGGGACCTATTCTTAGGAAGATATCCACAAGGAGAGGAGGCTGTATCACATGTTTGCTGTAGTGATATATGGAAGAGAATTCTTCCTTCTCCCGTGCTGGAAACTGCAGCCAAAGGCAGGGAAATGGCTGCAAGCCCTCAGGTTACAAGGAAGAAAATTCAAAACCAAAATAGGCTGGTATCAGTGATTTATATGTAGAACATGCCTTCCTTTAAGGCACTGCCATGCTCTTTAGTTAGAAGCCGTGCTTTCTTTTTCAGTGATATTTACATTAATGTTCTATCTTCGAACTCCTGCTTTTGTGCATTTCAGTGACACATGGTATTTCTTCCCTCTAAAGATCACTTTCTGAGCGTAGGGGCAGGGTCTTGGCTGAGCCCCTGGCTCTATCTCTAACACCCAGTGCCATGTGTCTGGCAAATAGTGAGCACACAATAGCTATTTACAAGAAGGAGAGGAATTTATACTTTTTAAACCTTTTTCTTTCTTTGAAAAAAGTGTCATAAATGTTCCTGAGGTTTACTGTTTCAAATCACTAAATCCTGTGAACCAGATGGGTATAATGGTTTGTGTGTCTCAAATATAAACTGGGTCCAGGAGAAACATTAAATAGAATATGATTTGTACAGGTTCAGCATAGGACTTATATGGAGTACGAGACAGAGATCCAGAACCTGAGTTACAGTTCTGGGCTACAGCTTTATTCAAAGTTCTACCTGAAGCCTCTCTGATTCCTCATCCTTCTAAGGAATTGGACCACCTGAGGTCTGCAAGATGAGCTCTATGTCTTTTTCCAGGTCAAGCCCAGGTGGGTTGCTTGGCCTTCTAAAACTCCCATTGTCCATCCCCATCCTCCTTAGTGTGTTTCCTTGTTTGTGCATAAGTTTGAACTCACAGTGAAATAAAAGTATACTTGAGAAGGTAAGGGTCATGTTTTTGTCCATATTGTGTTCAGTAACACCTACAAGCTTGCAGGGCAACTAGTTGAAAATTAAATGCATGACTGAATTGAATAAAATTGAAGAGCTAAATAGAAAATTTGACCCATCTTTTTTGCTCTGTTTCTAAAAGTTCTAATCTTAGCATATTTAGCTTTAAGATTTTTTGATTCTGACACTGAAGAAGGTTTTCTGTCTTTGAACAAGATAGCCTTTCTTTCTTTTTTTTTCTTCTCTGTCTTTTAACTTTTTACAGACTGTGGGAAATAATGACAACTTTATTTCTAGAATTTTCCAAAGATCAAATAGTCCATTTATGCTCATAAAGATGAAGCCGAGCTGGGGAGACATCTGAAAATAATATCAGAATTGAACTTAAGTTTTAATCAGATGAACAAGTCAATATTCCATAAAGATTAGTCATACAGGGCTTCCCTGGTGGTGCAGTGGTTGAGAGTCCGCCTGCTGATGCAGGGGACACGGGTTTGTGCCCCGGTCCGGGAAGATCCCACATACCGCGGAGTGTCTGGACCCGTGAGCCATGGCCGCTGAGCCTGCACGTCCGGACCCTGTGCTCCGCAACGGGAGAGGAAAAACAGTGAGAGGCCCACATACCCCAACCCCCCCCACCAAAAAAAAGATTAGTCATACAGGTGTTGGTTATGACTTGAATTCTCCACAACTCTACTTAGTAGTATTTTATGATCATTTTCTTTAAAATGATGACTTCATTTTCATTTGTTTTGTGAATTACATACTTTTCAGTAAATCGATTGGGCTAGAACTTGTATGAAAGGGACTGAAAAATGTACATCTAGAATGAATATAGATAGCAGGCAGAGTCTCCTTCAACTCCCAATTTTGGCTTTGATTCTGTGCTCCCATTTCTGACTTTGATTAGAGCTCAGAGGTGCTGTTTTATTGTCCTCCAGATGTAATTGCCACAGATAAGTTTGGGGCACTCGAAGGAAGTCTAAAGTAATGGGTGTTTCAGGATTGGGTTGAAAACCCCGTTTTAGCTGATTTTTATCCTCACCTTCTTAGAAATTGACTATTAAAACTCTGTTAGTAATTACCCACTATTCATGATAGAATATGTAGGATATGGTCTATTTCCAGACAAATGTAAATTAACATGCATTTCGGTATTTTCAAAAGAAGGTTTTCGGAATATGCAAATATCCTTAAAAAACACTGAAGGGCTACAGAGTAGTCAGAGTATTTCATCTTTGCCTCTTCTCTATGCCACTTGTTCATCTGGATTTTTTTTTTTCTCACCTCACTCTTTTTTATTTTTATTTATTTTTATTTTTTTGCGGTACGTGGGCCTCTCACTGTTGTGGCATGTCCCGTTGCGGAGCACAGGCTCCGGACGCGCAGGCTCAGCGGCCATGGCTCACGGGCCCAGCTGCTCCGCGGCATGTGGGATCTTCCCAGACCGAGGCACGAACCCACGGCCCCTGCATCGGCAGGCGGACTCTCAACCACTGCGCCACCAGGGAAGCCCTCACCTCACTCTTATTTTAAAAAATGTTATTGGCTTCTTACTTCAGTCTTTTTCCTTTGCTGGGCTTACACTTCTTATTTCTTTGTCAACTAGTTTGCCTAAAGTCTTGTAGCCTAGGCCTGAAAGCATGTGCTCATTGCTAGATAAGTTTCTGTCCTCAGAGAAGTCACTTCTGAAGGCATACTTCTTCTCCAGATACCATCTACTAAAAATTTCAAGAAAGATGTATGAAAAAGAATTAGAAAGGCCAGAGTAGCAGCACTAGAAAGGATCTTAAAAATCAAATAGTCCAGAAGTTGCAAACTGATGACCCTCAGGCCCACACATTATTTTGTTTAAGAGCTTTATTGAAATGTGATTTACATACCTTAAAATTCACTTGACCCACATTATTTTCTAAGGGATTTGGTTTCAATGCTCATAGAATCTAAATTTTTGGTTTATGTTGGAAAATTAAAGCATTCAGGAACACAGGGTCTGAATTTGCATAAGAACGAATTGCATTGGCTGGAGTTGAGTTCATTTTTTTTTTTCTAGATGGGACATAAATTCTCCAGTTTGACAGTTTCCTCTGTGCCTTTTTGTCTTATACTCAGTGTGCTTCATTCGTTAAGTAGCCATCAGGATTCTGTGGGCACTACTCCTGTGACACTGGTAGGTTTAGTCCAATCCCCATTTAATAAATAAATGCACTTGGGCAAGAGAGGTAAAGGGAGTTGCCCAAGTAAACTAAAAACAGTTTATCCATTTGGCACCTACCATAAGTTACTTTAGAAATATTTAGTTCAACAGGTTTTAATTATAATTCTTCTGACAAAAAAGAATTCATGTAAATTGCTTTCAAGAACCACTAATGAATTTCAATCTGCAGTCTGAAAAACATTGCCCAAAATAATGCCAAGGTATCTGAATTCATCACAACAGATCCTCAAAATATTCTAATAAACGTAAGTCTTTAAGGATTAATTTGGGGTCAAAGGTAGGTAGTATATGAGTAATAATAGCATAACAACTAACATTTATAGAGTACCTATTATGTGTAAGACATGACTAAGAGGTGAGATTAAGGGAGAAGACTTGAAAAGAGTACATAACAAGATAGGATTAAAAAGTCACCCTATTATATTTGTGTGATTTAATTTTTAGGACATTAATAGAAAAGTGGGCTCTTTATTTGGCTTAAATTTGCATGGAAATTAAAACTTCCAGAACTGGGCTGTCCAATATCTTAGTCACTAGCCATATGTAGCTATTTAAATTTTTATTTAAATTAATCAAAATCAAATAAAATTAAAAATTCATTTTCTTTGTCACACTGGCCACATTTCAAATACCCAACAAGCTGTGTGTGGCTAGTAGCTATCATTTGGACAATACAAATATAAAGCTTTTCCATTATCACAGAAAGTTGTTTTGGACAGCACTGCTCTAGAACAGTAATATCTTTTGAGGCATTTGAATCATGTTTGGGCAAAGATTTAAATTGCCACGTGCCACTATTTACAATAACCAAGACATGGAAGCAACCTAAATGTTCATCGACAGAGGAATAAAGAAGATGCAGTACATATATACAATGGAATACTACTCAGCCATTAAAAAGAATGAAATAATTGTCACTTGCAGCAACGTGGATAGACCTAGAGATTATCATACTAAGTGAAGTAAGTCAGACAGAGAAAGACAAATATCATATGCTATCACTCATATGTGGAATCTAATTTTTTAAAAAGATGAAACAAATGAACTTGTTTGCAAAACAGAAACAGACTTACAGATATTGAAAACAAACTGATGGTTACCAAAGGGGAAATGTCGTGGTGGGGCGGCGGGGGGATATAAATCAGGAGCTTAGTATGAACATACACACACTACTGTATATAAGATAGATAACCAACAAGAACCTACTGTATAGCACAGGGAACTCTACTCAATATTCTGTAATAATTTATATGGGATAAGAATCTGAAAAAGAATAAATATGTATATGTATAACTGAATCACTTTGCTGTACACCTGAAACTAACACAACGTTCTAAATCAACTATATGCCAATAAAATTTAAATTAAAAAATAAAAATTGCCATGTGCCAGCTGTATACAAATTAACCCATGCATGTTCTATAGTCTTTTATAAAATCCAGTAAGTGGTAGCTGTCATCAGCCAGCCAATATCCATTTCCTTTAGAGAAGTTTAAAAGGAAACTAATGTGCACTATGAGTTGGCTGTGGAGTTATCTTAAATTGGTTTCTTTAAGCCTATATTTCAATCTTTCTTCCACCTTAAATGCAAGCGTTTGACATGACTAACATTAATGTCAAGCAATTCTCATTTCATGAGAAGTAATTAGGGCAAAATCAAGTGTTGATAACTTTCATGGAATTTTCCCATGAAGCTTAATATATAATCTGCAAGACAATGCAAGCCTCTCTGTCTATCAAAATACTGAATCTCTTGCAGTAGGTTCTGAAGGTGAAAGATAAAGTGGCAGGTAGATACATGCCTGTCTCACTGTGATTTTCAAGCCCCCATTGGCTTGCTAAATGAGAAAACACTACTTTGGCGCTAAAGTCAGGAACTGAAGAAATGATCTTATAGCTACTCTAATTCATCTACCTAATGCAAGTGACACAGGACAACTGATCCATCTCACCATCTTATCCCTAGTATGTTATCCTGATTTGGAGAACAAGGAGCTAGATGTACTTAAATTCTGCAAAGTTTCTCTGACTCCGACTTCAGACTCAAAGCCTTTTCTCTCTTCATCCCCACTGGAATCTAGTCAGAACTCACAGCCCCAGACCAATGTTTTCTGCCTTTCTGACTACAGCTCGCAGAAAGAAATACCTCCTACTTTGGGATCAAGCAAAAGCACACACCTGGAGCAGCAGTTTCACAAACAATATTTATCTTTAATACTGAGTGCCTTCTGATATTTTCTATTTTTTCTACTTGGTGTTATTATTTTAAATGACACCATAAATTGCTTTCTGGTTGAGACCCATAAATTGCTTTCGTGACCACTAACGGGTTGCCAGCTGCAGTTTAAAAAATATTGCCCTGAGCAATGCTGGAATCGTCTTTATCCATCCCTGGATATGAAGCCTCCTTGAAATTTGGCTAAACTATGCATAAACGTGATAGCTCATGCAGATAGGTTGGTCTTTCTGAAACATGAATGGAAATACTTTTTTGCTGCTGCACTTTTGACCTGAGCTTTCCCCAATGATTTGTTGGGGCTGATGTGTCCACCTGCCAGAAGTTCAAAAGCTGTTCTCAAAATGGGCTTATTAATGTTTCCACTTGCCAGAAGCAAGTTCACAGGCCTTTCCCGAACTAGCTCATTATGACTTGGGAGATAAATGGGTTCACCTTTCGTAGAGAGCTATTACCATGAATTATTTTTTCCTCTCCTTATAATCTCTTCCAGTACAGTTGTGGTAAAATTATAAAAACAAAAGTTGATTTTTTTTTTTACAGGCATGGGAAACATACCATCTGAAAGATTCTGTAGAATATGATGCAAGGAAAATATACTAGCTGAATGATTTTAGGGAATAAAATTCTTTCTACAATCATTTGTATTCCAATACTCTGTAGCAAAAAATATATTGATTTAATAACAATATCCATATTAAAAATTATTCCCAAAGCTCAGTCACTGTCTGGTTTATTTCCAATAATTTTTACAACAAATTTTCAACAAAGAAAAATGTTTTACAGGTCTTTGTATTTCTCTATTATATTGTTACCTTATTTGTCTATAGTACCTCGTGGTCTATAACATCTCTTTCTTATTATGTTGATTAATATTACCAATTCATAATAATAATAGTCTTACAACAACCCCAAGGCCTCAAAGGGCAGGTGTTTTTGTTTCTATCATGGAGTAGAAGAAAGTCAGGGATTGACCACAGCAAATAAAGTTCCTAAACTTTGCTAATTACCAGGTGGGTGACCCTGGACAAGTTACTTGATTTCCCTGTTAAATATGCAGGATGTTCTATAATTTAAAGGACATAATTTAAATTAAATTGCCAAGCTCTGCAATGGGAGCATGGTAGGTCCTGAGATGTTTGTTGTGTTAAATCTGAATGTGGGGCAAGTGTGTTTTTAAAGCTTCACAGCCTGCTGTCTTTCCGTTTTTCAAGACGGCCTCTATCTTCTTTAAGTGGAATTTGTAACATACTTAATTTAATGAAGAAAGAAAATCCAGAAACCTAAGTCAACATATAAGTTAAGAAAATGAGAAATCAATAAAAACTCTACATTAGGAAGTAGGAGAAGTTAAGAAAGATTATTTCCTCAGTCTCCATTGTATTGGGTGATGTGGTTTTCGAGTTTACTGAACTCAGATCGGCTTCGAACTGTTGTCTTGGTTTGCATTCTACTGAGAATAGATGGCCAAGAGAGCCAGGAACGAGGATCATGGAAAGAAAAATAACAGGTCTATTGCTTCCCCAAATATATCATTGATTCCTGAACAAAGAAAAAGGAAAGTATATCTCATTAAAATAAAAGCCCAGGGCTTCCCTGGTGGTGCAGTGGTTGAGAATCTGCCTGCCAATGCAGGGGACACGGGTTCGAGCCCTGGTCTGGGAGGATCCCACATGCCGCGGAGCAACTAGGCCCCTGAGCCACAACTACTGAGCCTGCGTGTCTGGAGCCTGTCCTCCACAACAAGAGAGGCCATGACAGTGAGAGGCCCGCGCACCGCGATGAAGAGTGGCCCCCGCTAGCCGCAGCTAGAGAAAGCCCACGCACAGAAACGAAGACCCAGCACAGCCAAAAATAAATTCAAACAAACAAACAAACCCAGATGGGGTTTTTAACAAATTAACGAGTACCTACTTCATCCTGGGCACGTTGCTATGTGCTCTTACATAATGGTGATGGTGATTATGAAGGTGATGGTGGATGCAACTAATAGTTATTGAGTTATTACTATATCCCAGGCAGTCTCCTAAATGTGTATGATATTAAATAAGTTAAATTCCCCCAATAATTTATGAATGGCCACTATTTTTATCCCATTTTACTGATGAGCAAATTGAGGCAGAGAAAAGTTAAGTATCTTGTCCAAGTTACAGACGTATATTTGTACTAGTGTATTTATATGTCTATATTCACTGGTAGGACACAGAAGAAACTTAAATAATGAGGCGAATGGAATGTTTCCTTCTGTAATTGAAGAACTTAATAATTCTATTTTCATACCTCTTTCATTAGGATGTAGTTTTGTTCATTTCTGAGAGATAGGACTTTTTAGAGTCAGGAAAAAAGGTACATTTTTTTTTTTCTGCTCTTGATCTTAATATCTTACAACCAAAACTCTGAGACACGCTTTATCATGCCTAGGCTAAAGACATCAAATACATTTTAAAATATCCTTGAATAATAAAATAGTTGCCTTTTTGACAGTTTTATCACAATTCAGGTCTCAGTTAAGCTACTCTGATTTAATTGATCCCCTTTCTATAATTCAGAGTAATAAAGGCAAACATTTGGCTTTTGTCTTTTACACACTGCATATTGCTGACATCCATGATACTGAATATAAAGCTCTTCACTTAGAACTATTGTCTTAAGAGATCAGACACAGCCAAGTCCAACATCCAGATATGAACGTGTTCCATAAAATCATAAGACATATTTTGTTTCTAGAAGTTTGTCTGTGAAATGGAATGAACTTATATGAAAGAACAAAGAAGACATAGTATAGATAACCCCTCCCTCACCCCTAAATATTCTCTGAAGGAGATTGATTTCTAGTCAAATACGTTCAGCTCCTTTCACTGCCTCACCCATCTTTTTTGTCTTAGATCTTTCTCTTAACTTCTCCTTAAACTTCCTTGCCTCAGAAATGTAGCACTTGACATGCGATAGTGATCACGCTGGCAGAAATGACTGGTGTGCTGCAAAAATGTCATGAAGGACATAATGGGGTGCTCATCTGAGGGATGGATTTTAACCTTTTTGTTGAGAAGTTCTTTCTAATCACCGGTGAGGATAGAGGGAAAAGGATATTAAGAGATTCATCATTTGTTTTTCTGCTTAGGAATGTCCACAGAGTGAAAGCTGTCTTGCCTCCCAGTTTACTTCTTCCTGATAGGATCAGTGTCCTTAGGGAGAGGCCAGAGGAGGGTGTGATCTCTCGGCAATCATGTTATCTGTCTGGAAAACCTCTTTTCCCTTTGCTTCACTTCCAACTTTACTTTGTTAAGACAGCTGTGTGAAGTGACCACTGGACTATTTTACAGCTCTTCCTAAGACTTGAAACAGGTTCAGTTTTCCTTGGAGTCAGCTTTGTTTGGAGCAAGTACACAGGGAAATTTTTGTTAAGTAGCTGTCAAATCCAGTGAATTAGACTGAACCTCTAGTTGAGAACACAAGAATTGGTTGACTGTCTCATTCAGATGAATACCTAAATTCACAGGGAAGTCTAGCTATTGTACAACTAAATTAATTAATCTAATAATGGTCAAGGAACTATCTTTCTACTTCCCTCCCTTCCTTCTTTCCCTCCTTCTTTCTAATCAATAGTCAGAGCAGGGTGGAATATGGCTAATGAGAGAAATTGGCACAGAGTTGAGAAGACAAGATTGATAGACTCTTAGGTATTAATTTTGTAATAGAGCTTTAAAATTATCTTATTTTAACTTCACCAGGGTGATCATAGCCATCCTCCTCTGACTTGAAAGAAAGAAATTTTCTTTCCCCAGGAATACACCAAATTAAATTCTGGTAAATCAGAAGCATATGCTAACACAGCTGATCATATTTTGAATAATTAAATGCAAAACTTGAATAAATATTAAAAGTTAAGTGACATGACACCAGTTTCCCTAGGCTTAAGTGAAATGATATCCTAGGGGATATAATAAAATGTGTTGTTACTTGTCAAAAAAGGGAAGAAAAAAGGAAAAGAAAACTACAAAATAACCTCTAAAATTTATCCTCTAATCTAAAATTTCTCTCTTTTCTCCGTAGCCTGTAGAAGAATGAAATAGATCTGTATGCAGAAAAATATTCATATAAATAATTAATAAATGAAAAAAGTAAGCCAGACAGTATACATAGTGTCAATTCAGCTTTTTAATAAAAACAAATACATGTTTGAATATCTATAAATAGTGTATAGAAGGATTCCTCATCAGACATGTCTCATGTAAGAATTCAGGTCCTCTCAGCCTCACCCATCTCTTGTTCTAGGTTCTGCTGGATGGATGTCCTGAGATGCAGTTTATAAGGCTTTTTAGAGGATGATCCTGAGAGATTAGCAATCAGCAACACTTAGCTGCCCCCAAGGAGATAATGCCCTCCTGTGAGAAATCCCTCTTTCCCAACTTTGTCCTCGTTCCTGTCCCATGGACCGCACACCGTAATAAAGAAGAATGCATGCACCTTTGTCTAAGACACATACACACACACACACACACACACACACAACCTTAGGAGTGGCCACGTAGAAGAATGAGATTAGGGGTGAGGGATTTTGCACCTTTCTTTTTCTGTACTATTTTCACTTTTGTTTTGATGAGCAGATACTACTTTCCTTTTTCTTAGAAGCTTAACATACATGTATTATCTCATTGTCCCCATGAGTCAGGAGTATGGGCACAGCTTAACTAAGTCCTGGGCAATCAAGACGTCCTGGACTTTGTCCTGTCTGGAGCTTGGGGTCTTCTTCCAAGCTCACATGACTGATGGCAAAATTCAACAGAGCTCAGGTCCTGTTTTCTTGCTGACTGTCACCTATCTGGGGTTCACTCTCAGCTCCTAGAGGCTGCCTGCATTTCCTCCATATGTGGCCCTTTCCACATGTGAAACTTTCCAAGTTCATCAGATAAAGGAGGTTTTAAGGGAAACTATTTTCTATTTCTAAACATATTCCTGGATTAAGAAAAACTTCCATGCTAATATTGCTCATTTTGTATGTTATTCAATGGTTTTCAAATGTCATCACCCAACCCAATCTACTTCTTATTGCCCTTAGCCAAAACAGACTTAAAAAAAAAAAAATCACAGGAGCCTGTATCTACTCCTTGACCTGCCTTTATAGTCAGTGACTTAGGACATATATAAAAATGAACGATTGTTCTTGAAGCTTGAAACTATACCAGGAAAAAGAAACAGAAACAGGTAAAAAATGTCATCATTTTGGTCTAGTTTCCTTTTGTTGAAATGAAATAGTTTTATTAGATCTTTCCTGGCTCCTATTGGATCAGTGGTTGGTAGTGACTCCAAACTTTGAAGCAAAGGGAAAATTCTATGAGTACTTTCTACATCTTCCAAAACTTAAATGTCTCCAAATGTGAATAAATCTTATGAAACATAGTCAATTACTATCCTTTAAACCTTGTCTTGATCATCTAGGCTTTATGAACTAAAATGATCCTTTGATTCTGTCATCAACTATTGGAAAGCAATCATTTTCAAAACTCTTTGTTAGTAAGAGATTCCAGGAAAAGAACCTTACTTACCATATGTCACCCAGACACATGGGTGTTCTCTATCATTTAGAGCCACACTGTCCAATAGAGTCTCTGTAATGATGGAAATGTTCTATATCTGCCCAGTGCGTTACAGGAGCCGCTAGCCACCTAGGACTACCGAGCACCTGAGGTATGCAAATGAAAATTTTTTTTTTTTTTTTTTCTTTGCGGTACGCGGGCCTCTCACTGTTGTGGCCTCTCCCGTTGCGGAGCACAGGCTCCGGACGCGCAGGCTCAGTGGCGATGGCTCACGGGCCCAGCTGCTCTGCGGAATGTGGGATCTTCCCGGACCAGGGCACGAACCCGTGTCCCCTGCATCGGCAGGCGGACTCTCAACCACTGCGTCACCAGGGAAGCCCAAATGAAATAAATTTAAAATTTTATTTAATTTTATTTAAATTTAGAGAGCCACATATGGCAACTGGCTACCATATTGGATAGCACAAACTTAAAACAATAGTTTTCAAACTGTGTACCCCATTTGGTTTGGGCTCATAGGTTATTTTAAAAGTCCATAAATCCATAAATACAGTGAACACACTATTAAGTGTATGGGCTTAGAATAGTGAGGCAAACATTATGACCTTGGGCAAATTACTTAGCCTTTCTGGGCCTCAATTTCTACTTTTACTAAATTTGGAATAACAATAAAGATGCCAATTGATAGAAATGTTGTGAAATTAATTAGATAACACTTGTGAACACTTAACATAGTGACTAGATTTTAAGAAAGAACTGATGAAGGCAAAGTGGTGAAAAAACTTTTTGGATGCATGTAAATTTGTTTTAAATTTTAAGAATTTTCATTTAAAAGAGTTACTGATCTACAAAAGATTTTTGTCAATTTGTATTTTCTCCATCAATAAATATAATAACTAAAACTTCTAGGTATAGGGACTTTTTTTAATATTAAAGTTGTAATTATAAGGAATGAATATACTGAAAAAATGCACTGTCTAGAGATTTTTATGTTGGAAAATAACAAAAAGTCAGGTCTTTTTTTTTTTTTTTTAATGATTGTAAATATGTCACTGACTTTGGGGCATTGAAACAGACCTAAGAACAAACATAAGATTCAATTAATTTTATTGGCACATTTTCTGTTGATTGTCCAGTTGATACACATAAATCTCTGAGATAAAAGGTAAGTCAAAAATGTATAGTTTTCAACTTCCTTCTGTTAAGTGTGTAATTCTTTTTTATACATTGTTGGATTTGACCTGCTAGTATATATTATTGAGGACTTTTGCATCTATGTTCATGAAACATATTGGTCTGTTATTTTCCTTTCTTGTGATGTCATTGTCTGGTTTTGATACTGTGGTAATGTTGGCCTCATGGAATGAGTTATGATGTATTCCCTTTACTTCTGTCTTCTGGAAGACATAGTAGAGAACTGGTATAATTTCTTCCTTAAATGTTGATAGAATTCACCAGTGAACCAATCTGGGCTTTGTGGTTTTTGAAGGTTATTAATTGTCATTTCAATTTCTTTAATAGATACAGGCCTATCAGATTGTCTATTTCTTCTTGCATGAGTTTTAGCAGACTGACTTTTAAGGAATTGGCCAATTTTACCTAGGATATAAAATCTGTGCACAGAATTGTTCACAAAATTCCTTTTTATCCTTTTAACGTCCATGAGATCTGTAGTGATATTCCCTCTTTCATTTCTGATACTAGTAATTTGTGTTTGCTCTTTTTTTTTCTTGGTTAGTTTGGCTATAATCTTATCAAAATTGCTGGTGAAATCACTGGTTTTTTCTTTTTTTCTTTTCTAATATATGCATACATGTTATTCTATTATATACATTTAATATCATCAGTGTCCCTCTATACAGTGTTTCACTGCATCTCACAAATTTTGATAAATAATATTTTATTTTCATTTAGTTCAAAATATTTAAAAATTTCTCTTGAGAATTCTTCTTTGATCTTTTAAAGTGCATTTTTTTAATCTCCAATATTTGGGAATTTCCCAGCTATCTTTCTGTTATTGATCTAGTTTAACTCCACTGTCGTCTGAGAGCAGACATTGTATGATTTCTATTCTTTTAAATTTGTTAAGGTGTATCTTATGGCACAGAATGTGGTCTATCTTGGTGAATGTTGCAAGTGAGCTTGACAAGAATGTATATTCTGTTGTTGTATGAATGGATGTCTATTGTACCTAGTTATTGATGGTGTTGTTGAGTTCAACGATGTCCTTGCTAATTTTCTGTTGTCTCGTTCTGTCCATTTTTGACAGAGGGGTGTTGAAATTTCCAACCATAATAGTGGATTCATCTGTTTCTTCTTGTAGTTCTAGCAGTTTTTGCCTCACATGTTTTGACACTCTGTTTTTAGTTACAGACACAATAAAAATTGTTATGCCTCCTTGGAAAATTGAACCCTTTATCATTATGTAATGTCCCTCCTTATCCCTGATAACTTTCTTTGCTCTGAAGTCTGCTCTGTCTGAAATTAGTATAGTTACTCCTGTTTTCTTTTGATTATTGTTAGCATGATATATCTATCTCCATCCATTTATTTTTAACCTATGTGTATCTTTATATCTAAAGTGGGTTTTCTTGTAGATCACATAGAGGTGTGTCTTGCTTTTTGATCGACTCTGACAATCTCTGTCTTTTAATCAGTATATAAAGACCATTAATGTTTGAAGTGATTATTGATATAGTTGGATAAATATCCTTTTGTTACTGTTTTCTATTTGTTGTCCTTTATTTTCCCTATTTTTGTCTTCTACTTTTCTTCTGTCTTTTGTGGTTTTAAGTGAGCATTTTATATGATTCTGTTTTCTTTTCTTAGTGTATTAGTTATACCTGTTTTTAACTTTTTTTAGAACCCTAGAGTTTACAATATATATTTACAACTATTTCAAGTCTACTTTCAAATAACACCATACCACTTTACAGGTAGTGCTATTATTTTGAACAAACATTTATCGGTTAGATCAATTAAGAATAAGAAAAATAGAAGTTTTATGTCACCTTCATTTATTCTTTCTTTGATACTCTTCCTTTATGTATTTCTGGGTTTCTGACCTATATCATTTTCCTTCTCTCTGAAGAACTTCTTTAAACATTTCTTGCAAGATAGGTCTACACTAGCAACAAATTGTTTCAAATTTTTGTTTATCTGAGAAAATTTTTATTTCTCTTTCACTTTTGAATGATAATTTCACAGGGTGCAGAATTCTAGGTTGGTGGGTTTTTTTCTCTCAGTACTTTAAATACTTCATTCTACCCTCTTCGTGCTTACATGGTTTCTGAGGAGAAATTGGATGTAAATTTTTATCTTTGCTCCTCTGTTGATAAGGTGACTGAGTCCTCCCAGAGTTTTTAACTCTCAGAATTGTCTACACTGAGCCGCCAGGTATTTGTCAATTACAGGGTAGGTTTTCTTGCCCTGACACTGGTTTCCAATGAAGGTTTCTGCTCCAGCAAGTTGTGATTCTCTGTATTCACCTGTCTTCCCAATTCTGTGAGCAGCAGTTTATCTTGTGACCTTAGGTCTCTGATGGACCTAAAAAGAGTTGTTGATTTTTTAGTTTGTTCAGATTTTTACTTGTTAAAATGGAGTGATTACTTCTAAGCTCCTTACATTCTGGACCGGAAAACATGATTTCTTTTTAATTAATTAATTAATTTTATTTTATTTTGGCTGTATTGGGTCTTCGTTTCTGTACGAGGGCTTTCTCTAGTTGCGGGAAGCGGGGTCCACTCTTCATCGCGGTGCGCGGGCCTCTCACTATCGCGGCCTCGCTTGTTGCGGAGCACAGGCTCCAGACGCGCAGGCTCAGTAGTTGTGGCTCACGGGCCCAGTTGCTCCGCAGCATGTGGGATCCTCCCAGACCAGGGCTCGAACCCGTGTCCCCTGCATTGGCAGGCAGATTCTCAACCACTGCGCCACCAGGGAAGCCCTCTTTTTAATTTTTTACTTCCACAATTTCCAAACAGATTGTAAGTTCTCTATGTCAGGAATTTAATAGATTTCATTCACAGCTGTATCCTGTGAACCTGGAGAAGTGTGTGGCACATAATATATTCTCAATAAATATTTATTGGATTAATGAATGAATGGATGATTGAATGAACAGTGGCAAATCTTCTACTGTCTTTATATACCTACTCTAACCCATTTCACAGAGAGTATTCAACACGTTTGTTGTTCTATATTTTATTATGAGATGTACTTGCTTCTAGCATCTAATCAGACTTAAATCCCTTAAAAGTTTTTATAGTTATTTTTTCACTGCTTGTATCTGTCTTCCCTCACACTTGTCTTCCTTTTATATGTGCCTTTTAATGGATTTTATCCACCACTTTCCATATTCTAGTTTCTCTGCATATTTCTTAGAGTATATTCATATTTCATCTATCACATTTCCACACTTAAAAATATTTTTTTCGGGCTTCCCTGGTGGCGCAGTGGTTGAGAGTCTGCCTGCCGATGCAGGGGACGCGGGTTCGTGCCCCGGTCTGGGAGGATCCTACATGCTGCGGAGCGGCTGGGCCCGTGAGCCATGGCCGCTGAGCCTGTGCGTCCGGAGCCTGTGCTCCGTGGCGGGAGAGGCCACAGCAGTGAGAGGCCCGCATACCGCAAAAAAAAATAAAAAAATAAAAATATTTTTTCCACTGTTCATCTCACATAACTCTAGAAAAAAAATCCTTTGGTAGTCTGAAAGAGTACACATTCGAATATATTGGGACTGCTTCTTTGGGGGGTGTCAAAGTGAGACACTAAGTATCCGGTAAGAGTTTCCTTCTAAGTTAAGCCATCAGTCACACATGGAACTCCCTGACATCAATGCATTATATGACTAGGAAAGCACCCACCACCCTGCACACACATAAAGGAAAATAAAGCAGTAAATTGTTTTGAAATTCTCTTAATAGTCAATGACTTACACCAATTTTCCATCCAGAGGGTACTCTGTCTCTTGACTCTAGATAGCTAAATAAGTGAAAAGGCTCTATACATTCCAGAAAAGGTAATCTTTATCTTTGACATGGTAGACTACTAAATAGCAGCTTGTCATTTGAAACTTTTAAATCTCAAACGTGCTAAACATTATGTAATACAGGTTTCAGTTTCATTTTATAATTAACTTTTCTTTTAAGTAGTTACTCAAGTTTAAGGTTGTCAGATTTAGCAAATAAAATCATGGGAGTACTCAGTTACATTTGAATTTCAGAGAAACAATAAATAGTTTTTTAGTATATTTATGTCTGATGCAATATTTGGTACAAACATATACTAAGAAAGATTAATTGTTGTTTTCTCTGGAATATAGATTTACCTCGGTGTCCTGTATTTTATCTTGTAGATCTACTCAAGTTATGCATATGGTAGGTAGATGTTTGGGGAATTGATGCTCTTTGTTTTGTTTAGATCAAGAGTTTGATTCCATTTGTGTTAAGAATATTGTTGATGAAAGGATGAGATAAATTACACGGAAGCCAAAGAAGTAAGTCAGAATTGCAGCAAGAAGAATTTTAATTAGGCTTAAGGAAATCTATTTTTGACTCAACAGATACTCAGTTTTGGATATCTTGGAATAGAAACTTTTTCTCAACCTAACTTTTTCAAGATCCGAGATCCTCTGAAACATTACTGACTGTAAACTCTAAGACATCTTAGGAAAGCAGATTGAATCTGTATGAAAACTTTAGATTGTTAATAATTTACTGCTTATGTCTCAGAGGAATAAATAGTTGAAAGAAACTGAAAGCAGCTTTCAGTAATCTTTGTTTATAGCTGAAGACCCTAAAAGAAGTGTTCAAGAGAAAATGGCTCAATAATTAGAAAATAATTTTGAATTTAGGATTTCACCAGATGGTTTTCCATTTGAAAGTAGACTGTAAGCTTCCAGATGGCAGGTCTTTATCTTCTGCACCTTTGAATCACCCATAGTACCTTGCAAAGCAGGTGCTCAGCAAATACTTTCCAACTGAGAGATTAAAATCCAAAATTTATATGGAAGGAAGCATCTACCCTTGATCACAATGTGTGCCGTAATAGCAGATCTTCCAGCAATAAATATGGATAGTTTGGTACCCTATTCGTAGTACTGATGAGCTGTCAAATCATCTTAGAACTTCTTTTGTTGGTATGTCCCAAGTTTTATTGTCTTTTCACTGATATCATCTAACAGCCTTGTTTTTCTGGTACTTCTTTGAACACTTTGATATCCTCCTGCTTTCCTCTAGCTGTTTCCACCATTCATTATGTTCCTTTTGCCTTTCTGATTTATCACTCCCATTTCCTGCTTGTGTTCCCAGAGTAGTGTTTACTCCATTAGAGGGATTTCCTTGTGGACGGCTCTGCCCAGAATATGTGATGCAATATGTACAATGGAGAGAGTTTGTTCAACAGGTCACATATATTTTTTTCCTGTACCTTCAATTAAACATATTTATTACCAACTAGTGTTTCTTAAGTACTCCCATGCTCAGCACATTTTATCAGTAACTGAACTGGTCAAAGTAAGACAGTCTTTCCAGAATCTTATGTTGCTTACAAAAGACTACTTTGACAGTTAATCTTTAAAGAGGTATTTCCTTTGTTTCTTTCTTCCACCAACTCTCTCCTTAAAGCACAAAGCCTTAACCCTCCCCTCAAATCTTTTTATAAATTTTATTTATATCTTTGAACAGGTAATGCAAGTGTATGTTATAAAATTCAAAAGGTGCAGATAATTTGGAGAAAAAGTAAGTACCCAGCCCCCAGTCCAGCCACTGTGCAATTCACCTGGCAAAGAAACACTGTTAGTATGGGAATCCTTCCATAGATGAGCTACACTCATACAAGTATAAGAATTTTTTAAGGCAAAATGTAGTATACTTTAAACACTGTATTGCCAATTGCTTTTAAAAATAATATTTATGAGGAATATAATCCATTTTAGTCCATATCAAGCTTTCCCTTTTTAAAAATGACTGTGTAATATCCCATTTTATAGCTATATAGTGATTTGTTTTACCAGGCACCTCTTGATGAACATTTAGAATATTTTCTCCAACTTTTGCTATTACATACAATGCTGCAGTAAATACCCTTAAACATATGGTATTTCACATATGCTTAATAGCTAAAGGATACATTCCCAGATGTTAAAGTGTTGGGTCAAAGTCAAAATCTCAACTAGACTGCTTTAGTCATTATTGTGCAAGAATATTCTCAAATCAGTTTTGGTTATTGTCATTGATCACAAATTCGTGAAGTAGACTATCTCTATATACTGATCCTTCCCACCTGGTGCACCTTATTGTGGCTATTATTTACATTCCAAATACCTGTAGAATTCAATCAAAATTTACATGTTCTGAGAAAGCTTACCATTCAAAGGAAATGTAAGGTGAACTTGTATGGAAATGTAAAGAGTGACAGGCACGTTGTTTTCTTTTAATTTTTGATTTACTGAAATTTACAAATTGAAAATTTTATGTAAAGGGTTTGCCTTAAATGAGAATTTTATGCAAAGATTTTTTTTTCATAGGGACCCTTGAAGAGGTCACTTGGAAGGTATTTTAGACTCTGAGATGTAGAACCTCAGAGATCGATTACAAATCCCATTTGGGCAGGTCAGTCCTAACACTGCTTCAAAATACACAGCCATATAAATCCTTTAATCCCATTACAAGGAGAAATTCTCATTTTGTTTCTCTTTTTGCCTCTCTTTGTGAATGGCTTGCCCAATTCACAGAGGCCTCCCTAGGTGCTGCAGAGAATCTTTTCTCCCTTGTATTCTGAGGATTGTTTAGATCCTTGACCTACAGCTTAGACTCTCCTACCACTCAGATAAATCAGCCCTGTGCCGACTTCCAGCAGTGAAACAGGAATGGAAACATTTTACGTGAATGATTCTCCATAAGCGAGATTGCATTAATCCAGGCAAAACATCATTTCTCTCTTTCCATGCTCAGGGAATAGATAGGAGCCAAGACTTTGTATTACCCACGTTTAAGCCTATTCTCTAGATTTTGATTTACAGTATTCAATTGAAGTAGGTCCTCTGGGGGCTCAGAGCTTCCTCGTGACATTTCCTAAGTGTGTGTGTCATGTGATTAAAAAATTATAGACCCAAAGTGTGACTGGTTTCACAAAGTTGTACTAGTTGCTGTCACAGGCCTCTCGTGCTGATATTCGCATATCACGTGCAGATAGAAGTATGATGAAACTTACACTAAGACTTCCTCTTCAAGGGAAATCCAAATTTGCGTAAGTTTGGTGGCTTCCAGAAGGCCAAAGACTGAGAAGCACCTCATTTGCTCTCACTCAGAATGAAAGAGATATTGAGCCACTCTCAGTTATGTGGTCTTACTGGATGAACTTTTGGGGAAATGGGAACAGGTGATTATGCAGTCTTCAAAGGGCATTACTATGGAATATGGCAATAGATATACCTCAGAAGATACAAGCTCAGTTGCCCAAATAACTCCCAATAACACTCCTTTACTCTTTCCCTTAGAAATCTTCATCATTGTAATTTGCAAAAATTACTGAGTTTAGAATTGACACCTTCATATTCATGCACAGTTCTGGCTAAGGAAATATAATTAACTGAGACTACCTGGTAACTGAGACATCGTCAACATCCATCAGGTAGCATTCCTTCATTTACTCAGATTATTGACTATAGAGCCACCCCTTTACTCATTGAGGTAATTCTAGACAGTTTATCTAAACTATGCTTTGTATCAAATACAGTACTGACTTCTTAGGATTGTTTGGAAGATTAAATGAGATAGCATGTTGCTAAAGCTTTTAGATTCACAGAGCTGTCCAATACAAATATAATGCTAGTCACAAATGTGAGCTGCATAGATAATTTCAAAGTTTCTTGTAGTTCAGTTTAAAAAGTATGAAGGAACAATTGAAAATAATTTCAATAATATTTTCCTTAATCTAATGTACCAAAAACATTATCAATTTGACACTTAATCATTATAAATTTTTTCTAACATCTTTATTGGAGGATAATTGCTTTGCAATGTTGTGTTAGTTTCTGCTGTTTAACAAAGTGAATCAGCTATATGTATACATATATCCCCATATCTCATCCTTCTTGCGTCTTCCTACCACCCTCCCTATCCCACCCCTCTAGGTGGTCACAAAGCACCAAGCTGATCTCCCTGTGCTATGAGGCTGCTTCCCACTAGCCATCTATTTTACATCTGGTAGTTTATATATGTCCATGCCACTCTCTCACTTCATCCCAGCTTACCCTTCCCCCTCCCTATGTCCTCAAGTCTCTACGTCTGTGTCATTATTCCTGTCTTGCCCCTAGGTTCGTTAGAACCCTTTTTTTTTTTTTTAGTTTCCATATATATGTGTTAGCATACGGTTTTTTTTTTTTTTCTGACTTACTTCACTTTCTACACTCTCTATGACAGAATCTAGGTCCATCCACCTCACTACAAATAACTCAACTTCGTTTCTTTTTATGGCTGAATAATATTCCATTGTATATATATATGTATATATACATATATATATGTATATATATGTGTGTGTGCCACAACTTCTTTATCCACTCATCTATCGATGGACACTTAGGTTGCTTCCACATCCTGGCTATTGTAAGTAGCCCTGCAGTGAACATTGTGGTACATGACTCTTTTTGAATAATGGTTTTCTCAGGGTATATGCAAAGTAGTGGGATTGCTATGTCATATTCTGGTTCTATTTTTAGTTTTTTAAGGAACCTCCATACTGTTCTCCATAGTGGCTGTATCAATTTACATTCCCAAAAACAGTGCAAGAGGGTTCCCTTTTCTCCACACCCTCTCCAACAATTATTGTTTGTAGATTTTTTGATGATGCCCATCCTGCCATTCTGACCAGTGTGAGGTGATATCTCATTGTAGTTTTGATTTGCATTTCTCAAATGGTTACTGATGTAGAGCATCCTTTCGTGTGTTTGTTGGCAGTCTGTATATCTTCTTTGGAGAAATGTCTATTTAGGTCTTCTGCCCATTTTTGGATTGGGTTGTTTGTTTTTTTGATATTGAGCTGCATGAGCTGATTGTATACTTTGGAGATTAATCCTTTGTTAGTTGCTTCATTTGCAAATATTTTCTCCCATTCTGAGGGTTGTCTTTTAATCTTGTTTACGGTTTCCTTTGCTGTGCAAAAGCATTTTAGTTTCATTAGGTCCCATTTGTTTATTGTTGTTTTTATTTCCATTTCTCTAGGAGGTAGGTCAAAAAGGATCTTGCTGTGATTTATGTCAGAGTTCTCTGCCTATGTTTTCCTCGAAGAGTTTTATAGTGTCTAGTCTTACATTTAGGTCTTTAATCCATTTTGAGTTTATTTGTGTGTATGGTGTTAGGGAGTGTTCTAATTTCATTCTTTTACATGTAGCTGTCCAGTTTTCCCAACACCACTTATTGAAGAGGCTGTCTTTTCTCCATTGTATATTCTTGCCTCCTTTATCAAAAATAAGGTGACCATAGGTGCGTGGGTTTATCTCTGGGCTTTCCATCCTGTTCCATTGATCTATATTTCTGTTTCCTTCATTTCTTTTTCATTTATTTCTGATCTGATCTTTATGATTTCTTTCCTTCTGCTAACTTTGAGACTCTTTATTCTTCTTTCTCTAATTGCTTTAGGTGTAAGGTTAGGTTGTTTATTTGAGATTTTTCCTTTTTTCTTGAGGTAGGATTGTATTGCTATAAACTTCCCTCTCAGAACTGCTTTTACTACATCCCATAGGTTTTGGGTCTTCGTGTTTTCATTGTCATTTATTTCTAGGTAATCTTTGATTTCCTCTTTGATTTCTTCAGTTATCTCTTGGTTATTTAGTAGTGTACTGTTTAGCTGCCATGTGTTTGTATTTTTTACAGTTTTTTTCCTGTAATTGATATCTAGTCTTATAGTGTTGTGGTCAGAAAAGATACTTTATACAATTTCAATTTTCTTAAATTTACCAAGGCTTGATTTGTGACCCAAGATATGATCTCTCCTGGAGAGTTTTCCATGAGCACTTGAGAAGAAAGGGTATTCTGTTGTTTTTGGATGGAGTGTCCTATAAATATCAATCAAGTCACTCTTGTTTAATGTGTCATTTAAAGTTTGTGTTTCCTTATTTATGTTCATTTTGGATGATCTGTCCATTGATGAAAGTGGGGTGTTAAAATCCCCTACTGTGACTTGTGTTACTGTCGATTTCCCCTTTTATGGCCGTTAGCATTTGCCTTATGTTGAGGTGCTCCTATGTTGGGTGCATAAATATTTACAGTTGTTATATCTTCTTCTTGGATTGATCCCTTGATCATTATGTAGTGCCTTTCTTTGTCTCTTGTAATAGTCTTTATTTTTAAAGTCTATTTTGTCTGATATGAGAATTGCTACTCCAGCTTTCTTTTGATTTCCATTTACATGGAATATCTTTTTCCATCCCCTCACTTTCAGTCTGTATGTGTTCCTAGGTCTGAAGTGGGTCTCTTGTAGACAGCATATATAGAGGCCTTGTTTTTGTATCCATTCAGCAAATCTATGTCTTTTGGTTGGAGCATTTAATCCATTTACATTTAATGTAATTATCAATATGTATGTTCCTATTACCTTTTCCTTAATTGTTTTGTGTTTGCTTTTGTAGGTCTTTTCCTTCTTTTGTGTTTCCACCTAGAGAAGTTCCTTTAGCATTTGTTGTAAAGCTGGTTTGGTGGTGCTGAACTCTCTTAACTTTTGCTTGACTTTAAAGGTTTTAATTTCTCCGTTGAACCTGAATGAGATCCTTGCTGTGTAAAGAATTCTTGGTTGTAGGTTCTTCCCATTCATCACTTTAAATATGTCCTGCCACTCCCTTCTTGCTTGCAGAGTTTCTGCTGAAAGATCAGCTGTTAACCTTAGTGGGATTCCCTTGTATGTTATTTGTTGCTTTTCCCTTGCTGCTTTTAATATTTTTTCTTTGTATTTAATTTTGATAGTTTGATTAATACGTGTCTTGGTATGTTCTCCTTGGACTTATCCTGTATGGGACTCTTGGTGCTTCCTGGACTTGACTGACTATTTCCTTTCCCATGGTGGAGAAGTTTTCAACTATAATCTCTTCAAATATTTTCTCAGAGTCTTTTTTCTCTCTTCTTCTTCTGGGACTCTATAATCCAAATGTTGGTGCATTTAATATTGTCCCACAGGTCTGTAAGAATGTCCTCACTTCTTTTCATTCTTTATTTTTCATTCTGCTCTGCATTAGTTATTTCCACTATTTTATCTTCCAGGTCACTTATCCATTTTTCTGCCTCAGTTATTCTGCTACTGATTCCTTCTAGAGAATTTTTAATTTCATTTATTGTGTTGTTCATCATTGTTCATTTGCTCTTTAGTTCTTCTAGGTCCTTGTTAAATGTTTCTTGTATTTTCTCTATTCTATTTCCAAGATTTTGGATCATCTTTACTATCATTAGTCTGAATTCTTTTTCAGGTAAACTGCCAATTTCCTCTTCATTTGTTTGTTCTGGTGAGGTTTTTTTTTTTTTGTGGTACGCGGGCCTCTCCCTGTTGTGGCCTCTCCCATTGCGGAGCACAGGCTCCGGACATGCAGGCTCAGCGGCCATGGCTCATGGCGGATCTTCCTGGACCAGGGCACGAACCCATATCCCCTGCATCGGCAGGCGGACTCTCAACCACTGTGCCACCAGGGAAGCCCTAGGTCTGGTGAGTTTTTACCTTGATCCTTCATCTGCTGCATATTTCTGTGTCTTCTCATTTTGTTTAACTTACTGTGTTTGGGGTCTCCTTTTCGCAGGCTGCAGGTTCATAGTTCCTATTGTTTTTGGTGTCTGCCCCCAGTGGGTGTGGTTGGTTCAGTGGTTTTCGTAGGCTCCCTGGTGGAGGGGATTGGTGCCTGTGTTCTGGTGGGTGGAGCTGGATCTTGTCTTTCTGATGGGTGGGGCTGCCTCCGGTGGTGTGTTTTGGGGTGTCTGTGAACTTATTATGATTTTTGGAAGTCTCTCTGCTAATGGGTGGGGTTGCGTTCCTGTCTTGCTAGGTGTTTGGCATGGGGTATCCAGCACTGGAACTTGCGGGCCGTTGGGTGGAGTGGTCTTAGCATTGAGACGGGGATCTCTGGGAGAGCTCTCGTCAATTGATATTACATGGGGCCAGGAGGTCTCTGGTCCTGAACTTGGCTCTCCCACCTCAGAGCCTCAGGCCTGATACCAGGCTGGAGCACCAAGACTCTGTCAGCCACATGGCTCAGAAGAAAAGGGAGAAAATAAGAAAGATAAAAAAAAATTTAATAATAAATTTTTAAAAATTATTAAAATAAAAAAAATAATAATTAAAAAAGAAGAGAGCAACCAAACCAAAAAAAAAAATCCACCAATGATAACAAGCACTAAAAACTATACTAAGATAAACATAAAAATCAGAAACAAATCAGTCAGAGACAGAAACCCCAAGTCTACAGGTGCTCCCAAAGTCCACCACCTCAGTTTTGGGATGATTAGTTGTCTATTCAGGTATTCCATGGATGCAGGTACATCAAGTTGATTGTGGGGATTTAATCCACTGCTCCTGAGGCTGCTGGGAGAGATTTCCCTTTCCTTCTTTGTTCTCACAGCTCCCAGGGGCTCAGCTTTGGATTCGGCCCTGCCTCTGCATGTAGGTCACTGGAGGGCATCTGTTCTTCACACAGACAGGACGGGGTTAAAGGAGCAGCTGATTAGGGGGCTCTTGCTCATTCAGGCCAGGGAGGAGGGAGGCGTACGGCTCTTGCTCGTTCAGCCCGGGGTGGTGGGGGAAGGAGGGGTACGGTAATTATAATTGGAAGGCGGGCCGAGTCTGCATCAGCCGAGATCGGCATTACGTTGCAACAGCCTGAGGTGCACCTTATGTTCTCCCGGGGAACTTTTCCCTGGATTTCTGGACCCTGGCAGTGGCGGGTCGCACAGGCTGCCGGGGGTGGTGGTGGGGTGGATAGTGAGGTGTGTCTGCACATAGGATTCTTGGTGGCAGTGGCAGCAGCATCAGCGTTTCATGCCTGTCTCTGAGATCCGAGCTGATAGCCACGGCTGGCACTCATCTCTGGAGCTCATTTAGGCGGTGTTCTGCCTTCTGTGTGCAGACAGGGAAGGAATCCCCTCTCCTTGCTCGCCCCGAAACAATGGTCTCTTGACTCTTAGGCAGGTCCAGACCTTTTCCTGGACTCCCTCCCGGCTAGCTGTGGCACACTAGCCCTCTTCAGGGTGTGTTCACGCAGCCAACCCCAGTCCTCTCCCTGGGATCCGACTTCCAAAGCCAGGAGTCTCAGCTCCCTGCCCCCACCCATCCCAGTGGGTGAGCAGACAAGCCTCTCAGGCTGGTGAGTGCTGGTTGGCACTGATCCTCTGTGTGGGAATCTCTCCACTTTGCCCTCTGCACCCCTGTAGCTGTACTCTCCTCTGTGGCTCCGAAGCTTGCCCCCTGCACATCCCCCGTCTCCACCAGTGAAGGGGCTTCCTAGTGTGTGGAAACATTTCCTCCTTTACAGCTCCCTCCCAGTGGTGCAGGTCCTGTCCCTATTCTTTTGTCTCTGTTTTTTCTTTTTTCTTTTGCCCTACCCAGGTACGTGGGAATTTTCTTGTCTTTTGGAAAGTCTGAGGTCTTCTGCCAGTATTTAGTAGGTGTTCTGTAGGAGTTGTTCCACATGTAGATGTATTTTTGATGTATATGTGGGGAGGAAGGTGATCTCCACATCTTACTCCTCTGCCATCTTGAAGGTCCCCCTCATATTTTCATATTAACACATTACTGACTGGGGGATTTTTTCAGAAACTAACGCCTGTTACCGGCGATTTGTTATGCAAGTGAATATTGAAAGGTCTCTTTTCAATAATGTTCAGGTAACAAAAGACATATTATACATCTCTGGTCAACAATGAGTTAAAAGTTTATTAAATTGTCATTTTTGTAAGATGGCCAACCATGAAAATATTCTAAATCCAAGTTATGGCTTCATATTTCAGAGAGGTAGAACATGGCCATTTTGGCTGTGTCACAATTGTTTCAGCATTTTTGGATTCCCTTAATCAAAAACTTAGCCTTTCATTTAGGCCGCCACAAGGTTGTTGGCTAAGATTGCAGAATTTCTCAGCTGTTCTGTCAGAGTGGAATCCATGAAAAGAAAGGGCCTTTTTTCTCTGCCTTTGTGCTTAATCGAGTTTCCCTTGCTCACAGCATGCCTCGTGCAGAGACCTCACACCCAGCCCTTCAGCGCAGAGTCCCTGGTGCAAAATGGCTGTGCTGACATCTCCCTTTATAAAATTTTTAATGAAATATTTCACATTCTTTCTTTCATACTAAGTCTTTGAAATCTGGTGGGCATTTTACATTTATGGTACATTTCAATTTAGATTGACTACATTCCAGGGATTCAGTAGCCACATGTGGATAAAGGCTAAGGTATTAAACAGTGCAGTCTTAGAATGATGACCAACATTCCATAAATATTAGCTATTTTAGGTCTTATTAATATCCTTTTTCTCTTCTACTGGATAATTTTTGACTCTACTCAGCATTTATTAACTTCTTTTTTGCATTATATCTACTTTTTTTCCTTCTAGAAAGAATGTTCATTGAAAAGCACTTTTGTTTTCTGTAGAGGTTCATTCAGTGTATATCCATTGAGAATCCACCATATTCTAAGCACCCCGTACTCTATTTTCCAGATTTGCATTTCCCATAATATGTGACAGAGTGTCTTTCCCATGGTAGACACCCAATATATATCTGGTGCAAGAATTTCCTAGTTTTGCATACTCATACACATTTCTGAGTATTATTTTTCAATAAAATTTATGTTTTTTTATAGATTTTTCTTTTTAATTAATAAACAATGGTCTTAAACGGTGACAGTATTTGCTTTGATTGAGTATGAGAATTTAGTCATAGATCTTTCTTTGTTATTATGCAATCAGAGTGATTGCTGCACTGATGGTTTCTTACAAGTTCTGCATTGCCACTGGGAAGAACAAACGTGACACTAGTTCATGAATTTTCTGTTAGAAATAAATAAACAAAATTGGACATTTTTATGTAGTGCTTTAAATGATTAACCAAAATAACATGAAAGTTCTGGACACATTGTAAAAGCCATAAAAATGTTAGTTGTTGCTAATATTGTTATTGATGGTCTACAGCAGTTTTTGCCATCTGTTTCATAGAATGTTGACCCATGACTAGATGTTTGGGAGAAACCAATGAGGATGTAGACCCTTCCTACACCATGGGATTTTCTTTGTCATTCTGTCAAGGGTCAGATTGAAACAATCTGTCCTGAAAGTGTGCCCGTAAAGCCAATGGTTTCAACAAATATACTCTCATGGAAGGTTTTCCAAATTGTTATACCACAACCCCAATAATTTAGCCAACCCTTCTATAAAAGCCCCTGGGATTTAACTTGGCTCCCTCCACCTGCATTTACTCCATATGACAGGTGGAGAAAGAAAAGCATTTGAGCAAAAATCTGAGGACAGATTTGAAGGTATTTAACAAGAGATGTTGAACAAGATTACAGAAATCACATCTGAGAGGCAACACACTAAATGTGTTTTCAACCTCAGAGTCAAATGGCAACTTGGTTATTTTGCTGGTTATTTAGATAGTTTCTGACCCCCACTTTGGATAATTCAGTTCAGATCTTCACTGGTAAGATTTTAAAGTTTAAATTTTTGAATGCTGGATTTAAAGTTTAAGTTTTTGAATGCTGGTGTACAAAGTCTGAAGGAAAAAGAAAATAAATGTTTTAACTCAAATATACTGACATCTTCATGATTTCACAAATGTGCAGAAGAACCAAGATTTTTAAAAAGGTTTTTCTTAATGTCATTTTCATGGATTTTCACAATGTTTAATAGCTATAAATCTCAAAGTAGTAGATATTTTTTGATAAGGCATAATCACTATCTACAATTTCTTTATGTGATATCTTTTTGTATTATACATGTGCAAAATAGAAGATTTTGATCAGATAAAAGCAGGCAAAAAGGAAAATTACTATGTACTCTTATGAATAAAATATTTTCTCACCATAATACAAATGCTCAAGGAATATCATAATTCTTTTAGTTTACTATGGGGACCTTTAATGTGCTTTTTGTTCTATTCAAGAGCACATGGGGTATTTACCAAAACTGAATACCTACTGGACCAGAAATCAAGTCTCAACAAATTATGAAGGATTGAAGTCATAAAGAGTTAATTCTAAGGCATAATAAAACTAGAAATAGGTAACAATATAATATCTCTCAAATTTAAAAAAATTAAGCAATACACTTTTAAATAATGCATTGGTCAAAGAATAAATACCCCAGAGAAAACTGAAAAATATTTTGAGCTGAATGATAGTGAAGATGTGACATATCAAAAATTGTGAGGGGCTTCCCTGGTGGCACAGTGGTTGAGAGTCCACCTGCTGATGCAGGGGACACGGGTTCGTGCCCTGGTCCGGGAGGATCCCACATGCCGCGGAGTGGCTGGGCCTGTGAGCCATGGCCACTGAGCCTGTGCGTCTGGAGCCTGTGCTCCGCATCAGAAAAGGCCACAACAGTGAGAGGCCCGCCTCCAACAACAACAACAAAAAATTGTGAGATAATGATAAAATACTCTTAGAGGGAAATGTGGAGCCTTAAAAGCATATACTAAAAAAGAAGAGTTAAAGTACCCAAATGTTCTAAATATACAACTCATAAGGATAGAAAAAAAGTAATCAAATTAAGTCCAAAGAAAGTAGAAGGAAGAAAATAATAAACGTAAGAACAGAATTGAATGAAAACAAATGAAACTACAATAGAGAAAGTAAAGTTTTTTAAAAATTTGGTTCTTTGAAAAGCTAAAAAAAGTGTAAAAATCTGGCAAGACTGATAGAAAATAAGAAGGAAAGACACAAGAAACATCCTACAAACATTAAAATGTCAGCAAAGGATGTTATGAATGACTTTAACACTTCAACAAAATTTTGAAAATTTAAGTGAAATGGACATATTCCTTAAAAAACAAATTACAAAACTAAAGGAAAGATCATTGAAATAATCTTATAATTATTAAATATGTTAAATACGTACTTTAAAATCTCCCAAAGAAAGTCCAGGCTCAGTTGGCTTTACTAGGGAATTATTTTAACATTTAAGAAAGAAGGAATATTTATCTTACACAAACTATTTCTGAGAATATAAAAAGGAATAGTCTCAACTTGTTTTATGATGTAGACAGAGATGCAAAATTCCTAACAAAATATTAGCAACTCAAATTCAATTATACATGCAACAAGTTGGGTTCTTCTCAATGCAAAAAAAAAAATTGTTTTAAATTTTAATAACCAGTTGGTATAATTTACCACATTAACAACAAAAGGACAATAATCAGATGGTCATCTGAATAGATGAAAAAAAAGCATTTGATAAAATCTAACAGCTGTTCATGATAAAAATAAAAGAAAGCAAAACTCTTAGCATACTTGGAACAGAAGTATCTCTAGAAATCTTGCAGCAAACACCATCCTTGATGTTGAATTATTAAAATCTTTTACCCTATGATAGGGGACAAAACAAGGTACTCATTATTATCACTTCTATTCAGCATTGTATTAGTGGTCCTAGCTAGTGTAGTAAAGCTAGGCAAAGAAATAAAAGAAGGAAAAAATAAAAAGTCTTTAGTCACTCTGTGATAGCTGATATAGAAAATCTATTTAAAATTATGAACAGTGAATTAAGCAATTTTGGTGGATACAAGGTTAATATACAAATATCAATTAAATTTCTATATTTTAGCAACAATAAGTAGAAAATTAAAATAAACAATTTATAAGTTCAAAAATATCTAATACCTAGGAATACATCTAATGAAAATTGTGCAAGATCACAACACACACACATATACAAAATCCCATAAAATCTTAAGAGAAATTAAAGAACTAAATAAATTAAAGGCTTATCATGTTTATGGATTGAAAGAACTTATCTTAATATGTCAGTTTTTTCCCAAATTGATCTGTAGAATACATGCAATCACAAATGAAAATCCATCAGACTTTGAGGGTAGAATTTGGCAAGTTGATTCTAAAATTTATATGGAAAAGCAAATGGCCAAAAAATGCCCAAGACTATTGAAGAAAACGAACAATGGTGTATGACTCATTCTACCAGACGCCAAGACATATAATAAAGCTACTGTAATTGTGATGATATGGGACTGGCACAAGGATAGACAAATAAACCAGTGGGATAAAATAATCTAAAAATAGACCAGCATCTAAATGGAGACTTGATGTGTGACAAAGGTGGAATTCCTATGTGGGAAAATGTAACTCTTGACCCCTATCTGACACACTATGTAAAAATTAGTTCTAGGTTAGTTGAAGATTTAAATGTAAAAGGTGAAACAAGAAATCCTCTATACAGTAAAATATAGAATATCTTCATGCCCTTACATTAGGCAAAAATGGCTTAAGTAGGAAATTAAAAGCACTCAAGAAGAAAGAAAATATCAGAAAATTGGGGTAAGAACTTATCATTTGTTGAAATACACCATTAAGAGAGTGAAAACACAAGTTACTGAGTGGGGGTAGATATTTGCCATCTATAATACCAACAAGAATAGCACAATACATTTAATAAAGTATCCATCATTAGTCATCTAGAATGCATATTAAAGCCACATTGGGATACATGTATCTAAAAACCAGAAATTGCCACCAGTTGAGAACCACTGGCTTCCACGACATGGAATTTTGGTTTTAAAGTTTATCTTTTGGACAAAGATTTCTTCACCTGTAAATAAATGATAACAATATATGCTCAAAGTGCTTTATTTCTACTTTCTGTTTTACAGGTTAGCCTCAGAAGTCAAGTTCTATTTTTTGGATATTTTTAAATGGAAAAAAAAAAAAATCCATCCTACATTCCAGGCAATTGACAGAAGAAATGTGTTTGGAAAACACGTTTTAAACCTTGTGGCCAGGTTGTGAACAGCCAACGTGTGTTTCATAGTTCTCATTTGTGGATTAATGTGAAAGTATATTTTAAAAATTGTCACTAGGAGCTTCCCTGGTGGCGCAGTGGTTGAGAGTCCACCTGCCAATGTAGGGGACACGGGTTCGTGCCGCGGTCTGGGAAGATCCCACATGCCGCGAAGCGGATGGGCCCGTGAGCCATGGCCGCTGAGCCTGTGCGTCCGGAGCCTGTGCTCCGCAACGGGAGAGGCCACAGCAGTGAGAGGCCCGCGTACCACAAAAAATAAAAATAAAACTCCTCATCAAATCCTCCCAGGTTGGGACACATAGTTCTTCAAAGCAGGAGCCCACTGTGTCCCCCTTTGCCTGGCAAAGCAATAAAGCTATTCTATTCTACTTCACCCAAAACCATCTCTGAGATTAGATTTGGCGCCAGTGTACAGAGAAGCCGAGCTTTCGGCATCGCTTTGTTAACATAGACTAATGCTTGGACCAGAGATTTTCCTATGTTATTTTTGTCCCTTTTTTTGATATTTTGGTCAATATCTAATATTTATCTAATATATATTCACAAATGCATACATGTAAGTGCCTAGTAGAATACTCAGCTTATAGATATTCTTGTGTTTGTATATACAGAAATTATATTACTGACTTTGAGAGCCTGAACTCTATTATTAAAGCATTTGCTAATTTTAAAACAATTTTCATCTTAAAAATTCAGGGTATCACAAATTTCATTCTTTTTTCATCTTTATCCTCTTGTAAAACTTTACAACTCTCAATTTTGATTTTGAATTCTTGCATCATGAATGTCTAGGGGCAAACTATATTTTACAGTTATCTTAGGAGTGTTAGAGACCTGGGGGTAAGAACATAGCACCTAGTTGTGGGAAGAAATAGCACCAATTACTGAAAATCCTTGGAAACTACCAATAATCCTAATAATTTGAGAGTTCCTTTTCTCCTCTCTGTGAAAGTTGTCCAAAAGTTACATATAATATACGTCGCATTTGGACAATGTTGGTACAGAGCGAAAAATGAGCTTTGAAATTAGGTAGGCAGGTGCCTTGGTTTTTTGTTGTTGTTGTTGTTGTTGTTGTTTTGGCGGTACGCAGGCCTCTCACTGCCGTAGCCTCTCCCGTTGTGGAGCACAGGCTCCGGACGCACAGGCTCAGCGGCCATGGCTCATGGGCCCAGCCGCTCGGCGACATGTTGGATCTTCCCGGACCGGGGCACGAACCCGTGTCCCCTCCATCGGCATGCGGACTCTCAACCACTGCACCACCAGGGAAGCCCGGTGCCTTGGTTTTAAATGCAGACTTTCTACTTAGCATTTGTATGACATTAGGAAAGTTCTTGGAAAGTCAAGTTACTCATCAATTAAATCTGGAAATTATATATTATTTACCCTTTTTTGAGTTAGAATAATGAATGGGAGATACACAGAACTGTACCTGTTATATGTAAATATGGAATAATTATAAAATTTCTTCCTTATTCTTTCCTGTCCATTTGGATAATCCTTGTAGTCCTAAAAGGTATTTTTCATCCCAGCTCCACTCCTCTTTAATAGCCGTTCCTCAGACTCTTCCTTTTTATTAGCTAACTGTGGTAGTTCCTTCCTTTCAGCTTTTAAAAATTAACATAGATGAAGGGAGTCTATTGTCTGATTGTCTATTTCTTTCAAACTGCTTGTACTCATTTCCCCTTTCACTGAGAAGTAGCTGTATGGTCCTTTAATGTGAAATTCACTTGTTTCCTCATTTTTTTTCTAAAAGTTAACATGGTCCTCCCAAAGCTTTGTGTGATTTTTATCTCCCTTGGTATTTGAGCAGTATTTTCACCAGTTCAGAATGAGTTCTGCTGTTACCTATCTTCCCTTCTACATGGAAGCTCAGTGGGAAAAAAATGTAAGATTCCTAATTTGACTTTGAAATACCAAATGGCCCCTAGGACAACCCAGCCACTCATGTCTCGATGTCTTGATAAGCCTTGTTGTCTCCACTTGAGAACAGACTGACTTCCTTAGACTCATGGTTCCAAGACATATTTCTCACAAACAACCATTCCTCTCAGCAACATGAGTTGGTGGGCAGAGAAAAACATGTTGGTTGTGCAATGAGACATCAAACCAAGAATATTCCAGGTGATTCAGTAAACAGTATATGACAAATGAGTCTTAAGATGACTCTGTATTTTAAAGCTGATCTTCGTAGTGTTTTTAAAAGAGAAATATAGAGGAGAACATTCTTCGCCTAATTATAATTTGCCTGTAGCTTGGTGTTATCGCTGTGGGTGTTTGCAACAATGGATCCACGCTTCCTTTGCTGCCAGCCCCTGGGATATTTGGCTTCTTATACCAAAGCTCTTCTTGAGGACACACAAGTAAAGTGCCTTGAGGAGCACATGCGCCCATTTAAGAAATCCGTGGAAATATTTATTTTTAAGTCAAAATATATTTTGTTCAAATACTCAAACTAGTTATTTTCAAATAAGCAAAATGGAAAAGATAATGGCTACACTTGATTAAGTATGAAAAGCAAAAAAGAAAAGAAAGATGAGCTAAAAATATGAGTTTTAGGAACTGGGATTCATTTCTCAGAGGGATCTGACTCAACTGTTCAATTGTCAAAGAAAAAAAAAATTGTATTTAAGTTCGTTTGTCCATATCTGACAGGGATCTTTAAAAGCTGTTTCAAAGTAAACTTTACATTGAGCAAATTTCAGAAACAGTCTTGTGAAATATATTTAAGGAAGTATGGAATGAGGCTATTTTCTTTTGGTGTAAAACAGTACTTTGCTGCCTAAACAAGTGTTATTTTCTGAGATACTGAAAGTTGTCTTGCTTTATCAACAAATACACCTTCGTCTGTTTAGCCCTCTTTGAAGTGCAGATGGGAAACGCCCCAGAGTGACATTAAAAGACCAAGTCTGCTACTTGTAAGCAAGGTTTGCATGAGGTAATGGAATAAAAATATAGCTGGGTTGGGGGGCGGGGGGAGAGATCCCAGAGTGCCTTGTAACATTGCTTAGTTATTAATAACTGCCATTTCTTCAACTTTATAAGTAACATTTCCTGTTCTTCCGATACATCCCTAAGGTAGATATTAGGAATCACAATTTACAGATGAGAAAACTGAGAGACCGAGTAGAAAGATGACTTCCTAGGAAGCATCAGAGGAGGATTTGAACCTAAGACTCGCTGACTCTGATAGGCCTTCTCTTTCCACTCTGCCATGCTTCCTCCACATTACATGCACTATTATATACAGTAATATACCCTCTGTATCATCTAAATTATTCACAAATTCTTTCAGATAAACGCCTCCCTCTGCTGCCTCAGCAGACCCTAGATCTGGACGGAGCCAATGGAGCTTCTTCAGTGACATAATCAGAGTCGGCCATGTTTGAGGGAAAATGGTCCTCCAGCCTCAGAGGGACAGCAGGGAGGGGGCTTCAGGCAATCAGAAGATGGAGCTCTGCCTGGTCTGGCCATCATTCCTGCTTCAGCTTCTGTTTAGAAAGGAATGGGGAAATGGAAGGGTCACAGTCAGACAGCCAGGCACCAGTATAGCCTTTTGAGTCAGCACAAACCCTGAATGACCATGTGCTTGTGTACTCAACTTCCCATAAAATTCTGCGTGCTCACTTATACATCCGTTGTGTGTGGGCAGTTGCTTTGCTCAAGTTATGCTTTTTACTTGTAGTCAGATTCCATTTGAGTCACCACAGTGCTTTATCTATCCTACCATAATACAACTTTGAATTAATACAACCAATCTTCCAGAAGGCTGCCATCCAAATATTAGAAGGGAAATTGGATTATTGTTGGTTTTCTTCTTTTCTTTTTTTTTTAACTTGAGTGCCAATGGCATACTGACTCTTAAATTCAACAAAAGTACACTCTATATTAGTGATGACTAATTTTTCAAGAGTAACCAGATTTCAGACCTTATTCTATCCTACAGAAATGTTAACAAGAGTCAGATGGAAAATGTTGGCAGGTTTAAAGATTAGTACAAAAAGAGATGCACTGTTGTGTTTAAAAATTCCTTCCCTTAAACACAATTATATCACCAGCAAAATAGTCCAGCAAGTTGTTTGAAAGAGATAAGGAACAGAAGAGGAATATTAATTCAACATAACTTTGAGTCCAAAAATTGAGTGCTGAAGTTTTTCAAATCTTCAGAGAGTAATTTGAGACATCATTAAACTGAGGAATAGAGGCTGCTTCTCTGTCATTTACCTTGTCTCAGTTGCAAGAGTTTCCCAATTTATCAGGTCCTACTGCTCATTATATTGATACTTTTCTCATTATTTTAGTTGTGGCTGCCTTGCTTTGGTGAGGTCTTAATTTGAAACAAATGATTTTTTTTATTTGTGGAGTGGGGAGTGGTAACCCATAATGCGCTCTTGTCTCCCCCTTCAAGTGTTTATTTGTGAATTTATGTTTGCTTTCACTTGGAGATGCAATACTGGGATAACCCCAGTGTTAGAGGGAGAAGTGGAATGAGCAGAACTCAATTGCTATTTCCAGAGCTTCAAGGAAGTGTTTTTTCTTTTAACTGAGTTCCCATTTTCCATGCAAACTGTAAAAACGCACAAAATGTCCAAATAGGAAGGCTTTTCGACTCTTGCATCAAGTCTCAGAGAAAACATTTTGTTAAACTGACTTTCACGACCTGACAATAACAGGTCAAATGACAAAACGACATCACTCCAAATATAGCTTCTATCAAAATTCTGACCTGATAAGAAGATTCCTGGTTATCACAGATGGCCCACTTGGAGACAGAGAATCAGTCAAGCTTCTCAGAATCTGCTGCTGTAGCATTTGATGGGTTTGCATCTTTAGCAATTATGACCCTGCTAGTGCATCAGTCTTGCCATGAAGAAGTACAGATATCAGTTGTTATGTCTCCACTACCCATTCCCAACCTAATCTTGACACTACTTCAGTAGATCCAGAGCGGGACTTGGAAGATCTGTTTTAAAGACACCTGAAAGTAATTCTGGTCGTCAGCCCGTTTGGATTTTGGCTTGATCTCTCATTAGCCATGTGATTCTGGATTACAGTACTCTCATTTCTTCATCTGGATTACATGTGCTAATGCAGGTTAAGTAATAAATTATTATATTAGCATATGTAAATATAAAGGTAGCTTTACACAGTCATTTGGTTTATGATTTTAAAGTCTCATCAACTTTACTCCTAGCATTTGTAGTAAGAGTGGCTCTCAGGTTTACAGAATGAGTGTGGTTAGTTATCCTCAGAACTGGGAGAATAATGAACTATTTCCCATCCACAATGTAGTGGAGGGGGAAACTTCTCCAGGGATTTCCATCTTGTCCCTACACTTAATATCTAATGATGCACAAGATTGCATTGCTCACTAGAGCCCAGTGGTTAAGCACATAGACTAAACTCACGGTGCCTGGGCTTTTGTTCCGATTCTTCCACTCTCTTCGTATTGACCTGGTATGAGTTATTTAACCAGATATTCTGCTTGAACAGATGCTCTGTGTGTACCATTGTGCCCTCAGAAATCATTAAGGTAGCCAAATCTACTGGCCTTGCTGTAAGTCAGTATATTGTAATATCTATTACAGTTAAGATCCAATGGTTAATATTTACTATTAGTTACCATGACAGATATGCTCCTTCTTAATATTTTCCACCATTTAACACAGTTTTCAAGCTCCTTACAGATGATGAGAGTGCTAGTTTTTCTCTCTTTGGCCCCTCCCTGAGTCCCAGCTCTAGCCATTCTTCACCCTTCTCTGTCCTGCCCTGGAGGCTGCCCACTGTAGACTGGATCCCCGTGGCTCCTGTGCCCTCTGCTGCCTTTTAGGTTTGGCCGAAGGGAGGTGTCAGCAGGAAATCAGAGTGTCTCCTCTAGGAGCCACAGCTCTTGTCGTGCAGCCACACCCACCTCCCCCAGTTCCATCTCTGACAGCATTTGGTAACTGTTTTTCTCATCTAATTGCTTTAGCTCCAGGGCTGGTAATGGCTTCCTGCTGGTGCTAGTTACTGGTTTATTCATCATGTGTTACTAGTTCCCTAACCGTACTCACATCTTTGTATATGTTCCTTTCACTAATACGTTTGGATAAACCTTTCGAGTGTGCCATCTGTTTCCTCCTGAGATTGATAAACAACAAACATTGTCTTTTATTCAAAGCACTGGCTTTGCATCCTCCTGGACACAGAAGAGAAGGAGATGCTGGTGCATTTTCCCTTTCTAACTTTGTCTCAGCCAGCATAGTCATGTGAGTGGTAGCAACGACAACAGCTTGGGGCAACCTGCCTTACCCGTTCCCCTGGAAACAGCTTCCTTCAAAATGTAAGAACACACAAAATTCGGAGGTGCAGTGGATGGCGTGTGGGTGAGGTAACGGGGGGGAAAATGGTTAATGGATGCTATAGCTTTCTGTCCACAAAGAGGAGAACTCATCACCTGCCATCTTCCACGACACTTCCATTTCTCACAACGTGACCATCACTGAAACATGAAAGAACCTGCAAAGATATACTTATTGCCATTCTGCAGACATATGTTGATTGGGTCTTCATTCAGAGGAGTATTTTCTCTGTTATCTCCTAAATAAGTCTTGTGTCATCTCCTATATATTACTATGCTTATAATGTTATGTCAATGTACTGCTTTAGCATCTTTAAAGAATTACTTTTATATACTAATAAAGATTATTTTCTCTGGTAGGGAATTTAAAATTGAGCTGTCTTTTTCATGTAAATTCTAAAATACCTCAGGCCAGTAATTATGCTTAGGCTATTTTACCTGCATTAAAACATATCACAGTGACATAATCTTTATGTATGTTCAGTTCCCTTCCAAGTATAAATGAGACCTTGTGCTGCATTAGCTGATCCATATGCAAGTGTGTACTTCAGCTCCAGGTGTGGGTGTGGAGGCATAATCCGTTCCAAACACAGGGTGAACATCTGCCCATGAAATTTACGAGTATGAGCATTGCAGCTACAAGAAGTAGCAAGAACAAACCACATGGACAGTTGATGGAAAAATGTTTTTGAGAAATAATAGTATAGGCAAAGAGGACATTAGATATTTGAGGAAAAGTAGTAGGAAAGTTAAAATTAACTAGGACAAACGTATGGACAGAATTGACCGCTGTTCTCTACAGTTTGCAGTAACAAATGTGGTAACAAGTGAGGCCAGCTCTAACAGAGAAATTAGGAACCGGTGTATAACAATCACTACTTATTTCCTTTAGCAAACACATACTGGTGCCTCAAAGAGGCAAAGGAACAACACCAAGAAATTTGATACTGTATTCTTTAGGCAACAGGGAGCTATTAACTGTTTTGGATCAAGGGAGCAACAGGATCTGTGTACTTTATAATTATTTGGAATGGTGTGTAGGATTTATTGATCGAGGCTGATGTGGATGGGGAGATCAGTTAGGGAACTGCTGCAGTGATCCAGGCATGAGGTAATGAGTGCCTGAATGAAGCAGTATGGATGAAATGAACTGTAGGGATGAAAAAGGGTGGACTGTGTTAAAGAAGAATTAACCAAATGTGAAGCTGCATGTGGTACCTTGGGTCTACGGAGAGGAAGAGGCCAAAATATTTCTGGGATATTTTAGTCCCTGTGCTTGGAACAATGCACAAAAAAGAAAAAGGAAATGATGAAAAGAGGTTAGGAGAAGGAGGAGATAGTGAAGATGTTTTAAACCAGCTGATTCTGAGAGGTTGGCAATATTTGTTGCCTATGAAACAGTTGGAAGTTCTGATGGGAAATTTGAAAAAGGATTTGGAGCTATAGATGTCAACCTGAGAGTCATATGCCTCGAGGGGATATTTTAAGCCAGAAGTGCTGTTGAAATCACCAGAGAAGAGAATATGGTGCAGGAAAAGAAATGAGGTAAGGGTGGAAGAAAAAACTTTGGAGACTGCTTATCATTTGAGGACTTGAGAAAATGTAAGTGCAAAGAGCTTACATTCCATTTTAAGCTTTAGAAGTGCTTCCTCCTGCATTTCCTAATTTGACCAACAAGATAACCCTGAGAGGGCAAATGGTATTAACCCCGAGAAAGAAATGTCCAGGTATCTGAAGTGACTTGCCTAGGGTTCTCCAGGAAGTAGCAGGCAGAATCAAAATACCAGTCCAGGTCTTGCCATGCCACCTTCATCTTAAAGGGGGCTTTTCCTATGGTACTTCTGGAAGCCTCTGGAAGTTGCTGCAAAACTCCGTCCTGAAGCCCTTCCTGAGTGGAGGTGGCCTGAGAAGAGGAGAATCCAGGGAGGCAGAGCTGGTGCTGCTTCAGCCAGGGGAGCTCTGCTTACACACCAAACTTTACCCTAATATTTCATCTGTACGCGAGGGTCAGCCAAAATCAGAGCAAAAACCACAGGTTCAACTATTCCTCGATGTCAGCGAGCTCTTTCTAAGAGGAACTCACCTCCTCAGTAAGATTCACATTATTCTGTGAAAACTTTTTATTTTACCTCAGGAGAGGTATTCACTGACCAGAAAAAATAAAAAGAGGAAGGGAATTTTTTGTATTATCTGTGCTTCTTGTATGGTGCTGTTTTAAAGCGGTATTTGGAAGGCGGCTTCACGTCTGAGTGGTAGGATATTAGATTTTTCTTTTTTTTCTTTCTTTTTTTTATTTTTTTTGCGGTACGCGGGCCTCTCACTGTTGTGGCCTCTCCCGTTGCGGAGCACAGGCTCCGGACACGCAGGCTCAGCGGTCATGGTTCACGGGCCCAGCCGCTCTGCGGCATGTGGGATCTTCCCGGACCGGGGCACGAACCCGTGTCCCCTGCATCGGCAGGCGGACTCCCAACCACTGCGCCACCAGGGAAGCCCAGGATATTAGATTTTTCTAAGAGGACATAGCATGGCCTCCTAATATTTGGAAAGAGTTTTCTTGTCCCTTTTAGCACCTAACTTACCAAGCAGCAACTTCAATATTGAAGCAGAGAGAATTTATGGATATAGGCATCATGCATCCCCAAAGGATTTTCAATAGACTAACAAACACAAACACACGTAGGATCATTTAAGTCGCTTCCCTGGAATGCATAAAATGCATCTTGAATTTTACCAGATTTGCCACTTTTCCTTTTGTGTGTGTGTGTGCCTTATGCATTCTTAGAATTTAGCTTACTCTTCACTCCCGTGAGGGATGGAAGTGGAACTCTTGTTAATGAATTCAGAAATCAGCATGGGGAGCAAGTTTGGAGTCTATGAAGACCTAGACTTAAAACATATTCCATTGCATTTAAAAGTTAATAGGGCTCTGCTCCGCAACGGGAGAGGCTGCAACGGTGAGAGGCCCGCGTACCGCAAAAAAAAAAAAAAAAGTAGGGGACTTAGAATTTGATCCTGGATCAACTTTACTACAAACCTGCTATACCAGGTGATATCCAAAGAGAATCTGAGATCGGTGAACACATGGGGAAAAGCATGTCTACTTGATTGTCCTCTGTGTCATTCAGGGTTCGATTAGAGAAGAACTAGGAGTTGTAATAAGGGGATTATTAGAAGGATTAGATGTAAGTCAGTTGAAGGAGCTTATTTCACAGTCTATGTGAAGCTCTGCCTGGTGCTGAAGCCTAGAGGCTAGAGGGTGGGCAGCAGAGAAGGGCAGAGGGACATGAAGTTGGGGAAGTGAGGTCAAGCTGAGCCTGAACCCACAAGGATGGACTGGAACCCGAGTTAGACTCTTCACCTCCAAGCCTCCAACTTTGATGATGGGGGTGTGCTGCAGGAGCGGCTGTTGACCTTCACAAAGCTGAGCATGAATGAATGTGCATACTGTCAAATAATTTGAACATACATGGTTTATTAGATCACCCTCCTTGACCTTGAAGCAGGAAACTTGGCAGGAGCCGAAGGAGTTGTAAGCCCAGCTGTCGTTGTCTCCTAACCAGAAAAGCCAGCAGGAAGCAACACTAGGGTGCCCTTCTCGGACTTCTTGAGGATAGAGTAAGGTAGCTGCTCCTTTACACGACCTTCCAGATCTCACACAAGACACTCTGTGTGTCTCATGCTAACATGGATCTTGTAGCAACAGGCAAGTAATACAAAGTAGGCTGTGTATTATGTACCATTTCTTGCTCCCTTTCTGGAATGCTATCCCCTTGTTTCTTACAAACACATTTTAGAATGCAAGTAAGAGTAGAATTATTATATAGGAAGTAGTTTGCAATTATTTGATAGTTCAACTATTTTATTATTCTTATTATTAAAATAGGATGTTTCACAGCTCACCTAGCCTTCCCATCCAAATGAATGTGCATGCTGTCAAACAATTTGAACACATGGTTTATTAGTCAGATCACCCTCCCTAATAAATGCATCCTTCCCCTGTCAATACTAATGTTATGCATTTTTTTAACAACGCAATGTAAAATAATTGTGGAAAACAAAATTGAATGAAAAATCTCAGAAATTCCAGTGGGATAGATTTTACTCAGTTAATCTTCTTTGGATTCAGTTAATTATCATAGAGCACTAGCCAAATTAATGCCTTCTGTTTACATCTTCCACTATGCATTCATTCTTTTGTCTACTTGTTTTTGGTGTGTGTGCCCGTGTCTTTGACTTTTTTGGTTTTAAGGAGGTGAACAGAATTAGGTTAATCATAAAGTTCAAAAAGCACTATCATCATCTGTCCAGATGTGGCTTTCTTTTCTTCACTTATTTCATTTGTTTATTATTTAATAATTTAATGAATATCCACAAACCTGCCACTCAAAACAGAAATGAAGACATTACCAATAACATACTTCTACTTACGTCCTCCTTTATCTCATCCTCTGTCTTCCCATCATAGGTATCCATTGCCCTGAATTTTGTATTTGACATTGCCTTAAAAAAGCTAGGTATGTATGTATGTACTCACACATATATATCCACATACACTTACATGTTTGTGTATGTGTACAGTCTTGCCACACACCCTCAGACATTGCACACATATACATACCTAAAATATTTTGTTGTGTTTTACTTATTCTGAACTTTATAAAAATGAAATCATAGTGTCTCCTAGAATGTGCTTTTCTTATACAGTATGTTATTAAAGTTTAACTATGTTGTACAAAAGGCCATGAATTCAGTCATTGTCATTGCTGCATGACATTCCATTGCGTGACTAACCCATACTTCATTTTTCCATGCCCATGCTGGGGTGCATTCCATACAGTTACTTTTGGGAATATACTTAGCAGTAGACACACCGTGTTACAGAATATGCCACGCTTTGACTTTGTAAGATAAATTAAGTTGTTTTTCAAAGTGGTTGTACCATTTTTCACTCCCACCAGGAAAGTATCAGTATATCAGATTCCCTTATTTACATTCTATCCAACATTTGAAAGAGTCACATTTCATAATTTTTGTCATTTGAATGAATGTGAAATAGTCTGTCATTGTGGTATTTGATATGAGTAATAATGAGGTTAACCATATCTTTACATATATATGTTGCCTCACATAGTTGTTACTTGCTCATGTCTTTTGCCTATTCTGGTATTGGGTAGTTAGTATTTTTGTTATTGAAATGTGTAAGATATTCATGATACTGATCCCTTGATAAGCATAATGAAAATAGCTCTTCCAGTTTACACTTGCATTTTAACTCTAGTTTCACTTTTTCAATGAAGTTTTTAACTTTAATGAAACCATACATACCAATCATTCTATAGTTATTATTTTTGTCTTGTTTTAAAAAAATCATTCCCTACTCCACAGCCAAAAACCTTCTCCTAAAAATTTTAAAGTTTGCATTTGATATCTAAATTCATAATCCACTAGGAAATTATTTCTATGTATTTGTCAGAAAAATAAAGATAAGTAACAGTAGGTGCTGGCAAGCATGTGGTGAAAAGGGAACCCTTATACATCGTTGGTGAGACTGCAAATTGGTCCAATCACAAGGGAAAACGATACAGAGATTCCTCAAAAAATTAAAAATAACTCTTCCATATGATTTAGCAATTCCAGTTCTGCATATATACCCCCAAAATGAAAACAGGATTTTGATAAGGTGTATCTACTCCATGTTTATCACAGCATCATTAACAATAGCTAAGACACAGAAACAATCCAAATGCCCATCAACAGATGAATAGATAAGAAAAGATGTGGTTACATAGACAAATGGAATATTATTCGGCCACCAGAAAGGAAGATATCCTCGCCTTTGTGACATCATGTATGGACCTTGAGCATATTATGCTAAGCAAGATAAGTTAGACAAAGACAAGGACTATAAGATGTTACTTACATGTGGAATCTAAAAAAGTTAAACCTGTAGAAAAGAGCACAATGGTGGTCACCAGGGGATGGGGGTGTGAGGAAAAGAGTAATGGAGTTTAAGGGTACAAACTTGTAACAAGTAATAAATGTCATAGAGATCTAATGCACAGTGTAATAAATAGAGACAATAATATAGTACTATAATTACATAATGAGACAAATATTACTACATCAGCAATCATATTACAGTATATAAATGTATCAAAGTAAAAAAAAGAAAAAAAGCTAAAATTTTCCAGCTTCCATCTTCATTTATTAATGGTTTCTCCTTTCCCTACTGATCTATTATGCCATTTTTTTGTATCAAAGTTAAATGTATGTGTCGTTCTGTAGGTCTGTTCTATTCCATTGTTCAGTTTGTGGCTGGTGCAGGTATAGACAAAGTCTTAATCATTATAGCTTCATATTAAGTCTTCTTTAACCAGGATAGCAATTTGCCTTCCTCGCCCTTCTTCTTCTTTAACAGTGTCTTAGTTAATTTGAATCTTTTGCATTTCAATATAAATAAATCAGCTTTTCAATTTTCACCAGATAAACGAGATTTTTTTTAAACGAGATTGCATCGATTCTCTACATCAGTTTGGAGAGCATTAAAATCTTTATGCAGGTAAGTTTTTTTATCTATAAAGAGGAGCTATTGTTTCATTTGCTCAGGTCTTCTTGATATCATTCAGGAAAAAGTATGTATAATATTCTGCATATAGATATTTCATATCTTTTGTTAGATTTTAGATATAATTTTTATAATTTTAAGATATTTATAATTTTTGTTTTCTGAATTGTGTGTTTTAAATTACATTTTCTAGTTTATTTGTGAAATGCAATTGACTTAAGATTTGAAAAGTGGATTCTATGCCTTACATCCTTACCAATCTCATTATTCATAATATTTATAATAATATTCTATTAATTTATCTCTGGATTTATACATAGAGAATTATAATGTTTATTTTTCTGGTCTTATTGGACTGGTTAGAACTTCCTATAAAATGTTGAATGTAAATGACGATAGTGAGCATTCTCATTTTTGTTCCCAATTTTAAAAGGAACGCTTCTGATATTTTCTTATTTAGAATGATATCTATTCTAAGTTTTCTATAGATATATATTAGCAGGTTAAAGAAATTATCTTAGCTTACTGACTTCTTTTTGAATTAAGAATGGGTATTGAGTTTTGTAAAATCCTTTGTCGTTCATCTATTTAGATGATCATATTTTCCTTTAACCTGATAATAGTTTACATAATGCTTATAGATTTTCTAAAAACCATCCTTTTTTCATAGAGTAATCCTAATCTGGATATTATGTATTATCTTTTTATATATTGTTGAGTTCTATTTGTAAATATCTTGTTTAGGAGTTTTGCACCTATATTCATGAGAAACTGGATATTATAATTTTCCTGTCTCATTCTATCCTTATCTCATTTTGCATCAAGGTTATATTGACCTTTATAGAATAGAATCAGCCAGGGATTCCTCCCTCACTTTTTATTCTCCAGAAAATGTACTCAAATTTGGAATGATTCTTCCTTAAAAGTTTGGTGGAACTTGTAAAACTTTTGGGGTCTCTTTCTTCTATATGTAAATATGTTTTACTACTAGTTCAAGCTTTTAATAGTGGTATGAATATATTTTTCTGAGGTTCTCTTGGCAAGTTATATTTTAAGATTTCTTTTGCTATTGGTTAAATTTTATAATTTATTGACATGAAAGTTTTGATGCTATATATTTTGATCTTGGCCTTATCTTTTATCATATCCCCTTTAACATCTGGTGTATTATTTATTCATGTTTTTTTCCCCTATATAGCTCTCTCCATTTTGATCAATCTCAGATAAAGTTTATTTCAAACCAAACTTAGTTCTTTTGACGCTTCCTATTGTACCTTTATATTCTATTTCATTGATACTTGCCCTTATCTATATTATATCCATCTTCCTGCTGTCTTTGAGTTTATTAGCCTACTTTTTTTATAACCTTTAGTTTTAGAAAAAACTCATGACTTCTCAATTTTTTTTCTTTTGTAATATAATCATTTAAAAGCTAAACAGCCCTCAAACCTGCTTTTACTCTTTCCCACAGTTTTAAAAAGTAGATTTTTGGTTGCCCTTCAGTTCTAGGCTTCTTTTTGTTTGTTTTTATTTTTTAATATCCACTAACATTTCTTCTTTGACCCATGGATTAAATAGAAATGTGTTCTCTAAATTCTCAATATATGGCAATATTTTTCATTCGCCTTTTTGTTATTGCTTCTTAATTACACTTACTAGAGAAGCTGTTCTGGGTAATACCTATTCTTTGAAATGAGTTGAGACTTGCTTTATGAGCTCATACACAATCAGTTTAAAAAATACCGTTAAGTCCCCTACATATGAACGAGTTTTGTTCCGGGAACGCATTGGTAAGTCTAATTTGTTCACAAGACCAACAAAGTTAGCTTAGGTACCCAACAAACACAATCAGCTACATAGTACTGTACTGTATTAGGTTTATAATACCTTTCACACACATAATGCATTAAAAAAAACAAAAAATAAAGAAAACATTTTTAATCTTACAGTACAGTACTTTGAAAAGTACATTAGTACTAGTTACATCACCGCTGTTTTTTATGCTTGCTTCCTGACATCCTGGGCTTGAAATAAAGATACTGTACTACTGTACTCTATACAGTACTGCACAGTAAAGTACACAAAAGCACAACCACTCGTAGAGGATGCACGCACGTGACAATGTACACCAGACACATGACCTAACTTATGTGATTGGACTTGTGAACACACATTCACATCTTGGAAAGTTTGCAACTTGAAGGTTCATATGTCCTTGAGCAGGGCATGTATAGAGCTCTTAGTTCAAGCATGTTACAAGCTTGTCAGATGTGTTCTATTTTTCTTTTTATTGATTTTGCTGTCTGCTTGCTATGAATAATAATTGAGAGGAGCTGTTTTGAGCTCATTTTGTTGATTGATTGGTCAAAATTTCATGTGCTTTTATTTTTACTACCTACATTTTAAAGCTATTTTGTTATAGCTATTTTTGTTTACACTTGTTTATATCTTCCTAGTGAATTAAGCTTTTATTATTATCATCATTTTATAGTCACCCTCTATATCCCAGTGATTCTACTTTTTTTAAAAAGATATTTGGTCTATGAGTAGTATAGCTACTCCAGCTTACTTTTGGTTATTATTTGCCTGATTTAGCTGTTCACTCTTTGTACTTTGTCCCATTAGTTTCCTTATCCTTTAGTAATATTTTCTATAAACATACAACTGGATTAAAAATCATCCTATCTGGTAATCTTTCAATTTGATAGTTTTATGTTTATAAATATGCTATGTTTATACATGTTGTATTTATGTATGTGTCTCTAATTGGTCATTTTAGGTATATTTATTGTGATTATTGGAAAATCTGCATCATCATTAGCTTTAAGCCCCCTGACCCCCAGCCCCGTCTTTGGCTCCTAGATGTTCCACCTCAGGCTCACTTCCTCCAAAAGTCTTATTTCCTAACACCTAGGAGCAGTCTTCAGCTGCTCTGGGTTCCATTCACATTAGGTTGTTTGTTCCTGACAGGGGAGAGTTTCCTGGCGACCTGTCTTGTATACTGTGAGACAGCAATCATCGCAGAGTCTATCGTGTCCACAACCTAGTTGCTGCAACAGGAGAACCCCCTGGAGCGTCTAGTCATTCATGATAAGAAACCAGAATCCCTGCTTGCTCTTTAAAATATCTGTGAGCCGTTGCCCGTCGCTATAGAAGTCGTAAAATACAATATCCTTTTCTTCTTGAAACTGGTGAGAAGGCAGGTAATCCAGGTTCTGTTTTGAACCAGGTTTGTTTTGCTCCACGGCAGCAGCCAAAACACTGAGACACTGAGGTTTCAGCAAAGAGAAGTTTTATTCGTTCCCAAGGCATCCAAGCAAGGGGGAGGCCGCCTGCCCGGAGGAGAAGAGCTGGGGGTATTTATAGAATAAGGAGTAAAGCCGCAGGGCAGTTTGAGGCATTGCGGGGGGGGGGGGGGGGGGGGCGTCAGGGACGTGGAGAAAGGTGATTGGGAAAAAGCAAGATGGATTCCACCTCTTTTTTTTTTAACATCTTTATTGGAGTATAATTGCTTTACAATGGTGTGTTAGTTTCTGCTTTATAACAAAGTGAATCAGTTATACATATACATATGTTCCCATATCTCTTCCCTCTTATGTCTCCCTCCCTCCCACCCTCCCTATCCCACCCCTCCAGGCGGTCACAAAGCACCGAGCTGATCTCCCTGTGCTAAGCGGCTGCTTCCCACTAGCAATCTACCTTATGTTTGGTAGTGTATATATGTCCACGCCTCTCTCTCGCTTTGTCACAGCTTAACCTTCCCCCTCCCCATATCCTCAAGTCCATTCTCTAGTAGGTCTGTGTCTTTATTCCTGTCTTACCCCTAGGTTCTTCATGACCTTTTTTTTTTTCTTTGATTCCATATATATGTGTTAGCATACAGTATTTGTTTTTCTCTTTCTGACTTACTTCACACTGTATGACAGACTCTAGGTCCATCCACCTCACTACAAATAACTCAATTTCGTTTCTTTTTATGGCTGAGTAATATTCCATTGTATATATGTGCCACATCTTCTTTATCCATTAGGAATGGAAAGCAGAGGAGGAAAATTAGAACTTATAAGTTAGAGAGATCACTGCATTTAGTAAAGATCTGTGAAATTAGCTAGTAAGATGAATTCCTTAGCCTCAAGCTCTGTCTTGTGGCTGCCCCGATCTCGAACTTTTTATAGATAGAAAACAAAGCTAAACTAACAGAAGATAGTAGAGGGTGGGACTTAATCATAAATGACTTCAGTTGAGCTGCCCATGTTTGAATATAGTATTACATAAAGTAAAATCTATTGAAAACTGTGACAAAAAATTTAATTTATTTGGTTAAGATGCCCTTTCAGAAAGCTTGTTCCCCAGCCAGGTTCATTTTGCCAAAAGGTAGCAGCCAAAATGGTGAGACGCCAAGGTTTGCAATAAAGAAAAAAGAGAGGGTTTATTCGCAAGGCAGCCAAAAGAGGAGACGAGAGAACAAATCTCAAGTTCACCTCCCTGGAGGTGAGGGGCTGCGGGTATTTAACGACTGAGGAGTAAAACTGCAGGGCAGTCTGAGACGTGGGGAGCATGGGGGGAGTGGGGAAAGGTGATTGGGGAAAGGTGTGATAATCATCCTTCTTGGCAGGTGTAAATAATCTACAGGTCCCCGGCAAGTTCAGAAGGTCATGGAGAGGACACGTGCACATGCCCAGTTGGAGGGTTGGTGGTCCTATCCAGTCTTAACCAGTTCAGCTCAAATTAGACATAGCTAACTCCAAGTTCCTGGAAAATAACTCAGGCAAATGTCTTGTTTAGGCTCCCTGCGGCTTGGAGGACATGCAAGTCTTAAAACAACCTTGATTAGCGAAGACAGGTGAAATGGATTTGACTAATTACAGTTTCAGTTCCCATAAACAAACAAACCCAAGCCAATCTTTGAAAAGAAAGTTAGAGGCACTAGGAAGCAGAAGTTCTGCGGGGTGTGTTCTAGCGTACATGGTGGCAGATACCTCTAGGTTCCAGAGATGACATTGCAAGTGATACAGCAAATGTATCCAATGATTGAGGACAATGGAATTGGAGAAAAAAGTTGGGAATCTCTACTGGGGCAATTCTTTTTTTATTTTTATTTTATTTTATTTTGGCCATGCAACATGTGGGATCTTAGTTCCCTGACCAGGGATCGAACCTGTGCCCCCTGCATTGGGGGGTGCAGTGTCTTAACCACTGCGCCTCCAGGGAAGTCCCCACTGGGGCAATTCTATACTATGTTTTGGGCACGGTTTCTGAAGTGTAGCTCCTAACTAATTCTTCAGCCCCAAGAAATCCTTTAGCAACCTAATATTTTTGCATAAATGTCATTTTTAGAGTTGGTTTCTGTTTTTAAAACTTGGACCCTTTCAGATACTATAACGCAGCACCTGTTTATGATCCTCGGCTCTACCACTGATGCAATGAAATAAAGGCTGCGTTCTCACTGGGCATTTCCTCCATCTTGAAGCCATCTGGAAGTTTTTCTTAAGATGAAGACAAGGGCAGGATAGGGGCTATCGGGCCACAGAAAACAGGAAGTGCCGTTGAAGGGGAAAAACATCTTGATAATATACAACCTTGTCATTTGCTGCTTCATTTCAGGAGTATACTACGATGATTATGATATTTAAAACTTTTCCAGATAATTCTTTTAATGGAATGAAAGAGTAATCATATAGACTAGTAGACAAGTTGCTTAGTTGATACCAAGAATGAGAATTAATTTCAATGGCCTGGTATAAGTTTCCACCTTAACTTCTAATGGCAAAACATTAATTCTTTTTAGCAATAAACATTTGGGATCAAATATAAATAAATAGCTGGTCAAGAATCAGAAAACTATTCAACCAGTTATTTTCAAAATCATTTTTATTATACATGTCTATCTAATTTACTTTTTATTATATGTTCTTTTCCTTTACAAACTTGGAACAGTCCTAGAAAGCATTTGATCAAGCCCTGTTTCCCTCTGTTTTACTGCATAACCTGGACCCAGGAAAATTAAATGAATTGTTCCAATACCAGCATCTGGAGCCTCAAAGTATTTTCAGAAATTCCACCTAATGTATTCTCTTATCACTAAAAAAAGCAACATAAAAGTTTATTTTGCTTCCATTTCTCAGATGAAGTGTCCCCGTTTAACAATAAACTGTCCCCATTTGTTCATCTTGCCTAATAATTTTCTTGATTTTGGAAAAATATTTTGAATGATTTTAATTTACATTGTTCCTTAGCTTATTACCTATTGTTTCTGCAATCTCTCATTTTTTTCAGAAGCCATTTAAAATCAAGCTCATTGAGCCATGTGCACAGTTAGAGAAGTGATTTACATTTGTTTTCAACTCTGTGGGCCGCGCAATTCCACAGAATAGTTTGAAAAAAAGCTAAAAAATATTTGTCCTTAAAAATTTCAAAAAACCCAGGGTCTGTCTAGTTCAATAAACATTTTATTTGACATTCCAAAGCCTTGAAAGTTTTATGGCAGAGCATTTAAAAATTGTGTAAAATGACAAAACGTGTGGACTTTTAAGTTACCACTACCTTTTGGTGGGGGAGGGGTTACGATAGGTATAATATAGCAAAATATTATAATTCTTCTAAACGTTAACATTTTGTATTTTACCTGAAAGAATTAGTTAAATAAAATAACAATGCACATAATGAGACATGTTTAATCAGCTATAATGAGTTATGATGAGACATGTTTAATTCTCTGAAGCGAATTATGTTTTAAGGCCATTTTGCACCACAGTTACTTGAGGATGACACTTTTACTTTTAAATGCATTCTAAATATATTTTAAAGTTTCAACAAAACCATTTAATCTTATTAAAAATCTTTTTTTAAAAATACAGACCATCTTCTCTTAGAGTTATATATTACACAGATGATTAAATAATAAACTCTTACAATTTAATTTTAAACAAAATTATTTGAATCAGTTTTGTGCTCTCTCTTTTTTTTTAAATTTATTTTATTTATTTATTTTTGGCTGAGTTGGGTCTTCGTTGCTGTGCAAAGGCTTTCTCTAGCTGTGGTGAGCGAGAGCTACTCTTCATTGCGGTGTGCAGGCTTCTCATTGCAGTGGCTTCTCTTGTTGCAGAGCATGGGCTCTAGGTGCGCGGGCTTCAGTAGTTGTGGCTCTCGGGCTCTAGACAGCAGGCTCAGTAGTTGTGGTGCACGGGCTTAGTTGCTCTGCAGCACGTGGGATCTTCCCGGACCAGGGCTCGAACCTGTGTCCCCTGCATTGGCAGGCGGATTCTTAACCACTGCGCCACCAGGGAAGCCCTGTGCTCTCTTTTATATGTATATACTTTTGACACATTTTATTTGGAAGAAATTCTCGACTGCCTGCTAAACGGTCTTCACATCTATTTTTAAGCAAGGTTACCATATCAAGAGTAAGTAGGAATGATTGAAATCCACAAACACAATATTCATAACTAGACTTCTGAATTTTCAAATATTGGAAGATTTCCTATTTTCTGTCCCTTGGAATTTTCATTAATGTAGAATTATTTTCTTATGTTAAAGTATCAATTTTGCTAGATTTCTTTCATATAAATAATATTATTATTAGGTTTTGAGGGCTTCCATTATTTCCCAGTAATTTTATATGGAACAGGACATCACATGAGATCAGTGGAGATTATTTTTAAAAATAAAATAAAAGTAAAATACCTTCATATATAATTATAAAATAAATTATTGTGGAAAGTTTGGAAGAAACAGGAAAGTTTAAAGAATATAAAATCTAATTTAATATAACCATTGTTCATGCTTCTTTTCCTTCTAATATTTATATTATACATAATGGGATATATATGTGTACATATATATCTTTTAATACTATTAGGGTTATATACATGTATATGGGTATATATATACACATTTCCTTTTACACTATTAGGATTATATACATATATTTTTCCACTTCACATATACTCTTGGCATTCATATTATTAAAAATTTCATTAAAACATGATTTTAATGGTCATACTGAATTCCAGAGTATGGCTATTCCAAAATTTATTTGGTTATTTTCCTATTGCTGAACATTTATGTCTTCAGTTTTTGACTCTTTGAAGTAATACTGTGATGCACAGCATTGCATACTTCTCAATATTTTCAGGATATGGAATCACTGAAGCAAAGCCTATGAATCATTTAAAGACTCGATATATTGCTAAATTGCTTTTGAGAAAGGTTTACTTGTAACAAAGCACGTCATTACTAGGGTAGCTAACATGACACAACGGAGAGGTGAGACATCGAACCAAAGCATCACAAAATGTGTCTCTTTACTGTTGAATCATCCCTTTTGGCCTTGCTATGTCCCATGAATGAGCTGGTTCATCCCCAGGTGGAGACAATAGCTTTCCCTATTTATCTTGCAGAAATAATTAAAGGGCTAACTTAGGGAATAAAAGATTCCATTTCAATTGTAGTAAATGTTCTATCAACACCTGGCATTATAAGTTTTCATATTTTTTCTTACTGGTTTTTCTTTTTTCTTAGCAGAGTATAGACTTCACAAAACTTTATTTACTATTGTAGTTGGAATGACAGTAACACGTGATGCCGAAGATCAACTAACATTATGAAATTGTGTCCAGATTAAAAGTTTTGGCTCCTGAACTCTTATTTTGCAAGGCAGAGATGGTTAATTACTAATAAATAAATATGTTGGCAATAACTAGTGATAAACACATGTGACACAGCAACAAAGGGAATAGAGACATTTTCTGTGGGCTGTTTTCAATAGAATCGTATAATCTGGTTCTGTATGTTTTTGATGTTTTGCCCAAGATGAAAACATGTATTTAGTACTATTGACATCAGACTTTTGAAACACAGCTGCAAGCATAGCATTGTTTATAATTTCAATGAAACCTAAAGTACATTTCCTTTCTGCAAAGGAAGATGGTGAGTGACAAGGGTGGGTTGGGATTTCACTCTTTAGTTTCCCAGATTTCTCTGGGTTCGCTCAAAATTGCCAGATAAGCTGTGTGTGTGTGTGTGTGTGTGTGTGTGTGTGTGTGTGTGTGTGTGTGTGTGTGTGTGTAAGGGAAACAGGAATTCCTTTCGGAAGAGTGACAATCAATCTTAGTTGAATGCTAGTTTAGGGCAGATGTTCTTAGCAGAAACCTGTTGCAGTAGATTATAAATGCTGTCTGTTTGCCAGGACTCGGGCTCACATTTTTTTCTTTTTTCTTTTGTCTTAATTTCAAAATGCTGATCCTGTTTCAGAAGGAAAGAAATAAAACCCAGTCTCCCAACCTCTCCCCACTTCCCTTCCTCCCACCCCATCCTTTAGTGAAGAGGGAACAAACTTTATTGTTCTTATTATCCATGAACTTGTGCATTTAGGTGAACTGAGTCTTCTTTAAATCTCATAAAATTTCTTCACAACCACAGCAAATCTTGGAAATCTAATCAAAGCTATGAAAAGTAAGGGATGTCACAAAACCCTTTCAGAAAATTTATGCACTAAGACTGTATATTTAGTTCTGATTTAGCAGGCATGCAAATTTTTTACAATAAAAGCTTTTTAAGGCCATTCTTCCCGCTATCAATTTTGTTTTTATATCACTTTTGGACCTTAAAATTAACAGTATGCTGGTGTGGGTATGTGTTTCATTTTTTGATAAGTCCTTTTCTTTGAAAGAAGTATTTTTATGTCACATGTTTACCCCTAGAATTGAAGTTACTTTGCCATAAGAATGGCTAGCCTCATGCATAGTATACTGTTTAGCTTTTATGATGACTTTATGGAAAAATCATTAAAATTCATTTTTTGAAGCATGTATTTTGATTTGTGGAAGGATTTGATCTAAATAATCGCAGCTTCAGCAATCACATCATCTCCTTTTCTGCACAGGGTAGGATCAAGCCTCTTGAAATTATGATGCATTTTGTGAAAACAAATATGCTTTTTATTTTTGAATCATCTCATTGTTTGAAAATATAAACTGTCATTTTATGTCCTAATATAAAATCTGCAAGGAAATGTTTTGCTTCCGTTTTTAGGCATGGGAAAAATGATGCTATTCTCAGTAGAATAACAGTGAAGTTTTACAGAATATCTCAGCACAGAATTCTATACGTCACTTTTTTTCTTGCAACTCCTCCCACTAAATTGTGAACAAATTGTTACTTCAACAAAAATTTATACTTGAACAAATATACTTCAATTGTGTATCTGTTCAGCCTGAAGAAGTCAGTTAAGTCTCAGGATTCCTGAAGAAGGAAAAGTAGCAGAGTTGTCTTTACAATAATATGTGCAAAAGATTATTTACCAAAAACAAACAAACAAACTTGACAGCGTTTCAGCCTTAATATTATGAAGCATTCTGAGACATTGGAGTTAATTAAATGTAGCTGAATGCTGTTTTCAGATGTTCTTAAGAGAGACGGGAGAGTCTATGGATAGTTTCAGAAATGGAAATGGGTTGTCCCTCTCTCAGATTTTCCATGTGTTGCTTCCAAACATAAGCCAGCAGCAGTATGTGTTGAGTTCCCATTGGAGGGATAGTGAGAGGTAGGGAAACGCTCGTGCAAGACAGTGGTGCGTCTCCTGTGACTTGTAAACCCTGCCAATCAACACCGCCTCATGCTTCAAAGCAAAGAAAACTTTCTCTTCTGTGCATTTCAACTATGGTGCACCATTTACTGTGAAAATAAATACCAAACTTAGCTAGAAATACAGTCAGACTTTCAGCAAGGAGATACTGAAAATCATCTCTACCCCTCAGTATCCCAGGTATTGTCTCTCATGAGGCTAAAAAGTATGCCTCTCTGGTTTTCTGAATATTAAGTCTCAATGTTAAAAATACTGATGAAAAAATTCCTTTATTATGTCATTACATAAAATATGTTAGGTATTTTTTTAGAATAAACATCCACAGAAAATTCTTATTCTAGTATTAACATAAACCAAGCCAGACACACTCTCGAAGTTTGCAGAACTAGAAACTTGATAGGTGTCTGATTGTTACTTGAATATGAAGGAATGAAAGAACCAATCATGAAATAACCATCAACAAATTGCTATACCAATCACTTTCTTTTTATTTATTTCTTTGGACAGTGAGTTGATTAAAAAGGAGAAAATGCAGTGCTTAGAATATTAGAATAGCCTAAATAGTATAAGTAAGGTTGGGGACTGTGTGATAATTATATATAGTTAAACTACCCTTGGGAATTCCTTTAAATCAACCATAGGAAGGTTATAAACAGTGACATTCCATTAAAGGAAGAGGGGTGCTCTCCCTAGGAAGCAAGAGGGAATGAGACCCTCTGTAGGTGATGACCGTCCCTCATGTGTTCATTGGGTGGAATGGCCAACTGCATGCCCCACAGTATTTACATTATTTCCTTATTTCAAAAACAATTTTCTTCTAGCCTGTGCAGTTGAGTCTGTGTAAGTCAAGTGTGTTTCTAATGGCAGTCCAGTGAATTACTTTTCATTATAGGTATGTGTTTCCCATCAGCGTGGCTTTCGTCTTTGTTCCTACACTCCTCCAGCTTTCACATTCAGACCCACGCTTTTAGAATGTAGTTTACCTTTAGTTACTTCATTTTGTTAATTTTCTCTTTTTACTTAGATTATAAAGTTCTTATAAGATAGTCTGCGTCAGATGTTTCCATAAGGTAGTTTTTGTCCAATAAATGCTGTTTTACAGGCAGATTAGCCCTCAAATATTCGGTGGGGTACTATTAAGAAAGTATACCTTATTTACCTCTTAAATGCATCTTGCTTTGTTTGGCATTTCAGTATTCTATTATTCCCTTTTCTCTCTCTTTCCTGTCACCACACTTTTCAAATCCCATAAGTCCCAATCTTAGAGATTCATTCACTCAACAGATATCTACTAAGTGGCTTTTAAGTGTCAGGAACTGTGCAAAGCACTGATCAAGGGGCATAACTAATTATTTTATATTGTTTCCATTGCATGTAATTGTTAAACAATGGTCAGAAAAGTGCCCTTTTGCTTCTTATTTTAGACCTGTAGAATTCATGGAAAATGAGTTAAAGCCTGTGCCAGATTCAGTCCATATGTACCTAAACTCCTGTGGGAAAATCAGGGGTCATCTTTGCACCTCTGCTCACTGGGTGGGTGTGAGAGGAGGAGGGGGGGGAAGTTGTTACGAGACATCTGCATCCACAAGGATGGAGACTTGCCAAATGCTTCGCTGGGTTCCCGCAGAGGCCAAGGTGAGCAGGAAACATGTTGCAAGAGTGACGCAGGGGAAGCGTGCTGGAGCTGCTCAACTCCCTCACTTGACACAGAGCTGCAGAATTAATGGCCAACACCATCAAGATAGAGTTTTAATGACCTTGAGGACCCTTATAAAGTCAAAGGGATTCTGCCTTCCAGATTGAAACTGTCCTTAGTAAACAGAATCCTCACCCTCCCTGACAGGCTAAGGGTAGAATAGTGTCAGTCCAGGAGAAGTTGGAATCAAGCCAACCAAACTTTTGATTTATTCTAGTGACTAGCAGAGTTTTCTACTATGAAATATGATTTCAGACATGCAGAGAAGGCCCCAATCCACCCCCTAACAGTTTGCAAATGAGGAAATTTTACTATCAGGCTGGCCTATGAACTCGTATTTGCCATTTTCATTGTTTAGAGTTCCAATTTGAAATGCAAATATTTATGCACGCATGATTTACCAGATTTGCTCTCTTTAGGACTGGGAGACCTAGGACTGAGAGGAAATCGAAAGAAAGGAGGAGGGAGAGAAAGGAGAGATATGTGAGCTAAGAGAGGACAGGAAGGGGAGCTGGAGAACGTTAATGAAGACAAATTCAGACTGCACGAGTTTAAGAAAATCTGTGTCAAGAACAACTTAATGCGGGCTTCCCTGGTGGCGCAGGGGTTGAGAGTCTACCTGCCAATTCAAGGGACATGGGTTCGTGCCCCGGTCCGGGAGGATCCCACATGCCGCGGAGTGGCTGGGCCTGTGAGCCATGGCCGCTGAGCCTGCGTGTCCGGAGCCTGTGCTCCGCAACGGGAGAGGCCACAACAGTGAGAGGCCCGCGTACCGCAAAAAAATAAAAAAAAAGAACAACTTAATACAAAGCTATCAAACATGGAAGTGTCACTTTAACCTCCCTTAGCATATGTAAAATAGGTATCTTCATGATTGAGAACATTGTGATTTCAAGTTTCCTTTAAAGTTAAAAATCTTGCAAGCATCACTAACGTAAATGGTAGAGATTTATTGGGAAACAAACTCTCAGGAAGGCCAGAGATGCTGCCAAAAGAAACCCATGTTCCATGCTAACCAATATGCTCAACCAGTCATTGTGATTAGCTTGGTTTAACCCACATGACACACACCTTTACCAGATCTTAGCCAGCAATCATTGCTGCAAGTTCTATGCTTTAATTTTTGTGTTTAAAAAATATGTAACCCTAATTGGCATTGGTGTGTAGGGAGGGTTTATTTTACTTGATTATCTCAAATCCGTTATGCCTTTCATTACTGCTACTTTTATTTTGGTGGCTTCACTAAGTACAGTGAAGGTGTAAGGGAGGTAAAGTGATTGCGGGGCTACCATTTACCTTCATTCATTCGTTTCCTCATTCAATAATTCATCAAGTATCTTAGTTCACTGTGTGAGATGTCAAGAATTTAATGAGGGGCGTATCTAGGCAGACTTGCTCATAAAGTTTGTAGTTGTAGGGGACACTGCATTTAATCAGATAATTACTAACTTAGAACCATCTACAGGGGACTCTTGGCCTCGCTTTGGGGATCAGGTTGATTCTTATATTTCTGTGTCTGCACTCTCAGAAAATGGCAAGTTTTGCTCGGGAACCATCCCCAACTTTTATTTCATTTTTTAGCAAGGCAGTTATTGTAAATAGGAAGAAGAGCCTATCCTGATACTTAAAAGAGTACCATTTATTACATGTTTTTAATAAAAGCCAGTAGCCCAGCTATATTAATAACTCTGATACAATAAAACAACTTGAATTAAAAAAAAACAAACATTGGGGCACAACATTTTTTCCCTTTTGGACACTCTAAGTTTGCATTTCTATGAATATGTCAGAATGTTCTGGATGCCCTAATTACCACATAGCCACCGATAAACTGGTTTTTTTTAAACATAGAACAAATTTATTCATCAATTCCATAAAAAATTCCAGACCCAACTAGAAATATTTCCTACTGAAGGAGATGGACTCTAGAGCAGAGAGTTCTTGACATGAGAAATCGTGTTCCTTTAAAACATAATCTGTGATCACTTTTCCCTTTCTGTGACATTCTGATGCCATTGACTCTTCCATTTCCTTTTGTTCTTTCTCGGCACTATGTGTGACTAGTGCAATTCAGATGGGCCTGTAGCCATGGAAACTATAGAAGGCAGAAATATAAGTCTATTCACTTGGGACCATCGTTCACATCACCCACACCTGTCAATTTCTTGGTCACTGATATACTGAAATATACTTTATCCAAAATTTAAAATGGAAATTGTTGTTTTTTATTTTGTCTCCTTCCTGCTTCATTTTTAAAATGGAAAATGTGGTGTTTTATGAATTATTAATGTACCCAGGCTGCCTCGGGGTTACTAAGGGGAAGATGTCATATTCAGAGATAAATTCAGGTTGTGATTTCCATGAAAATGTTGAAGAACTGCACAAAACATATCTAAGAGTTATATATTTGTGGAACTACTTACTCCTGGGATACAGAGCTGTCTTGGGAAGAGTTCATTTCATAAACACTCTATACGAATTAAAGCACTTGGAAAAGCCATTCATGAGCAGAAGATCATTATCTTTAATGTCATTTGATAATAATAAATTTACTACCAAGCAGTCACTTTGAAAACTGTTGTTTTAGCTTTCATGGAAACCAAAGGTGTACATTATCAGATAGGAACTCTTCTGTTCTTATTCCATTTTAATTAGATTCTCCTCCCATCTTGGCCAATTATCTTTGTCTCTTTTCTAAAAGAATATTTTTGTTCACTCCCATTGAAAATTGCTTTGATTTCTAGTTTGTAGAGTCATAGAGTATTGGAATCGGAAGGGTCCCACCAATGACCCAATTCAACAAATGCATTGTACGGCAGCGACAGAGCTCTAGCCTCGCATGCAACGGCCTCCTCCACGTCTCCTCTTGGACCACAGGCAAGACACACATAATCTGTCCCAGAATGAACTCTTACATTCTCCAAACCTGCTCCTCCCACAGTGTTTCCAGTCAAAAAACTGTCATGAGCGTGTACTCAATTGCTCAGGCCAAAACTCCTGAGGCCATTCATGACTCTTGTTTTTCCCTCTCAGCCTCACATCCTATCCATCAACCAGTCTCAATTCAAGTCTCAGCTCCAAACTTGGATGCCGTCCTTAAGGACGCCATTGCTGACTCCCATCCCCCAATTCATTCTCTCTTCACTAGAACCTGTTTTTCTCTGGGGAACTCTTCACCATCTGAAATTGCACTGTATATTATTTGGCTAAATCCCTGTCACTACACTGTACTGCAAAGTCCTTGAGGGCAGGGACTGTGCATACTTGTTCATCACTGTATCTCTAACTGCAGAACTGCTGATGCACAGAATATGCTCAATAAATTATAACTGAAGGACTGAATAATTGCATTAGCCGAGTCATTGAGCAGTTTTTTTTGTTTGTTTGTTTGTTTGTTTGTTTGTTTTTGGCGGTACGCGGGCCTCTTACTGTTGTGGTCTCTCCCGTTGCGGAGCACAGGCTCCGGAGGCGCAGGGTCAGTGGCCATGGCTCACGGGCCCAGCTGCTCCGCGGCATGTGGGATCTTCCCGGACCGGGGCACGAACCCGTGTCCCCTGCACCGGCAGGCGGACTCTCAACCACTGCGCCACCAGGGAAGCCCTGAGCAGCTGTTTTATATGACTATTTAGTAGCAAAGCTGGAAAGAGAATCTCAAAATTCTTTTTTTTCTAATGGTTTCCTCACTCTAACAAGCTGCCTCTCATTGTTCTCTCATTTTGCTCGTACCCCCTCAATATTCTGCTTAAAATATAACTTTTTGCTTTCAAATATAAAGAATAATCATGCATTTATAGAGTTAATCTTATGGAGCTTCACAGATTGCTTGTTTTTTCTGAATGCTACCCTATCTTCACAAGATCTAATGATATCATGTTTTCCTGTTCATATCAAGCCTAGTTATATCCCCTTTCCCTAAAGGGGAATGAATATTTCTGATATTGCAAACCAGTGTCCTTTGTTCTATATCCAGTCCACTGATATATTTTTGGATGAGACAATTAAGATATTGCAAACCAGGGCTGTGTATTATTTTAAGCTTGCAGTCCTCTTCCTTGAGTTCATTCAAGTTATTGGCAGAGTTCAGTTCCTTGTATTGTAGGACTGAGGTCCCTGTATTCTTGCTAGCTATTGCCTAGGAATTGCCCTCAGCTCTCAGGGGCCAATCGTTTCTATAGTCAGTTCACAACTTGCTGTTGTGGAATTCCAAGCCACCAGAAGAACATACCCTTGACTTCCTCCTCTGCAACTAGCCTGGAAAAAATCCTCTTTTTTTTTTTTTTTTTTGCGGTATGCGGGCCTCTCACTGCTGTGGCCTCTCCCGTTGCAGAGCACAGGCTCCAGATGTGCAGGCTCAGCGGCCATGGCTCACGGGCCCAGCCACTCCGCGGCATGTGGGATCTTCCCGGACCGGGGCACAAACCCGTGTCCCCTGCATCGGCAGGCAGACTCTCAACCACTGCGCCACCAGGGAAGTCCAAAACCCTCTTTTTTAAAGAGTTCAACTGATTAGGCCAGGCCCACCTTAGATATTTTCCCTCTTGCCCTACAACATAACAATCATGAAAGTCATGCCTCATTATATTCATAGGTTCCTCTCACACTCAAGAGGATTATATGCAACGTGTACACCAGGGGTGGGACTCTTAGGGACCATCTTAGAATTCTACCTAAGACTTTACAATTTCCAGTAAGAGTCAGAAGTGCTAAGGGTATACAGAGAAATAAATAAGTCAATAGAATCAAAATCCAAGCACTGATCACAATCAAAACCTTTTCAGACTGGGATGTTTCCCTTTCCCTCAGCATTTCCACTAAATGTGTCTCATGAGACACTACTTGATATAACAAAAACATTCCATGCACCCATTCATTTGGAAAATTTGTAAACTGGTCTTTGTTCTTAATTGCATGACCTTTCAGAGCCTTTCATAGTCCTGCAGAATCTTTAAAAAGAAGCATTTCCCAAACTTATCTGACCAAGGGACATGTTTTCATGCCAGAGTGTTGGTTGATATCTGGTTGGCCTACTGCATGGCTATGCTGGCTGTTTACTGCCAGGATTCTTCCTGATTAATCAAATTTTCTTTCTAACTGGGGGGTGCCTGTAGGGCACCTAAGTGTTTTTAATCCCACTCCTGCTCCAGAGCTGTAGTTCTCAACTTCAAATTAGCATCAGCTAGAGAGCTTGTAGAAATAACCAATGCCTGGGTCCTAACTTCAGAAATTGGAATATAGCTCTCTCATATATGTGTAAGCTGAGGCCAATACTCTAGGAATATGTTTTAATGCTTCAAGTATTTAAGAATAATGGTCATACCTATGCTTGTTGAGGATATTCTACATATTAGGTATTATGCTACATGATTTGAATCAATGGCATTTTATTTAATCTTTACCAAAATCCTATGCAGTCAACATCATTACATTGATTTTACAGAAGAGAAAATTTAAGATTTGAGAAGTTGTTACTTGTCCAAGGTCTCACGGGGTGGGAACAGGATTTGAAACTAGTTTGTCCTGTCTCCAAAACCCATGCATCTATTTAATCATTCTGCTATATTTCTTATAAATTGGGCTTTTGTGAAAAGAACATAATATAAAACGTGCAACAATTTCAAAAGAGCTCCTCTCTCTCTGGACCTGTGGTTACATGATGACAGGAAAAGAAAAGCACCCTGCCAGAATTTGGCATTATCGCTCATTGAAGCAGGAAGTCCCAGTCTTGCTGAGTTGAGAGCATGGAACTACCACAGGATAAAGAGAATGGATGGAACTTGGGCCAGGAACTGAGCTTGCCCACTATACATTTCCAACTGGTTCAAGCCTGCTTCCTTCTACTACCATGTTGAGCTAGTACACAGTCACTTTCTAGGCAAATTATATTATGTACCTCCTGCCAGGGAGAGCCAGCTATTCCATTGTCTGTAAAAAGAGTACCTTTTAATTTCTGTCCACTCTATCGCAGGAGGGCACATGCTGATGGAGATCTGGGGTGTAACCGTTGGGCACTAAGACGTGGCAACATACAAGGCATCAAGGATAAATTAATTTCATGCTTATTGAATTTTTTTCATGTTCCTTTTAAGAGACTTAGTAATTGAACACATCACCAGTTTCAGCAAGCCGAGGCCAAGATACTAGATTAATATTTGTGCTTTGAAAGTGCCTTTCTTTCCGACATCCTTTGGTACGTCACACACATCCTGTCTCAGGAAGATGTAGGGTCCTGAGGCCTCTGAATAACAGGTAATGGTAACAAAATCACAAGCAGTATTTCAGGATGATGGACTGAGAAAAAGAAGCCCTGGACTCCATTCCCGCTGTTGGCAATAATTCACTGTGATCCCTTGAGCAAATACGTAGAATAGAATTACAGTTGTCTTCTACCTTGAGAAGCATGGTGAACAGAATAGACTGGAGGCGATCTTGGCTAACCTAAAAAAAGTAGGTGTTGGTGATCCAATCAGAATCGACAGACATTTTGTTGAACATCAGGACACCGTGAGGTTAGTAAAATTAAATAAGAACCGATCTCCATTTCCACGAAACTCAATATCTAGGTCAAGCAAGATAAATAAGTGGGATATCTGGGAGAACTGTATAAACTCTATTATAAAAAATGCAGATACAAAGTGCGTTGGGGAGGGAGTGTAGTTGATATCAGAGCTTTAAATCCTAAATCCAACATTTACTTGAATGAGTAAATAGTAAATGACTTAACTGAGGTAAGCCTCAGGTAGTATCAATCAATGGGCCATAGTAATATCAATCTTCAGGAATGTAGTAAAGGCAAAGTAAAAAGTAAGCTAAGGAGTGTGAAAAAAATACTCTGCAAAGTGGAAAGCTCTTTATAGATGCTGGTTGTTGCTATAATCATTGATTCTTGGACCTAGAAATGAGGGATTCAGGGAGCCTTCAGATAAGAAGGGATATTGGCAAGATAGATGTCAATATCCCACTGATTATTGTTTGTTGTTTACCTGAAATTCAAATGTAACTAGGTGTTCTCTGTTTTATCTGGCAAGCCTACCTGGAACTTACTTGGGGCTCAGCATTGGGCGAGTCACCCAGGCTGTGTGAGCCAGGCTGGGTGCACTGGGTATTATTCTGTTCCTACCCTCCTACCACTTCCCACTCCATACCCCAGCATCAGGCCAGTTTCTTTTTTAACAGCCTGTATTGCTGACTCATGCTGGGCTTGCAGTCACAGGGCCAATGAGTAGGCAAGAATGTACTTTGTCACTCACTGAGAGAGCTGCAAATGCCCTTGGAAAGGAGCCTGCACAGCTACCTGGATCACATTCCAAAGGAATTAGCACGGTCCAGTGTGAGTTCCCGCTGAACTTGGGAAAGCCCCTCTGAAGGAATCTGACACTTTAAACTCAGGGTAAACTAAGCTGTTACCTTATCTGGATTATTTGCAAGCAAATTTTGTTACTCCCTGAAGCTTGTGACTTTGTTTTGTTTTATGTTTTTTATTCTCTGGATAAAAGTATCAGCCCCAGAAGGTTGGTGTTTTTGTGTGTCTGATTTTTGTTTTAGCTGTGTTTGATTTTACTCTCCAGTTAAAAGTACAGTGTCAGTAACCTCTGGATTGGGGGGAAGATGACCAGAAGCAGTGAAGACACCATCTCTTTATACTGGCGTGGAGGGGCTTGGGTCCAGGCAGCCATTGGTGCACGTGGTCCCAGGGGGACCAGATTTTGGAGCTGCCTGTTTTGGCAATTATGTTGCTTTTTTTAGCTCAGTTGTTACAGAGCAATAAAAACAACCACAAAGTTTCTAAAGATGCTTTCATGCGGACTGTATATAAGTGTGAGAAAATGACAATTGTCCTCATGATGACTTTTACTATATTTTTAAATTTGAGGCCGCATTAAGAGAGGTCTCGATGGAGCCCAATGACGAAAGGCCCCCCTCACTTCACAAAGCCAGCCCTTGATGCTCCCACTGAGAAGAAATAAAGTAACTAAAAGTAACTACAATATGTTCAGTAGCTTTCCCTAACGAACAGCAATCCAGAAGGCCTGACCATTCCCCACAGCGCCACTTCTCCAAATTTGCTGCAAATACCATTAGGAAAGTTCAAAACGGGAACATTGTCTGGAAGAAACTATTTGACACTGCAAAAATCACTTCTTTCAAACTCTGGGAAGTTTCAGGAGATACTGTGTGCTAAGGGAGTTTTATTTGTTGAGCTCTGTAACAATGGGCTCATAATTAGGTGCTTTCTGCCAGACGTCTGCCATGGCTGAGAAAACATATCTTAAAAGCATCAGGGTATGTGCCTGTTCTTTCAAGAACAGGAGTCTGAGTGATTTATGCTGGTTGCGACCTTGACCATGAGAACAGTTAGAGAGAAAGCAGCTTAGCCTGGAAAATGGCTCACATCAAAACCCGTGAAGGTCAAGAACATTGTCAACAGCATAAGCTTTTGCAATGTTCGTTTTCAAGTCTCTCAGCCTTAGGACTTTAGGGGCAGAGCAGGGTGATGATTTAAACACCGGAAATACAGATTTCACTAATATGCACAGCACTATAGGCTTATAAGCAATTACGAACATGAGTTTACACATTTTAGGTGGTAGCCTAGTTTTAAGTTGGTTAATCTAATGTACTTTATTGAAGTACAGAGAAGTCTTATTTTCCAGATTCCCTTTAGATTGTTTCTGTGCATATGTGAGTGCACGTGCGTGCACTCTCTCTCTCACACACACACACACACACACACCCCTACCTCTTTTCTAAAAACAAAGTACTAATCAACAAAGGAAACTTTGAAAATGGAAACATGTCTCCAGGGTTCTCGATTTCGTTTGTTCTAACTTTGTTCCCTTAATACTTCACTAAAAATAGGAACATTTAGGTCTAATAATAATAGTGTAGCTTTATCAGTGGAAAAAAGTAGGAATCATAGTTAGTCATACCAAAGAGGGGTAGCCTCCCTGCCTCAGTAAATGTAGGACTAAGTAGATTCTCAACTGTTCTTTCTCTGGAAACCCTAGAAAATTATATGATTCCTGATACCTTCTATAAAGTGGTTTTTGAGCTTCTGGCCTAAAGCTGGTTCCCTGGAAGGGAAGATAGTAAATACAAAAATAATTACAAGAGTCTGAGTGGAAGGTATGGGGCCAACTGACCCATGACTAATAGGAGGCACAGTCCAAGATACATTTAGGGGCTCAGGAAAATGTTTAATTAAAAAAATCAGAACTAAAAAACGAATATCATCATAATAATAGATACATAATGATGAGTCCAGCTCAGATTACAATTTTCTTTATACCAATGCAGTTATGAAATAGAATTTTTAGGATTTTCGTATGGAGAAAAGAGGCTAACAAGGCAAAAATGCTGAGAGCCCACAGGAGCCATTCAGCAGATCTGGAAAGGCTCCACAGATTAGGAACTGGTCAAGCCCTATGGTGGCTTAGAGGAAGGAGGCAATTTATGGCTGGGGAGAAGCAGAAGAGTCTCAACAATGGAGGTGACAAGGGAACCAGGCTGTGAAGCATGGATAGACACTTACTTGTGATGACACAGGAAAGACATTCCTGGCAGAAGAAGGATATAAGCAGAGACTTGGAAGTATAGCATGGACTAATAGTTTCTTAGAAAACAGAGTACGCTTCTTTTAATTTTCTTTGAGTACAGAGCATAAAGGGCATTATAAAATGGTGTGTGTGACTTAGTTGGTTTGCTTAGGATGATGTTTCAATTTTTTCTATCTTATTCAGTTCTATCCTTAAATGATGCATCACTAGGCTTAATGCAAACGTATTCAATCAGGTCTTTGAAAATTTTTCAAATATATTAAACAGGCACCTCCTTTGAACCAGGTGACTAAAGATGCAAAACAAATCAACATGATAGGAAAAAGATTATCCCTTTCCTTGTCCCTCCCCCCATCTTTTGTCTGCTCCTTCTGTTTACTTGATTTTCACAAAACTCAGGTTGTCGATATGACCTTACATTTTTTAATAGCACTAAAACTCACAATATAAGGATAATTTTTTAAAAGATGACTGACAAGAAATGAATTATGGGACTTTCCACGTTAAATCAGAAGTTTATACTCCTTCAGAGCTTGTTTAAACACTTCATTCTACTTTTAAAAAATCTTGGAGTGGGCATTTAGCCAAAAATAATGTATTTCCCTTTATCTTTTGAATGAGGTACTTCTTAGTGGAAATTTACTGTGGATGTACTCCTACTGCCTAGATGAGACATCAGGTAATCTTGACAAATGGGAAAAAAGTACCTTTTTTTTCTTTTTCTTTTTTTTTTATTAACTGAGATCCTTCATACCTCAACAGAGAAGTCTTAATAAGCTGGACTCTGAGGGGCTTTACTTCTCTTTGTCCATTCTCCACTCAAATCGTATATTCAGCTGGACACAGAGAGGTAAACCACAGGGGCCAGTGTTTCCCCTACAGGCAAACAGATTCAAATTAACGTTCCAATTTCTGGCCTATTCTTGGGAAGGAACAAAGAGGTTGGAGGGAGAGGGGCAGAGATGTTTTCTAGAGGCCAAACATCAGAACCATAGCTTAATGTGAGCCTTCTCTGAGCCAAGTACTCTGCTATGAGTTTTACATACATTTCATTTAAATGCTCACAACAAACCTGCAGGATACATATTGTCTCATTTTTTGGTGGAAGAATGAAAGTATTTGAATTGTTGCCAAATAAATGGGACAGAAAATACACACTACAGAAGTTCAGAAGATAGGGAAAAAGTCACTGGAATACGGTTGCCCAGCATGGTCCCAGGGTAGAGCTTGAAATATGTGTATCATTTGGACTAAAGAGAGCAAGAAAGGGGTATTTCAAAATATGAGTTAGGGATCAAAGGGAACTTTGGGGTTCTAATAATCAGGGATTTGGGTTTCTATAGGGGAAAAAATGGAAGAGAAGGCTAGTCAGTTTGGGGACACGTTAAGAACATGACTTAGGTCAGTTTCTGGAAGCAAAGTCTAAAGCAGGGATTCAGGCCCACGGGTTTTATGAAGGGTGTGCTATCAAGAGGAAGGGAGCAGGGTAGGAGGATTCACCACAGGAAGGCGCTCATCACAAATGTGGCCTTGAGCTTGGAGCCTGGGGAGCACGGGGTTGGCCTCACTTTGAAGCAAACGGCAGCAGCCTTTGCCTCCCTGTACACTTTTCGTTGTGGGCTGCCCTGAGAAGTGGGACCCACTTCTAGGGCTCGCACTGGTCAGAAAGCCATTCTCCAGAGAAGGGGTACCTGCCAACAATCAGCAGACAGCAAGTACTCAGTAGCTGAGGACGGGCACACAGCTTTCTAACGGGGATTGGGTGGGACCCCAACGATGTTCACTCCGGAGGGACTCAAATGCCACGGTGTGGAGTTTGAGGTTTTCCTCACTGAGCACCAGGAGACTATTAAAAGAGGCCAAGGAGGAGATTTCCAGGTCACAACACTATTCTGGGATGAGTAATATGGAGTGTTAGGAAGAATGGATTAGAAGGCTGAGTGAATAAAAGGACGAAGACCCTTTCGCAGACAATAATGACGATAATATCTAACATTTATTGATCATCGAGTGCTTTATGTGTATTATCTCAGTTCCCAAAATATTCTCCCAAATCTTACTTTATTGCAGTTGGGGTAAATGAGGTTCTGAAAGGTTAAGTCACTTGCTCAAGTCCCAAGGCTGGTAAGTGGTGGAGCCAGAGTAATCACTGCTTTGCATGGCTTGCCGGTAGGTAGAACTCAGTAACCGTGTGTGAGAAAGGAGGCCGTTTATACTAGCTTCCTATGTGCACTGTAACACATTACCACAGATCTGGTGTCCTAAAACAACAGAAAAGTATTCTCTCATAGTTCTAGAGAACAGAAATCAGAAATGAGTATAACTTGTCTAAAATCAAAGTGTCAGCAGGTGGCCCTTTTCAGCCTACCACATTGCGGAAAAAAGTCAAAGATTCTGGAAGTCCTATGACCAGGAGAAGAGTGGCATTAATGAAAAACAACAGAAAAAAAGAGGACATGCAAGAGATTGGATTAGAGACAGAAATGGAGGAGTCTGGTTTGGGGTATACTGAGTCTGAAGTGTTGGCAGAGCACCCAAGTAGACAAATCCAAAACGGAATTAGAAGTCTGTGTCTGGAGCTGGGAGAGCAGAGATGTCATTCAGCATCATGAGGAGAAAGGGATGGGTGAGGCTGAGAAAGTCACCATTACCACCCAGAGCACTGCCTGAAGCATGAGGGCTGGCCTCTCCGCTCCATGCAGTGTGCCCTGCCTGCTTGCTTTTCTTCTCATCTAGGTGCAAGACAGCACTTACCCAGGGCTACACTTCAAGTGTTCCTGTATTCCTGCCAATCACTTCTTTCACTTGATTCACAGCTTCGCTATACACAGCGCGGATCCATGGCACCTCTTTCTTTCAGATCCCAATCTAGTTCATCCTCGTCCCCTTCCCCTTTCACTGGGCATCCACCTCTGTCATGTCCAATCCTTTCCTTGTCTTTTCTGTTCTTCTTTGTATAATGGCTCTCTAATTATAGGCTTTATTTTCCTTACCTGGTTGCCTATCAAGGAAATGCTGTCTTATCACTTACGCTGTAGAGTTCTTCCCCCATTTCCTGTACCAAAGCTGGAATATGGGTTCATCCATTTCCCACTCCTTGTTCTCTCAGACCATTGAAATACAACTATCACCCAAAAGTTCTTCATTTGAGACCTATAAGGACTATTTTTAGCCTTACCACTCTTTACTTCCACACTCTCTTCTGCTGTGTGTCTTTCCAGGATCTGTCTCCAGCTTCCTCTAGGATTTTAACGGAGAAATTCCACTTGTCCATTCCACTCCAGCGACATTCCTTTTCAACATCACTACTTTGCTTCTTTATTCCTTTCAAAGCATTTATCATCCATTATATCTCCACTCTCCATTCATGCCAGTACAGATTCCAGTCTTTAAGTGCTGTATCTTACCTACTAAAAACATCTGATTGTATTCGATCTCTACTCAGCTAGAACATAATGATATGAATTACATTCCTTCAGTGGTCCAGATTCAGTATTCAGTACTATGGGATATGAGATGAATCTGACACAGTCTTTGTGTTTAGCAAGTTCACAGCCAAGTAGACAAGTTAAGTACACAAATAACTATCATGTGCATAGAGTATGTTTCAATGAAAAGAGAGGGCTAAATGGTGAGAAACTTCAGAGGATAAATAAATTACGTTAATGAAGGAGACATCAGGGAAGGCTCAAGTGAGAAGGTGGCCTTTGAGTTAGGTAGGATATAATCATGGAAAGGGAGGGAAAAGGATATTCCAAAGTGAGGAAGTATAAAGAAAAGCAAGGATTGCGGCAGGACTCAACTATTTTAGTTTTGCTGGAATCCATGTGCTTAGGCTGCCATAACAAATTACCATAGACTGGGTACCTTACAACAGAAGCTTATTTTCCCACCATTCTGGAGGCTGAGAAGTCCAAGATCAAGGTGCCAGCAGCTTCGGTTCCTGGTGAAGGCCCTCCTTGTGACTTGCCAATGGCTGCCTTCTTGTTATATCTTCACATAGAAGAGAGAGAGAGGGATCTCTCTTTTCCTCTTTTTATAAAGTCACTAATTCCATCACAAGGGTCCCACCCTAATGACCTCATCTAACCTTGATTACCTCCCCAAAACCTCACCACCAAATACCATTACATTGGTAGTTAGGGCTTCAATATATGAATTTTGTGGGAGACACAATTCGTCTCATAGCACCATGGTACAAAAAAGGAAGTAAACTGGAGAAGTAGGAGAGCTAGATTGAGGTTACATTATAGAAAGCATTAAAGTTAAGGCTAAAGAATTTTTCTCTTACTTGATAAGAAATGTGGAATCATTAAGGCTTTTTGAGCAGGGGAGTGCCATTATTCACTCCTCAATTAATTCAGTAAGCACTTATCATGTGCCTGCTATGTTTAAGGTACTAGCCCTAGTACGAATGGCTGCAGCTCTATAATATGATTTTAATTTTAATGAGCTCAATTTTAGTGGAAAGACAGCATATATGTAGAGTTAATATGCGAGTATATATTATTAATGATAGAGTTATTAATGAAGTATAGTTTTACCCTAAGGAAGTCAACAGTGCTGAAAAAGTAAGGATCTCTTTCAGAGCTGTGTTTGAAGCATTAATGTGGCAACTGCTGTTAGGAAAGTTTGGAAGGGTCAAAGAATGTAGGCAGAGAGTTAAGTTTGGCTTTTACTAAGCAGTAATCTAGGTGGGAAGTAATCAAGACCCAAAATAGAGGGATAGCTCTTGTAAATGGCTGTGAGAGACACTGAAGAGACACATGATTTGGCAACTACCTAAATTGAAGTGAGGGGGGAATAACCAATGGAGTTTATAAGATTATTCTGAGGTTTTTCTGGCTGCCTAGTTAAAGAATAGTGTCACTAATGGAAATGAGAAGGTTGAAAACTGGTATTTAGTTTACAAATTGAATTGGGATTTGAACTTGAGTGTGTAGTGACACAGGATATCTAGACATGGGTGTTGAAATGTAGCACTGGAGCTTAGGATAGTAATCAAGACCAGAGGTGCAGATTCAGGAGGTATCATCTAGAAAAGATTGATTAAGCCATGGGAGAAGATGTGATCATGAAGCTAGAACAGGAGTCAAGGGCAGAGCTTGGGAAACACCTACATTTATTGACCTGGAAGAGAAGCCAGAAAGAAATTAGGTAAAAGGCAGCCGAAGAGATAAGAGTGTGTCACAGAGTCATACCTAAAGAGTATGTCACAGAGAGGGGAGCTTTTATATGGAGGGTGATCAAAGGAGAAAGATCGAGATCAAAGAGGTTGAGGACAGAGCATAGGTCGCTGTCTTTGCTTACTTTGTGCTTATGGGTTACCTTTGAAACGATAGTTCCAGCAAGTTGTGATAGATTGTGTTCTGAGGAGTTTCTAAGTGCCAAAAGCTGGAGGAATAAAACTCTGTTCAACATTTTGATAGCAGGAAGGGATGGGTGAGAAAAGATCAAAGCTTGATTTATCTGAGAATAATAATAAAGAGTTGAGTACTTAGAACAGAGCAGACTTTCTTATAAGTGTGTTATATGAATTTTCTCATAGAAGTCTTATTAATTCTATGAGGTAGATTTTTTTTGTTACCTCCATATGACTTTTCATACAACTGAGAATCAGGGAGGGCAAGCAACTTACCCAAGACAACATAGCTAGTGACTAACTGACAGAGTTGGGGCTCAAGTTCATGTAAGACTTACTCCAAAATTCTGGGTCAGGAGAAAGAATTGTACTCCTGTGCAAACTGTCTAGTATGTCTGCAGATTTAGGGAAAGAGAGAGAAAAGGAATGCAAAAGACAAAGCAGAGAGGATGGTCCCAGAGATGGTTAGCCACTTCCAAGCTGTCTTTATAACAACACAGACTCGGGACTCCCCTGCTCCTTTGACCCCCCTCCATGTCTGCTGTGCCATCTTCCAGTCTGGCATCACTGCAACTTTCTTGTTTTTCAATTCCCACTTTCCGTTTTTTTTTTGAGAAATTATACAAAACATGCAGACTCCATCCACTGCATAGTCAGGAATTAGCTATTTCCCCTCTATCTTCCAGAAATCTTTCTTGTCATCTCTTGTGGGTTACCTCATTGATTCCCCACAATAGGCACTGAAAAACTTTATTTTCCAGAAAGGAACAAATGTATACTCTCTACCTCATCTAATAAATACCACATACTATTACCAGATTAACTTTCCTAGAGAATAATATCAACACCCTCTTTGGAAACCTGAAACGTTTCCCCATTACCTATGAGATTTCTGTTCAAATTCCTCAGCGTGTCATTTAAAGCCCTCTTAAGTTTGACCTAAATCTTTTTATTCCTTCTATTTACTACTCCCCGCTATGTAAACCGTCTAGAATACTCATTATTTCTGGAACTCTGGCTGTTTTTTCTTCTTTGGGTCTTTGATTTTGCCCTTCCTTTAGTCTTGGATGCCGTTCTGTCATTTTCATTCATTGAAATGCTGACTACCCTTCCACTCCAAAGTCAAATGTAACCTCTTTGAGAAGCTTGATTAACTCAATAAGGAAACTATCACTTCCTCTTCTGAACTCAAAATCTAACAGGCAAAACACAGATATTATTGCCACAGAACTTCCATACCCTTGCCTTTACACTCAGTTGGAATAATAAGCCTGCTTCAAAGGGTCACAGAGAAAGTGACATAGGGTAACTTATCCAAATGCCCTTACCATTTATATATTCCAAAGTATCTTGAGAGTATATGGTAGGCTTAATTTATTCTTCAATTCCCAATAGAACTGACCACAGTGACTTGTCCTTAGCCAACTCAGTAATGATTTTTTGAATCAAAGAATGAATGATGCGTTTAGATGTAGAGTCATGGTGATGAAAATAATATGGTTATTATTGTTGAGGTTGATTCTGTTTTGGAGTGTGGAGGAATTGCCCCCCACCGACCACCCAAACTGTGTAACACTTTCTACTGTAATGCATGGTAGGGTTTTCTATGAATTCTGCCAATTGCTTGTATATAAGTAGTAACAAGTTATATCAGCATTTATATGATAAAGACATAAGTCACTTGACATGTTTCTGATAAGAAAAATCTAGAGAAAATTTGAACCCCAAACTCAAAAAGGCCATAATGTCCTTTCATGTCAAGGTTTGTAAATTTTATAAATTCAGAAATAGTCATATTTGACTCAAAATTTTATGAACTGTAACATATTGAAAATGAATCTGAATAAAAATACAATAGTTCGGTTTTAATTTTTATCTCCCAAGACCTTTTTTTTTCCAAAAGTGGATAACATTGGTACCTTAAACAAATTAAATTGGGCTTTGCTAATTTCCTTCTACAAAAGTGTGCCAAATGATTTAATTTTGAACCAAAATTATTGTGTAATTACATTCAGTGTTCAAAGTGCATATGGGTGAGTTATATAAATTCCAAGATGATTACTTTATTTCCATCAAATTATTTTTTCCGTGGTCTCTTTAGAGGAAATGAATACAAATGATTAAACTAATTACAATCAAACATCAACTAACTAGAACCTAAAACTGGATAATATTTGCTGCAATCAGCTTTTATGAGAAAGAAGCAAATACCAAGAAAATAGGTTGGGAATAATTTATCCTCCCTGGCCATGCAAATTCCACGGTGTGTCTTGAGTCCTATACCAGTTCATTCTTTATTGCTGTAGTTATTTCATCTTCAATTTTGTTTTCTTCAATAACAAATATTTACTGAAGGCACTCTAGGCCATGTACCGTAAATCCATGCTGAAAAATTAGTATTTGTAATAAGCACTCTCAAATACTGCAAGGACCTCAAAAAGACATTAAATTATATTCAGTGTACTATACTTACAAAGGCTAGAATATGGATTGTGGCCAGTGTTAGAAAGCACCGCTCAGCTCGCCGGCTGCACGGAGTGTAATTGACTAATGGCCCCAGCTGCTGCCCCTCTGCATCCACGATGCTTCCCAAAGGCTGCTCCCAGCCAATGACTGAGCATGGCTGGAGTACCAGTGCAAGATCATTCCTGTGAACTTAGGACTCTGTTGGGCATCTTTAGCTCAGGTTTCCCTACGGGTCTCTCTGTAGAATGATGCACTTCCAACATACTCTTCCTTCCTTCTCTCTCTCTTATCCAGGTCAGACTTTAATTGCCGTTTGAGGGCTCTTCTGCATTCTCTGGTCCCTCCCTTCTAACCTCCACAGGCTTTTCCATAAATCTCTTACACGTCTCTACCAACTTGGCATCCGAATCACTGGAAACTTGAAATAACACATTGACTGACATGTGTTGAGGCTTTCAAAGCCTTACTACTTCAAGTGCAACAGAACTTCCACTTCCCCTGAGACCTACTGAATTAGAATCTGCCTTTTAGCAAGATATTAGGTAATTCCTATGCACAGTTAAGTTTGAGCAGCATTGGTCTAAAACAATGGGCCAATCCAAACAGGTTAACCATGTAAATGGATTTCCTTATCTTTATAATACCAACTTGCCATAGGGATATATACATAACCAGAACATGTGTATCATCTGATTTAATTAATATTTGTCACAGAGAATTTGAATGATGGCAGAAAGACCACACTCTATTTTCTTGTTAAGAATCCAATTCTCAGTTCTACAAGGCCAGATATGCAGCTTCACTCTGTTAATTTGCCCCTGGTTTTATTTGCAGACTCACCAGCTAGATAATGATCACCGCCAGCTCGTCCTTCAGCATGTTACTTCCATGTGCCAGTATGATACTTCAGAGATTTCTCTATTTTCCGTATATTCATACTAAACTGTGGTAAAGATGATTGGTTGCCTACATCAACACCTACTCTCCCCCTCTTCCTTAAGGACAAAATCCAAATTTTTGCTTCTCACATTGTCATCAGCTAAAAAAAAAAACAACCCACAAAAAAGAACACAAACAAAAACAACATTTTGCAATTGTCCTGACCGCTGGTATGTGAGGTAAGCGGACGAGCTGTACGGGATTTCCAGAAAGCGTGCCTAAAAGGGAGGGGCAAACCCTACTTCTCATCTTCCTTCTTCCTGCTATCTGGAATGCATATACGATAGCTAGATTTCCAAAAGCTGTCTTGGATTATGAGGCAATGTATCAACAGGAGCAAAATAGGAGGAGCCTGAATTCTCATGACCTTGGAACTGGCCATATCAGCCCTAGACTGCATCCTTAGGAATTTTTAATCTGAGATGAAAATAAATTTCTATTGTTTTAAAACCACTATTACCTTGGTTTTTCTATAACATGCAGTTAATTCTAACATAAATCATACAACTAGTAGCAAGCACATGCAATGACTGAATAGACATTTTACATTTTGCGTTTGAAAAATATAGATGGAAATTTTGGTAAGGGAAGATAGAAAAACAAATAGGGGGCAGTGCTGTGGAATTTAGTCGTGTTTTTCTATAACCTTTGTCTTGCTTTAGGGAAAATAAACATGTTTTAATTAATACTTTCTGCTGTAAAATGTCCTGCAGTATCAACAGGAACATTCTCTTATTTAAGTTAGTGTGCATGTGCTCTATTGAAAAATAAATCACCGTAAGAGGAAAGCAATGATTTATATTCATTCGTTCATTTATTTATTCATTAATGTATTCATTTAAACAAACATAAAGTGCCTATTTTGTATCAGGTACTATTCAAAGCATTGCAAATTTGAAAAAATAAATAGGGCAAAGTTCTTTAGGTTTAGGAGATATCTTAGACACATATAGAGATTATTAATACTTTGTGGAAAATGCAGCAACTCTAAATACAAAGACTGTGGATGTGTAGCCTTAGATGCGAGTTAAAGGTATATAGGAATTAGCCAGGAAGACAGGCTAGGCTGAGGGAACAGTATCAATAAGGGACAGAAGTCCTATGTGCAGAGACCTACAAGTATTTTTATGTAATAGATGAAGCTGAAGAGGTCAGCTGGACTGAGTGTTTTTTCTGCCATTCTACAGAAGGTGGACTTTACATCACAGGGAATCAGGAACCCCTGAAAGCCTCTAAATCAGGGAAGTGACACTGTCAGATTTGTGTTTTATTAAAAATGCTCTGTTGTCACATGGTGGCTACGGGTTTGAGGAAGACAGCACTGGAAGCAAGCAGTAAGAGGTTATTATAGTAGTCTAGTCGAAATATAATGATAGTCTGCACCCAGGCAGTGGGGAAAGGGCTGTGGAAATAGGGAACACAGACTGAAGACCTATACAGCAACTGAAATCATCAGGGGTCAGTAACTGATGTGCTGTAGGAGGTGAGGGATGAGGAAGAATTAAGAATCAATCAGTGATTTCTGAATTGAGTGATGGCTAGAGGATGATGCCTCCAATTGTTAGTTATGAAAAATAAACTCCCAAATCTCTATGTGCAACCCAGGATTTACACCTGAGCACAGGCTCTGTAGCTACCCTTTGAAGGTTAAAATCCTGAGTCTACTCCTTCTGACTATGGGCAAGGTATTTAACCTCTTTGTTTTGTTTTTTCACTTATAAAATGTTTGTTGTAAAATAAAGATAAATTGAGTTAATACATGTAAAAGTACTTAGAACAATATCTGGTACAAAGTGCTCCATAAATAGTGGTACAGTAAGAATCTCATGCATCCAGAGTGAACTGGTTACCTAGGAATCTATATAAGGAGAAGTTGTTTTGTGCATAGAATCCTGGGGAAAATCTGTATTTATAGGGTTTCAAGGAAGAAAAGTCCATGCCAGATTTGAAGAAGAAAATTATTAGAGAAAGAGGAGAAAAAACAGAGGGGTTGAGTATAAAGAACCCAAGTAAGTAATCTTCAAGAAGAAAGTGATCTACAATGTCCAATATGGTAGAGAGACCAGTAAGATAGCAATACGCACATGCTGACTATTGTACAAGAAGGAGATGCATGATGAACTTAAAGCAAGTTTAGGGGAGTGGCAGGGCTGAAACCTGGTGGCAGAGAGTTGAGAATAAAAAAATAAAGAAATAAAAATAGTAAATAGAAGCTAGTCTTTTGAGAAGCTGAAGCGGGTAGGAAGTCAACTGAATAAGCAGGATTTGAGGTCAAGGGAGGGCTGTTTTACAGACTAAAGAGAAATAAGGACTCCTGGGAGGGAAAGCAAATTACAGTGGCAGGAGGGTGGGGGAAATAGAATGAAACACATAGAGGGAACAGGTCTCTGCAAGAGATACCTCGTGTTCTTATAATTAAGGAAAGAAAGAGAAGAAGGGAATACTTTTTGATGCTTCTAGGTGTGAGAGGAAGGTGTCAAGACTGAAGGACTTCATGCCTAATGGCCACGATTCTTTTTCCCTGGTGTAGAATGTAAGTTCCCTGGCCAGCCATCGGTACTTCTATTGCTCGATCACTCAAGACACCCTAATGGAGAACTTAGCGTGTGTTAGACTCTGTTGGAAACACCAATTTTTGCAATGCAAACTGTTGACCTGTGAGGAAATTTTCAATCTAGCTGGTGCCAAGATATGTACGTATAAAAAGTGACCCACCATGGAAGGCAGAATATGACCACTGCCAAGTAAGTCCAGCAGGTAGTAAGTACTCCTGAGATTCCGTGGAGAGGAAAATTAATGTGGGCTCCCTTCTTCCTTCCTTCCTTCCTTCTTCCTCCTTCTGTTGGGACTTTGGAAAGTTGATAGGCTTCAGTGAAATAGAAAAGAGGTGAGCTAGGGACAGAGGGCAAAAATCAGTGTAAGGAGAAGATGTAGCATTTTCCAAGTAGAAAGTTCTTAGAATAATCTGAAAACTATAGTGGAGGCATGAGTATTTTGCAAGAAGACTAAGAAGTTCAGAATGATTCCGAGGAGATGGAGGCTGGCGTGGATATTTCTATGAAGTCAATCCAAGCAGAAGAGGATGCTTAGCAATGGTGTTATCTGAAGGTTCTGATCTCCTAACGCTGTCACTTTAAAGGAAGTGACCAGTCCCTGGAGAGTGACTGATGAAACAGGATATGGTCACTTTTGGTTTGGAGTCCCTTCTAGTGTGTGAGGAAGTCCAGGAAAGGACGGTCGTGTACTACATTCTTAGTTTTCATCAAACCCAGCCATGTTGACTGAGGAAATTCCAGAGTGGAGTTGGGTTCTGTAGCACTGAGCTGTCGGCCTTCAAGTACGCAGAAATATTTATATGCACACCCACTCCTCTCATGCTACTATCACCAGCACAGCTACGGACGCCCCAACACAGATGCATTAGAGTGTTGGTGACGCATCAGGGCTCCTGTTAGCTCGTGATCAGGTTTTTTGCCTGTGGATTTGTGCCTCTTGTTTTTCTATCAAAGAAATTTCAAATATCTCCATTCTCAAAGCCAGGGCTACAACTAGTAAATAATAGATGAACATCCGTCTGAACAGACAGCAATACACTCTTGATCCCTGAGTCAAGCTTTAGGCTGAGCATAAAGTTGTCATAAGCTCCCAGGGTGTCTCAACCAACTTTAGAGTCCTAGGAGACTGGGCAGGGGGATGAGGACCCCAGTTTCTCTGCAGAATGCTGGCTTCTGAGACAGGTGTTTGGGATGGGAGTGAATGAGTGGGTGAGAAAAGGACTTATACCCAGCAAAGATTATTGGTATTGTATTAGTGATACATCAGAGCAGAGGAGGCGGACAGTTCCCTTGTTTTCCATTATTACGTGGGCTTAAGAATTTACTCTGTGTAAAAGAAATGGGCTGTAACAGGAAAAAGCTGCCAGTACAGGAGGTTTTTTAGAAGCTCTATTGAGACATTTATTGGCATTGGTTTTGAATGCAAAATGCCTGAATTATAATACTAGTTATAGGCAATGCGCTTAACCTCGGGCGTATGCATCTTTGTGCATATGTGGAGAGTGAGGTTACTCTGGAAGGAGATGTGATTTCCCCAGCCAAGATGGCTCATTTATTTTGATAGCTGTGAACGCTCAAAAGAGAATGGGCATAGCCTCTGGTTGCAGGTGTTCCCAAACCAGAGCAGATTGGCGGGGGCTGGATGATGGAAAACCTGTAGACTTCCTCTCCAAATAGAAGCTGGGAAATCATCCAACACGTCCCACTTTCCTGAGAGGAAGCAAGATGTGGGGACAGGAAGGCTGTGTCAATAAAGCAGTAAGGCAAAGGCTTTTGTGATTGTTTTCGCATCATAGCTATTCTGCAGCCAAGCTTATGAAATTTTGATTCTGACCAATTGTAATGTGCTGATATTCTTCAACGAAATAGAAGAGGAACTGAGCTTGTGGTCCTTTCCCGTGAAATCTTCTGTAAAACAACACAGAAAGGAAACTTCAGAACGGGAGCCGCCCTTGTCACATCAAGAGCGCTAATTAGGGCATCCAAGATCCTGCTGCCACGTCACAACCGCCCAGAGAAAGGAGGATGTGCGCTTCTCAGGAGGGGTTTCCTGCTTGGGCTGGTAGTCTCAGCTCTGGGGCTTCCTGACCTTGATTTAAGAAATAATCCATTCCAAGGTTCCAGAGTTGTGGCCCCAAGCATCATGGAGATGATGCTTCCCAAAGACTCTAAGATTGGTTGCCTTTACCGTCACCAGTCCAGCCTCTGTTCCCCCAAACACACAATCTCATTTCTGACACGTTCTTTTGGGTGATGATTCAGTTCATTCAGCACAGTCCTTCCCAACTGCATCGTCCCCTCCGCTTCTTCCTCTGATTGTAATACGGCCTCACACATCCCCCACCTCGTCATCCCTCTTAGCACAGCTGCTAATGGGACCGAGAATTATTCTGCTTCCCACAGCTCCTGCGGCTTAACTCTGTGCCCAGGTCTAGGAGGGGAGACATGTCACGATGGTGGAAAGAAGGCTCTCGGGCTGGGGACTCGAACCTAATGCAATGATAGCTGAACCACTTTGACTAAACCCCTGAATCAAAATAGCCTGGTCTCTGTAGCAGGTTAGAGTTCCCTATTTTAAGAATCAAGGATTTAGTGCCGTGTTGCTTCAGAAGGGAAGCTTTGTGTCCTGGTAGAGGTATGGAAAAACTGTATGGTCTGTCCACTGCATTAGGCAAAGCTATGGAAGGAACATATTGGGTGAAAAAGTAAGAAGAAAACTGGTGAAGGGTTTTTAGAGGACTTGTAGAGCTGCCACATCTTTTATTTTCTCCTAGTCCTTCATCTATCAACAAATTTCTATTGCACACAAAGTATATGCCAGACATGGTTCTGAGTAATGGGGATACCAGACAAAGCAATATCAGACCAAAAAAAAAAGGGGGTTTGTTAGAATAGAGCTTGTATTCTGGTTCAACACATAGAGCATACACATCCCTATTTTCTAGGGATAGCCCTGGTTTCCTCCTACTGTTTCACATAATTATTACTACTTCACCTTTTCACTCCCAAATTTCTGTTTGTTCAGTAATTTATATGGGCATGCTAAGGCACATGCTGGGAGCTTGTGAAGCACTTCGCCCACTAGATGAGCTGGGCTTGGGGAAAATGCTTAGCAAAGTAAACAAGCACAGAAACAAAGTAATTACCACTCAAAAGTGCTCTAGCAGAAAGTACAATTTGCTGAGAGCACTTACCTAGATCTTAGAAAAATAGCAGCAGTTGGCTGGAAGATAAGGGGAAAAAGGTAAAGGGGTGGGATGAAAACATATTAGAATTAATTACTATTTTTTTTGCTAAGTGGAATAGACAGAAGACACAGTAAGTGCCACTAAGCAAAAAGTAATGAAGGAAAATGATGTGTTTGGGGAAGTGTATGCAGTGCAAAGCCCAAATAATCTGAATATGACAAGAAACCAGAGTTTGCTAAAAGGATAGCATATGGCTGATTTAAATATATTTTTAATATATGCTTTTAAATATCTTCTGTTCTTTTTCACACTCTGGACCCCATCTCTGCCTTATGTACACTCAGAGCTGAAGAATGGAAATTATATGTATATGTGTATACATTTTATGTATATGTATATACATTTTATGTATATATTCCATATTTATATATATTCCATTCTTCAGCTGTGTGATAATCTAAGGTATGGGATGCTTTATGTAAGAGAGACCCAGAGAGTATGGACTTCTCCTGAGTGCTTTCTGAATGTCCCCCTTTATTTTTATTTTTCCCTTCCCATTTCCTTCCTGATTTACTTTCCTTCTGTAAGGTAATTTTTGTTTTTTCCCTTTTTCAATTAGGAGTATATATTTCTTTAATTTTTAAAATTATTTTTTAATTTGTTTCAGCTTTATTGAGGTTTAATTGACAAAATTGTAAGATATTTAAAGTGTACATCATGGTTATTTTTTTATACAACTTTTAAAGGTTACTGTCCATTTACGGTTATTACAAAATATTGGCACATTCCCTGTGTTGTACAGTACAACCTTCAGCCCATCTTACGCCCAGTAATTTGCACCTCCCACCTCCCCACCCCTACTTTGCCCCTCCCTCCACTGGTAGCCACTAGTTTGTTCTCCAAATCTGAGTCTGTCTCTTTATTGTTATATTCACTAGCTCATGGTATATTTTAGATTCCACATATAAGTGATACCATACAGTATTTGTCTCATTTTTTTCTCTTTTTAGAAATAGCTGAACGACATTAACCAGTCCCGTCGCTGATGGAGAAGGCCTTTGTATTGCTTTCCAGACAATGAATGTGAGGGGATTGATATGCAGAATCTCCAAGTCTATGCTCTCAAAACTTTCCCTTAATTGGCCACGGGCTGCTAGCTGAACATGGACTTGGCACAGAGCTCCCCACTTCTCCTTCCTTGACGTGAGGGGAACAGCAGTGTGACATGTTAAGCCATTGGGATGTAGGGAGCGTTTCTTACAGCAGCCAAATTGATTACTTTAAATCATACCCCTTCACTTCCTCTTCACCTTTTCCAGTGAAGTTCTGCAACATCTGAAAAGGTGCATGTGGACAGTTAGAGATTTATCCTAGTCATTCTCCCATACATTCTTTTCTTACTCTGGAACTGGCCTAGGTAGATGAAGCAGGCCTAGGTCTTCGGTTTGCATTGTTCTTCAGTGTTCAGTTCCAGTTGTGACTCCTCAGCTGACCTGATCATTCTATCACCCAGTTCTTCTTCCCACATTTGTCAGAGAAACAAAACATCTTGTGCGAAGATAGCAACTTCTACTTCTTCCATATTGCTCACATTTTATGAGCGCCATTAATGGAAGGAGCAATGAGTTGGAATTTGTTTCTTGGCCTTTCTCACAAATTGGGTGCAGCTTGGGGAGCCCCCTGAATCTCTCTGGTTTGGCTCTACCCACCCCCCTCCCTCCATTACACACTCTCCTACTAAAGATGTCTCTGCTTTGAGGCAGAAGCCAGAATTTGTTCACTTGTTAAACAAACTTGGAGCCTCAGAGACCAGAAAATTCTTGGGATCCAGAAATAAATAAAACAAAAATCATTCTCTTTAAGGAGCCTGAAATCTGGTGGCAGAGAAAAACATGTCAACCGCATATTATAATAGGTGTTTTGATGGAAATACAGACTGCTAGTAAGACAGAGGGCATGCCTAACTCTATCCAGCGTTCTCAGGAAAGGCTTCACAGAGTACTTGGCATCTCGGCTGGTTTCACAGGATAAGGCTTCAACTGGTGGAACAAGGAGATGAAGAGGGCAAGTCAGGCATGCGACACCGTAAATTCAATGAAAATAAAAGCAAGCATGTCACATACAGAGAACTCGGGAATGCGTTAATTGTTGGCGCATAATGTCTGTACAGATTGAAGAAATGGGTAGGTCTAGATTGAAAGACTTTGGGAAGCAGCCTAAGGAACCCCAGCTTTATTTGGGGGGCAGGTCTTTACATAGTGCAGCTGTCGCGATAAGCCCATGATTTTGTTTGTAGTCTTGTTATGGTTGACAGCATTTTGTCATTTAAGCTGTGTGTGTCTAGGGCTTTCTGAGGTCCCTTTGAAGCTTCCTTAGCTATGATTTCATGTTTGGTGAGTCAGAGGGAACCAGTAGGATGAGGAAGTACTGAACAATGGGACTGGGGCTAACCATTCTCCCAGGTTGAAGGCAGCTGATAAGGTCAGAGGGTGGGGTCTCCCTCACCATCCTGCACTGGTTGGGCAGAGGCAGGGCTCAGGACAAGCCCTGCTCTTCTTTGGAAGAGCAGCAGTGTTGAAGGCTCTCAGACACAGGGACACTGTCTTCCCCTCTTAATACCATCATCAGAACCAGCCTCTACTTAAATGCCATGTACACAGCAGGTGCTCCACATATACGTATTGTTGACAACTACACTGACCTCCCTCAAAACCCTTATTAAAGGAATAAGAAAAAGGTGTGATCTTCACAACTAGGACCCCCTCCCCCCCCGCCCAACTAAAATATGTTAGCATAACATGTGTGTCTGTTAACTTTTAGAGGTATAACAAGTACTTTCTTCTCCAATAATGTACTTGGGTCTATGCATTTTGGAAATATATAATAACGGACCTACAACAGAAGAGCTGGAAGGAAGCTGAGAGTTCACCTAATTCCTTATTTTTATAGATAATGAAACAAAAACCCAGAGATATTTTGCCAGGTACTAAAAATCTAATAGGATTTTAACATAGATGAAACTCATTCCAGTAAATTTATATCTGTTTCCAATAAAATCAAAGATTCTTATAACCACACAGCATTGTTTTACCTTTAAAAATATCGTCAATAAGAATCTCAGGATTCTTCTTGGTTCATTATTATTTTCCTCAGTTAAGAAGTTTTCTACTAGACTGAAGCTCTATCAAAGGAAGACATTTGCTCTTCTGAATAGTATGTAGCACATGGTCTGTGTCCAGAAATTCTTGTCAAATGAGACTTAGTCATACCTTCTCCAATTCCTGCAAAATTCTAATACTTCTATTAGCTAAACATTAGAGATAATCTTGAAGCACGTTATCGAAGGAAGAAACAAGCCATGTCTACAATATCACTATCAAATAACTACTTCAGAAACAATCTTTCACATTGTCTGGAAGCTTTAACCCAGTGGATTATTAAGAGAAACTTCTAGTCTACCTATGCTGATTCTTGTGGACTTTGTCATGCTTTTGCCATGGCTGGTGATCGTTTGCATTTATAGGAAACATTAGGATGACCAGAGAAATCTGCTTATGGGTTTCTTTCCATCCTGAGTGTTTAGATCCTTTTATGTTGACCCTAGAATGGAAAACAGTTCTCTTAAATAAGCTTGGCCCTCAGGCATTCTATAAAACATTGTAAACGTCCTAAAATCTGTGAGCCAGTGCGTCTCAAAGGGGTGGTACCAGAAGATGAAGGATGCTCACTATTTGGGAGCCATGGCAAATAAGGTTGAGTATAATTTGAAAAATGATATTAAATAAAACACAAAACCTACTTAATCTACTGATTTCTGCAATACATACTACAGAAAGTCAAGCTTAAAAGAATCTAGGCTGGTTGGGAGAAGCAAAAATTAGACTAGAGATGGGGGTGGTGGGTGTAGGCAATAGTATGTGAGTCCACTACAGTCCAGGGTAGGAATTGGCTTCCAGGCAGAGCCCATAGGAGAGATCAAAACTGTCACTCCTATGCTAAGTCTGCTAAGTCTTGTTCGTACCTCCCAGCTCCTGCTGACTGCTATTTATAACAGGTTCAGCTGGAGAATGCGATCCATCTTCAAGGATAAGATCAGGATGGCTTGGGAAATAGCTGTCGCATTGTTGACTTTCTCATGACCTTCCCTCCCATGTCACCCAGCAGGTGCTTTCAGAAGAGTTAGCCCAGGGAGCAGGGGTTTGGGGGTGGGAAGTCCCCAGACAACAACCGTTAAGTATGATTTTCTCAGTTGATAAACTTGGAACAGGATCTCATGGAAGGAACCCTGCCTTCATGTCCAGGAAATACTGCGTGTCACGTGCTGACCACAACCTCTTGCTCCATCCCTGTTCGAGGAACATGTGAAGCTAAACTCTTGCAAGTTTTCCAGATTCTCAGCGTTCACCTCCAATGACTTAGGTAGAGTAAACGCAAAGCTTTAGGTCAGATACGTCTGTCACAATAACTTTTGTCATTACACATGCTACAGAAATAATTGGGAAGGGTGGGTTCAGCCCTCACAGGAGAACAGAACAGAAGGCAAAGGCTTGTTTTGGAACCAAAGTTTAAGACTGTTGTTGGGAGGAGCAGTGATGGTGAGAGGTGGGGAACAATGACTTTTTGTTTATAAAACTCATTTTTGTAACTTTGCTGTTTGAGTAGAATAGATTCAAAGTGTTTCCTTTCTGATTAGTACTCCTGAAACCTTGCTGAGTCATTTCTATTAATCATATCACTTTTTTTTCCCCAGGAAATAAAGTAATATCTTGACAAATAAAAAAGCTGCTCGTAAACAAGCATTTGCTAAACAGCACAATGGTATCAAATTCCACCTGGAGTTCACAGAATGTTTTGAATTTTACTTGGGGGTAGGGTCAACTTTCCTTTTTGGTGGAAACTATTATGTAATAATAATATCAGCTATGGTTTATGAAGTTCACATTTTGCACGAGGCACTATGTTAAGCACTTTACAGTCTCTAATTAAAGTCTCATAACAAACCTATGAGGAAGGAAATATTATTATTCCCACTTTGCCAATAAAGAAACTAGCTGAGAGAAGTTCTGTAACTTGTTCGATATCATGGAGATATTAAGTGGCTTGGGATGGTGGTGTGCAGAGCAGGTTAGGGGGAGATAAAATCCAAACCCAAACCTATTACTAGACTTTCTACTTTTGATTTTCATCCTTCTTGAAGGCGGTAATCCCTGGGAGACAGAAAATTTTAAGCTGTTATCAGCTTAGTGCGAATGAGTTTCAAATTCTTTTCTGAAGGTTATGAAAAGCAAAAAGGATCCCTAGGAGATCAAGAAGGCAGGGAGGGTACATATAGAGGGAAAATACAGCCTGGAGTTGAGATTTAGGTTGGTGGTGAGAGAGAGGGTACTTGGGGTGGGGAGTTCTCCAAGACAAACTGCTAGCTTGATACCTTTGCTTATAGCCAATGCCTAGTGGATGCTTTCTGAGTTTATTGTTGACAGAACCCTAAAAAAAATGGATAAAATAAAGTTACTATGATATGTTTAAACTTATATGCAATTTCTTTGTCCTAAGTAATCATCAGTTTCCTAGTCTAAAATAAATGCCTAATTTTGGAGTACTTAGCTGGTAAGAACAAGTTGCAGAGGCATTGTGGTGAGGGCTAATTTGATTAGTCCATGTTGGGGGGAACTTGCTCCCAGAATTCTGGCATGCAAATTTGTAGGTACATCACTGGTGGTGGAGTTTGATGTGACGTTAGGTAGTATGTGAGCAGACATTAAAAAAAATAGTGATGTACTTTATTGCTATCTTTAGTTTACAACTATGGCAAGCGACCTATATTTGTCAAGTTTTCTTTCAAAGTCAATTTATTTTGGTTAAAAATAAATTGGTTAAAATTCCAAGTCAATGTTAACTAAAAAATAGTAAATAAGTTATAGTAGAAGTGGTTTGCACCTATGGACCTATGGCAAACAATGTGAACGTGGTATGCAGTAAGCGCATAAAAAATGCTCAGCCAATTCTACTGAATTAAATGTGATTCCAAGGCCCTATGGATTTGGAACCATGAATAGAAGGTCAACTGTAAAGTTATATATGGATATTCAAACTCACAGGGGTCGGTGCCCCTAACCCCCTCATTATTCAAGGGTCAACTGTATTTCTTTTGACATTATAGAAGCAAGCTTTCTTGTAAAGTCTCTTTGCTTCTACTGAGAGTTTTGAGGAAAACTGGAAGGAAAAATTAATATCAATTCCCAAATAAAAGATACCATGTCTGTTCAAAAGCAGGTTTTGCTATAGAGCAGGAATCAGGAGATAACTGTGGGTGGCAGCTTTGGTGTAGAGGTGTCCTGTCTTCATGAATGAAATTACTTGCCAGGTTTAGCTGCTGTAAGGCATCGGCTCCGTGTTTTGGTATGAACTCCTGGCAAACTGTAGTGTTTGGGAGGTCAGGGGCCTGCCGATCTCTCAAAGGATGACTGTGACGTCTACTATTGGAAAAGTCACACAACATTTTGATTTTGATCTTGAATGTCCAGTCTCCCGGGTTGGATTTTGGCCAGTTGAAATCAGGCATATACAGTCTTGGTTTTTGCATGGGAATTACTGTAATGGTTATAAATGAAAACGAAATCATTCAACCGTCTTAAGTCAAACAAAAATAATAATAATAAAAGAAACATACTGGCCTTGGGCAAAAAAAAATTACTTTCTGAATCCTTCAAAATTATCTCTAATGAAGTACTCTAAGGTAAACTAATATTTTAAATGAGCCAGATGTATAGTATCAAACATATAATTTGAAAATAAAACAGTACTTTAGCTGTTGGCCTTATTTTTACACGTTTATTTTGCTGTTGCATATTACATAAGCACCAACTAAGAGAAGTCGAATAAGTATGTCATCTGTGTTAAGAGGAATGAAGGTATTTTAAATGCCTGTATCCATTTAATTGCCCACAGTCTCATCTCCAAGGCATTTGGAGCAGTAGATTTTCTCAGGGGGTTATTAAATTTCTGTTTTTTCATATAATGGTGGTTGCTTCAGAGATGGATACTTTTTGACAGCTCAGAATAATAAACCATCCCAAGCCACAGAGGCATAGCATCTCGGACCTGCTTAGCAAGCTCCCCGTACAACCTCTTCAATTTACAGAGGAGGAAACTGAGGCCAGAAACATACCCAAAGGCATTCAGCTAAAACGAAGCAGCTTATTAGCCATGCAATGAACTTTGAAAATTAGAACTGTCATATTGCTGAAATAGAACTCCTTTACTTTGCTGGATTTATTCATCTTCTGAAAAGAAAAAAGAGCCTGGTGAGAAAAGGTAGCCTTCAGAATCCGAGAGAATCCTCTTTCTTGCACATATGGTGTAAGCCTTCCATGCCTCAGTTTCCTGATTCCTGTAGGGATTTTTTTAAAAAATCATAGAATTGAAGACAGGATTGAATGAGTTCACATAAATATATAAAGCTCAGAGCACAACATCTCTCAAGAAGTTAGTTCTATTTCCTCTGCACTTTTAGGGTGTACATAAGAAAGGATTATTTTTAAGGTCTAAGAAAATGATTAAGGAGAATTTGGAAAGTGGCTTTCTTTCTTATTGGCAATTAAAACATTATAAGTGAAGGCAATTTTACAAGGAAAAAAATGATCAAATAAATTTTAAAACTCTATCCATAAGCATATTTTCCATAGTTATAATTAATATCACATATTATTTAGTTTTACTTTTTTATACATGACTTTCTATATATTTCCATATTGCCTCCTAGCCACACTTTTCTAGCTTTTGACTGCCCAGGAGAAGAACTGACTGCTCTCTTTGATCCCCTGAACACAATACATGCTTTCATTTTATCATTTTTGTCCTTAGGTACGCATAGGTTAAATGTCTACATTTAGAAGCTCTCCACGGAGGGAGAAAGCCTGATGACGGAGAGAGAAAGCCTGATTTGTTCCTCTACCTCCAGTGATTAGCATACTGCTAAACCTGTATAGGTACCCAATAAGAATTCCTTGACTGAAAGAAAATGTCCAGGGGAGCATACCACGCTATCCTAATTTCTTTTAACTACTATCATACTTTACATATGAAGATCAAGTTGTCTCAACAGCCTCTTTTAAAAACATGTACCCTCCTCAGTGTTGTGCTAATTCTTGGTTGTCAGTAGGTAAATACTTCTAATATGCTCAACCTATTTCTTCAGTCTTCATTCCATCAGTAAAATTTGCTCTTGACATTAATGGGGTGTAGTATTGACCATCACTGAATTTTAACACATTTTTACATGGAAAAGAGCAATGTCTGACATTTTGGAGAGCCTATATTACCCTGTTCCTTGAAGTAAAAAAGTTTTAAGAACTTAGAAAGTTTAAGTGGAACTAAGGTAGAAAACAATAACAGGAAAATTAAGGTGAAAATACAAAGGAAAAAAATTACAACATTAACTCCAACTTCAGAAAGTAATCCCACATGGTGAGGACGTACTACATGCTTTAATCTACATTGTCTCATGAATTTCTGACTTCCTGAAGGAAAGACAATCAAGCTATTTTCTCTCTGGACCCATTTAAAAAAATTATACCTAAAACAGGGACAGGGACAAGCTGCTCTGAAAAGTAGTACAATAATGGTAGATTTCTGTGTTTTGTTATTTGTGAATTTTCAGATGTATAAAGTGAAGTCAAGTCTTCCCTGAAATGGAGAAAATATCATGGGGTCATCGGGAGACAGGGTTGTCCTGGAAACCAATCCTTTTTTAAATTGTGAAACTGACAAACCTAACACGCCAAAGACTAAGTCCTAAATCTGAAGATTGACAGTTTGCAGAGCCATGCAGTATATATTTAGCCACAAGGTCATCTGTTTCCCAGATGACATCAGCAAGAGGTTTGCCTGTTTCAGCTGAGACTGACAAAGATGAATTTACGTCACAATAGCAGGTACAAGTATGAGGAAGTTTGAGGAAATACATGCCTAGTTGTGACAGGATTGCTGAGAAGTCCTGGGCTTAGCCTAAGAGAGGCAAAGACACATGCAGCCCAGTTGGCAAATATCGCATTTATTCCTGGTGATACCGCCACAGATATACAGGAAATCATTATAAAATTAGCAAAAAAAAAAAAAAATATGTTCTTTAATTGTTTCCATTGGATGTGTGTGCTGAAAACGCCTTGCTTTTCACAACTCAGGTGTTCATATTCCTTTACTAAACATTTACTAACCACGAGTGCCACGGAAACATTTAGGCTGGTTTTCATGATATGGCACAGACTTGATTAGGGGACATTTTATAGAGAGAACTAGAAGCCTCGCTGGGAAAGCAAAGGCATATTATCTCTGTTTCTCTATATAATGTCAACTGACTTGAAAGAGTTTTTCCAGACTTGACAGTTTTTTGTTTTGTTTGCTTGCTTACTTGCTTTGGGGTCATTCTTTTTTGTTTCTACAGAAGGAGGAGACATTTAAGCAAATGATTAAAGTGAGGAAGCAGTGTTTGTGAAAGTGTGCCCTATAATTACTCCAAACAGAGGGACCCATAGCAAAGGCCAAAACCCAGAATTGGAACAAGTTTGAACGTAGTAAGTACTTTATTGAGTGTGATGGGAAACTAACAGGGGATTTTGAGCAAAGGCAAATATTTGAGCAGATATTTAAAAATTTTTGAGCAATATTTCTGAATGTTACCTTTTCTCCCAAATTTCCATTAGTGACTGGGCTAGGCTGGTGAAATTTGGGGATTTGTAAAATGACAAAGTGGTTTGGAAACCTTAGATCTTGATTCTTTTATCTATTTGATGTGGGGGGGGGCTCCTGTCACACTTGCGGGGGCAGCTGCGTGAGGGTCTGAAGCACAGTCATAATGATATTAGCTCACCAGGGTAACTGAACTGAATTCAACACAATCCCAGAGTCTCAGCAACAAGTTTGTTTCTGGAAACAGTGAGAAGTCTGTCACCTGTGGCCTAGCGTACTCTGCGACAGCAGCTCTTATGAAAGAGCTGCAAGGTCTGGATCACCTTCCTTCTGCACCAAGGGGAAGATGAGCCCCAGAATAAGGGCTCGTCTTTTATTCCTAAAGATATAGACAGAAGCTGCAGCTGTTGCAGCTGGTTTCCTTGCCCAGTGTTGACCCGATGTGCTTGAAAATTGAAGTCTCTGTGAACTGGATTCTAACTGAAATCCAAGAAAACCTGACCTTGGAATAATGTTGTGTTTTATAAAAAAAATTTGAAAGCCAGAAGATTTAGAGAGTTGAAGCTGAAAGCTGGTTTGCTGTCCAGTTTCTTGTTTCCAGTGACATTATTTCACACTAATATATTGTTATCATGAGCCATTCTGAAATTTCGTTACAGATACAGTACAGTGATTTATAGATATAGAATTCTAATACAGAATATATATTTGTAATGCAGAATATACAGAGTAGAAACAAGCTTTACAATAAAGAATGTCTGTTGATGGGTAAATTTGCGATACAACCCAACTTCCTGTTTAGAACTGTAACTGATGGATTGTGTGAAGGCCTGGTCTTCTACTACCCTGTGATGTGTGGGTATGTGTGTGGCGGGGAAAGGGTGAGGGGAGAATGTTGTCAATGTCCATGCAAGGAGAGGCTGTGACAATCTCACGTGGAGTTTGCCTCAGGTCACACTTCCTTGTGCATGATTCTGTTTACTCTTGCAGGCAAAATGGATGTCATTTTGAAACGCCGATTGTGGATGTAAAGTCACATTCAAATGTCTCTCCTATAATAGTTATTCTGCCTTCTAGTTAATACAGTAATAATCTCAACTACAGGACCAGCTGTGTCCCTACTCTTTCCCCCACCCCAAACAGACTCACTTGAGATTGAAGTTATGAAACAGATTGGATTATTTGGTGGGGTAAAGTGGTTTAAAAGACAGGATATGCATGTAGTATAAAGTACAGTATTCTAAGCCAAAATAATTCTGGCTACGTTATGTTCCTTTCAAAGATCTTTCGAAGAGAAATATTGATTTATTCTGCTACAAATTTATGATTTTACCAGTTGTTCTAGTTGAATACTGGCATTTTCATGTTTCAACCTCATACACTGGTCTTAGGGTTTGTGGTCAGAGTGGAGAATGACAAGGAAGCATTATTTAATCTTAAGCTATATAATGCTATAAAAACTTACTATACCTAAGAATATTAAGTTTCATAGCTTTGAGGACAAAAATAGCTTCCAAGAAAGTATTTTTAAAACAGAATTTTCATGAGCTTTACTGTCAGGAAAAAAACCCTAATACCTGAGATAGATATTTCTAGGTTGAATTCAACCCCTATAAAATGACTAGAGTGAACTTCATGGGACGCTTCTTCAAATGTCTTAAAAGTTAATATTATAGGAATATTACTAATTTTCTGGCTTAAAATTTTCCACAAGTGTTTCTGAAGCAATGTTAGAATAAAGTAAATCAGGGCAAGTTAACTAGCTAAGGATTTACCCATTTTAGCCCTATATTTGACTAAGTGGCCTTGAAATAATCAGTAATCTGTCTTGGTGCATGCAAAGGACTTTTATGCAAGAAAAGGTACTAGTCTGTTTTATTATCCCATATCTAATAGACACAGAGAAAGCATCATTATCACCTCCCTTTGGTGTTATATACAATTGACAACAGAAATTCCATGTGAGTGTGCTTGTACACACACAGATATAGTGTAGACATAGCATACAGTAGGACACACCTGGAGACCATGAAGTCTCATGTGAAGAAGCTATTCCTTAAGCATCTCTGAGGAACTGGTGGGATGAAAAGCCATGTGTCTTGGAAGACCTGATAGCTCACCAGTGCCCAGCCTTCCTCAGAAGCCCTCTATGGTGGCATTCATTCAACCAAGAAGCTCTCCAGCCCCATACCACCCTACATGCACTAACTACTTCTGGCTCTAAGTGACAGCTTTTAGAATAGTCATGAATCATCGAAGCCCCTAAAGGGCCATTTACTAATCCAGATTTTCCCCAACTGCATATACTATCACTTGGGCCTTTTGGCTTGTAGCCTGACCATTCCCAAGGCTTCCCAGAACCATCTTATTGACAGGCAATAGCAGAACCTGTTATTCTATTTGTGTCTTAGGTGCTAAGAAGGGGACTACTCTAACTGTGAATCAGAGGTCTGAGAGTGAGGAGAAAAAGCCATCTTACCTATTTTTCCCCCCAGTTATTTTTCTTCAAAATAGAAAGAGCTACCATTTTCCTTATCACAGAATATAAAAATTTTCCTCATAAAAAAACAAATGCATAATCCCAATGAAAACCATATTTTGCTACATATAACATTTGGTAAATATAACACTTTTATTTACTTCACTCTTTATGACAGGGTCTAGATGCATCCACGTCTCTACAAATGACCCAAGTTCGTTCCTTTTTATGGCTGAGTAATATTCCATTGTATATATGTACCACAACTTCTTTATCCATTCGTCTGTTGATGGGCATTTAGGTTGCTTCCATGACCTGGCTATTATAAATAGTGCTGCAATGAACATTGGGGTGCATGTGTCTTTTTGAACTGTGGTTTTCTCTGGGCATATGCCCAGTAGTGGGATTGCTGGGTCATATGGTAATTCTAGTTTTAGTTCTTTAAGGAACCTCCACACTGTTCTCCATAGTGGCTGTATCAATTTACATTCCCACTAACAGTGCAAGAGGGTTCTCTTTTCTCCACACCCTCTCCAGCATTTGTTGTTTGTAGATTTTCTGATGATGGCCATTCTAACTGGTGTGAGGTGATACCTCATTGTAGTTTTGATTTGCATTCCTCTAATAATTAGTGATGTTGAGCAGCTTTTCATGTGCTTCTTGGCCATCTGTATGTCTTCCTTGGAGAAATGTCTATTTAGGTCTTCTGCCCATTTTTGGATTGGGTTGGTTGTGTTTTTAATATTGAGCTGCATGAGCTGTTTATATATTTTGGAGATTAATCCTTTGTTCAATGATTCATTTGCAAATATTTTCTCCCATTCTGAGGGTTGTTTTTTGTCTTGTTTATGGTTTCCTTTGCTGTGCAAAAGCTTTGAAGTTTCATTAGGTCCCATTTGTTTATTTTTGTTTTTATTTCCATTTCTCTAGGAGGTGGATCAAAAAATATCTTGCTGTTATTTATGTCAAAGAGTGTTCTTCCTATGTTTTCCTCTAAGAGTTTTATAGTGCCTGGACTTACATTTAGGTCTCTAATCCATTTTGAGTTTATTTTTGTGTACGGTGTTAGGGAGTGTTCTAATTTCATTCTTTTACATGTAGTTGTCCAGTTTTGCCAGCACCACTTATTGAAGAGACTGTCTTTTCTCCATTGTATATCCTTACCTCCTTCGTCATAGATGAGCTGACCATAGGTGTGTGGGTTTATCTCTGGGCTTTCTATCCTGTTCCATTGATCTATATTTCTGTTTTTGTGCCAGTACCATATTGTCTTGATTACTGTAGCTTTGTAGTATAGTCTGAAGTCAGGGTGTCTGATTCCTCCAGCTCCATTTTTTTCTCTCAAGACTGCTTTGGCTATTCGGGGTCTTTTGTGTCTCCATACAAATTTTAAGATTTTTTGTTCTAGTTCTGTAAAAACTGCCATTGGTAATTTGATAGGGATTGCAATGAACCTGTAGCTTGCTTTGGGTAGTATAGTCATTTTCACAATGTTGATTCTTCCAATGCAAGAACATGGTATATCTCTCCATCTGTTGGTATCATCTTCAATTTCTTTCATCAGTGTCATAGTTTTCTGCATACAGGTCTTTTGTCTCCCTAGGTAGGTTTATTCCTAGGTATTTTATTCTTTTTGTTGCAATGGTAATGGGAGTATTTCCTTAATTTCTCTTTCAGATTTTTCATCATTAGTGTATAGAAATGCAAAAGATTTCTGTGCATTAATTTTGTATCCTGCAACTTTACCAAATTCATTGATTAGCTCTAGTAGTTTTCTGGTGGCATCTTTAGTATTCATAGATGAACCAGTTTGCAGAGCAGAAATTGAGGCACAGGGCTTCCCTGGTGGTGCAGTGGTTGAGAGTCTGCCTGCCGATGCAGGGGACACGGGTTCGTGCCCTGGTCTGGGAAGATCCCACATGCCGCGGAGAGGCTAGGCCTGTGAGCCATGGCCGCTGAGCCTGCGCATCCGGAGCCTGTGCTCCGCAACGGGAGAGGCCACAACAGTGAGAGGCCCGCATACCACAAAAAAAAAAAAAGAAATTGAGGCACAGAAGTAGAAAAAACGAGTGGACACCAAGGGGAGAAATCGGTGGGGGGTGGGGGGGTGGTGTGATGAACTGGGAGACTGGGATTGACATGTATACACTGATGTGTATAAAATGGATAACTAATAAGAAAAAATATATATATATATGTAACCCTTTTAATGTTTTCCTATGCAATTACATTATGTTTATATAATTTAAAAACTTTAATGGCAACAACTCATTTCTATTTAACCATCTTTTAAATTTGGTGATGTATTATGAGCCCCTTTACATGTCAAGAAAAGTTTACTGGCTACAGAGTGTCCTTCATGGGAATATACCACCATTTATGTAAGAAATTTCTTACTGTTGGGTATTTAGTTGACAGTTTGTATTTTATTTTATTATAAGCAACATTGAAGTGAAAGTTCTAAAAGATCCATGTTTTCAATTGTCTATTTCCTTCCTATATATCCCTAGAAGTGGGCCTCTCTGGTTAAAATATGTTATTTTAAGGGCTTTTGAGGTGTATTACAAAATTGCCCTCAAGAAAGGACATGTGTGTTTATCCTCCCACCAATAGTGAATGAGTGTGGGAGGTTCCCTTTTTGAGTCAGCCTTCAACATGTCATGAATTTCTTTCCGTTGCGTCATGACAGAATATAAACTCAATGGAGTTAGGGTAGATTTGAGAAGGAAAAAATATTCTCAAGAGAAGTTGGGACTTTTGTGGCCCTCTGTGAGTCACATATGTGAACCTTCCTTCTTTCCTGTGGAAGGAAGGAACCTTCCTTCCTTCCTTCCACAAGAGCAGGCAGTGTTAGGGCCTGCTAATGCTGTCTGGCGTATGTTTACAACTTCACTGGGGTTTGATGTGGATCCAGGAGGAAGTAGATGAGTCCCATAGTGTTTACCAGACGCAGCATGAGAAAATAATCCCCGTCCTGCAAAGTGGGTTCCAATAGTCAAAGCTGTGTGAGAGGGCCAAGGGGATTGAGAATCCTTCCTCTAGCTCATGCTTTAAGGACGTTAAATAAATGCTCTGAGATAGTCTACAAAATAAGGCATGAATAAGCAGGAACTGGCTTCTTGATCTAATGCTCCTTGTCAGTGCTCTAGGAAGAAAAATATATATAAATTGAAAAGGTTAAATGAAAAAAAGAAATGGAAACATATTACACTGTTGGCAGGAATATATTTCCGATAAAATGACAAAATGTGGGAGCTTCATCCTTCTTTGAGTCTCCTGATCAGTAAACATTATAAAATCAAATTCCTGTAATATGCTAATCATTCTGAGATTTCAATTTTGCTCCATCATTTATGTTCTCCTGTAACTCCACCGTCGCTGAGTTGAAAATCAGTTAGGAGGAGGCTTGTCAAAGGCAATTGTTCCTACATTCTGTTTCTCGTCTTTTTAGAAATGCCTCTGTACAATAGGCTATTTTTCATTTCTGATCGTGGCCAGCTTGACTGGCCTGTTGTGTATGGATCTTACCCTAAGTGTGATGAGAGGCCACTGGAGCATCGCAGGCAGGTGCGTCTCTACTGTCCTTTTCTTCTGGGCTGGTGGAAATAGTGCGTCTCTCTCACCTTCGTCAGCCCAACATACATGAGGCAACCAGACCCCTTAGAACTTCCCTTGGTAGCTTAAGGAATTAAACTAAACTAAACTAAAATATAGTGACGCAGGTTGATCAAATGTCTAATACTCATTCTGTTGTTTCGCCACCCACAAAGGTTGGGGGGAGGAATCCCACCACTAATATCCACCAAGTGGACCCTCCAGCTCCAGAGCCTGTTCTGAGGTATCCTTGTCTGGCCTTGCCAATTTCTCATCCAGCTGCCACGATCTGTTCCTATTGTTAATTTCTGTGACTCTTGTTCCTTTTATCTCTCCCTGCTTCCATGGTTTACTACCACATCCTGCTGTTCAAATTCCTATCATTGCTTGGGCCTTTCTATATTATCTCAGATGAGCTGCTTGGCTGCATATATTTTTGGACCCACGGTGAGACCCCTGTTATACATCATTGTGGTGGAAATGCACAACCATAAATTTTTTCTCTCTGGGATAGAATGACATTTATTCTTGTTAACGATTTTACTCTTTGTACTCCTCTCTATTATTTTTGGAGTGTTAAGCAAGGTGAGAATAGTTGCGTATGACCCATTAAATAATAAGATGCAAATAATTTAACAACAAAAAATTGGGGGAGAGAATTTCAATATCTAAAATGAATGATAACTTTTCTATGATGTAGTGCTTTCTCTTCAGATATTAAACATCCTGCTTCACTTTAATACTCAGTAGTAATAATGGGCTGATAGAAATTGATCAGATCCAAAATTGAATCATCTTGTGTTTATCCAAAAGATAAAGAGAAAATATTAATCAATTATACTTATTTGGAACAAGTTCTATTTACATGAACCTCTCACAATGATAGGACACTACTAGCAAAATACTTGCCCATCCCTAGGACCAGGTGCTTAAAGATCTAACCTATGTCAGCAACAGGAAGATAGCAGACCATCTCTTTTTTAGATCCAGACACTGTACTCGAATAGTTAACCACAAACTATTAAAATGTTTGAGCCCTAGTAATATACCTTCAGAAAAAGGAGGAGTACAGGTGGGGCTAAAAGAGAAAGGATCTTATGTCTATACCGCCTCTGAAAGAGTTTGGAGATATAAAGCTAAGTAATTTGAATAGAGCCTCTTTATTTGTAAGGTTTACCCAGTAGAATTTACTAAGAAGTAGTATAGTGTCATGACTGAGGGCACAGAGTCTGTAGCCAGACTGTCTCAATTTGAACACAAAGTCAGCCACTTACCTGAGTGATCTTGAACAAATTGTTCAACATTTCCTTGCTTCAGTTTTGTCCACTATACGATGGAAATCACAAGACCTACTTCCTCAGGGCTGTTATGAATATGCAATGAGGAAATGCATCTGAAATGCTTAGAATAATACCTAGACCAGATTGCGTACTTGATAATGGCATTGTTATGATCATCATTACCAGATTTTACCTTAAGAAAGATAAGCCAGTTTTAGCATGGGGAGGCCCAAGATATTGTAGAAAAAAATTTTCATCACCTGCCAGAGTAGAGCATTCTTCCTATGGGATTCCAGAACAAGGAAAGGTACTGAAATAATCTATTAAAGTATCTACTATTATTTTTATAATAAACTGTATTTTTTTAAATTATCATAGAGTAAAATGGGTATTTTCTTTTATGAATGTTAACACATGTATAGATTTGTGTAACTGCCACCACAATCAGAAGACAGATCTCTCTTCTGATTATATCACCACAAAACATTCCCCTGTGCTGCCCCTTTGCAACGAAACCCTCCTCCATCCCTAACTCCTGACAACAACTGATCTGTTTCCTATCATAATAGTTTGATTTTGACAATGTCAGATGAGTGAAATCATATATTATGTCAACTTTTGAGATCAACTACTTTCACTTCGTGTAATGACTTTGAGATTCATCCATGGTGTTGTGTGTAACAATATTTTGTTCCTTTTTATTGCTGAGTATTCCATGTACCTCAATTTGTATATCCATTGCCCCGTTCAAGGACATTTGTAGATAGAGCTGCTACAAACATTTGTGTACAAGTTTGAGTTAATCTAAGGTTTTATTTCATTTCTGTTGGATCCCGTATTGGCAACTTACACTTTAGTTGGAGGAGTAGAAACCTCAGTAGTCAGAGAAGTGATCCAAGTCAGTAAGTGGATTTCAACCATATTAGTGATACCCCAAAACATACTCCAATAATATAAGAAAATTTGTTAAATTCATGGACATTTTAAATAGAAAAGCTTAATTGAAAAGTGGTTATCTGATATTTTTCTTCCTTAATATCATGAAAAGTGTATGTTTATTGTCCATTTTGAGTTGTTTCTTGTTTGTCTTTTCAAACGCAGGATTTTTATCTAGAATTTCTAAAGGTTGAACATTGTATTGAAGTTCTGATTCAGTAATGCAACTGTTTTCTAAGTTTAATAATGCCCTTTTCCTTTTCCAGTTCTGAAAGCAAGACTATTTTTAATGTTTTCACCAGGATCATCAAAATAACCTTTCACAAAAACAACTTTTGACTAAGGTTATTGCTTGTCTCTTTGCTGAGAGTTGAGAAATCAAATAAAGTTGTCCGTGTGTTAGGAAACTAAAATTGAATACGACAAGAAGTCCAAATATTAGTGTTTTTTCCTGTTGGGCTAAATAAAGCTCCTGCTGATTCTTCACTGTTTCCTATAACATGTTAGAACCAGAGTTAAACAGTTAAAAACTCTTTCCCCTGATAGACTGTCAGTTTAGTTTCCATCATTATTCATTCTGCTCTAAAAGAAAATTCATCACAAATTGTTTTAGTCTCTCAGAACATTTTACTGGCAAACGAAGTCAACAGTTAATGGGTTCTCATTCAAAACAGAACAACAGCAATACCAACCAGTGTGTATCTAAAAACAGTAAGAAACACTGTCTAGGTTTTGAAGATAAAAACTAGCTAGGAGAAGGCAGGTTGGGAGGTGGGGTAGGCTTGGCCTGCTTTAGAACATCTTCAGTGTCCCCATGGATCTGAGCAGAATTTATCAGACAACTGATAGAAGGAAAACCATACTGTTTCATAGGTTCAGCTTACGTCCTAACTACCATCCTATCACGGGAATTTTATTATGTGTAGATGAATTCCCTGGTGGAAGCCATGTCTGATTTGCTCACATAAAGAATTCCTTACAGAAAAATGTAAACAGAAAAAATTAAAAAGGTGCAGAGAAAAGAGATTTTTCTCTAATCCTTTAGGATCTTTTCTACAAATAACCCTGGAAAACTTAGTTAATGATGGCAGTTTGCTTTGTGAGCAGTAATTTTCATGGCAAAAGATTTGATTGTCTTTTAGGGTATTTTCATCAAGCTGTGATAAACCAAGAAGTTCCCCTTCTCCATGTTAGGAAACTGTCTGGATGGTTACCACGTTGAAATTGCACAGTTATATCACCTGAGGACTTTATTGTTGTATTTCTCTTCCATATTTTGAGTGAGTTCTGTAAACGCTACATTGATAACTAGTTTCTCATCCATAGGAACTCAAAACTTTCTATGTTGCCAAACTTAAATATACAGAAATAAACTGAAAGTGGGCTGTGTAGCACAAATAATCATTAAGGATTGAAAATTGTGGTTTCTTGACTGGGCTGTGCTGTCAGTTTTGGAAACTTGGACCTCAGTTTTCCATAAGGCAAATTTTAAAGTTAGTCAAACGTTGGTTTCAATCCTACCATTGCCATCTAATAACTGTGATTTGGGGGTAAGTTATTTAACTAATATAATCCTTACTTTCTTTATCTTTGAAATGATGAAAATTGTCCTTAGTATGCCTACCTAATTAAATAGAGGCAATGCATGTGAGAGCACTTAGAGAACTTTCAGGTCCTGTACAAATATATGGTATCATTTACAACCAAAGCTACACTGAAAGGGAAGAGACTGACTTGGGCCTTAGCCACACTTCAGTGCTAGGATCTATGGTGATATCATGGAAATGGCTGACATTTTAGATTGTTGTTATTTGGATACTTCTGCAAATAAACTCTGTTTTCTCTGAAAGCTATGCTCAAGTTCTAGAATCATTTTTGCTGCCAAGTGGTTAGAGACAGCTTGGGACATAAACTCAGCCTTTGGCGGTTGCACTCACTTTTACACGCACAAGTCCATCTTCCACAAATATTGTATACCAAGGTGAGCTTGTTCACAGAGCAGGTTCTGACCTAATATTTCTTACACCGGAAGATATTTACATTCTCTCTGGCCAGACCAACTCAAGGATCAGCATCTGTGGCCTGCACAATTGAATGGGACCCTTGAGATGAGATGTATGAGGCTTTTTTTTTTTTTTTTTTTTTTTGTGGTACGCGGGCCTCTCACTGTTGTGGCCTCTCCCGTTGCGGAGCACAGGCTCCGGACACGCAGGCTCAGCGGCCATGGCTCATGGGCCCAGCCGCTCCGCGGCATGTGGGATCTTCCCGGACCGGGGCACGAACCCGTGTCCCCTGCATCAGCAGGCGGACTCTCAACCACTGCGCCACCAGGGAAGCCCTATGAGCCTTCTTTATCCTAGTAAGGTGAGCGATTCTTTGTTTGCAATTTGGAGCATGGTTCCTTTTTGTGTCAAGTCCTGAAATCCCTGTAGGACCATGGAAGGACTTCCTAAGCCATTAAGTAAGAAGGCAATGGTAGTCAGACACCAAACAAGCCTGGCTAGAGATGGCCTAGGGTCTGCCCTATTTGGGATTTATCACAGACACAGGGCTATAGGTCAGGGATCGAAAATTAGTGATGTGGAATTCAGGCAGGAACTCAGGATAAGCTTTCAGCAGGGCCAGGCAGAACACAAGGAATGCTCTGAAGGAGCACTGGTTCTTTTTAATCTTGATAAGTTTAGACATGCTCTCTTGGTCATTTTCCTGAGCGCCACTGCTGGTCTTAACTGATTAAGATCAGCTGGGGCAGACCTGAGTTTCCTAATGGGGATGGAATATTCTCATTGCCACAAGTTTCCTTGCTCTCTACCAAGAAGAGAGACTGTGTTCTCTAGAAGGATTTTGAGCTTTAGATTTTAAGGTTGTCAACTCCCAGGGTGAAGAGTGTGGGTGGTCAGAAGAGACCTCTCCTCGGCTGTGGTCTCCAACTCCAGCTCCAGACCTCAACTACATGGCTCTGCTAGAGTCGGGACCATGAGGACCCTAACAATTTCCACAGCAGGTGTAACCATCCTGCTGATGAGAATGCAAATGATGGACTCCTGTCAGCAGGGTCCTTCACTGTATACTCACACTTGCACCACTCACTTCTCATATCTCAGTTTGTTCTGAAGAAAACAACCAGCCTTCATTTCCATTGCTAAAACCTGAAATTAAATAGTTCCCTTTCAAAATATAATGTTCTTCATTTTTGTCTGCCAAATTCACACTCATGGCAGGCACTGAATTCTATATGATTAATTAATTGGAGTTGGAGGTGGGGTGAAAAGATTGCTTGTAGAGAACTCTTCAAAATTCATCCCTGGGTTATACACACTGAGTAATTTTGCCTTTTCTATATCTAGGTCTAAAGTAGGAAGACTTCAAAGATTTCTTTTCAGTGTGTAGATTATTCAAGTGACTTTTCTTCACTCTTCTTATTAGGTTTATTTTTTCCATTTCTTTTTTCTTGAACCCTAACTTAGTAAGAGGTAAAGGTAATCAAGTAGCAGAGGAAATAAGCCATTCATTTTTCTGTCAGCAGCATTGTGGAAAGTTTTGATAGAGAACAGCAAAACTAACAACTAAGTTTAGATGTTTGAGTTACTTGGGAGTTTTTTTCTTTCTATTTGTTAATGTGATAATTCCACCTAGGGATTAACAGAATGCAAAAATAGCAGTATAAAAATGTACATAGGTGGAACAAATATCTTGATGATGCTAATTGGAATAAAGGGGAAAAAAGATGAAACAATAGCTTGTGCCTGTGTGTGTATTTGAGAAAAACCAATGAGATAAAGTGACAAGGTGATTATATTTGCAGCAAGAAAATTGACATGAGTCCTATCTCTTCCAGTTACTAACAATTTAACCATGGACAAATGAAGACACTTAATTTCTCTAAACCTGAGTTGACTCATAGTAAAATGGAGCCCCCAATCCTTAGCTGTATAACCAGGTTACTGTGAAAACATGGGATAAAATAAATGAAAACATTATTAAAACTCAAAGCCATGAGAACGTGCCTTCAAGCATTGTCATGCCTCTGTAGAAAGTGACTTATCCTATTTAGAGGAAACACACAGGACATATACATGAATAAAACAACATCTCATGTCTATTTTAAATGCTCATCAGCCCCCCTTCACATGATTAGAATTTAACTAACCCCCAATCAATCAATGGACCCTTGGGTTTTACTTCTGACTTTCCCATTAATTCGTTGGGTAAACGTTGGCAAGATTTTTGAACCTTCCCCACCACTCCCCACCCCAGGATTGTTAAGACTGTTTACCCAACATCCCCCAAGTTTTCTGACTCCCAGTCTTGCCTTTAGTGAGTGGGAAGAGTGCTATCAACCACATACAGAACTAGATACCTGTCTTAGACTGTGTTCCCTGAGAAAGCAGATTCTGAGACAAGAACTTGAGCCTAAGTAGCTTCTTTGGAGGGTGATCCCAAATAGGGGGTGGAGAAATGAGACAGAGAAGGGCAAGAAGTCAATACAGAGTGCAGTAATGAGCAGATTAACACTGCAGACAGCTGGGGCTCAATCCTTCTGGGGACATTTGGGACACTGTATGGAACACATGGGGAGAGTTGTCCCATTTAAGAAGAGAGGAAAGTGGATTATATTTTTCTCCAATTCTTTTTCTTCATCAGCTGAGGAATATTCTTGAGACAGCACCTCTGGACTGCTGTGCACATTGGCCAAGCATGTTGGAGAAATCCTGCAGGGACGCATCACAGGTGTCTACACAAGGGAGTCATCAATGTGCATGGGGAGGGTGGGTGCCAAGGAGATGTGGGTGGGGCCATGGCAGCACATGCTACATGTAGCCATGTGGCTACAATTGCCACATGCCAATCCCTGTGGCAGGCAGGGAGATGCACGGCACAGATCCCCCCAAGGGGGGAAAGCTGCTTAGCTCAGGAATGGCTAGCTGACAGCCTCCTGCTGTTAGTGTCTTCTGGATCCTCCTAAGGTTTAGAGCTGAGTTACTGCTCTGCTTGGGGTGACCCTCCAGCTAATGACTGAGAGTCAACCAGTGGTACAAGGGCCTGTCCAACCTGCCCAAATTAGGACTCCTCTAATGGGTGATCTTTGCTCCACAGCCCCCCATGGTAGAGGCTTTCTTAGGTTCACTGCAGCCTGATAGCTCCCTCTGCCCATCATGCTTCATCCCCTTTTCCTTTCTCAGGTGTTACTACCTAGTAAACCTTCTGCTGTCTCATGTTTACTCTATCTTGGTGTCTGCTTCCTGGAGAACCCAACTTGTGACAAATACCTAATTCTAAAGGGAGGTTTGGAAAATGTCAACCTCTGGTCTCAAACCAAAGAAGAATCTACCTTATATAGGTGGACAGGAAAGTTGGACTGAAAAGACTTTTTCTACAGTAGGACTAGACAAGACAAAGATTCCCCCAAGCATATCAGAAGTCAATCAGGCAAAAATAAAGTCAATGAAAACAAGAAAAAAATGGACATACAATGAATGGTAGGCAGACTCAGGAGGGTTGGTAGACATTGAATAAATACTTGAAGGGGATGATGGAATTTCCCTGTCTAATCATTTTTAAAAAGAATAGATTGTTTATTCCATTGAGGTTGTTGTCACTTCCAAATCCTTATTATAGATAGTGTTATTTTTATTTTTTTGAAGTTTTACAGATGACTGTATCTCTTAAAGAAAATAGCAGAAATATTCAGGACTAAATTGCATTAGTCGCTAGATTTATACACATGACATTATAATAGTGGGGAAGACTGGAGCAAAAATCTGTAGTTAGATTTAGCTTCTTGAAAAGAAGGGGAGGAAAGGGAAATCATATGTTTGAGAGTCTTTTGTGTACTAGAAACTCTAGCAGGTGTTTTCTTTATCATCCACCAAATATTTTTTTGAGAACTCTCTTTTTGCCAGGCACAGTTCTAGATATTGAGATACATCAGGAATGAAACTACAATTTCCTGCCACTGAGATGACATTCTGGAGGGAGAGAAATAGATGATAAATATTAAAGTGAAATAAATAGCCATCATCAGAAAATCTACAAACAATAAACGCTGGAGAGGGTGTGGAGAAAAGGGAACACTCTTGCACTGCTGGTGGGAATGTAAGTTGGTGCAGCCACTATGGAGAACAGTATGGAGGTTCCTTAAAAACCTAAAAGTAGAATTACCATATGACCCAGCAATCCTACTCTTGGGCATATACCCAGAGAAAATCATAATTCAAAAAGATACAAGCACCCCAATGTTCATTGCAGCACTATTTACAGCAGCCAGGGCATGGAAGCAACCTAAGTGTCCATCAACAGAGGAATGGATAAAGAAGATCTGGTACATATACATACAATGGGATATTGCTCAGCAATAAAAAAAAAATGCCATTTGCAGCAACATGGATGGACCTAGAGATTGTCATACTGAGTGAAGTAAGTCAGACACAGAAAGACAAATGTCATATGATATTGCTTATATGCGGAATCTAAAAAAAAGGGGGGTATAAATGAACTTATTTACAAAACAGAAATAGAGTCACAGATGGAGAAAACAAACTTATGGGTACCAGAGGATAAGGGTGTGGAGGGATGAATTGGGAGATTGGGACTGACATATACACACTACTATATATAAAATAGATAACTAATAATAACCTGCTGTATAGCACAGGGAACTCTACTCAATACACTGTAATGGCCTACATGAGAAAAGGATCTTTAAAAAAAAAGAGTGGATATATGTATATGAATAACTGATTCACTTTGCTGTATACCTGAAGCTAACACAACATTGTAAATCAACTATATGCCAATACAAATTTTTTTTTAAAAAGTGAAATATATGATAAAGTGTCTCAGAATGTGATACACAATATGTAAAAATAAAAAGAACAGGGAAATCCAGAGTTCCCAGTAGGGTGTGGATTGCATGTAAATAATGTGGACAGGGTAGGCCTTATTGACAAGATGACATTTGAGCAAAGACTTGAATGAGGTGAGGGAATTAGCCACCTGGATACTTGCAGAAAGAGAATTCTAGGCCCAGGTAGGAGGCAGTGCAAAGCCCTAAACAGTGTCAGAGGGAAACAGAGAGGCCAGGAGAGGGATGGAGGCTTATACAAACCAAATCCCTCTCCAAACTCTCCTAGCCAGTGGCCTCAGGTTCTTATTCAAATCTGTCTGCCTCCCAAACTCATCCTCTGTTGACCCTGCTTCTGACAGTGCGTAAAGGGGAGGAAAACCACCACACTTCCATCTTTCCAAAGACTAGTCCTTTCCCTTCTAACCACAAACCAGTGCAGTTTGATGAGAAAATTGTCTGGCTGCAACGCATGCTCACACTCACAGAGGTAAATATAGATTGTCTTTGCTATACCAGAATATACATAAATACAGTGAAGCAGATTGGAAAGCGGAGTTTGAAAAGTATCACCGGCAATCACATTGCATTTGTGGTATTATTTGTTCTGTTTTCCTAGAACACTCAGTAAATGGTAAATGGTTAAACGTGACTTCAGCAGGTCTCTAGGAAACCGAACAGCTTACCTGAGAGTCATTTTTACTGAAACAGTTGGAAGAACTGACTGGTCGTTTTGACATAGTGGAGACCAGCCTAACTCTCAGGACAATCCTCTTGGAGCACCCCAGCTCTGGCAGAATATTTGAAGTGACATATTTCATAATTGCTCCCAGTAAATAAATGTTTACTCCTTCTGTAGAAACCAATTTCAGTGCCTTTTACTGAAACTAGCAACACCTCAGCTTACTTGCTCAGAATTGTTCAAAAGATATACACGTTATTAAGTTTAATTAGAAATACATCGGTTGACCACCCTTATCCGAGTGGAATTTTTATACCAAAATGGACAGCTCCACATCCCCATGCATATCCCACCATCTGACTGTCTTGGACCTCTTTTTGACCATCTCTCATCCTTTTCTTTTTTTCCCCTAAAGAACTCTAGAATGCAATATCTCCTAAAGAACATCTGTAGAATTAGAAATGAATTAGAGGGAGGATGTCAGCAGCTCCTTGCAATGAGAATGACACTGAAAAGCATCTAGTTGTGATCCACATCTTATATAATAGATGCTGTGGATTTTTTAAATGAGATTCTTTTATGCATGAAGTGCAATTTTTGGAGTTCCTTAGAAAATAGGTACTGTGTACTTTAAAATTGCACTATGTAATCTATGGAACAAAGATAAAACCATCTAGTGTTTCCAAAGCATTGCTTCCCAGGGATGTTCAAATGTGCTAAAGATATGAACTCATTGATCATCCTACTCTCCTTTTAGTAGTAAGAGTCAGATATTATTGTCCTGATTTCATAGACAGGGACCCAGTGCCAACCTCTGGCTGTTCAGAGAGAGAGAGGTGTCTAGGGATTAAAGCTCTATCACCACACATGTTGATTTCCTTAGTTTTAAATAAAGGCTTGTCTCCTTTACATTTCAACACTGTAATTTCTTTTGTCTTTTGGAAAGCATACAAATACACACGTTTACACACACAATTTTTTCCTGACTGCAAAACAAAAATTTGCTGTGGAGGTCACTCTCGTGCTGAAACTTAAAACAGTTTTGTAAAAATGAATGAAGGTCATTTTTACCTTGAGCTTTGCAAAAAATTAAAAATTGATAATATCCAGTGCTGACAATGGTATAGGGAAATAGGTACTTCGATCCTTGGTTGATGTGAAGATGAATTGCCACAAAACTTTTGGAAGGTTAACTGGAAGTTTCTATTAAATGAATATATTACTATACTTTTGCTTTGAGGAATCTATTCTACAGAAATAAACGCACCAGATACATGCATAAACATGTTAATTTTAGCATTATTTATAGTGGCCAAAAGCAAACAAACAAACCAAGAGAGCATAGGAAAAATGCAGTTTCTCATCAATGGTTGAATGATTCAATACTTTCTAATTCTAATGAATCTAATGATTCATAGTTTCTAATTAAATAGAATTTTAATGTAACCATTAAAAGAACAAGTTAGTTCTATGAGCATTTACCTGGAGGGAAAGCCATGGAAACTAAATGAAAAGATCAAATTGAGGATAATATATATAACAATCTGCTTTTTAAACTGAAAAAAATACTCATATATAAGGAAATATGTATTTGTCTACATATTTACATGCATGGAGAAAACTACAGAAGGATAAACCCTAAATAGTTCATAATGACAAGCTTTGTGTATCCTTGTGCTGGTGGAGCTAAGAAGGAGAGGAAGAGTGAATGGGGGGAGCCAGGGAGATTTGGGATTTTATTTTGATCAACCTCTCTGCTTAAGCATGGACTACTTGTGAAGTTTAAAATAAATATCTCACAAAAAAAATTTTAACGAAGAAAGTCATGACACAGAATGATGAGGTAGAAGGATAGAGATCTGAGAGTCAGCCAGATGGCGTTGCCCCTGTTTTGCTACATGCTGCGGTGTAACCTCCAATACATCACTAACTCCTCTGATTATCCATTTCCTCACATGAAATGCAGATAATATGTAAAGCATAAGGCACATTGCAGGCAGGTAGTAGGCACAGAACACATGTTATCTATTACTACAGAAGAAGAAAGTTTTCCAGGTGGGAGTAGAAAGAAGCAGGAGATAAAGGTTGGGCAGAATGGGAAGTAGATTCTCCTGGGATCTCTAGGTCAATTCACAGAATTAGGACTTTGTTTCTACTGTCTCAAAACAGAGCCCTCTGGGACACACGGACGGACTCATTATTTGTGAATGACTGTGTTTCTCTCAGCAGCCTTAGGATCTCAGGCTGGAAGCTGAGAGGAACTGATGGATGTTACTTCTTTTTTTTTTTTTTTTTTGCGTACGCGGGCCTCTCACCGTTGTGGGGTCTCCCGTTGCGGAGCACAGGCTCCGGACGCGCAGGCTCAGCAGCCATGGCTCACGGGCCCAGCCGCTCCGCGGCACGTGGGATCTTCCCGGACCGGGGCACAAACCCGTGTCCTCTGCATCGACAGGCGGACTCTCAACCACTGCGCTACCAGGGAAGCCCTGGATGTTACTTCTGAAGGGTCACCTTTTCACCAACCATGAGAATCAAACGGCAAACTGTTAGTCTTTCTGGAAATCAAGACTTACACTGAAAGATTTTTGTCTCTAACTGGAAAGAAGGGACAGTCATGCTGCTTCTAGGATTACAATGCATGTCAGGAAGCAGAGAAAAGAGGGACAAGGGCTGGGGGGATGGGGAGATAGAAATTCTATGTGTCAGCCAACAGAAATGATTAAATTGGGCAAATATCCCTGTTAACCAGCTGTGAGTAAATTCCTGCTAGAAGGAATTTATTCCAGCCCTGATGGGTCTGCCTTCATGCCTTATAGTTTTATTCTTAAAAGCTACCAGTCTCAAGATAAAACCCAAGGCAGAGATAAAACCAAAGTTTTGGATAAAGAAAATGCAGTGGCCTCACTGCAGAAGTGAAAGGAACCAGCCTCGAAGAGTAAGCCAGTCCGAGTGAAGGTTACTAGAAGGTAATACGTCTAAGATTGTACCAGAAGCTAGAAGAGACAAGGAAGTATCTTTCTCTAAGACTTTCAGAGAGAGCATGGCCCTGCCAACACTTGATTTTGGACGTGTAGCCTCCAGAAATGCATGAGAATAAATTTCTGTTGTTATAAGCCACCCAGTTTGTGGTACTCTGTTAAGAGAGCCCTAAGAAACTCATATAGATTTTGGTGGGACTCCAGGGACTCAAAAACCCTAGATAAGGTGTCCTAATCCACTTGGGCTGCTACAACAGAATACCATAGACTAGGTGGCTTACGAATAACAAATTTATTTCTCATAGTTCTGGAGGTTGGGAAGTCCAAGATCAAGGAGCCAGTATTCCCAGCAGATTCGGTGTCTGGTGAGAGCCCACTTCCTCGTTCATAGAAAGCTGTCCTCTTGCTGTGTCCTCACATGACAGAAGGGGCCAGGAAGCTCTCTGGGGTCTCTTTTAAAAGGGCACTAATCCCACTCATGAGGGCTGCTGTATCATCATGACCTAATCTCCTCCCAAATGCTCCACCTTTAATATCATCACATTGGGCATTAGAATTTAGCATATTAACTTGAGGGGGACACAAATGTTCAGTCTAGAGCATATTGCCTCTCCTTTTGTGGTAAAATTTTAGGATTTATGTTTGGAGAGGCTGGTTATTGGTTTAAGAAAAACATCAAGATTCCACTGCTTATTCTAGCCAGAGCATGGACACCATCATTCTAAAACCCCCTGCACAGAGCAGGTAGGAGAGCGGACACTATCATATATTTAAATTCCTGTTTTGTTGATGCTAAGCTGTGGATGGTATGGAATAATTTTCAGTGCATTAACTTATACATTTATATATTTAAATATTGGAGATCACAAGATAAAATTGATTAAGGATCTGGTAATTCTCCCTAGTTGAACTTGGTGTCCTGTCCAATTCTGTTGACTTTCTTCTGGGTGAGCCATGGAGGTTTCTTGTCTGATGTGGTTCTATGATGGAAGGCATCTGGCTCATGTCAAGGCCTCTAATACTATTTTCAGATAGCTTTTAGTCTTGGGTTCAGCACATACTGAAAATACTTTTTATAAATAGTGTTTATGGAGACTATGCTTACCTTCAACGTGTTCTGTAAAATATGGCATCTTTCGCTAGTTGCTCATCTTGAGAATGGCATTTTTGTCTTTTCTTGAACTTTACAGTAGCATAAGTTTTGTGTTTTCTTTGCCTGCTGTGTTCTTTTCCACTAGTTGCCTTTAGATTCTCTTCCTTGACCAAATGCCTCGTGTAGCATCATGACACTTCCTGTGTGACACCACTAAACACCTTATAGCATCTTCAGCTCGATTCATATTCATATCTACTATACCTATAGTAAAAGACAGTCTGGCTTTATTAAGCCATCTTGCCATTCCCCACTGTAATAAATAAACAGAATAACTGTTTGTTCTTATTAAATTGTCAGATATTTTGACTGACCCTTATGCCACACATAGAGACTATTATATACTGCATTATTTGTCCATAAGATTAATGCTTTGAACTCCCTTAATTTCCCATGAAATAATGTTTCAGGTAAGCTGAAAACTCTTATTTATTGAAACAGAAATACCTGCAGACGTAAGCCTAACATGTGATCAACTGACAGGGCAGTAAAATGTAACAAAAAAACTTAATATCAACAGGGTTATCAGTCACCCTACATCATAGGGAAAATATGCCTATGCATTTATAACCTGTACCTGGAAAATTTTTTCAATAGCAAATTTCCATTTTCCACTTACTATATAAAATCCTGTTAGCATGTCCTTTTGCCAAGTAAAATTGAGTCATTATTACAAAGTGTTTGTAGTAAAAATGATTTGATGTTTGCAAGGAACAACATTCACGCTTTTTTTTTTAAGTCTTTATTGAATTTGTTACAATATTACTTCTGTTGTTTTGCTTTTTTGGCTGAGAGGCTTGTGGGATCTTAGCCCCCTACCAGGGATCAAACCTGCACCTCCTGCATTGGAAGGTGAAGTCTTCACCACTGGACTGCCAGGGAAGTCCCAACATTCAGGCTTTTAGAAAGCAGAGCTACTTAATGAAGTGGGTTTGTTTAAAATCTTTTTAGAATTTATAGTATACTCATAATACCTAAATGTTTAAAGCAATATAGGACAAGACAATGATTAAGGATCAGTATCAATTAGGGAACACTTCCTTAAACAGAATTGAAGCCAAATTTGACAGAAGTGACAAAGTAGTTTGGCAAAGAGGAGAGGAGAAGTCTAAGGAAAAAAGAGACCAGGATTTTCAGCTTAGTGATAATACATTAATAACTTGGGTAACTCACATAAACTATCTGAACCCAGCTTCCCCAGTGAAAAAAATGGATGGGTGGAGTTTATGACTTCTACAGTTTAAACCTGTTGATAGTTTATGGAGATGGACTGAAAAACAAAAGTGGCAAAAATGATTTTACTGGAGAAGTCATTACTATTCATTTTAACCTTTGTCTTGAAAATACAGGGAAAGATATACATTTTTACTGCTGATGATCAAATATTTAATTTAATAGTATTACAGTTGGTTTATTGTGACAATTTAGCTAAGCTATAATCTTTCCCATAATCTCCTCCCCTGAATTGTTCTAGTTGTATTTGAGTGTTTATTTCCTCACCCAAAAAAGAGAGAAATTTTATGTTTTCTTTCCAGTTCTATTAAAAAAAATGATTATAAAATAATGAGGGGTAGTGCTGGATCACCATTCTACCTTTTGGGGCATTTTCTTATACTTAATTCCAGTGACCTCCCTTACTGACAAAAAAATAAAGTGTCTCACATGGGCAGCACTGTTTTCTCCCCCTTCCATTCTGCTATGCAGTCCATGTGAGCTAAGAGTGACTTTGGAGGGATAAGTGGAAACACAGCCAACACAATGGAGGAGAGTAAGAGGCCAGAGTGTGAAGCAAGTTAGGTTGTTTCCAAGAACAGCTAAACCTGAAAATCACTCACATTTTCAATTGCATCTGCTTAATGAGCTGTTAAGCAGATAATATGGGGGAGGTGTCCCAATACTAGGTTAATCCTTTTCTCTCTTTATCTCTTCTTTTCCTTTTCAATATTTTCCATGGTTGGAGGAAATGTCTTGGTGGCTATAACTCCAAAATTCAAAATTCTGATAATCATGAATTTTTAATATTGCTTTTCACTTTTCTGTCTTTCTCTACTGAGCATGACAATATATTGAATCTTTTAAAGGACAGTCATGGAAATAACTCCTGAGTGGAAAAAAGAACTTTGGAATAGGAAATCTGGTTCATAGACTATGTCTGCCACATTTTCATGTGGGATGCTAAGTATGTCATTTAAATTCTTTGAGCTTAAATTTACTCATCTATGCATGGATGGTAATAATCCATACTTCATAGAGTTGATGTGGGAAATAACATGATGCCATATGTAATAGAAGAGACAGGCATTAAACTCAAAGTAGGTGCTCATCCGTGATGGCTGAATGTCCATCCCAGAGGTCACCTGCAGCTGTATTCTGCTATGTGCAATTGCAGTGGAAGATACATGAATTTCAGAGTAAGCAGTGCCAAGTCACTGATGTATTTCCAACATTTAAATAGAAATGCTAAGTGCTACCTTTAGCAGAGATTTATCAGAAATTGCAAATTTTGTTGTGGAATAAGAATCTGTGCCTATAACTTCAAGATGAAGTCTCCACGTCTGCTCTCCCTAAAGATACAAATATATTTGAGATATTATTGTTCTTCAAGGTCTCAAATGTACAAGTACACCCCAATTAATTCATTGCTTTAAAACCCTGGCATTTTAACTAGTCAATTCTCCTTTTAGTCTCTCATGACCTCAAAGGCACTGAAAGCCTGGATTACTGGAAAGCACTGATCTTTCTCTAGAAATACAACACTACAGCACCATCTGAGGAGGACTGCCTACGTGAGAGTTCTCAGGGCCCTAAGCTCTTGCCTCTCTGAGGTTCTCATGCAGCTCCCCTGAAGGCCTAGGGCCCCCATTTAGCACCTCCTCTGGGAGTCCTCTTCATTACCGTCTGCATTGCCTGACTCTTCTGGCTTTTCATCCCACCCCTGTGTTCCTATCCCCATATCCCAATACATCAGCCCATCAGACACAATAATGACTGCTAAGGGAAGACTGCAAGGGAAGGTGTTCACGCTCATCATCTGTGTGCTAGAAACCAAGTCAGGTATCCACCTATGTCATTTAATTTCAAGAGTTTAGATATTCATGGACTTCCTGGAAATATGGCTTTATGGCTGTCTAAGAGTGACTGTAAAATACAATTTTGGGCTCAGTGGGGTTGCTTCTGGTTGGGAGAACTTATATGCCACTTGGCATCTCATGGTAGTATGGAAAGATGCTGACTCCACCCAAGGGTGAGCTAGTGCTGGCTTACGTGGTGCCCACTCAAAATGTGGGTGTAGCCTTAAACGACTGAGCCCTCCCTGCCTCTGAATCTACCCACAGCTCCTCACTGCTGTCACTTGACGTGAAAGGTGAAAGGAAGGAATATGCCTAGTGTGGGTACGTAAGGGGAAGAGAATGTTAAATATGGCTTTAATATTGCCTTCTAAGAACTGCTCATAATTATTTAACATCTTCTCTTAGAAAGTGATTTCTACACACAGAACTGGTCTCTCTAATCCTGTTGCTTCTTGCTGTGTTGTCTATACCTCACTGACGATCTTAGCATCAGTGCTGCATCAATCCATCAGAACAGAACCATGACGGCTAATGGAGGAGAGCACAGGAGAGGATGACGGCATCAACACCAAAACCAAGTCACTTCCATTTGATACAGCCTCTTTCAAGGACTTCAGCACTTTCTGCATAGGTCACCTCGCTTGTCTTTACTGCATTCCCAGTGACAGGAGGACAACTACAATTATATAATTCTACCTTAAAAGGAATGCAGCCACAACGCAGAGACTGTGACTTGTTCAAAGTCAGTCAACTTCAGGAATAGAATCCACAGCTTCTGTTTATCGTTGGTGCATATTAAGGTACCTTCTGATGACACAATGAGGACTGTAAGCACTCATATTTAAGGAACAGGAGAACTGAAATAACTTCGATTCCACCCTGACTTGTGTCCAGCCTACAGTCACTTACTTCCCATGTCCTTCCATAACAAAACACAACTTGACCCTGATGATAAAGAACCTAATTATGCCGGGCTGGAAAGGATCCGTGGCTATAATCACATTGGAATAACCCAACTGGGAAAAGGACAGAAAAGCATGTAATAGAGGGCACTATATCAAACAAACAAATTGCAAATGTTTTTAACGATGATGAACTGAGGTCAATGATTTTCAAAGAAAAACACTGAACATGAGCTGCTCAATATATTGATGTCATTGAGACCAAAAGAAAAAAAAAATTCAGAAAATCCTAAAATGTTGTTTTATCTATATCATTAGTCACACTGAACTCTTAGCCTCCCCGAACTTCTGAATTCAGGCATCCCTATTGCCCCAAGAGTTAGATTAAGAATAAAGTGTGTTGTTAAAAGTATAGAAACATTCTAAATATTGGAGCTTACCCCTTTAAACATCAAAATGATTGTAAATATATATATTTTTTGGGGGGGGGGATGAAAACTTACCAAAAAGTACAATACAAAAGAGGACACAAAGCAGAATCTCACATCTTCTGGATGAAATTCTATCACTGTTACCAACATATATGACCCTGGCAACAGCAGACAGTGATGCCTTGAGGGGATGTTGCAGTGTGTAGAGTCACCTTCCTTTCTCTGAAATGTCCCAGACTGGAGTGTTTTTAAGTTATTAAATGTGCTTTTTAAATTTCTCCTGCTTGCTCCTGTGCTGTCATTTCATATCACAACCGTCTTGCTACTGTCATCACCTGAATCTAATAATCCCAATCTCTACCTCATCCGCATGCTACCCACCACTACTTCTTGAAAAGTATATGAGCTTTCGGGTGTAAATAATTGGTAGCATAGACAGACGAGAAGACGCTTTATAAAGGCAGCATCCTAAGAATGTGGTTCTTAACATTTGCAAACCATGGAAACATGGGAGAAGCTAAAAAAAGTTGTAAACACTCTCCCCACATTTACATCTGCATGTGATCTGTCAGCAGAGTTTGTGAAATATATCCACAGAAACAGAGTGCATAAACCCAACCTGGAAACATGAACATTTTCTTAAGCACTTTGTGGGGATTTTTCCACCAAAGGGTGCTCCTACTTACCTATGCTTCTCTGGGCATCAAAATATTTCCTACCTTTAATAATCAGTTTAGACATCACTGGTGGTAGGAAGCAATCAACAAATACCTGTTAAATGAATATTCATCTATAATATTAAGATTAAAATTACTTGATATGAAAAGTTAACATGAGATGTTATAAATGCAATAAAAGAATTGGGCATGTCTGAGCCCGCACAATAGAATGAAAAAAATACACAGCTGACCCAATCATAAACACTTATAAAATAATTGATAGCTATTATGTATGATTTCTGAATTGAATTTTAATTCTATTTGTGGTGAAGGGCTATTGTGATTTGCTCTGGAGTCCTTTCTTCATTCCTCATTCAGATTTGTCTTCCTCCTTCTATCCATGCTTTTTTGGAGTGACTATTTCCTCCTGCAGAGACAATATTGCTTTTACCTGGGACTCACAGTTCTCTGAATCTCCAATTGCTCAGAGGTCAGAGTTAAGTTATAATCTTTGTTACCTACATTTCTAAGATCTAATTGATGAGGCCAAGTGAATGACTTGGAGGGGCTGTCTCAAGGCTTACCAAGGAGTAGGAGAACATGGTGGGCATAATCCAATATGACTGAGGGCAATACAAGTGTTAAGTTGCCTGAAACTTCATTGGCTACAGCAAGTCACAAGACAGTGCCCAAATTCAAAAAGGGTGAATATTGCAGTCCCACCACATTCTAGGAAGTAAGAGGGCTGGATGATTTGTGAACAGCACAGAAGACCTTAACACAGCTTGGATGCATGGATGTTCTAATTCCCATTGTGGTTACTCACAGACACTTTTTTTTTTTTGCAGTATGTGGGCCTCTCACTGTTGTGGCCTCTCCCACTGCGGAGCACAGGCTCCGGACGCGCAGGCTCAGTGGCCATGGCTCACGGGCCCAGCCGCTCCGCGGCATGTGGGATCTTCCCGGACCAGGGCACGAACCCATGTCCCCTGCATCGGCAGGCGGACTCTCAACCACTGCGCCACCAGGGAAGCCCACTCACAGACCTTTGATTTTTACACTATTTCCTAGATAGAAGAGGTTGCTGGAAAATTGATTTTTGAATAATTAGGTGTTTGTGTGCTTGCTCAAAGGGGTCCTGGAGATATCATCTTTGTCATCAGATGTGCTTTTGAAACATTTCACCTGGACATCATAACTGTTTAGGGTCTAACTCCCTCACTTGACAGTTTGTTAAGTCCTATGAATAAATTTTCCCCTTTAACTTTTTCCACATGACAGAAGAGATCATAAATTTTTTTCTTTCTTTTTCCACTCTGCCTAAGAATGTGGTGTCTTGGCGATTTTACTGACTACTTTGTGGAGGTTTTCTGATCCTGTAGTTGCGTCTTTCTTAAGGAGCTTGGTGGTTATTTGGGGAAGTAATTGGAGGCTTAGGAGACTTTTCTAATGGATGAACCTACGTGGATGACTTGGCGGGGCTGTCTCAAGGCTTACCAATGTGTAGGAGGAGATGGTAGGCATAATCCAATATGACTCAGGGCAATACAAGTATAAGTTGTCTGAAGAGCATTTAAAAACAATGATAAAACCAACAAAAATTCTGTCTGTTTTTTACTCTCAGAGCTCACTAGCAAATCTAAACAAAGTCAGTGAAAGCAATATTCTTTTGGACTAGACCCCTTCCACTGCCACACTTCCCCCATATTCCCCCATATGATAATTTAAGTATCAACTTCAGCAACAGTACTGCTTAAAATTTTTGCCTTAATGCTTTCTCACCATTAAGTTTAATATTAACTGTAGGTTTTTAGTTGTTACTAATTTAGGTAATTTCTCTCTATTCCTAGTTTGCTGAGTATTTTTACCATGAATTGGTATCAATGCTTTTCATGCTTTTATTATTATAATGAATGATTTTTCTACTTTAGCCTATTGATGTGATGCATTAATTTTTGTACTTTTTAGATGTGACTAACATTTAACTCAGTTGACTTTGAGTAAAGCAGATTATTCTTCACAGTGTTGGTAGGCCTCACCCAAACAGTTGAAGGTCCTAAGAGAAAAGACTGAGGTCCAGAGAAGAGGAAGGAATTTAGCCTCCAGACTGCCTCTGGACTCAGAACTGTAACAGCACTCCAGCCTACCACTCTGCCATGCTAATTTTGGACTTGTAAGCCCCTATAATCATGTGAGCTAATGTCTTAAAATAAATACCTCCCTCTCTCTCTCTCTCCTGTTAGCTCTGTTTGTCTGGAGAACCCTAACTAATACCGATGGATTTGAATAGGCTGAAAATAAGATTACCAGTTCAAAGTTACTGTAATAATTCAGGAAATAATGAGGGCTGGATTATAACCATGGTAGTGAGGCTAGAGAACAACAAATAATTTGTAGAGATACATTGAGGTAGAACTGATAGCTCTTCCTGACATTTTGGCTGTGAGAGCATGAAGGAGATAAAATACTTGAATAATTCTATTATTTGTTTGGGGACTGGTAGTATCTCTAAATGAAATAAAGATAAATGGAGGAGAAGGATAGCTTGGAGGGAGGAAAAAAAACACAAATGCTTTTCAGTTATTTTAAGTTTGAGCTCCCTGTGTAATATCTAGGAAGATATCCTGTAGGAAGATAGGAAGTTTTAGGTTACTTTTAGAAGTATCATTGCCTGGTGATGGTTGAAATTATAGATGAGAATGAGATGACTCAGGAAAACAGACTAAGTGAGAGTAGGATGGGGGCCTGGAGCTTGGAGAATCCATTTTACTTGGCAGAAGTAGAGGAATAATTTCTATTAAGTTTCTGGGCCATGCATTCTATTGCATTGAGATACTTCTCTAGGTATGTTGAGCTGCACATTCCTTGCTCTGTCTTTCTACAAGGACCATGAAGCAAGTGTTGGACAGCCTCTGCATTAGGCTTCAGGAAACTGTCTATCCCATGACAGTCGTTTGTGAATAGTTACTAACAAAATCAACCCTTGTGCCACCTTGAAAAAGCACTGAGGAAACAATCATAAAGTAAGCACTATTTGTTTTTGTTTCTTTCATACTAGGAAAGCTTTAACTTACAGGCTCCATCAATGCATTGTGACTCCACTGCAATTTGTGCTTTGCCCAATTTTAGTGAGATATAATGGCCATCTTTGACATCGTGGTTGTTCATAGAAAGAATCTCCCACTAATAAAGCGTTTTAATGGGAGGAGACTGAGGCACATGGCTGCAAGGACACACATTGTTGTGTGTGATTGAAGATGAATGAGGAGGGAGAGGTTTAAGTGAGAATACAATTCATAAAACTTAGCTTCTGGGTAGATAACGCTCATCACATGCCTCAAGATAGTTCCTTGAGGGAGGTCAGAGTGTATGTGACTTCAGTCTTTCTTCAGCTCGGTGTCGATCTAGTTCACTGTCAGGACTATATTCTTGTCGGCAAGCACAAGATGAAAGACTCTCAGAACAGCTTTTATTTCATAGATGCTCATGTCACATAAAATCTCAAACTGACCCAATGTACTCAACAAAGTCATTTATTACCTAAAATGTACTTGTACTGCCTGAAACATAACAAATAAAGCCTGAACATGCCCTAGAAAAATCAGAGTAGCTTAGATCAGGACTAACTGGCTCCAAGGACTTCTTAGTATATTCAACAAGAAGACTTCAACAAACACCTGTACATTCTGAGAAAGAGAGAGGAGAGAGAAAAGGTGACAGAGAGAAGAGTTTTTCAAGAGTTTTTCTTCACTTAGAAAAATTATTACTAATACTTTTATGAAAACTATGAAAAAATTAAAAATAATTGTAAAAACTTAAAAGCCAAAGAACATTACAATATTTATAAAGCTATAACGAATATGTAACTGTCATAAAGATTTTTCTGTATGTCACTTAACATTTTTTAAATCAATAAACAGATAGTTTACTAATCATATTAATAAAAATGATGGGTCAAAGAATCAGTAATTCAGCCAATCTGGCAAATATGGATGAAAATGAAAGGAGGCCTTTTTTCCCCCTCCCTCTCATACCCTAACAGGTTTTTTTCTTTTTTAACATCTTTATCGGAGTATAATTGCTTGACACTGGTGTGTCTGCCTTATAACAAAGTGAATCAGTTATACATATACATACATCCCCATATCTCCTCCCTCTTGTGTCTCCCTCCCACCTTCCCTATCCCTCCCCTCTAGGTGGACACAAAGCACCGAGCTGATCTCCCTGTGCTATGGGGCTGCTTCCCACTAGCTATCTATTATACATTTCGTAGTGCATATATGTCAATGCTGCTCTGTCACTTGGTCCGAGCTTACCCTTCCCCCTCCCCGTGTCCTCAAGGCCATTCTCTACATCTGCGTCTTTATTCCTGTCTTGCCCCTAGGTTCATCAGACCATTTATTTTTTTAGATTCCATAAACATGTGTTAGCATACGGTATTTGTTTTTCTCTTTCTGACTTACTTCACTCTGTATGACAGACTCTAGGTCCATCCACCTCACTACAAATAACTCAATTTCATTTCATTTTATGGCAGAGTAATATCCCATTGTATATATGTGCCACATCTTCTTTATCCATTCATCTGTCAATGGACACTTAGGTTACTTCCATGTCCTGGCTATTGTGAATAGTGCTGCAAAGAACATTGTAGTACATGACTCTTTGAATTATTCTTTTCTCAAGGTAGATGCCCAGTAGTGGGATTGCTGGGTCATATGCTAGTCCTATTTTCAGTTTTTTAAGGAACCTCCGTACTGTTCTCCATAGTGGCTGTATCAATTTACATTCCCACCAACAGTGCAAGAGGATTCCCTTTTCTCCAAACACTCTCAAGCATTTATTGTTTGTAGATTTTTTAATGATGGTCATTCTGACCAGTGTGAGGTGATACCTCATTGTAGTTTGATTTGCATTTCTCAAATGATTAGTGATGTTGAGCATTCTTTCATGTGTTTGTTGGCAATCTGTATATCTTCTTTGGAGAAATGTCTATTTAGGTCTTCTGCCCATTTTTGGATTGGGTTGTTTTTTTTTTGGATATTGAACTGAATGGGCTGCTTACATATTTTGGAGATTAATCCTTTGTCAGTTGCTTCATTTGCAAATATTTTCTCCCATTCTGAGGGTTGTCTTTTCATCTTGTTTATGGTTTCCTTTGCTATGCAAAAGCTTTTAAGTTTCATTAGGTCCCATTTGTTTATTTTTGTTTTTATTTCCATTTCTCTAGGAGGTGGGTCAAAAAGGATCTTGCTGTGATTTATGTCATACAGTGTTCTGCCTCTGTTTCCCTCTAAGAGTTTTATAGTTTCTGGCCTTACATTTAGGTCTTTAATCCATTTTGAGTTTATTTTTGTGTATGGTGTTATGGAGTACTCTAATTTCATTCTTTTACATGTAGCTGTCCAGCTTTCCCAGCACCACTTATTGAAGAGGCTGTCTTTTCTCCATTGTATATTCTTGCCTCCTTTATCAAAGTTAAGGTGACCATAGGTGTGTGGGTTTATCTCTGGGCTTTCTATCCTGTTCCATTGATCTGTATTTCTGTTTTTGTGCCAGTACCATACTGTCTTGATTACTGTAGCTTTGTAGTATAGTCTGAAGTCAGGGAGCCTGATTCCTCTAGCTCCGTTTTTAGTTCTCAAGATTGCTTTGGCTATTCGGGGTCTTTTGTGTTTACATACAAATTGTAAAATTTTTTGTTCTAGTTCTGTAAAAAATGCCATTGGTAGTTTGATAGGGATTGCATTGAATCTGTAGATTGCTTTGGGTAGTATAGTCATTTTCACAACGTTGATTCTTCCAATCAAAGAGCATGGTATATCTCTCCATCTGTCTCTATCGTCCTTAATTTCTTTTATCAGTGTCTTAGAGTTTTTTGCATACAGGTCTTTTGTCACCTTAGATAGCTTTATTCCTACGTATTTTATTCTTTTTGTTGCAATGGTAAATGGGAGTATTTCCTTAATTTATCTTTCAGATTTTTCATCATTAGTGTATAGGAATGCCAGAGATTTCTGTGCATTAATTTTTTATCCTGCTACTTTACCAAATTCACTGATTAGCTCTACTAGTTTTCTGGTAGCATCTTTGAGATTCTCTATGTATAGTATCATGTCACCTGCAAACAGTGACAGTTTTACTTCTTTTCTGATTTGGATTCCTTTTATTTCTTTTTCTTCTCCAATTGCTGTGGGTAAAACTTCCAAAACTATGTTGAATTAACAGTGGTGAGAGTAGGCAACCTTGTCTTATTCCTGATCTTAGTGGAAATGGTTTCAGTTTTTCACCACTGAGAACAATGTTGGCTGCGGTTTGTCATATATGGCCTTTATTATGTTGAGGTAGGTTCCCTCTATGCCTACTTTCTGGAAAGCTTTTATCATAAATAGGTGTTGAATTTTGTCCAAAGCGTTTTTTGCATCTGTTGAGATGATCATATAGTATTTATCCTTCAATTTGTTAATTTGGTGTATCCCGTTGATTTGCATGTATTTAATAATCCTTGCATTCCTCGGATAAACCCCACCTCATCATGGTGTATGATCCTTTTAATGTGCTGTTGGATTCTGTTTGCTAGTATTTTGTTGAGGATTTTTGCATCTATGTTCATCAGTGATATTGGCCTGTAGTTTTCTTCTTTTGTGACATCTTTGTCTGGTTTTGGTATCAGGGTGATGGTTGCCTCATGGAATGAGTTTGACAGTGTTCCTCCCACTGCTATATTTTACAAGAGTTTGAGAAGGATAGGTATTAGCTCTTCTCTAAATGTTTGACAGAATTCACCTGGGAAAACATCTGGTCCTGGGCTCTTGTTTGTTTGGAAGATTTTTAGTCACAGTTTCAATTTCAGTGCTTGTGATTCGTCTGTTTACATTTTCTATTTCTTCCTGGTTCAGTCTTGGAAGGTTGTGCTTTTCTAAGAATATGTCCATTTCTTCCAGATTGTCCATTTTATTGGCATAGAGTTGCTTGTAGTAATCTCTCATGATCCTTTGTATTTCTGTAGTGTCAGTTGTTACTTCTCTTTCATTTCTAATTCTGTTGATTTGAGTCTTCTCCTTTTTTTTCTTGATGAGTCTGTCTATGGTTTATCAATTTTGTTTATCTTCTCGAAGAACCAGCTTTTAGTTTTACTGATGTTTGCTATTGTTTCCTTCATTTCTTTTTCATTTATTTCTGATCTGATCTTTATGATTTCTTTCCTTCTGCTAAATTTGGGGGGTTTTGTTCTTCTTTCTCTAATTGCTTTAGGTGTAAAGTTAGGTTGTTTATTTGAGATTTTTCCTTTTTTCTTGAGGTAGGATTGTATTGCTATAAACTTCCCTCTTAGAATTTCTTTTGCCACATCCCATAGGTTTTGAGTCGTCATGTTTTCATTGTCATTTGTTTCTAGGTATTTCTTGATTTCTTCAATGATCTCTTAGTTATTTAGTAGCATATTGTTTAGCCTCCATGTGTTTGTATTTTTTACAGTTTTTTTCTCCTGTAATTAATATCTAGTTCATAGCGTTGTGGTTGGAAACGATACTTGATATGATTTCAGTTTTCTTAAATTTACCAAGGCTTTATTTGTGACCCAAGATATGGTCTATCCTGGAGAATCTTCCATGAGCACTTGAGAAGAAAGTGTATTCTGATGTTTTTGGATGGAATGTCCTATAAATACCAATTAAATCCATCTTGTTTAATGTGTCATTTAAAGCTTGTGTTTCCTTATTTATTTTCATTTTGGATGATCTGTCCATAGGTGAAAGTGGGGTGTTAAAGTCCCCTACTATTATTGTGTTACTCTCGATTTCACCTTTTATGGCTGTTAACATTTGCCTTATGTATTGAGGTGCTCCTGTGTTGAGTGCATAAATATTTACCATTGTTATATCTTCTTTTTGGATTGATCCCTTGATCATTAAGTAGTGTCCTTCTTTGTCTCTTGTAACATTCTTTATTTTAAAGTCTATTTTGTCTGATATGAGAATTGCTACTCCAGCTTTCTTTTGAATTCCATTTGCATGGAATATCTTTTTCCATCCCCTCACTTTCAGTCTGTATGTGTCTCTAGGTCTGAAGTGGGTCTCTTGTAGACAGCATATATACAGGTTTTGCTTTTGTACCCATTCAGACAGTCTATGTCTTTTGATTGGAGCATTTAATCCATTTAAGTTTAAGGTAATTATCCATACGTATGTTCCTATTACCATTTTCTTCATTGTTTTGGGTTTGTTATTGTTGGTCTTTTCCTTCTCTTGTCTTTCCTGCCTAGAGAAGTTCCTTTAGCATTTATTGTAAAGCTGGTTTGGTGGTGCTGAATTCTCTTTACTTTTGCTTGTCTGTAAAGGTTTTCATTTCTCCATCACATCTGAATGAGATCCTTGCTGTGTAGAGAATTCTTGGTTGTAGGTTTTTCCCTTTCATCGCTTTAAATATGTCCAGCCACTGCCTTCTGACTTGCAGAGTTTCTGCTGAAAGATCAGCTGTTACCCTTTTGGGGATTCCCTTTTATGTTATTTGTTGCTTTTCCCTTGCTGCTTTTAATATTTTTTCTTTTTATTCAATTTTTGATAGTTTGATTAATATATGTCTCAGTGTGTTTCTCTTTGGGCTTATCCTGTGTCGTACTCTCTGTGCTTCCTGGACTTGATTGACTATTTCCTATCTTATGTTAAGGAAGTTTTTGACTGTAATCTCTTCAAATATTTTCTCAGACCCTTTATTTTTCTCTTCTTCTTCTGGGACCCCTACAATTCGAATATTTGTGCATTTAATGTTGTCCTAGAGGTCTCTGAGACTGTCCTCAATTCTTTTCATTCTTTTTTCTTTATTCTGCTCCCTGGCAGTTATTTCCACCATTTTGTCTTCCAGCTCACTTATCTGTTCTTCTGCCTCAGTTATTCTGCTATTGATTCCTTCTAGAGTATTTTTAATTTCAGTTATTGTGATGTTCATCCCTGTTTGTTTGCTCTTTAGTTCTTCTATATCCTTGTTAAATGTTTCTTGTATTTTCTCCATTCTGTTTCCAAGATTTTGGATCATCTTTACTGTCATTACTCTGAATTCTTTTTCAGGTACGTTGCCTATTTTGTCTTCATTTATTTGGTCTTGTAGGTTTTTACCTTGCTCTTTTGTCTGTAACACATTTGTCTTTTTTTTTTTTTTTTTAAATGGGTGATGCTGTATTCCTCTTTTACTTGTTGTTTGGCCTGAGATGTCCAGCACTGTAGTTTGCAGGCAGTTGGATAGAGCTGGGTGTTGGTGCTGAGATGAGGACCTCCTGGAAGTCTCACTCCGATTAATATTCCCTGGGGTCTGAGGTTGTCTGTTAGTCTAGCTGTTTGGACTCGGAGCTCCCACCACAGGATCTCAGGACTTATGTCCGGCCTGGGAAATAAAATCCCACAAACTGGTTGCTGGGGGTTCCTCCTATCCCCTTAGGTGTCCATTGTCCCCCACTGGTGCCTGGTAGGTGCCCTAGTTGTGTGGAGACATGAATTCCATGTCCTCCTAGTCTGCCATCTTGACTCCACCCTTGTCACTTAATTTTTAATTGAAGTATTTTAACACAAATTATTGATAGCATAAAGTTTTAGTCATAAATATGTCAATTTGCATCCCCCAAATGAGTATTTCTTAACATACCCAGAATACCATTATCACACTTAACAAAATCATAATTTATTTCTACCATCTTATTCCCAGTTCATATTTGATTTCAGATTTCATATTCTCCCATTTTTCTCCAAATTTATTTAATAGCTGCTTTCTTTAGACCAGAATCCAATTAAGTACCAAGAGGTACATTTAGCTGTTATCTTTTGACATTAAAGTTTTTAAAAATTTTCCAATGATATTAAGAAGTTATTCCCAAATAATATGAAGAAGTAATGGTCTCCAAAAAGAAAAGACTGACTTCCTACAAAAGTTTAAAAGTGACTCTGTGTGAACATTCTTTGGGACCATTAATACATGGATTTGTACAATTGTTTCCAAACCTGGTTTGTCATCACCAGCACCTGAGAAGGTTTGGAAAACTATAGATTCAGGGCTCCAGGACAGATCTACTGAATTAGAATCTCCATGTTAAGCAACCTGTCCATTTAGGGAAAATATTAGTCTAACTCATTTGACAGAACCAATTCCAGCATGGACTCTTTGTATTATATTTAGGGTTGTAATTCCATTACCAATTACAACTTCCTAATATTTGGTGAACTTTTGTTTATGACATTTTCATAGCCACAGAATATTTGATAAGGAAACAAAGATTAAAATCCAGGGTCTTGTCCAATTGGAATTACCATATTGTTAACTAGAGGAATTTCATATAATATTTTCTATGGGGCGTTGAAATTAATATTGTCACAGTGAAATTTTATTATACTGACTTTATTTCTAAAGGTCATAATGGTTATGTGTTAGAAGTTGGGAATCAGTAAAATAATTTATGATGAAAACATTTGTATAATCCTTTAGAATAAATATAGCTACAATATATGATTACCTGTTCCTCTGCAGTACCATGAAAAATTAATTCAGGTCCTTCATTCTCTAAACTCTTGAAACATTTGACTTTTAGTATGTTTTGATGAATGTCTTGGGAATTTGTGTCTCTTGTTATAGGGACAACTCTGTTGCTATTCTTCTAGTGTTTTTCTAGAGATCCATTGATTTATCAATTACAGGTATTATATTTTTCCATTCTATTGCATACAGAGAATATTGATTTATAATGTTCTAATAAAAATGATTAATTTTACCACTACTCCAATACTTCTAGTACTTAACTATTTAATTCTACTTACCTCCTTCCTGCTTTTGTGTTACTGTTGCCATTCATTTTAGTTCAACACGTACTTTAAACTCCACCACACATCATAGTTACTTTTAAAATTCAATATTCATTTATATTTACTCACATAGTTACCCTGTCTTCATTTGTTCTGGTATTTCCATCGTTCCATCTTGGGATCATTTTTCTTTTGCCTGAAGAATTCCCATACTGTTTTTTATCCTATTTATCCCCTGCAATGAATTTTCTCAGTTTTTATTTGTCTAAAGTTTGATGTTTTTCACCTTTATTTTAAAATAAAATTTTGCTTGTTATGGAATTCTATGTTGGCAATTAATTTCTTTTAGCACATGAAGATGTATTCTGGTGTCCATCATCTCTTTTGAGGCATCAGCTATCAGTCTTATTTTTGTTTCTTTGAAAATAATGTGTATTTCTTAAATTCAGTTTTTGGAAAATTCTCTTTCCTGTCAATCTAGGACTTCAGTTATAGATATAATTAATGTTTTAAGTAAGTTATATAAGTATCTTACATTCTTAACCGTTTTTTCAATTATTTTTTTCTCTGTGTATTTTATTTATGTATTTTTCTATTGACCTTTCAGTTCACTAATTGTTTCCATTTCTAATGTGATATTGGACACATCCATTGATTTATCAATTTCAGATATTCTCCCATTCTACAGAATTCATTAAATATTTTTTTCTTCCTTATTCCTTTGTTTCTTTTTTTCTTCTTTCCTTCCCTCCCTTCCTTTTTTTTCTTTTATTATTTATAATTCTCTGGAGAAATTTTCTGTCCTCTACTCTCCTATGTCCATCTTTTCTTCTTGAACATATTACACAAAGTTTTAAAAAGTCCTTGTTTGCTAACTTCATGAATTAGCTAACTCCATGAAAATGAATTGTGCCTGTGTTTTTATGGACACACTTATCTCAAATATTGTTTAACTCTTTTCCATAGGAGTCCTAATCACTAAGTAATTTTTCAAAAGCCTTGAAAACAGAGAGTAAATAAAAACAAGATGTTTAATTGTCTTAAAAAATATAGTTTGATATACAAAACCTATACAGTAGGGAAGAAATGCAGCCTTCAGTTGAAGTTACTAAATTACATGCTACTCTCTCCCAGGCAGAATTGATTACTATTTTAAAGATTGATGAAGTTTTATGAATTTTCAGTATCACAAGGAGAGTGGCTCTGGTGTTCTCTTATCCACAAGTATCTCACCTGAAAAGTAGTGGTGGGACATTCCCAGCAGAGAGCACACAAGCCACAAGTACTGAGCCCTCTTAGCTTCAGTTTTCTCAGTGTTAAAATGAGAGTAATAATCCTGCACTAGAACTGAAAAAGTCTAGACAAATGGAACGGGTAATTGCTAGTAAGCTACTTAGCCAAAGAGCATCACTGTCTGTGCAATGAAACAGTGTGGCTGAAGTAATATCATTAAAGACGTGTTGCTAAGATTATTCCAGGTGCCAAATACCAACAAAAATATTTTTTCAGTGAATCTCAGTATTATGCCCTGAAAGAGAGCTTGAAAATAACTTATCATCTTTTGAAAGGATTATTTGAATACTTACAATCCTTTCCCTTGTCAGTTAGGGGTAATATTTTTTCATGACGTATAAGGAAGTCCTCACAAGTTCAAAAATGACTGTAGCAACACATGTTTAAATGGGCGTGTAAAAGTATGTGCTGTTCTCTGAACGGTAAACTCAAATATTAGGGTGAGTTTGTTTTGCCTCCTGGGTCAGTGTAATTGCCTATTGATTCTTAGAAGCCCCCTCCCCCAAAAAGAGTGACATTCACTACCTTTGCTCTTCAATTTCTGAACAGAATTATAGCTTAAATGGAAAAAATGACTTCGTTTTTCAGTTAGCACCTTTCAGAGACAGGGCCAAGACATTTCCTAATTACTTGTGCATAACTGGTACTCAGTAAACATTTTTGGATGAAAAGCTTAACCCTGTGTAAATAGTTCCCGCTTCATCAGACAGATTTGTATTGCATTCCTGATCAAGCATCTGATAGTCAATATTTGCATTTATATCTTCTTACTTTCCACCACTGATTTTACTAGCTTAACCAAATCATTAATAAATAAGGGAATTCCCAAAAGTCTTGCCATACCTAAAATACTTTTGAGTTGTATCAATATTATGTAAATCATTGACAAGTCCAGTTAATCCCATTATAACTCATGACATGTCCGTGTAGCCACTGCCATTTCTGTAGTACTTGGTTGGCATAGTTTCAAGCAAAGATGGTAAAAATCAAATCTGCTTGGGACAGCAAGCATTAATTCAGGGTTTCCTCATCTCTGTTTATCTACTCAGCTCATAGACCAGGTTCTGAGTAGACAAGTAGGTGAAGAAGACCCTCATTCATCTCTTTGTCCCAAACCCAGTTTTATGGACGTTTATGAAAAAGCAATTAATTATCAAGCCCTGCGTAGGACTATACACCAACGCCTGTGCTCAGGAGTATGTTTAAAAGATGCATGGAAATAAATCAATCACGTCTATTCGTACAGACATATCTCCTTGAGAAGGGCATGAACATAATTCGTGCAAGCTCTTATGCATGCGCTGCGCACAGCTGCCATTAACGCTTCGCGGCTGCTCTCACCATCACGTGTGTGCTGATACTGTTCAGCTAACCCACATCTATTTAGTTCCTTTTCATGTTTCTCCCTCTAACCATAATTACCTCCTAACTATCTTGTCCTGCTTCCTGGATTATCTCGCTTCAATTTATCCTCCCGAAGGCTGTCGGAAGGAATTTTCCAAACTGTCAATCTGATCATGTCACTTCCAATTAGAATCCTTCAATGGCTGTCCATTTGCCCTCAGGATAAAACCCAAACTCCTTTGCATGATCTGCTGCCTGTCTATTTCTCTGGTCTCATCTCAGTCTCTCGCTTACTGTAACTAAACTACAGTATTTGCAACACCTTACCTGGTCCACACACTCCTTAGTGCCTCTGCCATGTTCCTCCCTCAGTCAAAATCATTCTCCTCTTTCTCCACATATTATCTGGCGAATTCTTCATAGTTACCTCGTACCAGAGATCTTCCCTGCTGGCCTCCTCCAGCTCTCGAAGGGATCCTAAAGTACCAGCTCTTACCTCCCAGGTCACAAATCCTGTAATGAAATGATCAATGGGCTTCCCTGGTGGCACCGTGGTTAAGAATCCACCTGCCAATGCAGGAGACATGGGTTCGAGCCCTGGTCTGGGAAGAGCCCACATGCCGCAGAGCAACTAAGCCCGTGAGCCACAACTACTGAGCCTACGCTCTAGAGCCCGCAAGCCACAAGTACTGAGCCCGTGTGCCACAAGTACTGAAGCCCGTGTGCCTAGAGCCCGTGCTCCACAAGAGAAGCCACCACAGTGAGAAGCCCGCGCACCGCAGTGAAGAGTAGCCTCCACCCGCCGCTAGTAGAGAAAGCCCGTGGGCAGCAACGAAGACCCAAGGCAGCCAAAAATAAATAAGTTAATTAATTTTTTAAATAAAAGAAATGATCAGTGTTCATCTCTGAACCTCCCGTTAAATTTTCAGATGCCCGAGGGCAGGTAGGGTTTTCTAATTCCAATGTCTATTACAGACCTGGCACATAGCAAGTGTTTAATAGATTATAAATTAACAAACATTCAAAGTGCTGAGCCCAAATTGCACAACTGCATATCTGAGAAGTACCCAAGCAAAAGGTAAAATATTCTCTCTCTGGAGTCCTTAACACTCAAAGCCTAAAACAGCCGATAGTTATTCATCTCCTGTTCCACGTGGTTTCTATATTCGCGGGCAGGGTGGACAGACACAGTACTTATCACCAGTTTATCTGTTAGATCCTTACCCTGCAACTTAAATAGTGTTCAGATCAACTTGGTTTCCTGCCTGTATTGTTTTACACAAGAAAGTACACACACATAAAGTGTGGGCACGACCCATAAATAGTGTGCATTACCAAATAGCCTTTTACATTAAAGAAAAGATCACATTCTTTTCAAAGGTCATGATTATAAGAGCAGTGTTCTAGTTTTCAGGCACTTAACATTATCCATTTAGTTGAATTAGATTCTTTTTGGTGACTCAGATTGGGAGTCTTAATTTTAACTGTTTGCTTAATAGTGTCAGTGCTTCAGTGGTCTCAGCCTGACTTGGGGGTTAATACCTGGACTAAGCAGGTGACTGAATAACACAGTTGGCAGCCACCACCTCCTGACTCCTGAGGCACCACTAGGGACACACAGGTAGCATTTATGGAAGCTGTCTCTGACTTGTCTTCACAGCTGCAGGCAGATCCAAAACAAATACACAGAAACTACAACTCAGCGGGAGTCTGGACACCAAAGGGGAAGAGGGCAAGGGCCAGTGCTTTGTGCTAGTGACAGTCACACGCCGGAAGTCCTGAGCAACACAGGGCTACGTGATGGCGGAAGTCAGTTGCTCAATAGACACAAGGGCTTGTTAGCCAGTATGTGTGCTTCCTAGAGGGCTGGATCTGTACTATTCCTTTAAGAGTCTGTGGCCTTAAAGATCAGGTATTGGGATTAGACCCAATTTTGTCCTTAAAGAGATACGTGAACATTTTCCAGATGCAGAATGGAGCAATGGTGTGATTCGTTCCCTCTGACTTTGCTGATTACAGTGGACTCACATTTCCCCCCATCTCAGACAATGCAAGGCTAACTTTGAGTTGTACTTCCTGCTCTTTGTCTCCAAAGATTAGGAAACACATAGTGTGCACCAGAAATCAAGCTGATTATTTTCTAGGCAATACTAAGAGAGATCCAGAGTTCTCAGTTTTACATCCAAGAATATCCTTTGCATCTCTACTATTCAAAATAAATGACTTCTCCTCCTGGGGCAAATCCTGTTTCTAGTTTTCTAACTACCGCAAGGTAAACCTTTCTCCCTGGTAGAAACTAAATAAGAGATGTGGCTCCCAAGGAAGTTTGCTTAGAGATTAAAGATAAAGATGCGCTAACAGTCACGTTTCTCCAAAATGGAGACTTAGGCTTCCCTGGAAAAAGGTTTCAGCATCTGGCAGGTGAGCCGCTTGCTGACTGATCATTACCATTTAGTCAAAAACAACTTCTGTCGTGGTAAAGCCAGGAGGAAATCTCTGCGGCTGCTTAGTAGTTTTCCTTTCTCTGCCTCATGTTTAATGATGAGTTATGTCTTTTAGACAGTCGGTATTTGTGGGCTGGAAGATATTTGTCCTTTAAGAAGAAGTTTGAGTGTTAAGGACTTTTCTGGTCAAGTTCTGGAAAAGCCCTGTTCCCCTGGCTTGACCCCTCCTTAAAGGGGATGGTTCCCTGCCAGATGCTGTCATCCTGGCTCGCCCAGACACCAGCTTCCTGAAGAGGAGCAGGGTGAAAATGACCCCTTCGCTAAAGTTAAAAAAGGGTAAGAAGGCCCTCTAGGGCAGGGGTGGCCAACCCCCGGACCACAGACGGGTAGTGGTCCATGGCCTGTTAGGAACCAGGCCACACAGCAGGAGGTGAGCGACAGGCGAGCCAGGGAAGCTTCATCTGTATTTACAGCCGCTCCCCATCGCTCGCATTACCGCCTGAGCTCCGCCTCCTGTCAGACGAGCAGCGGCATTAGATTCTCTTAGGAGCGCAATCCCTACTATGAACTGCGCATGCGAGGGATCTAGGTTGCGAGCTCCTTATGAGAATCTAACGCCTGATGATCTGAGGTAGGGCTGAGGCAGTGATGCTAGCGCTAGGGAGCGGCTGCAAACACAGATTATCATCAGCAGAGAGGTTTGACTGCACAGAGACCATAATAAATCAACTGCTTGCAGACTCACATCAAAACCCTATCAGTGAGTGGCAAGCGACGACAATTAAGCTGCATCTGGTGGCAGGCTTTACAGTGGCAAGTGAGTTGATGTACTTCAGTTGTACAGCTGCAGCTGGTGGCAGGCATTAAGTCAGAATCCGACACTTATTTTAGCCTGCACACAGCCCACCCATTATTTTATTTACCACTTCCATCTGTACCTCTTTCCCGCACTGAGCCCTTGTCTCAGTCACTGTTTTGGTAATCCCACAAGCTAACCCTAGCCAAAATGAGTAAAAAAACAAACGTTGCTGGAGAGCTTCTTTGAAAAGGGGGAAAGACCCAATGATGAAATAGCAGAAGACTCTAAGACTGCCAACAAAAAGAAAGCTGCATTTAAAAGAAAATACCAAGAGTTCAACTTAAATTACAGGTTCATTGAAACAGGTGATTCACATTCTCCAAGCCTGCTTTGTATAATACGTGGTGACTGCCTATCCAACGAAGCCATGGGACCTTCAAAACTGCTTCGCCACATGGAGATGAAGCACCCTGCATTAAAAGACAAGCCTTTGGAGTTTTTCAAAAGAAAAAAATGTCAACACGAAGAGCAGAAGCAATTATTGAAGGCCACCACTTCATCAAACATATCTGCACTGAGAGCATCATTCTTAGTGGCTATCCACATTGCTAAAGCTAAGAAGCCCTTTACTATTAGTGAAGAGTTGATCCTGCCTGCTACTAAAGACATTTGTTGTGAACTTTTAGAAGAGGCTGCAGTTCAAAAGGCGGCATGTGTTCCTCTTTCAGCTAGCACCATAAGTAGATGAATTGATGAAACATCAGAAGATACTGAGGTACGATTGTTAGGATTAATGAGTCACTGTAGTACGCAATCCAGGTTGACGAGTCTACTGATGTTGACAACAAGGCAACAATGCTTGTTTTTGTGCGATATATTTTTCAGGAGGCTGTGCATGAGGATATGTTATGTGCACTTTTGTTGCCAATCAACACCACAGCTGCAGAACTATTCAAGTCTTTGAATGATTACATATCAGGAAAATTGAATTGGTCATTTTGTGTCGGTATATTCATGGACGGAGCAGCTGCCATGACTGGATGGCTTTCTGGTTTCATTACTCGGAACAAAGAGGTCACTTCTGAATGTGGGTCTATGCACTGTGTCATCCATAGAGAAATGCTGGCTAGCCGAAAAATGTCACCTGAACTAAACAACGTTTTGCAGGATGTGATTAAAATTATCGACCATGGGCTTCCCTGGTGGCGCAGTGGTTGAGAGTCCACCTGCCGATGCAGGGGACGTGGGTTCGTGCCCTGGTCTGGGAAGATCCCACATGCCGCGGAGCGGCTGGGCCCGTGTGTCATGGCCGCTAAGCCTGCGTGTCTGGAGCTTGTGCTCCGCGACGGGAGAGGCCACAACAGTGAGAGGCCTGAGTACAGCAAAAAAAATAAATTAATTAATAAAATAAAATAAAATAATAAATAAATAAAATTATCAACCGCATTAAAGTACATGCCCTTAACTCAGGTCTGTTCGTGCAGCTCCATGAGGAGACGGACGCAGAGCACACACGTCTTCTCTTATACACAGAAGTGAGGTGGCTTTCTAAAGGTAGGTCACTGGCCAGAGTTTCTGAGTTACAAGAGCTGCTCCAGAGATTTCATTTAGAAAAACAGTCGCCACTGGCAGCACATTTCAGTGACACAGAATGGGTCGCAAAACTTGCTTACTTGTGTGCCAGATTCAACCTGCTCAACAAACTCAATCTGTCACTTCACAGGAGAACAACAACTGTGTTTAAGTCAGCAGATAACGTGGCTGCATTCAAAGCCAAACTGGAATTATGGGGGAGAAAGGTGAGCATTGGGATTTTTGACATGTTTCAAACACTAGCAGAGATTTTGAAAGAGACTGAGCCAGGGCATTCTTCCTCCCAGCTGGTGCGTGATCACCTATCTCGGCTTTCAGAAGAGTTTGAGCATTACTCCCCAACTATTACTTTCTAGATCAACCACTAAATTGATCTAGAACTGACAACTTCCCCGGAACTGCGAAGGAATGGATCCGCAACCCATTTGTGAATAAGCCAGGTGAATCAACTTTGTCCGTGCTAGAAGAGGATCAACTGCTTGAGATCGCAAATGATGGTAGCCTTAAAAGTATGTTCGAGACAAATTCAAATCTCCGTACGTTCTGGATTCAAGTCAAGGTGGAATATCCTAAGATTGCCACAAAGGCACTGAAAAGCCTGCGTCCATTTCCAACATCCTGTCTTTGTGAAGCAGTGTTTTCTGCAGTGACAGCAGCCAAAACGAGATCACGGAGTAGATTGGATTATAAGCAACGCGCTTCAGGTGTCATTGTCTCCCATCACCCTAGATGGGACCATCTAGTTGTAGGAAAACAAGCTCAGGGCTCCCACTGATTCTGCATTATGGTGAGTTGTATAATTATTTTATTATATATTACAATGTAATAATAATAGAAATAAAGTGCACAATAAATGTAATGTGCTTGAATCATCCCCAAACCATCCCACCCCACTGGTCCGTGGAATAATTGTCTTCCATGAAACCGGTCCCTGGTGCCAAAAAGGTTGGGGACTGCTGCTCTAGGATACCAAATATAAAACTAAACAAAACTGTGATATTAGCTCCAAAGCCAGCTTATTCTTTCTTTGGACCCAGCAAAGTGGAAGAGTAAGACCAGGGATCTACCAATCAGTTCTTGGAATATTGGAATTCCAACACTGAGAGGCCAAAGCAAATCTTTGGGCCATATGTAAGAATAGTTGCAATATTTTTACTAGTTGCTTATAACAGTGTTGTCAAAGAGGTGTTCCTGGCCACTTCTATCAGAACCACTAGAAAAAGTTTATAAAAATACCTGTTGCTGAATCAATCTCTGGGAACAGCATCAGGAAGCAGCATTTTCTGTAATTACATAAGAAATTCTTATCAACAATCTTTCTCCAAAACCCTTATTTATATACCATATACCATTACATTTTTAGTTATGTAAAATAAGCTGCTATAATTTTTTTCCGAGGAAGACATTTTGCAGGATTAGGGTGTGAAACACTGAGACTACATTTACCTAATTCCTCTCAAAATATTAGTTTGTAGTCTTTGAAGCATTTGGGCAATTTTGTCTTGAGACATTTTTTATTTTTATTAGACTTTATGGGGAAAACGAACTACCCAAAAAAAGCTATTTGTTTGTTTATCTAAGGAGAAATTGGTAGTACTAAATTGATCTAGAACTGACAACTTCAGAAAGCACAAATAATAAATTTACTGGCTACCAGTTAAACCCTTGAAATGGTCCCTATGTATAGACTCAGCTAATCATTGGTTATTAAAACACACTGAATCAATAGGACTTATCAATTTTGATATTACATAAACATATATTTGAGATTATATAGGCAGTAACATTAACTATAGCAAAAGAAAAAATCAAATATGAAATGATGAATTAGCACCCTATTTAAATGTGGGCTCTCTCTTGATATTTAAATTTACGGGGCTTTTTTCAGGGGGGGAGTCTTAAGAATGGTAGGTAAGCAAAGAACTTCTAGTGAATATTGAAAACTAACCATCTTGTCCTCAATTTGGCTCAACTTGAAAGTTATTATCCATAAAATCGTAGATGGCTTAGGGATCACTAATTTCATCTTTTACAAGTCAAGAAAATGGAATCATTTGGAAGACCCAAATCTACAAAAGTTTTATTGACTAAGGTCATCGCTGCACTTTGTGTAACAGCAGGGCATATTCTGGGGCAGGCAGACTGCCCAATCCCTTTGCTTAGAATCTGTAAGAATAAACTTCTTCCCCACCACTTAAGATTTTTTTGTTAGGCAAACATTATAAACTAAGGAAGACAGTGAATAAAAGCATATGACATGATCAGAACCAGCTGACAAAAAAAACTATGGTTTCCAACAGCCTACTGCTTATTCTACAAGATATCAACAATAAGACTGGTTAGTTTTACTGATTTAATTGGTTCCCATCATACAGACACAGCTGAAGTTTAAACCACTAGAACAGTGCCAATCAGGTCTTAGGAAGAAGTAGGAAATTATAGGAGGGGTTGTTCTTTGGATTTTAAGTTAATATAACATATAGATTGAAAAACTGACCTGTGACTATAAATTATACCATATTTAAGGGCATTATATATTATAATAAATATATACCTGGCATATTATACTTAGATCAAGAGAAATTCCCTTATTAAATATGTATCACCTATAGTTTAGTTTTTATCAGCACGAATTGAAGTTGATAAAATGTAAAAGAATATCCTCATAAAAGATTTATATGATTCTCCAGACTCAATAAGAATTGATAAGACTCAATAAGACTCAAGAAGAATTGATTGGTGAGATGGGGAGAAGGAACCTAGCCTAACCCTTTCTGAAGTCTTTTTAAAAGTGTCCTATACTAGGATGAACTTATTTGTCTCTTGCACATACAGTGGGCAGCTTTTAAAATTTGGGGAAAATAATTAGCAAACCCATTTGACCACAGATCCATGCCTTGTTCTTATTCAATAAACTCTGTCACTAGTAAAAGTTTTATATATATATATAGATAGATAGATAGATAGATAGATAGATAGATAGATAGATTATAGATATAGATATAGATGTATAATATCTGTCTGACCCTGTCTCCTTCTTCTACGTTGGCTCAGAATTTGGAAGAGAAAGATGGACATGTATTATATTACTCCCTATCCCATCCTATCCTCCACCCTCATGCCAAAATCCATCATAATTGAGTTCTAGAAATTCCAGATCCTCTGCTCAGCTGCTCTAGTACAGAGTTTTCCTGATCTAGATATCCTTACCTCTGGATTCCTTAGATTCTGGCATTCTCTACTTCTAATCTTTGTTCATTCCCTCCTCAGAAGCTCCTATAGCTAGACTACCCTTAGGCTCTGTTTCTTTTAGACTCCTGAAACGACTGTCCATACAGGCTTCATCTACACTACCTATTTGAGTAACAAACATCTGGCCTAATAAACCAAATCTCTTTCACCCTTCTCTCCTAGGATCCTAGAATTATTTTGTCACTCCTTGGTGATAAAACTTTACCTCTCTTATACTAATTAATAAAAATCCTTTAACAACAAGTTAAAATGAGGTCCTTAGGGTGAGCACTAATCCAATATGACTGGTGTCCTTATTAAAAAAGGAGAAATTTAAAGACAGACATGAACACAGGGAGAGCACCATATGTATACCGAGGCAGAGATCATGGTGATGTTTCTACAAGCCAAGGAACGCCAAAGATTGCCAGCAAAACACCAGAAGCTAGGGAGAGGCCTGGAACGGCATCTTCCTCACAGCTCACAGAAGGAACCAACCCTGTCAACATCTTGGTCTCAGACTTTTAGCTTCTAAAACTGTGGGACAATATACTTATTTGTTTAAGCCACCTGGTTTGGGAAACTTTGTTATGGCAACCTTAGCAAACTAATACGTGTGGACTTTAAGCCTCTTAATCGGATGATTGGTGAGTAATAGCTGTGCTCTTTATTACATGTCATTTAGTGAAAGAATCTATAATGTTATAATATTACTTAATATTTGATAAATCATGGGCTCTTAGAGCCAGAAAAGACATGGGAAGAATTTCTCTTTTACCCTATATGCATCCACCAATTCACTCAAACCCATCCACTGAAAAAGCTGTTTGTCTTTAATGTTATTACAGAAAGGACAAAAAAGCCACTTTTTATATGTCAGTTATGTGCCTGTTATGTGCTATGAATGTTAAATTATTTATTTAACAAATATGTATTGAGTGCTCAGTATATCCCAACATTGTATTAGACACTGGGGATAGAGCAGGAAACAAGATAGATACTGTCGCTAATTTCATGGAACATATAGTCAGTCTAATGAAGGAATCAAACAATGAATATGCAGATATAAAAATGTATTATCACAGTTGTGAAAAATATTAAGAAAACATTTAGTGTGCTATGATGCAATGTAACAGGAACCTAATTAGGACTTGTGGATCAAGCAAGACATCCTTGAAGTTGTGGCATTGAGCTAGGTTCAGTAGGCGTAACGAGGGAAAGGGAGTTACTGTAGAAAATGGGAAGTCTTTATAAGGTTAGAAGCAATGAGAAGCTGTGATAAGATTTTGTTTTTAAGAGATATTCTAACTGCTATAATAAGAAAAGCTTAAAAAGCGTCAAGAATGGAAGTAAGAATAGCAAGTTAGGATGCTGTCATGGTATCTAAACAAAGATAATGTCCTGGACAAGGATGGTGGTAATAGTAACAAAGAAGCAGAAGGATTCCACTTATATTTTTGAGGTAGAATCAACATGATTCTCAGTGTGAGAATGAGAAAGAGAGATAAAGGATGATATCAAAATTCTAGTAGAAGAAGAGTTGATGGGGGGCCCATCTACTGAAATGGTAAACACTTAAAAGGGACAGATTTTTAAGATAAAAGTTATACTTCATGTTCTATTTTATTTATTTAATCTTCACAGAAGCGCTGAAATTTAGAAATTAGTATCACCTGGTTTATTGATGAAATAGGTACTTCATGATATCCTTGAATAACATATCCCAAAGTCTTATATTCTTCTAGCTCTGTGACTTAAGACCAAATTCATTTATCCAACACTGAGTGAGCATTTATCTTGTGCCAGGTATTCTATAAGAATGTCTCAGCCCCAGCCTTCTAATCGAGGAGACAATATATACATAGACAGAATTATAACTCAGTGTAGTGACTACAATATTAGAGATACACAAGGAATATTTGGAAACTTGGAGAGAATACTTACATTAGCCAAGAAGCAGGAGTGAGAATGAGAGAAAGCTTCCTAGGTTATATCTGTGTTGAGGCTTAAAAGTCATGCTTAGGAATTACGTAAAATGATCAGGGCTAGACTAGATGATATAGAGACAGGGATTGAGCAACCAGCATGATTAATAAAATACACAAAATTTTGTAGCTTGGAAAAAAAGATAATTGCTATACCAGGAAGATCTTCTAAGGAATGTGAAAGAGCTTGGAGTTTATCATTTAATGGATGACAAGGGAATATTGCTGGGTTCTCAGCAGAGAAATGCCATTGTCAAACATCCAATTTTAGACATATTCTGTTGGTTGTGTTGAAGATGGACTTGAGGGTACTATGGCTAGAGAGAGGAAAACCAATTCAGACATGACTACACTAGTAGGTAGAGCGATGATGAGTCCCAATTAGGTTGATGGTTGTTCATATGGAGAGAAGCAAATGGACTGGAATCTAATTAAAAGGCAAAATTGGTAGGAAATGTTGATGCACAGATGTGTAATATTGAAGATCAAGGAAGAGGAGAGAGTTAAGGATGAACCCAGATGTCTAGCTCAGATAGCTAGGTGGCAGTTAAAAGAAGAAAAGCCAAATAGGGAAGAAAACAAGTGTTTAAAATCAAACTTTTTGAGGTCAAAGTTCTAGATGAGATAGAACTAAAAATAGATCTGAGACTTCTAAGATTAGTGATTTTTTTCCTAAAGAAAAGCCTAGAAAATAGCCATTTGTCCATTTTTAAGGCTCAGCTAAGACTTGTAGTGAATAAGAAAGCAGAATTTCTTTATCTTTTCTTTTTCATGTATTCCTATGAGAGCAGACAGATCGATAAAATTCTGTAGGTGGTTAAATTTTTGGTCCTCTTGTATAAGGTTGAGGGATTTCATTGTATATGACTCATCAACAAAGTTATGAAGTTGATATGTAACAAGAGCTGTCTTTATCTGTGAAAGATAAGATCCTGGAGGAAAATAGATGTTTTCTTCGTTCTCTTCCCAGCAAGAAAATTATTTGGGTGTCCTACCACTTAATCCAGCCAGGAAACAAAGATCTTTCTTTACAACAAATGGATCACATCCTGAGTTTACTCCTTAGTGCCAAAGAGCTTTATAAGATTCTGGAGAACAGACCACAACTCAAAGACAGATGGTCTACAGACCAGACATATTTATAGAATTTTGTCTTTAGAGAAGAAAGAGAGTTGATACAAATCTTATTATGGGCAAACACAAGTGGAAAAATTTAAAAATGATATATTCCAAGTATAATTCTTTCTGTGCAATTACTGTCCAACACATCCAGAATGTTACTAGAAAAATACACAATACAACTTTAAATAAAAAACAGACATTCTCTAGGAAAGTATAGAATACAAGTTAAAATGGAATGTTTTGTGACTTTTATATACAAGGCATGTATTTTTATACAACATACTGCTTTGAAAAAACTCCACGCCATGTAAAATTGATTTACATAAAAATATTAAAATTGGAATATATGATTCTAGAATCTAGAAAATAAAATATTTTCTAAATATGGCAAAAACCTACTCTGTTTTAAATCTCTTCCATATTAATTAAATAAATTTAGTAATATAAAAGATGCCCTGGATTTGTTTAGAGGGAGGTCATTGAAGTTTTTTGTTCCACCAAGATCCAAGGAGGTACGTTGAGATTCATTCTAAGTCATTATTGACAAGAACTTGTTAATGGAAAACTGCTTATTAAGAAAAAAGTCGTGTCTAAGTATTTCCCAAGAGTAATATTCAGCCAGCAGACGTGAATAATGGCACTGGCCACTTGTATCTATGGCTTTAGTGATCAAGCCACAGTATACATTATTACACTTCAGTCCTCGATAGGTGGCCAAGAAGAAATTTACACTGCATCAAAGAGATGCTGTACAAAGGACCTGGCACCAGTCCCATATGCTGTTGCTATACATAAGCAATTTGTTAGAGTTTCTAGCTGTATTTCTGGTACGAACTAAATTCAATATCACAGTTTTGTTGTTGCTATTGTTTGATTTTTTGTTATTGCTTTATTTTGTATATTTGTGTGCGTGTTATTTTAAGTAAGGTTGGGATGTCTTCCCCCACAAAAGACAGATTATCTGAAAGAACACAACATGTGGTCGTTTCTTTTGGAGGGAGGGAGTTTGGTTTTTTTTTTTCAAAATAACGTAGTAGTCTTCTCCCAGTACCTAATGAATAATGATTAAGCCCCCTGATTTTGCCTACACATTAAGATCAGCTACTGAATTGGTGATTTTCCTAAGACAGATGATACAAATGCTAGTTTATGTGGGCAGCATCTTTCATCACTTTCTTTCAAATTGTATTAGGTTTGGCGAGTTTTGATATTACAAAAAAAAAAGTTGTTTTAATGTAACTAAGTTTTAGCCCTAGCATTTCATTTCCTCTATTTTCCAGTGTCTTTCTTATCAGACTTTGTGTATATACAAAGAAGTATTTATATTTTGGTCAGTCCAATAATAGTATAGTAATATGCTATTAAATGCTATGAATTTCTCCTTTGTAACATACTGATTTACTGATTCCTTATATATTTGGTTGTGATAAAAGACAGTTTCCCGTGGATGTGTGGTATTTATTTGTTAAATCCAAATAAATTGGAATTTTAAAAAAGGGAAAAACTACAGGTCAATTTATGAAAGAGTTGACACTGTTGGGAAACTTTCCTTTAAAACAAATTATATTTAAGGACCAAATCTAATCTTAAATAAATTATTAGTTCTAATAAATAATAATATTTTTATACTTTATGAAATAGGGGCCATACAAAAATTGATATGGTTGACAATGTTGGCCTATTTGAGGGTAAAGTACTTTGAGTTTTTACCTTTTTCTGAATTTTTCTTGAACTTGAGCTTAAAATCTAATCTCTTCTGTTCCCTTTTTCTCCTATGTAATTCTATTTCTCAAGTATCTAATAAAGGCTAGTAAGTCTTATGTTTTGAGTAAAAATTAAAATTATTTTACGAGTTCAAATAATTAAAGTGAAACTGAATCCAGAGAGGAAAATATATTTTGCATAAATCTGTTAGTTAATACTACTCTGGGAAACAAAAACCGCACCCCTTCATCTTCAAGCCCTAGACACACACTCACGTGCATGCGCACACCACACCATCTCAACCGCGTGAGACCAGAGAGTTGAGAGAAGCAACAGCGCTGGGGAGCTTCTGGAACACGGGCAATATTGCATTTTGCAAACATCTGCCTCTTGAACTTGTGCATGGAAGGTATGATTAGAAATTCATGGCGCTAACTAAAGGTACTGAGGAATTGGAATCTAAGGAAAAAGGTGTGGAGGAAACTGTATCTTTCAGTTTGGGACTTAGGAAGAGTGGTCAAGAGGACACCAATAGTCCAGTTAGCTCGAGCCAGGAAAACCAGTGCTGTGATGAGATGAAAATTGAATACATTTAGAGTCATCTGATTTTACACTTGACTTTCTCTCTAAAAAGAGGGAAAGGAACAGAGGAGATGTTATCTTTGAATTTAAAAACTGTTTTTTTATTTTTTGAAAGCCTTGGTGTTTACAGTAAAAGACCTTTTTCCTTGGGGTGCCAAATTAAAATCTTATGTCATATGCTAAAAAGTATCCTTCAGACAGAGACCCTAAAACTCCCCTTCCTCAGGCGAGTAACTGGAGGTTTTACTTTGACAACAAATACCCCAATGTACCAGACTCCAAAGATGTAGCAGCTGATCCCAGGAAGACAAAGAGCTTAGGAAAGAAATGCTAGAGATAGCCTAGGGTGGAATTGCAGTACCACCTTTTGTCTTAACAGTTAAAAGGCTAGGAGGAGTTTCAACCACTTCCCTGTAGAAATTTGGGGAACTCCAGGTTTGCCTAGGGAAAAGACCGCCCAACAAAACTTTCATAATTCCATAGCCTCCTCCTTTCTTTTTTTTTTTTTTTTTTTTTTTTTTGCGGTACGCAGGCCTCTCACTGTTGTGGCCTCTCCCGTTGCGGAGCACAGGCTCCAGATGCGGAGGCTCAGCGGCCATGGCTCATGGGCCCAGCCGCTCCGCAGCATGTGGGATCCTCCTGGACCGGGGCACGAACCCATATCCCCTGCATCGGGGTTCGTATCCCCTGCATCGGGGTTCGTATCCCCTGCATCGGCAGGTGGACTCTCAACCACTGCGCCACCAGGGAAGCCCCTTCTCCTTTCTTTATCTACCCTTTTCTGTCTTGAGTACGATCCTCTTCCTTTTAAGGATCAGTCGTTTCTTACATCCTGCGAAAAACAAAAGGACCCTAGAGAGAGGGAAACATAAAAAGGATGGCTTGGGGCCTTGAGTTTTCTAGCCAGTTCAACACAGGTTTAACCGAGATTTGGAGCAGCAAGAAGTCACCTTTTGACATAGTGTAGCAGGGCTTTTCAGTCCTAAAGTAGTTTATAAAAGCAAGTCTAGCTAATAAATTCTTGGTGTATAGCTTGGTTTTCTGTGGTAAAGAGTGAGGTAAAAATTATTGTAATCAATAGTTCAACTATTTACTCAAATACTTTCTTTCCTTCTGGGAAATGTTAGGGTGAAGAATAGTCTTGTAGGAAGATTCTGATTCTAGGAATCCCTCTGCTGTTTTTGATAAAGAAGGATGAAGTTGCTCTTCTATGATGTAATTTGTACTAGTGGCTCTTTTCTCTGCAGCTGGGGTAGAAGGGGTTGGAGAGGGTAAGGAAACAGAGACCGCGTATGTATATATATATGTATGTGTGTGTATATATACACGTATATATGTATGGAAAATAACGGAGAAAACAAATGAAACCCCTGCAATGTATCCTAGAGTTTGATTGTAATGCATTTCTCTCCTTCAATTTCAGTAGCTCTATTAGTTTGCTGGGGCTGGTATGCAAATTAGTACAAATTAGGTGTCTTCAACAACAGAAATTTACTGTCTCACACAGTTCTGAAGGCTAGACATTTGAGATCAAGGTGTGGGCAGGTATTGGTTCCTTCTGAGAGCTCTGAGGGACAATCTGCTCCATGCCTCTCTCTTGGCTTCTGGGAGCCTCACGTGTTCCTCGGCTTGCAGCTGGTGTTTTCCCTGCCTTCACAGTCTCTTCTCCATTTAAGGTCACGTTCACAGGTGCTGGGGGTTAGGATTGCAACATCTTTTGGTGGGATACAATTCAACTCGTAACAGTAGTACAGAGATTTTTATTTTACTTTATGCTGATACAAGTATTAAAAATATAAGAGAAATAAGATTCAAAAGGGAGAATATGAACCGAGTCTACCATTGAAATATCCCATCCTGTGTTTTAAAACTCCTAGGTAGTTAAAGGGTATGGCGTCTTTACAAGAAGCCCCATGGGAAAATGAAAAAGCTAAACTAAGACTTACTGGAAACCAATGTCATTCAAAGTAGTAATTGCTGCTTTCTGATTCAAGAGAATATAACATCTATTCCCATCACAAAAGATTGTTCAATCTACTTCCTCTGCCTTGAGGAAGAGAGCCAGATATTGAAAAAGAAAAGCATTAGGGAGAGAGCTAATGTTATCTCTGTATCTTAAGAAAACTGGGTCCAATGCAATATGAAAGTTTTATTAAAAATCTGTTAATAGGGGTGGGATAGGGAGGGTGAGAGGGAGGGAGACGCAAGAGGGAAGACATATGGGAACATATGTATATGTATAACTGATTCAGTTTGTTATAAAGCAGAAACTAACACACCATTGTAAAGCAATTATACCCCAATAAAGATGTTAAAAAAAAATCTGTTAATAATTTCAAGATGGTGACAGCAGAGCATTACACCAAGCATGGGACCACTGTAGACATGAGCACTCTGTGACTGCATGTGGTCCACACCCATAAAGCCAGTCCTGTTTCCTGCTCTGGGGCATGGGTGTATCTGGTGGGTATAGCCTGGAATAGCAAAGTTTCAAGAACTGGGTCAACTCTACTGGAACATAGTGGCTACCTGGAGCATTGGCTTTGAATGCCTAGGAAGCTGAAACATGCACCATAATCCATTAGCAATATCCACCACGAGCATGGGATATGTTTTCCATCCCTAGAAATGATATCTGACTTTAGGAAGTATAAATTTTTAAATCTACTTTATTGATGTATAAATAACGTAACAATATATCACACATTTTAAAGGTATCGTTCTCTTACCTTTGACAAACATACCTTTGTATAATCACCAACCCATTCAAGACATAAGAATATTTGCATTTCCTCAGAAAAGTTCCTCATGCCCCTTTGTTTGTAATCAATCTCTCTCTCCACCTCGAGATGACCACTGACCTATTTTTCATCACTTTGAATGATTTTGCCTGGTATAGAATATCATATAAAAACAATCATACAATCTGTACTGTTCAGTGTGGTTTGGTCAGCATAATTGTGAGATTCATCTGTGTTGTGGCCTGAATTAGTAGTTCATTTTACGTTATAGCTTAATAGAATTTATTGTTAGAATATACCATAATTCGTCTATCCATTCACCAGTTGTTATACATTTGGGTTATTTCTAATTTGAGGTTATTATGGATAAAGCTGGTATGAACATTTGTGCACACATCTTTTTATTAATATATGTCCCAGTTCTCATGGATTAATATCAAATAGTAGAACTGCTGGGTAAATGCATGTTTTAACTTTATAAGAAATAGTGTTTGCACCATTTTATACTCCCACCAGTAATATGTAAATGCTCTAGGTGCTCTGTATCCTTGACAATAGATACTGATGGTCTTTTTAATATTAGCCATTGTAGTGGGTATGTAGTGTGGTGTTCCATTGTAGTTTGAATTCCCTGGTAACTAATAATGTGGAGAAATTTTTTCATGTGCCCATTAAGCATTTGTTGTAAAATATCTGTTCAAGTCTTTGACCTAATTTTTTAATATAGACTATGCTTTAGGCTAGTTTTCAGTTCACAGCAAAATAGAGCAGAATGTTTTCACATACACCCTCTCCCAACACACACAGCCTCCCTCACCATCAACATTCCATACCAGTGTGGTACATTTGTTACAATCAATGAACTAACATTGTCATTATCAACCAGAATCCATAGTTTACTTTAGATTTCACTCTTGATGTTCTATGGGTTGTGCCTTGCTCTGTGGGTTTTGACAAATGTGTGATAACATGTACCCACCATTAAAGTATCATACAGAATAGTTCTACTGCCCTAAAAATCTGCAGTGCTCCATCTTTTCACCCCTTCCTCCCCACAAACCCCTGGCAACCGCTGATCATTTTCATGTCTCCATAGTTTTGTCCTTTTTCAGAATGTCATATAGTTGGAATCACACAGTTAGTTAAGTACCCATTTCAGAGTGACTTCTTTCACTTAGTAATAGGCATTTAAGATTCCTCCATGTCTTTTCATGGCTTGACAGCTCATTTCTTCTTAGCACTGAGTAACATTCCATTATATAGACAGACCACAGTCTGGTATAGTTTGAAGAACATCTTGAAGATGTTCTATTGAAGAACACCTTGGTCGCTTCCACATTTTTTTTTTTTTACATCTTTATTAGCGTATAATTGCTTTACAATGGTGTGTTAGTTTCTGCTTTATAACAAAGTGAATCAGTTATACATATACATATGTTCCCATATCTCTTCCCTCTTGCATCTCCCTCCCTCCCACCCTCCCCATCCCACCCCTCTAGGTGGTCACAAAGCACCGAGCTGATCTCCCTGTGCTATGAGGCTGCTTCCCACTAGCTATCTACCTTACGTTTGGTAGTGTATATATGTCCATGCCTCTCTCTCGCTTTGTCACAGCTTACCCTTCCCCCCTCCCCATATCCTCAAGTCCATTCTCTAGTAGGTCTGTGTCCTTATTCCTGTCTTATCCCTAGGTTCTTCATGACACTTTTTTCTTAAATTCCATATATATGTGTTAGCATACGGTATTTGTCTTTCCCTTTCTGACTTACTTCACTCTGTATGACAGACTCTAGGTCTATCCACCTCATTACAAATAGCTCAATTTCATTTCTTTTTATGGCTGAGTAATATTCCATTGTATATCTGTGCCACATCTTCTTTATCCATTCATCCGATGATGGACATTTAGGTTGCTTCCACGTCCTGGCTATTGTAAATAGAGCTGCAATGAACATTTTGGTACATGACTCTTTTTGAATTATGGTTTTCTCAGGGTATATGCCCACATTTTGGAAATTATGAATAAAGCTGCTATAAGCATCCATGGGCAGGTTTTTTTGTGGACATAAGTTTTCGGCTCATTTGGTTTTTATTCATTTTAAAAATTAGGTTGTTTGTCTTTTTAATCAGTTTTACCTAAAAGAAATATTTAACTTGATTTGAAAACTTTTTTTCTTATTAACCTTGGTAAGATAAACAGTGATTACAAAAAATCAAATTTAATGAATAACATACGTTAAAAAATTTCTCTAAAGTAACAACGAGTTTCTAATTGCAATTAACAAATTAATGATGACAGCTAGGTATACAATAGTCTAGTAATAGGATCCTTTCAGACTCCTGGTGAAATGTGACAAATCTTCTTTCCATACTCTACAGCTTAAAGTGTAATTTCTACTTTCTAGCCTTCATAGACTCAATATAGAATTTTTAAAATGTAAAAGCTCATGCACTCCTAATAAAATTATTGCTGTACCATGGGGATCAATCAAAGTAGAGATTGGCCTTGGCATGAGAGCAGATTTTTGGAGGACCCCTGCTGTTCTAGTTGTTACCCCTCTAGATCCCGGATTATTGGTATATTATTTACCTATTTCTGTGTAATATTATAAATTATATATAATCTTATAAATGTGCAACAAATGTTTCTACATAAGAAACTATCTCAAAACCAAGTAGCTTAATAACTGTCTATTTAGCTCATAAATCTTAGGGTCAGCAATTTGGGCTAGGCTCAGTTGGATGGTTCTTCTGCTGTTAGCTGGGCTGGCACCTACGTATTTGGTCAGTTGCCAGTCAGGCTAATCTGAGATGGCCTGAACTGAGATAGTTCATCTCAAATCCATTTGGTTTCTCATCCTCCATCAGTGTGTCTTGGACTCGTCCTTATGATTCCAGAGCATGTTTCTGGGAGAGAGAACAGATGTGCATAAGACTTGTTTAGGCCTAGGTTTATAATTTGTATAACATAATTTTTACTGCATTCTATTGGTGAAACCATGTACCAAGGTCAGCCCAAATTCAGGAAGTGAAAAAAAAGAGACTACCTCTTAATTAGAAGGACCACAAGTCATATTGCAAAGGGGTGTGGATGTAGAGAAGAAAGGGTGACCATTTTTGCGAACAATCTACTATAATGACTAATTCAGGGGGGAAAGGGCCAGGAGAGGCTCTGAGTCAACTCAGGTTCTAGGAGGGTGTTAGGGGAGCTTGAAGCAGCAACTCTTTACCAACTTCTATGGAAATATTTCAGTATTTTAACAAGCAGTATAGCCACATGGGTAAGCACAGGCCAGATATTAGCCCTGAAAAGAACATTACAATTTTGTGTTTTAAAAAATGAAAACACAATCAGGTGAATACACGCATTACGTCTACTTTCTTCATTACTTACACCCAGAGAAATCTTAACAGTTGGGCTAGTGACGCCTAAACTATTTAACTTCAGTCATGGATCCTAGGAGAAAAGCACCAACCTTTTTAAGATTAATATTGTTAAAGTAAAACTATTAACATAGCTAATATTATATTAGTCCAGAAAATGAAATACTGCATCTAGTTACTGTAATCTGCCTGCCACTGGAAATATGGAGCATGAGTGGGAATCATACCACTTGATCAACTTAGTTTACTTATTACTTTGTGGAAATATAAACGTTTAAACCATGATCCAACTCCTAGTTCTGTTTCTTTTAGACAACACAAAGCCATCTGTTCTCAGATCAAAAAAAAAAAACTTTAGTCTTGTTACTATGTTGGGTTTTTTACTCCAAAATATCATTCTTCCAGTACGTAACATAGTAATAGAATTCTTCCAAACTGCTGCTGAAATGTGACCCATCTTCTTTCCACACTGTATAGCCTAAAGTATAATTTCTACTTACTGGCTTTTGTGGACTCAGTGCAGAATTTGTTTAATGTAAAAGCTCGTGCTCTTCTCCAAAGGAAGGTATTGCTGAAGCAACTTCTCCCCTCTACAGCTCACCTGCACAGGGGTCCCTGACCATCACAGTGCTAGACCTGTGTGTAGATAAAGGGAGAGCCAGGGTTGAATAGGTCAATAACTGTGTGGTAACAGAGGCCAATCAATAAGTTTCCCCTCCAGTCGCTAAACCATACTTTGTTCATAGGAATAGACACCTGAAAGTAAAGAAATGGTAACTCTCTAGTTTTTGAGTCTGAATTTTTGGTCCTCACTCACCACTTCCCACCCAGCACAGTGCTCTGCATCCGGTAGTGACTAAGCAATGACAGTCAGACTGGTCATATCTACAGCCATGTCCAAAGCAGGAATCTGGCCCACCTGCACAATACAACACCACTGGTAGATTCAGGGTCTCTGAGCTCTTCCCAAATTGGAAATCATCAGATGAAGATAGTACCATGGCACAAGGAGCTAAGGGCCAAAGGGTGTTTTTATACTTTGAATTACACTCAACATACAAACCAAAGATGGCTATTAGCTTAGGGCCAGAGAAGCAGGATCTAAAATATACTTTAAATAGTTTATAAGAAATTAGGCTGCAGGCAGCACACATACACACCCATACTTGCTCACGTATACACAGCAAAAGCAATGGAAAATATGAAATTATGACCCACCACACAGGCATTTCATGATGGTCTGAATGGTCAGTGATATTTCCCATGGCAAGTACAGAAAGATGAGTGAAAATATCTCAGGGCAATTGCAGTTTTTGACCTCTCTAAACGCTGTGAGTAGGCCATGTTTGCACACTGCTGCTGATCACTTTTCTCAGATGAAAGTCCCATGGTCAGCGAGGCTCACGTGAGAGGGAATCAAGAGGAACCACTTGCCCGGCACAGCTCCTGTGGTGACCTCACTTGCGGAGATGTGGCTGAGGTGAGGCAAACCCGCAGAAGTGTGCAGTCCTATGTTCCAGAGTCAGAGGTCTCCCTGCATCAGAAAGTCAAAGTGAAATTTCTAGTCCCTCAGTATCTTTTCCAGGTGAAAATAGCAACAGGGACATTCCACTCCCATTAAGAACCCTGAGGTTATTTTCTTGTCTTAATCACTAACACAAGATCTCACAGTTAGGACTTTACAGTTATCATAAAGGAACTTGAAGTAGAGGGAGTGGATACTGCATATCATCACATTTACAAAAATTCTAGTGAAAACTTGTTAACTCCTTACAGTTGGGAAACAGTTTTATGGAGTGCCTGTTACGCACGCAGGGGTATGCTAGAGTCTTTGCATACATTATCTTGTTTACTATGTTTACTAGAGTCTGAGGAAGTTGGTACTATTGTCCCAGTCGTTAAATAAGAGGAAAGGAAGCTCAGGTTAAGTAATTTGCTTTGACCGTAGAGCTAATAAGTAGCAGGGTGAAGCTATCACCTGGGTGTGCATGTTGTATCTCTACTCACACTCCACTACCCCTCACTGTTCTCTGCAGGACAGTCTAAGGGTAGGGATAGGTGACTCTGAATTCATTCCACCCCATAAATGTTTCTTTTCCACTTACCGAAAGCCAGTCTCAGAAGATCATCTGAGCAACAAGAATTTTCATTCATCACTGGTGGGAATGCAAATGGTACAGCCACTTTGAAGACAGTTTGCCAGTTTCTTACAGAATGGAACATACTCACACCATATGAGTCAACATTTGGACCTCTTGGTATTCACCCAAATAAGTTGAAGACTTGGGTCCACGCAAAAACCTGTGCATAGGTGCCTATAACAGCTTTCTTCATAGTTGCCCAAATGTGGAAGCAATGAAGATGCCTTTCAGTAGGTGAATAGATAAACTGTGGTACATCCAGGCAATGGAATATTATTCAGCATTAAAAAGAAATGAGTTCTCAAGCAATGAAAAGACATGAAGGAAACTTAAATGCACAATGTTAAGTGAAAGATAGTCTGAAAAGGCTACATATTTTATGATTCCAACTATATGACATTCTGGAAAAAAGTAAAACTATAGAGACAAGAAAATGACTAGTGGCCGTCTGGCTTTGGCACATGGGGAGTGGGGAATGGGGGAAGGGGAATGAAGCAGGTGAAGCACTAGAGATTTTTAAGGCAGTGAAACTCTCTGTATGATTCCGTGACATTATATATTGTCAAAGCATATGAAATGTACAACCAGAAGAGTGAATCCTAAGGTGAACCATGGACTTAAATTAATAATTTAAGTATCAATATTGTCTTGTCAATTGCAACAAATATACCATGCTACCAATAGTAGGGGAGACTGGGGAGGGGGGAGGTTGTGGCTGGCAGGAGGAACTCTGTACCTTCCAGTTTTTTATAAACCTAAAACTGCTCAAAAACAAATTTTATTAATTCCAAAAAAAATCTTCAAACTACAGGTTTTTTTTTTTTTTTTTGCGGTACGTGAGCCTCTCACTGTTGTGGCCTCTCCCACTGCAGAGCACAGGCTCCGGACATGCAGGCTCAGCAGCCATGGCTCACGGGCCCAGCCGCTCCGCGGCATGTGGGATCTTCCCGGACTGGGGCGCGAATTCGTGTCCCCTGCATCGGCAGACGGACTGTCAACCACTGCACCACCAGGAAAGCCCTACAAGTATTTTTTAAAGGCCTCTTATGTGTTAGAATCTGTTGTTAATGGCAGAGACTCCTGATTATGTCACTGCTCCCAAGTACTTAAAATATAATTGGGAAGATCATGTACACCCATCAAACCATCAAGTAATAACCCAAGGATTCACACAGTTAAGTGCACAGACGAATGGAATAGATGGAAAATGCTATGACCTTTCAGAGAAGAAAACATTCAGCACGTGGTTAAGAAGGTAAATTTAACTCTCCGCTTAATACTGACTCCAGGAGGAAAGGGGGATGGAGGCTATGCCTGGCTGTGAACAAAGAAAGAGGAGATGAAGAAGAATCATTGTCAGTGGGAGGAGAAACCCCAGCAGTGGGAGTTCATAGAATCTGAGTCAGAGAAACGAAGGTCTGAGTGTGGAGTTTCCAGTGGGAAGTGGTATTTGGGGGCATGGGTATCTTCCTAATCATCATGTTTCTGAACCCCACCTGACTGAAGCTGCCCCTGTCATTCTAGTATGTTCCTGGGCAGAGTCTCCAGTTGACGAAAATAAAAACCAGAACCTTCATAGTCATTGCTTCTGGGAACACCAGCCTGGCTCACTAACCCAGGTGTTGCCTGTTGCAGCTAAGGACGAGTGGCATGAAGGGAGCACTGCATATACTTGCATCTCGGTGTGTCCTCAAACCCCACCTCATGCTCACCCTCCTGAGAAGCCACACAGAAAGAGAGGCAAAGAGAGGGGGACGGAGTAAACACTTGAGTGAGACTTTGGGTGGAACTGTTTATCTACTCTCTCCAACAAAAAACAATCGCAGAGCTTCCCTGGTGGTGCAGTGGTTGAGAGTCCGCCTGCTGATGCAGGGGACACGGGTTCGTGCCCCGGTCCGGGAAGATCCCACATGCTGCAGAGCAGCTGGGCCCGCGAGCCACAATTACTGAGCCTGCGAGTCTGGAGCCTGTGCTCCGCAATGGGAGAGGTCACAACAGTGAGAGGCCCGCGTACCGCAAAAAAAAAAAAAAAAAAATTAAAAAAAATTTAAAAAAACAATCACAAACAGGTTCTTTTTAATACTGGTCTAGACCAGGTTTTGCAACATTGCAGCTTGCCGATTGCAGTGATAACTGCCTGAGAACAATTAAGCAGACACCAAACATTTCTATCAGGGGAATCTTTTGTCCTAGTCATAAACAGCCATGAGGTTACTTCTTTCTGGAAAAACCTCTTTGGCTGGTTCCATCCCACCTAAGGCTCTAACTTGGTTTGTTCCCACACATTCTGGGTGCGTGAAGCAGCGTGAGCCAGAAGCGGTCCCTCGGATCTCTGAAGGTCCGCAGAGGGGCGTTTTGCAGCTGGCTGCTGTGGTAACTGCGTCCGGTCACTGATTAAAGGCGGTAGCTATGACTCAGCCTGCAAGGCACGGCACCCATCACTCATGATCTGAATTTGCCTTCTGGAAATCCTCTTTTTCCCCAGCTTGGCTGTTTGCAGATTGACTCTCTAAATAGCCTTTCTCAGGGGAAGCAATTTCTTCTTAATCTTTAGATCAAAGCACAAATCTGAAAGAGGTCTTATTTTTGAAATCACTAATTTCATATCCTGAATGATCCCTTTATCCACAACAACCCACAATAGTTGTCCAACTGCTCAGCATCTTTCTTTCTGGCTCTTCCATGGTGGATGTATTCATTTAGGAAGGCTTCCTTCAGGCTGGGTCTTCTTGCCCTTCTCTCCTTGCATTCCCATCATCACACCTTAGAATGGTAAGGCTTGCTGTCAGTAAAAGCACTCCCTGTTCCCCCGCGTGGCTGAGTCAGTGCAGCCCTGAGAGGAAGCTTGAAGGAGGCTGTTAAAATCTATTCATAGATGAAAGCCACGTTCCTGCCACAGTGAGAGGTTGCTAATGACGCATGTATACAACGGGAGTGACTTAGGAGGAGGGGGAAGCTGGAGGGGGCGGGGGGAGAGCAGAAAGGCCATGGACATAGGATCCAAGAACCACGGCAAAGCTTGATGTGGGCTCTGTCACCTTTTGGTAAGGACAGAATTCTAAGGGTACACATTGCTAGCACTAGCTGCTCTGACACAGATTCCATGTCCTTTGTCAGATTTCTCATGCGGAGCGGTGCCCCCGTATATTTTACACACACACACACACACACACACACACACACACACACACACACACACACACACACAAATACCACTGAACTGCTCAGCTCCATGACACCTGCGAGATTTCTGACCAGCTACTGAGGACTCCTGTAAGCATGTGCGGATAAAGGAGAGAGGAGGGCACGGAAGGTGGAGAGGGGAAGACAGTCCTTCATCCTTCATCCATTCAGTTGGGATACACTATGTACCAGACTCTGTTCTAGGTGTGAAGAGGTAAATAACACAGTCTGTGTCCCGAAAGAGATTGTAGCATATTAGAATTTAGAGAGTTGTTCAAGATACATTAAAAAAACAAACAAACAAAAAAAACCCTCAGAATGTTACTGCTGATACATGGAAAAAAGATCAGGGCTTCCCTGGTGGCGCCTGGAAGAGTCCGCCTGCCGATGCAGGGGACACGGGTTCGTGCCCCGGTCCGGGAAGATCCCATATACCGCGGAGCGGCTGGGCCCGTGAGCCATGACCGCTGGGCCTGTGCGTCCGGAGCCTGTGCTCCGCAACGGGAGAGGCTACAACAGTGAGAGTCCCGCATACCACAAAAAAAACCAACCAAACAAACAAACAAAAAACCCAAAAAAGATCAAAAACTTTAGGGCTGTTTGCCACATAAGACTAACATCTTGAATAAAGCAATATGCAGGAAAATAGTCCATGGAGTTCATGGAAAGGCAGATTCTGTATTATGCCATCCATCATCAACCATTTATTCAGAGCCTACTACTGCCAGCAGTTATGTTAGCTGCTGGTATGTAACAGATGCCAAGTGTCTCTTGCCCCCTCTTCAGAAGCTCTGAGAGCACTGGAAGCACCTGTGAGGATATGGAGACCATTGTGGGCTGAGTAGATGAGTTTGCTACACAGAAAAGTCCTGTTTCCTCAAAAGTGAAAGATGATGAGTTTCCTTAACTGGGATCCTATAAGCCATGCCAGGAAAACATATCAAGGACTCGGGAAGGCAAAGTAGCAGAAGGCCCACTGACCTTGATCGAGTCGGGTTTTGGTCATAGCTCCATCACGATTAGGATTCATTCAGGGCACTCATTCTCCTCGTCTGGAGATTAGACTTGATAACCTCTAATATCTCTATCCAATTCAAAAGTTATGATTTTATACTAAGTTAAGATTCCTAATTCCCCAATTTAGTAACTCTTTAATACACTATTGAAAGGTAATATAATCCTCACCTGGCACTTTTCCGTGATATTGGCAGCCTCTTCTTCAACGCCCATCACAGTCCTGACTCCACTCCCTTCCTCAAGCCCATTTTTCTAATATGTCAGGGTTCTGCTGAGGGAGTAGTCCTCTCTTAACTCATGTTAAAGCTTGAAGAAGGAAGATAGTGTGGGATAGTGGCGGAAGTGCCAACTGTAGAACAAGGACTCGATCCTTCCAACTTTCTCTGTGATTTTGAGAAAGTCAGTTCACTTCTGTGGGCCTCAGTTTCCCTATCTGTGATTTCCCCCACCTACATCCTATACACACATGCCAGTCTGTGTTAGAAACACATGTATCATGGGCAAGAGATAAACCTGCCAGGTTTGGGGATTATTTGCTAAAAATGCCTCCTCTATCTCAATAAATACGAGGTTCAGAAAGATAGCTCAGGGGGGTTAATTCAAATGCAGATTCGAATCCCCATGTTGACTGAATTAGAATTTCAGGGGATAGGGAATTGGCATCGTAATTTAAAAAGCTTAGTCAGTAAATTTGATGCACACCAAAAATTAAAAACTGCTGCAGATAGGCATTTGCCTTCATTGATTATATTGGCAGCAATTAACAGCGCCTCTGAATCTTCTCAGGACACTCACAGAAAATGACACCAGTTATGAGACTCGCTGGGGCCAACAGAGAAAGCTGCTGTTCCTAGAAGCTGTATGGGGTAAGGACATAGGAGGGGGCGGCTCCTGTGCCCCAGGCCCTGCCTGTCCCCCAAACTGGCACCCTGACCGTTTCAGACCACCCTTCACTCATTTTCAGGGTGTGCAGAGGCATACGGGTTGGGAAGCTCTGGTGTCAGACTGGCGGTGTAGCCAGGGCACGGTGTGGAGGGGATGGGACACAGGAAAATGTGCCAAGTCTCACCCTGGCAGGACTCTGGGAGAGAGCGGACTGGAGGCCAGAGTGGGGGATTCTGCCACATGTGGAAACCGCATCCAGACCCACAGAGCTGGATGGAAAGAGTAAAATAACAAAGTGGGCTGGGTAGACTAGGGTTTAATAAAAACTCTAAAAGCATCACCAGCTATAATTCTGCATATTTCTAGCCCCAGTTATATGCCCATTTTATGGGAGGACCCTGTGCCAGTGAGCTGAGAAGCATCTTCATCCAACCCACAAACACCTACCCTGTGCCAAACACCCTCTTCAGAAACAAAGCAGGATGTACACACAGGGCCAGGAAGTATTCCCACAGGCTTCCCGCATCGCCTGGGGGTTTCTCTACAAGCCCTATCTTGGCCCAAGGGCCTGCTTTTCAGCAATGGCACCTTCCCTCTTTCCTTCACATTATCTGCTTGTCCAAGTCTGAGCTTGGCCAATTCACCTACAGCAGTAGTATCTGAGGGGCAGCCCACGAATGAGCTCATCTTTGCAGTTTCCACAGATTCCAGGAGGGCTTTTGTCTGTTCTTTTGCAACCACATGAACATAAAGTGCATGAATGTCTGAAAAATATGTTTGGGTGCATCTGTGCCCCTCTGGGCAAGGCACAGATTTGGGACACTTTATACTAGAAGATGCTCTGATCTAAGAAATGATATGCTTCTGCATGGCTAAAAAATGCATTATCTGTGTGCACTGAAGAGCCCTTTTTAATCCTTAATTATTATCATTAAACACAAGTGTAAGTGCTCTGGAGTTTCATACCAGGATGGGATCTGTGAACTAGCACTTCAATTTCCCTGAAGGGTTGGCTAAGGGCAGCAGGGAGCAGGCCCACTGAGACTTGGGCATAACCACAGAGCACTCCTTTGAGAGAAATTATTTGAAATTATTTTAGCAACAACTGGTTGGATATTGAAACTTTGTAAACCCTCTGGTTGCAGGCATTGGTGTTCTTCTGGTTCCATAGGTTTAGCTAGGTGACTCGTTGACCGAGGTTACCATAGTCATCCTTGCAAAACCACTAAAGGGAATTCCCCAAATTTTCCTAACCTACCGGGCATCCTTTAAAGGCACAAAATAAAAGCTGTTGAAATAGGTTCTTTGACTTCTTGTATAATCACTTCACTCATGCAATAAACCAAAGCTGGGGCTGTTTGCATTGCTTATGGCACTATTCTGCTTCAAGTCCATGTTTTTGCCGAACCTGCCATGCCGTGCTTGCATTGGACTCCTGCTTTAGGCTTAAGTCTGTGCTAGATGCTGTGGGAGTTTCAGAAAAATAGAGTCCCTACCATGGAGGAGCTTATAGCCTAAGAACAAAACAAACATTGTCTGGAGCAGTATAGGAAAAGGATCAGAGGCACCAGATTCGTGTCAGGCAGATTGGGTTCAAATTCCTGTTCCTCCACTTTCAGGTTGTCTGAACCTGGGTGCCAGATGTTACCTCCTGAGTTTCTATTTTCTCCACCACGAACTGAGGATAATAATAACTACCTTGAAGGGTAGTTATGAGAATTGAAGTAGTGCTCAAAATGCATTTAGAGCAGAGTCTGATTCCATAGTGGGGGCTCACTACATGGGAGCAAAGATGATGACAATGAAGATGAAACAACAGTAAACAATAGAGTAATTAGAAGCAAAATAATAAAATATAGACTATAGAGTGATAGGAATTTGGAAAAGGGAGAGCCCGTTGGGGTGAAGCAATCAAAAATGTTTTATGGCGGGCTTCCCTGGTGGCGTAGTGGTTGAGAGTCCGCCTGCCGATGCAGGGGACGCGGGTTCGTGCCCCGGCCCGGGAAGATCCCACGTGCCGCGGAGCGGCTGGGCCCGTGAGCCATGGCCACTGAGCCTGCGCATCTGGAGCCTGTGCTCCGCAGCCTGCGCTCCGCAGCGGGAGAGGCCACAGCAGTGAGAGGCCCGCATACCGCAAAAAAAAAAAAAAAATGTTTTATGGTAAAGATGGACCAAAGTTGAGCCTGAAAGGATATGTAGAATTCAGATGGGAGAGGTTAAAAGAGTTGACGCTCCGACTGAGCAAAACAACTATAGCTAATAAAGGCTTTCAAAGTGGTCAGCATGACATGTTGTGGTATTCCAGTCAAGGCTTCCAATTTCAATATATGACTTTGTCGTGTGATTAAGGCAATCCAGATAGCTCCCAAGAATATGTGCCATTGGAGAGGCATCCAGACTTAATTTCCCAGTGGCCTCTCCTAATTGTCTGATTCTATTATACTTCCGGGGTAACACCCTCCGATATTGCAAGCAGTACACTTTAAAATTGAAGGATACAGACGGGATTAAGTTTGCTAATCCACTGACTTTAAACTAGGGAGATTCTCGTGGATTATCTAGGTGGGCCCGATGTAATTACAAAAGTTCTTACGTATGAAAGACGGAGGCAGAAGAGGAAGTCAGAGTGTTGTAATGTGAGAAAGACTGAACTCACCATGGCTGACTTTAAAGATGGAGAAAGGGACCCATGTGCCAAGTGATGGGAATGGATTCTAGAAGGATTTTAGAAGCTAGAAAAGGCAAGAAAACTGATCCTCTCCTAGAGTCTCCAGAAAGAAGGCTGACAACATTGTGATTTTAGCCTAATGAGACCCTGCTGGACAGCTGGCCTCCAGAACTTTAAAATAAGAAATTCGCATTGTTTTAAGCTACCAAGTTTTGGTAATTTGTTACAGCAGTGATAGAAAATTAATACATCAGGGAAAGCTTATTGATGCAGATAGTACAAATCTTCATTGCATGTTTAAATTTCAGCTACCATATTTAAATTTCTAAGAGCTCTTTCTCATACTAAGAAGTTTTTTGTTTCAAACCATCCTATTCTTGCTTTATCTGTATAATAAAAACCAGACAAAGGGAATACTATCTTTAATTTATTATAAAGAAAATAACTCTCAATCTAGAATTCTATATGCAGTTAAAATACCTTTCAGCATTCAGGGTGAAGCAAACATTTTTGGCAGATACTGGTGGTGTTTACCATTCACAGACCCTGTAAAGTTTAATGAGAATTACTAATAGATATACCTTTTTTTTTTTTTTTTTTTTGCAGTACACGGGCCTCTCACTGCTGTGGTCTCTCCCGTTGCGGAGCACAGGCTCCGGACGCGTAGGCTCAGCGGCCTTGGCTCACGGGCCCAGCCGCTCCGCGGCCTGTGGGATCTTCCCGGACCGGGGCACGAACCCGTGTTCCCTGCATCGGCAGGCGGACTCTCAACCACTGCGCCACCAGGGAAGCCCATAGATATACTTTTGAATGAAGGAAATTGAGCACAGAAGCAAATAATGAAGTGCAAATAATAATGGTAATTTTTTTTTAATGGTCAACATGTGGAAAAATCAAAATAATCATTAATTGTTTAAAACCACAAAAATAGTAACAACTAACTTTGGAGGTATAGCTAGAAAGTGGTATGGAAATAGTGGACAACAATATCATGTAATTCAGAAGATAAGTGGTTAAAGCTTTCTAAAATCTCTTACATTATTTGGGAGGAGGGTAGAAGTGTTGATTAATTTGAGACTAAGTCAAGTATTCATATTAAAATGTGCAGGTAATACTTAAAGGAATAGAACATTACAGTAGTGACAGATCTTCCAATAGTTTTCTGCATCCACCCCTGCTTCAAATGTGCGGTAGTTATTAGACATGCCACTAGGTCTTGTTACTTAATGTATAATAAAGAAATTCATATATTACTGTATTGTTTTTTAAAAATTCTTGATAACTAAACTTCTATACAGTTGGCTTCCTTTGTAATCCTATGTAGATTATTTTATGCATTCAAAAACATCCTTCTGAGAAGAGGTCCATAGGCTTCCTCAGACTATATAGTGCAATTCATGGCACAAAAAGTTACAGAACACTTACATTAGAGCCTCTCATTAGCCTTTTTCATCCAAGCTGCTATCAGAAAAGTAGGGATTCTTTCCTTTTTGCCTTATAAAAATGTAAAGCTTCAATGGCTTAAATCCACATTCACAGAGACTGGCTACTAAAAGAAATAAGAGAGGACTCCTCATATAAGCAATGTCACACGATATTTTTTACATATATATATATATATATATATATATATATATATATATATATAAAACTGACTCACTTTGCTGTACTGCAGAAAGTAACACAGCATTGTAAATCAAGTATCTTCCAACTAAAAAAAATAAGAAAGGATTTCTCTGGTCAGATTGAGATATCTGCCATGAGTTGTTCACATTGTAGATTTTAAATCAAGATATGCTCATTATCTGAGCCCTAAGCATAATTAGGCTAATGCTTCTTTTTTTGTCAAATGGAGAAAATCATAACCATATTGTGTCAGAAAATTCAGAGCACATAGTCTTAAAACCTATTTTTTTTCTCATCTTATCTAAGATTATATTATCACATAGAGAACTTTAGGGTAATGATTGTAAATGATTTAAAATATGGGCTTTAGATTAAATACATGAGGACTTGAATCCTGGACTCACTACTTACTAGTTCTGGATGGTTGGGAAGTTATTTTCAATTCTATCAATGCTCAGTTTTCTCATCTTTAAAATAGTGATAATAAAAATTGCATCACAATTTTGTTGGGCAAATTAAAGGAGACTGTATATGTAAAGCACGCAGCACATTACTTGGCTCATAAATACTATTACGTGTATTCACGCAAATTTTGCATTCAAACTAAATAGATATGCAACAAGCTAGTCATGCGTATCTGGGAATAAGTGACCTAACACTAGGCGAATCACAACTAAATAACATTGAGACATTATCCTCCCATTTTTGTTTATTTTCTTCTGTTCCTCTGATGGAGTTTAAGTCCTACTAGTGGATTGATATATGAACATCTTAACTTCTGTTTCTGGTTGGTTTTATCATGTTGAATAATGGAGGTTATTTATCTAGTCAATAGAAATGAAGTTGTAAACGTGTTTCTACTTTACCACTCCGCTACCTCCATCACCTTGATAGAGTGCTGAAAGCTTCTTCTGAAATGATTTACTTGGTTTTAGGCAGTTTGATAGACACCAGAAACACACTCATTTTCATTTCAAGTTCAGAGGAAATTGTGTCTCTGCTTTGATCCTTTTTTGACTTCATAGATTTAGACAGCTGCTAGGTTAGCCTTTTTATGGTGCAGATGAAGAAGCTAGGACCATGTCAAGCACAGCTTAATTAGCTTTACATATGTTGTCACAAACAATACAATCAATTCAGTAAGACATGAAACCTGGTGGTCTGCCCCCAAAACAACAAAAAAGCCTGCTTTATTTAAAAAAATTTTTTAAACATCTTTATTGGAGTATAATTGCTTTGCAATAGTGTGTTAGTTTCTACTTTATAACAAAGTGAATCAGCTATACATATACATATATCCCCATATCCCCTCCCTCTTTCATCTCCCTCCCACCCTCCTTATCCCACCCCTCTAGGTGGTCACAAAGCACGAGCTGATCTCCCTGTGCTATGCGGCTGCTTCCTGCTAGCTATCGATTTTACATTAGATAGTGTATATATGTCCATGCCACTCTCTCACTTCGTCGCAGCTTACACTTCCCCCTCCCCGTGTCCTCAAATCCATTCTCTATGTCTGCGTAAAAAGCCTTCTTTAGATCTACCTTTCATGAAGTAGGCATTAAGGAATAATTTCAAGAGGAGTCTCCAAGTAGACAATGACCATTAGTTTAATAGAAAATTGTACTATCTGCCAGTGATGCACATTAATAACCTTAAAGTTGGAATGATCCTGACAGAAGGTAGAACAACTCCTATTTTTTTAATGAAGAACAGGATTTATTTGATCAAGAAAGAAGAAATCATGTGTTCCCCCTACTTCATACTTTTCCTCAAAGTTATTTTCCATTTGATGTCAATTGTGATACTCTATTAATTAAATTTCTACTCAAAGACAATTACCAGATGCTATCATTTTCTGATGAGCTCTCAGTAACAGGAGAACCGGACAGTCGTGAGATTCTGGTCCTTTATTGGTTGGGGCTGTCAGTAGAAGGGAAGTGCAGTATTTACTATTTAAAGTATTTATGTTTGAAAACATACCTCATATTTCTTAATGAAAAAATGACAATAAGCCCTGTAATAAATACTGACATAGATAAACGAGAGAGGTTGCAGGATTATTTTAAGAAATCAGTGCTTAAGACAGAAAGACATGCCAATACACACCTCAAAGTCCTTTTTCTTTTGAGCATCTGTGATTTAGTAAATAAATGCCAGAGAAAAAGCATTGCAGCTTAATACATACAGCAAAGGCGTTAGCATCTTACTTAGGCTTCCTCCTGTCACCTGATACACTATGCAAAAGCCAGATAAATATTATCCTGTAGTTGTAGAAACAAGAATGAACAGCATGCTTGGGATATCACTTCATAGTCCTCATGGGGATATTGTGTCACCATTGCACCACCTTTCAATCATTTTTTCCTTCTGAATCATTTCAATTCAATTTATGAAAATCACACATGCGTGCAATCTGAAGCAGTGTGCAGCTTTTCACTGTTAAAGCCTTTCCTTGGCAGGGGAGAGACAGCTGCTGATAGTGGCTTTCCAGACAGCTATTCAGCAGCCTTCAACAGCAGGAGGAAATCAAGTTGAGGAACTAAGTGAGACCAATGACTTCAAGCGTAGAAATTGAAAGGAATTCAGCAGAGTGATAAGACGCTAACTCTGGGCAGCAATGGAAGTCCATGGGCTGCATTTGATTCTAAGCAGGACTGGTGATTCTGAAGAACACTGAAGAGCAATCTATTGCAGCTGACCTCAGTAAATCCTCTTTCATTTATTTAATTCCCCACGTCTCACAAAGCTGAATTCCTACTCTATTGAAAACTGAGAAAATTCGTAATTCAAAGACTGGCCACAGAAAAGGAGATGCACTGCAGTTAGAGGCACCATTATGGTGAGTGGTAGTAGCAATCAATAGAAGGCAAATATAGAATGTCATGCTCTACGGAGAAATTAGTTCCCTAGTAGCTCATTTCTTGATGTTTTCTATGCATCTTCTGCACCATAGTGACTTTAGGCTAGTAAAGGGATCCTTGGTCTTATTCCTCTCTGAGGAGCCCCGGCTATGGAGGCAACTGGCTTCCATCCCAGATTAAACTTGAATAAACTCTCAAAGCCTTAGTTTTCTCATCTGTAAAAGGAGGATAATAAGGTTATATCTATTTCATTAACTAATCCCCTGGAAGGTGCTTAACACCGTACTGTGTCATTTATAAACATTCAATATATGTTTACTATTATTATAAGTGCTGCTTTGGTGGTGATTATGCCATGCAAAGGAGCAGTAAGAATCAATAATATTTTAGCAGCTATTATGTTTCAGACAGTGAGCTAAGAATTTTACATACATTGTTGTTAGCTCCCTTCAGAACTCATGGCAAAATACAGCAAAAGCTGTGTTGAGGGGCTGAGATCTGAGAAAGTCGATCTCCTGCAATTGGTGAGATGCAGTTAATAACCAATGAAATGTGGAAGACTTGCCCATTTTAGAATTACTTTAGGAGCCCATAAAAGGAAAGCTGTTAGAGATGCAACTCTTCCTACCAGGGACCAAGAATAGAATAGGACTACTCAAAAAGGCACAGTTTTATCTTAGAGTTTCAAAAAACAACAGCAACTTTTAAATGTAAAATATCAGATTAAGGCATTTTAAATTGGAGAAAAGCCAACTTTGAAAGTTGTAGGTTTGTCAACAGATCTTGGATTTCTGAAGAATTGCTAGACCAGATGATGAAACTCATTAATAATCAGTTTCTCAAACACATGGGTGTTCATAAAGCACAAAAGGAAAAGTACATGCAGCTCAGCTGAATCTCATTCTTCCTCTGTTCAAGTCATCCTAGCAGTATTTAAGCACACAATCAAGACTCAATCTAAGTAAGAGTTAAAAGTCTTTCAAATGCACGTTGGAAAGGTGCTGACCTTTTTTTTTTTTTAATGTTGTTTAAATATTGTTATAAGAAAAAGGGGGAAAGAAATGAGAAAAATACTGCCTTGACAAGATTTTTCCATATAGCCCATAAATTATAGCGTTTTATTAGGGGTAACAGATTCCATTTTTTAATGTCAATATCAGTGAGAGACATGTGTCAGTTTTTGCACCTTATTGGTCATTACTTCTTTAGAAAAGATGTTAATATAATTGTGAAAACAGATAGAAAATGGGAAAGTTGAAACCTTTAGGGAAGGTAAAATTGGGTTGGGTTCATCTGTGAGGAGTGAAAATGTTATATAAGGGCATTGAGAGTCTAGAAACTGTAAAAAGATAACTTTACAGGAGGTAGCGAAAAGTTTCATGAAAACAAACAAAGGAGTTAAAAGGAGCCAAAAAGAAATGTATCAACTTGCAAATTCTATGTAACAATAATGCTAGTAACCAGGTAAGTTCCCTGCAAAACTACTTTTTGGGTAAGCAGATCCCTAATGATGTGATCTATCATGTGAGTAAGAAACAAATTCAAGTTGAAGCTAAATGTAAGCAGCTTCTGGGCATTCCTTCACCTGCCTGCCCCTTGCTCCAGGGAGCAGGGCTAATGCCACTGGTAGAGGGGGTTTAGGTGGCGTAACTCAATGGTTTCTAGTCAGGGCTCCCGGAGGTAGACTGAGATTGGCACACGCAAGAAATTGTGAGAAGCTGCTAGTTAGGAGATATTACTGATTCTTTACTTTTAAAGTGAAGAACATAGATAATATATTAAGTTAACGTGATTGTACAAGATTCAAATAATACAAAAATATGCAGTATATGTTCCTCACCTCCTACCTCAAACTTAATCCCTTTCCTGAACATACGTGCGAGTTCACAGCTTCGTGTTTTCCTTTCTGATTCCCGGGATTTAGGTAAGGCTTTTCCCACCCAAAGAAAAATAAATTCTCTTATACTGTCTTCTAAAACTTTTATAATTTTATTTGTAAACCTAGGTTTTAATCCATACATGATATATTTTTACATATGGTGTGAGGGAGAACTTTCTTTTTGAACAATCGATAGCCAATTGTTCCAACATAAGTTATAGAATGGTCTGTCTTTTCTCCAATGACGAGAAAGGCCACTTTGATCATTGAAGTAATAATCATAGTTGGGCCTGTTATTGGACTTTATTTTGTTCTCTTGGCCTACTTACCTATTTATGTGCCCTTACCTACGACTCATAGTTATTATAATTTTATCATACGTTTTCCCTCTGTAAGGCAAGTTCCCTTAGTTGCTACTTTTTAGGGGAAACACATATTCTTGTATACCTCTATCAGATGAAATCAAGAAGCACCTTCAAGTTTTATTTTCTAAAAACTCCCATGGAGTTTTTATTAATTTTTTAGATTACTCGTGGTAAATCTGATATTTTATGATTGCTTGTTCTCATCAAGTAATGTGGATTCTCCCCAGTACATTCAAGCCTAATTTTTATGCTCTTAAGTATTATAGATTTCATTGAGTAAGTGTGCTTATTTTTTTATTTTTTCTTACCAGACTGCAGTAGGTTTAATAGTGGCCCCAAAAGATATGTCCAAGTTGTAACCCCCGGAACATGCAAAGGTGACCTTCTTTGGAAAAAAAGATCTTTGCACATGTAACTGTGGATCTTGAGATGAGACCACCTTGGATTTAGGGTGGGCCCTACATCCTCCTTATAAAAAGAGGGGAGAAGACCACGTGAAGACAGAGGCAGAGATTCAAGTCCTGCGAGCCACAAGCCGACACCAAGCGGCACCAGCAGCCACTAGAAGCAGGGAACGGATTCTCCCTCAGAGCCTCCACACTTCTGGCTTCCAGCACCGTGAATGTAAGTTTATGCTGCTGCAAGCCACCATTTGTGGCGATTTGTTACAGAGGCCCTAGGACACAAATGCACCAAGCAATAGGTGTTTTCCCACAAGCTTCCTTATATTGTCATGGTATCAGAAACTCAACAGGTTGGAGCTTCTGTCAGAGCTGAGAGAGCAGCTCTCCTGGGGGGAGGGGAACAAATCCCCTAGAACCATCCCAGGGTGATGTAGGACACAAGCCACCCAGCATGCCTGTCCTCCTCTCCCAGCGCTGGAGCCAGAGGGCAGATGTCAGGAGTTTCTATAACCTGGGTGCCTCAGTTTACCCATCACTGCAACTCAGCACAGAACCCGATATTCTAGGGCTTACTTGCCCTTATAAAAGCAACAGATAGCCAGAGGCCAAGCAGTGTTTTCTTCTGCCTTCTTGCCACAGAGCGGGCCAGCCATGCTTCTCCGCCCTGCAGTCAACCATTAGTTCTGTGGATGTCCTGGAGCCAGCGCAGCACTTCTGACAAGCCAGTGCCTTTCCGGGCACTGATTTCTACGTGGTGATATTCCGCTTGGCACAAGCAATGAGGTCGAGGAGCCTGATTAACGACTTCATCTCTTCTATGGTCATGTAACAGGGCAGGTCAATTTTATTGAAGAGAATCAGAACCGATGCTTCTTCAAGTTGTTCTGCCGAAAGGAGACCCAGGAGCTGTGCAGAGGATGCAGAGAGCTGGGTGGGGTTAGAGGCATCCACCATGAACAGGAGAGAATGACAGTTTCCATAGTAACTGGACCAGATGGGGCCCATGCACCACCCCCCAGCTCCTGGATGGTGATCTTTCTCTGAGCCGCCATGTCCAGTTAGGTTGGTACCCACCGTGGGCCGCGTCGGGGGAGGATCGCCCAGGTTGCCCTTCCCATCCTGGGAGCTCAGCTGTGTAAGGCAGTCAGGGTCTCCATAGTGAGGTGGATGGACCTAGAGTCTGTCACACAGAGTGAGGTAAGTCAGAAAGAGAAAAACAAACACCGTATGCTAACACATATATATGGAATCTAAAAAACAAAAAAAGTTCTGAAGAACCTAGTGGCAGGGCAGGAATAAAGACGCAGACGTAGAGAATGGACTTGAGGACAAGGGGAGGGGGAAGGGTAAGCTGGGACGAAGTGAGAGAGTGGCATGGACATATATACACTACCAAACGTAAAATAGATAGCTAGTGGGAAGCAGCCACATAGCACAGGGAGATCAGCTCAGTGCTTTGTGACCACCTAGAGGGGTGGGATAGGGAGGGTGGGAGGGAGGGAGACACAAGAGGGAGGGGATATGGGGATATATGTATATGTATAACTGATTCACTTTGTTATAAAGCAGAAACTAACACACCATTGTAAAGCAATTATACTCCAATAAAGGTGCTGAAAAAAAAAGGTCTCTGAGCGGGGCCAGGGAGTAAGCACTGGCGGACCCCGCCCCAGGCGCCCCCCACCCTGCTCACCGCCAGAGCCCCCCGGATCGCCGTACCCCCTACCCTGCACAGAAGGATCGTCTGCAAGCGTTTCACCAACAGTGTCTTCCCCAGGCCCATGACACCGAGCCTGCTTATTTTTTTATAATATCCTCTCCAAGGTATTTAGAAGTTCTGCTATTTTAATGGAAATATCTTTATTGAATTTCTTTCATTTTATACATGCATGATGGTTGGTTTTAAAACGTTACACCAATCAAAGAAAATGAATATTCTTAGAATTACATTGTTAATAATTCATTAGTTTACAATAATGTATATTGTAAAACAAGAAGAAAAACAGAAACAAAGATTAAACTTTACAGAATGAAAAACAGCCTCTTGCCTCATCCACTCCCAGTCCAGAAACACTGTCATGTCCCTTTTCAATGTTTGGGTTCTTAGTTTTTCTGGTACTTTCCACCATAACTTTAAGTAATAGGCTTTTGGCTTTGTTTCTTGGCTTACCAACGTTAGACACTACCACACATTGCCTCCTGCTTTAAGGATGATATAATTCGGCCTCCTGTTTCATGTGGGTCCCTGAGAGCTGGTTCATCTAGTGGTGAAGGCCTGCTGCTTGTAACACTGACTCTGGTGGTGATTACGGCCGGCATAGCATGTCTTGCTGGGGTATTCTGAGGACCCTTCTTCTGGGTGTTGCGGCTTCCTTTCTTCCTGGGGTCACTGGCTACCTAGAGCACCAACTCTCCTGTGTCCTCTGCTCATTCTCATTGTTTTAGCCCAGGGGAAAGTTCTACTGCTCCTGCAAAGACTAACACAAATGATGGTCCTTTCCATCACCCCTGGGAACCCTCCTGCTCTCTTTATTGACTGGATTTTTAATTTGGAGCATTCCCAAAACCACTGGCCAATCAACCCTTGCAGTGTATGGGGCTATGATGCCCTCCAGTCTTGCATCTCTGTCATTCCAATCCTGTTTGATTTCTCTATTTCAGAAACTTCTTAAGATTACCTAGTATGCTAGGAAGATTATTTTCTAACAGTTCAGTTAATGAGTTTTCCTTTTAAATATATAGATTTTTTTTTCTTTATTCCAAGGTATTTGAGGAGGGAAGAGAATAGATGCATCTACACCCAGACAGCCATCTTAATCCAATCTTAAATAATATTTTAATATTTTTTCCCTTTACAACATGACAGCAGGAGAACCTCTGGAGTCTCCTAAATGGCTGGGATAAGGTATCAGGAGAACTCTGATGTGTATACCCAGGACTCAGCTAAACACCTCTGCTTCCATTTACAGTTGTACAGCTTTCAGCGCCCTTTATTCATTGACACTAATTGTTTACTTTAGACTTACAGCTGACCATTGCTGAAAGACAAAAAGCTCAAGAACTTTGATCTTGGAACATAAAAGTTAAGGACAGACATAAAGGTAATACCAATGCTATACATTTGCATCAGTGATCTTTGCCTTATCTGTAAGTTAGAATAAACCTTTTGTAGAATATGAAGATGGCTCTACAACTTCCAAAACACTTTTTTTTTTTTTTTTTTTGCAGTACGCGGGCCTCTCACTGTGGTGGCCTCTCCCGTTGCGGAGCACAGGCTCAGCGGCCATGGCTCACGGGCCCAGCCGCTCCGCGGCATGTGGGATCTTCCCAGACCAGGGCACGAACCCGTGTCCCCTGCATCGGCAGGCGGACTCTCAACCACTGCGCCACCAGGAAAGCCCCAAAAGACATTTTTAAAGCAAAGTATATTATTGTTATATCCAATTTGGGAATAAAGACTAGCCACATCAAAATGGGCTATATGTAAAGAAATGCTCACCATAGAACTTTAAAACCTCTCTGATATGGTATTTTAAATACAGAACATAAATATAAACTTCCAAAATTAAAAACAAAATTCTCAGTTGATTTCGTAACAGTTATGAAAGCAAATTTTGTCTATTTTTGATTGCTAAAACATGTTAAATTTCAACCTACATTTTCGTACGTATTGTCACTAAACCAACATCATCTGTCATTTGAAAGTTTGTCTGAAATGTATTTTTTATGAAATAATTTATTTCAAGTAAATTAAATTGTGTGCCTTCACATGGTCAGTGTGAAAAGTTGCAATTCGCTTTTTTTCTTCCAGTTTTGTGGAGATATAATTGACATACAGCACTGTGTAAGTTTCAGGTTTACAGCATAATTTGACTTACATAAATCATGAAATGATCATCACAATCAGTTTAGTGGACATCGATCATCTCACGTAGATACAAAATTGAAGAAATAGAAAAAAAATTGTGTGTGATGAGAGCTCTTGGAATTTACTCTCCTAACAACTTTCAAACGTAACATACATCAGTGCTCTCTATGTTTATCATGTTGTACATTACACCCTAGGATTTACTTACAACTGGAAGAGTGTGGTACCTTTGACTGCCTTCCTTCAGTCCCCACTGCCCTGCCTCTAGTAATCACATATCCGATCTCTTTTCCTATGAGTTTATTTGTTTTTCGGTTTTGGAGTATAATTGACCCTACAACACTATGTTAATTCCTGTTACACAACGTAGTGATTTTTTTCTGTAGGTTTCAGAATGATCACCACAATAATTCTAGTTACGAACTTTACCATACAAAAACATTACTTAGTTGTTGACTATATTCCCCATACTGTATATTTCATCCCCATGATTCATTTCTTTTGCAACTGGAAAATAATCCTCAGTCTCCCTTAGCTATTGCTTTCCTCCCCCTAACCCCCTCTCCTCTGGCAACCAGCTGTTTATCCTCTGTATTTAAAACTCTATTTCTGTTTTATGTATGTTCATTTGTTTTCTTTTGTAGATTTCACATAAGTGAAAGCCTACAGTGTTTGTCTTTCTCTGACTTATTTCATTCAGCATAATTCCCTCTAGGTCCATCCATGTTGTTGCAAATGGCAATATTTCATTCTTTTTATGGATGAATGATATTCCAGTGTACATATATATGACATCTTCTTTATCCATTCGTCTATTGTTATGCACTTTGGTTGCTTCCATATCTTGGCTATTGTAAATAATGCTGCAGTGAACATAGGGGTACATATATCCTTTCTAATTAGTGTTTTTGTTTTCTTCAGATAAATACCCAGGAGTGGAAATGTTGGATCATACGGTAATTCTATTTTTAATTTTTTGAGGAATTTCCATTCTGTTTTGTATAGTGGCTGCACCAATTTACATTCCCACCAACAGTACCTGAGGGTTCAGTTCCCTTTTCTTCACATCCTCTTCAACACTTGTTACTTGTTGTCTTTTTGATGCTAGCCATTCTGACAAGTATGAGGTTATATCTGATTGTGGCTTTGATTTGCATTTCCCTGATTATTAGTGATGTTGAGTATCTTTTCATGTGCCTGTTGGCTATCTGTATGTCTTCTTTGGAAAAATGTCTATTCAGATTCTCTGCCCATTTTCTAATAGAGTTGTTTTTGTTTTTTGACGTTCAGTTGTATGAGTTCTTTGTATATTTTGGATATTAGCCACTTATCAGATATATTGTTTGCAAATATCTTCTCCCATTCAGTAGGTGAGCTTTGTTTTGTTGATAGCAATTTGCTTTCATAGAATATGGATATTACTAAAAATTACAGTAAAGTGAAATTTATTTTTTCAGTTATACTTCTGTCTATATCTAAAGTAAAAGATCTTATATCTTTTAATCATATATATTAAGTAAAAGATTTTTCTTAATACCATTTCTTATTCAATACCCTGCAAAAATGATGAAAAGACTAAAAAATGCTAAGAGGGTTCAGAACATTAGATGTTGCCATGAATGTGATTCTTAAGTCAAAAAAAGTTGAGAAATGACTCCTTAAAGTAACCCTCAGGAGTATCTTCTACACTAGAGGAGAATAATGAAATTCCATTAGTGGTTGTCATTCGGAGGGGGATCCTCATTACAATGATTTTACTTACTTTACTTTTTTGACATTTAAATTAATCCCACTGGTAAGTACTTTAAAAAAATTCACATAAGCTCCTAAATATCTAGTTATGATCAATCTAAACTGACTGGAAAACACATGTAAAATAATAATCAATGACTCAGCATTGACCCAGAAAATATAAAGTTATGTTTAAGTTGCTCTGATGAAAATTTATTGAATTTTACCAACAATGATGGCTGGTATCTATGAGTTTTTTCTTCTGAACAAGTTTGTTAATTTAGTAAAATGCATCCAACACAGTTATGCAGTATTGGTTAGGATACATTTCTCCCTTTCTGATTACCATAGCCTAGTAACATCATGTAGATACACTTTGTGTTGGTGTAAATTCCATAATGATCATGTAAGAGAGAGAGAAGTAATGTCCTAAAAACAATGCACCAGTCATTCAGGAAATGGAATCCCAGGTGAGGCAACTTCTTTCAAAATGGGTAGATTGTGACTAAGAGTTCGAAAGCTGGTCTTATGGAGAGCAGTGGCATTTTTTTTTCTCTATATTTTCTAATTTCTAATTTCTAATTTCTCTATATTTTCTCTATATATGACAGTCACATGTGCTAAACACTTCACTGAGCATACCCAAGGTGGTTTGCAATTGCAAGCATGTTAATTATATTTCCATCTATTTCTATGGCATTCCAGGAAGCATATCAGAATTTAAATGGGTAAGAGTCCTCCTGGATTTTATTACAGGGAGAATTGTAACCAATTCTTATACATAAGAGAAGAAAATTTTTAAAAATATTTTATCACTTCAACTATTATTAATTAGAATAACAATATATACTAAACCTAACCAACCACGGTCACGCACCAGTCTGCTGAGATGCCAGAACAGAGAACAGCAGCCTAGGACACCACAAAGTATGCCCTTGAAGATTTCAGATACTTGATGTTTAGTTTGTCAGGGCTGCTGTTCAAAGTGCCCAAACTAGGTGGCTTAAAGAACAGAACTGTATTGTCTCAGTTCTGGAGGAGGTCCAAAATCAAGGTGTTGGCAGGGCTGCTTCTTTCTGGAGGGCTCTGAGGGACAGATCTGTTCTAGGCCTCTCTTGGGGTTGTAGATGGTCTTCTCCCTGTGTCTTTTCACAGCATTTGTCCCTCTATGCATGTCTGTCTTTGTGTCCAAGTTTCCCCTTTTTATAAAGACACCAGTCATTGGATTAGGGCCCATCCTAATGACCTCATTTTAACTTGATTACCTGTGTAAAGATTGTCTCCCAATAAGGCCACATCCTAATGTTCTGGGCATTATGACTCCAACATATCATTTTTAGGGTGGTCAACCCATAACATTTGGAGCCAAAAAAATGCTTGGAATAATAAAATTAGTCTCTGAGAAGATGGCAACATCTTGACTACACAGCTGCTTGCATCTCCCAGCTAACACCAACCAAGCAAGAGGATGAAGAAGCTTGCACAAGGAACAATTCTCACAGTGAGTAGCTGACATTACACACACAATCTCCAATTATGAAAGATCTAGAAATAAATATGGGAATTGGGAGTGAGAAAGTTGGTTTGGGAAAAGACGTTGAAGTCAAACCTTAATCGATTTGATAAATGTAGAGAATTTCCTTAAGTTATTTTTCGATGCCAGGCTCCCTTTGACCCAGGACCTCTCAGTACCCATTCCTCCCCAGACTGCCCCCAAAAGTGTAAATGCTAGCTGCACCTGCGTTTGCATATTTATAACTGCCATTCTTGTAATCTTCACAGTTATTCATAATGAAAAATATTTTTCATTCACATGTTTTTTTCCCATGCATTTTCTCTTCACCCTCTAAAACCGGGTGAAGAGAAAATTTTCATTAAAAATAATATAAAATACAGTACATCAAACATAGAAGCTGGTAAATTCAGAAGATTATAGGTTCTAAATATAAGGATACTTCCTTTTGGGAAATACTCTAACACTATTTCTTTTCAAGGATTGCACACACATACACTTTTTTTAAATGGAGGTAGCAAGGCTGTAGCTTGACATGATGTCCAGGAGCAGCTATACAGTTTGTGGGACCCAGTGTGACATGAAAATACAGGGCCCCTCGTTCACAAATTCTTAAGAATGGAAATATCAAAACAGTAGAGCATTAAACCAAGTGCAGGCCCTTTGAAGCACGGGGTCCTCCCTAAGCTCTTATACCCAAAGAATAATTTCACTTCGGTAGACTTTTCTCATTATATAATATAGACGATTATCTTAGAATTTAGGGAGGGACTAATAATTATTAGATAACTTAATGAAAAATTTGAAGCTTACATGAAGGGCAGGATGTGACCTCACGTTTGTACTCTTATCAGCGACTTTACTGTTGCTCTCTGTTTCCTTGTTCTCTCTTGCCTGCTCTCTGTCCTCTTATCTCCCTTCCCCCATCTAGCCACAGTAAGGAGTGGAAGCATGATCTCATGGGTCTGTGTACTTATGAGAGCATTGGTTTGTATTTTATTTTACTTTCTAAAGAAGTTGAGTCAATAAAAGAAAATAAACTCTGTATAGCAGTTCACAGAAATGGGTTTGACATACGTTACGAGCTTTGCTTTAGTCACCTTAAAGATTTTAGACAAAAACAACGTTTCATGAGTAATAATTGTGTCTTTGTACAAGTGAAGTGGGACTTGTTAGTGGGATGGAGATAGGAAGCCAAATGGCTTGGATGATTTTTTGTTTAAATTTATACTTATTTTGTTAACGTCATGATGTTGGGTCACATAGAGATGCAGAGATTTGACCTCTAGAATTCCTTGAGAACTTGTTAAGCTAAAAGCAAACCTCTCGGGTCACAGTCAGCCGGCCTGTCACTGTATCTATTTGCCCTGGGGTCTTCTCTAAGCTGCAGCTCTTATTGGCAGCTGTCCCAAGGGTATTGGGAAAAGACTCTGCCCTTTCCGTGGTGTCACTTTCCTGTGGGATTGTATCTATTTAGCAGACATGGAATAGCCCTGGAGAGGTAGGTAAAGAGGTGTGGGGGAAAAAAGATTGATGTATATAGTAACTGAATTTTAATAAGACTATTCAATATGAGATATTTGTATGATTTAAGAGTACTCGCACATATGGGTTCAGAAAAGTAAACTAATCTGATTTTGTTTCTATTTCAGGTGATATGAATGAGAATTTCTTTCAAATGTTTACTCTCTGGGACTGCGTTACTATAAAGTGTACATCTTAGGGAGGAGAGCAGGGAAGAGACTTCTTGCAAAGAGGGGATGTGGAGGTCCCTCTGTTCTCTCTCAAGCTCCGGGTGGTTCCCAGGTGACAGGCACATCTTGAGGATAAGGAATTTGTGACTTCTCTGTCCCTGCTGCAGCATTATCTTCTAACACAGACTACGCTGGGCTTTAACTGCCTCATCCAACAAATGAAAAACGTGCTACTTGTCTTGCATGGATCAAACGACAGGATGTATATGAAAGTAATAAATCATCATCTATGTCATAAATACAAATAATGGAATTTTGTTGCGTGTAGCTAAATCAAACATTGATAACAACATATAGTACATACCCTAATGGGAAGGTAAGTACTAAAATATTTTCTGATTCTCTGCCAATTTTGGCCCAAGACCTCTGGTACCCTTTCATCCATCAGGCTGCCCTAAGAGCTAAAAATGATAGACGCATCACCATCCCCACATTTATAACTGCCATTCCTGTTGCCTTCAGGATGTGAAACACAATTATACCATGTAAGGTTCACAGTCCTGACTAATTCCATCCCCTCCGAAATCACTGCAAAACATTATTTTATCTTTTTTTAAAATTTTATTTTGTATTAGAGTTGATTTACAACGCTGTGTAGCTACTGAGAAGAGGCCAGCACTTGTCTCTGGTACCATGGACTTAAGCCTGGGTCCTGAGGATGTGGGGAATGGGAGAATGGTGCTGTGATAGATACTGAAAGGATTGTTTCCACCAAACCCTCTGGAAGGGCATTTAGAGCAATGTTTTCCGCTCATGTTCTGAAGTTTAACACCAAAGCTGGAAGAGAGATTCTTTTGTTTTCACATGGGACACAGATTGGATTTAGCCCCTGAAGGACGCCAGCCTTCTCAGCCTCGTCTGCCATCAAGATGACTTTTCAATTTCAGTAGCAGCCAAAACGTGTGGCACAAACGGCCAGAGGCTGGTGGGAGCACACGGTGGACCCGACGTCCCAGCAGACAAGGCCAAAGGGGCGTAAGGCAAGAGGGGACTGTGAGAGGAGCCAGGCCACACAGCCACTGCCAGACCTTGTCCTTGGCCATGTGTGTGAGGATTCAGGGGCTCTCCAAGAAATGCCCTAATGATACCCTGATGCACGCGGGAGTCCCCTGGGAGTGGATGGGAACATCCGCTGAGGTGGAGTTTCTTTCTTTTAGAGTCATAGCATTTACAACCCCTAGGCTTGTGAAACCTGAGGAAGCATGGGTTGTACCCATGTTGTCATTCAGTGAATTAGAGTCCCTTCAGGATTGAAGGGACTCTCCTTTAGTAAATGAGGCTACTTAAGCGAGTTGCACACTTTTAGGCTATTAGTGGGAGGTATTTGGCATGAGGAAGGGCATTGCCCTGTATGTTTCTTTCCGACACCAATTATCCTGTTTTCTCCCGCCAATTTCTGCTCTGTACATGCATCAAAAAAACAATACAAAATGGTCATATATACCTTTTGCCCATTATTTGAAACTAATGTTTCTAACAATCATCACAAGTTGCACATTAACATTTTCTCAAAATATGACTCTGATGAAACTTGTTTTCTTTTGAAATACTCAACCCACTGATAGAGCTTTGAGTGTTTTGGGATAAAAATAGACAAAAAGATATTTTTCATCTATGTTATGGGAGCATTTAGGAGACACCTACCCCCAAGAACTTGGGAATAGGGGAAAGAAGACTGCCTTTGGGCTGTTAAACTAGTAAAGCCGCACAACCACTTCTGAAAAACAACCCAAGAATTTGTCTGCAATCATGTATCTGTATAACTTAGACTGCAATCAGAATGAGTAGGAAATTTCTCAGGGCTCAGGGATCCAGGGCTACAACAGGAATGTAATTTAATAAGCAACAACCTAACCAATTGTGTCAAACCCCATTTGGGGGAAGACAGCAAACAGCTCTCTAGCTTCCTGAATGTTTAGCCAGCCTTGGGTTTAAAATTCTCTTTTAATTCTTCCAACATCCTGGTTAGGCAGGCATTATCATACCCATTTTACAGATGAAGAGACAAGAGGCTCTGAGAGATTATTTCACTCCCACAAGTTGCTTTTTCTAAGTGACAGATCCAGAATTTTTTTTTTTTTTTTTCCGGATGCGCAGGCTCAGCAGCCATGGCTCACTGGGCCCAGCCGCTCCGCGGCACGGGGGATCTTCCCAGACCGGGGCGCGAATCCGCATCCCCTGCATCGGCAGGCGGACTCTCAACCACTGTGCCACCAGGGAAGACCCGATCCAGAATTTTGATTCAAGTCTGTCTGAATCGGAGAACCTGGGTTACCAAATGTTAAGGCTATCTGTATCAGAATCCCCTAAACAAGAATTCTGGGTCACCCCCGTTATAATTCATTTGATCTTGGGGTAGAAAGAACATGGGAGATTAAAGAATTTAACTTTTCAAAGCTCAGTAAGACATTCTGCTGCTCATAAAGGTTGGGAACCACTAACCCACAGGTTGAAAATATAAACTGTACCCATTCAAGCACGATTTAGGTGAGTAGTACCTGTCCAGCCTGGAAGGGGTCTACATTTGCAACAGATATGAACATTTATAGAGATGTAAATTATGATACCCCCAACACTACGAAACACTCCTGCTCAATAATGAATTCCCTTTGTTCTGGTTTTGGTTCACGAAACGTTATGAAAATGTGACTTCCCAAGTAGTTTGTCTTCCAGGAAAGAGTACTGACCTGCCACTCCAAACATTTCAGCACTTTTATTGAGCTAATCCAGCAGTCTCTCTGAGTGTGGTTATTGTGAATTCCCAATATTCACACAATTTGTGTGACAAAAGATCAGCCTGTAACTTTGAGAGCCAGACCCTGGACCTCAATGCATCCAAAAAAACAAGTGCCACCTTGAATGTGTATCTGGGGGCAGCCCTGCTCTCTGAGGGCACGGGCAGGCTTTCCACTTATCCCTGCCACTGCTGGTGTTAGAATTTGATGGGGAGAAAGGTCATCCACCCTACTGCAAACAAATGAACATAAAGAAATATTTACAAATTGGTAAACACTCAGTAAACTGGATAGCCTTCACTCAAATAAGTACAGTGCAGTTGATTAAGTTGCTGCGTACTAATATGCAGTCTTATCTTACTTAGCCTGGCTCCCTGAGTTATCCCCATTGTGACAAGAGTGCTAGATGGGGAGACACAGGCTTACAGAAAAGTTCTTAGTTAATTGTCATAGATGGACGGTCACACAGAGTGTGATTTTGTTAGTGTTTTGCCAATTTAACTCTAAAATGACTATATTATTTTCTCTATCTTTAAGTTATTGGGCATGGGGTATCTCACCATTGCCTCATATACTAAAAAAAGGTATATTAATGATTTGAGAATATTTGCCCTAACACTAAGAGGTGAAGTCCTACCAACATTAAGTTTTGTAGAAATTTTAACAATATTAAATTGTAGTTGATAAATGGGCTAGAAGCGTAATTGTTAGAAACTGTAGTTATGGGTAGTATTTATCAGGGCTAATGACGAGACCTTTATTCTTGCCTGTCTTTGGTGGAATCACTTAGGTATGTTTTGGTGTTGACAACAACAATAACCAAAATCACAAAACCATGTTAAGTGTTCGCAAGTGTGGAAAACCATGTTAAGTGTTTGCAAGTGTGGAAAACCATCAGATCCTTCAGGCAAAGCAAATGCTTCACGAGCAAAGAAGAAACCAATTACATAGTATTTTCAAGAGGTGGTTTCAACTACATACAGAAAGTCGGGATGAGCAGAAGATGCGCAGGCAGCTATTTCTTTTCTTGACGCACCTGCTCAGAAGCTTCCCCGGCAACGCGCACCTGGGAGGCCAGCTTTGGCCCATGATCCATCCTTGCATTCCTCCCTTGGAGCAAGGTCTTAGGAGCCAGGGTTGTGGCGTTGGTGGGGATGAAGGGGCAGGGTTGGAAGGGAGAGGGAAGCCGAGCATTGACGACTGTCATTGGGACCTAGGGTGACTGCCAAGTACCAAATCCCCTGAGATTTTCCCATTTGAATGAGGATTTGGGGGGCATTGGAAGTGTTTTTGCTATGCGCCTACCTTCTGCCTTTTTAAAAGAAATCCATGTAGCTAATAGAATTTTTAAAATATATTTCCAGAAAGGAGAAGCTATGATGCACGTTACTTATAGAGCATCAGGATACAATCTCTAGACTCGCATTGTACGGCTGAACATTCTCTCGTTAGTCTAATAAAATGCAGAACATCCAGTAAAGATTTTTTAACCCAGCTTTCCTGATGAATGATATTCTTTTAGTATCACCAAGTTCAAGAAGCATGATATAAAAAAGCGTTGGCAAACTACTGCCGAGAGGTCCAGATCTAACCTGTGGCCTACCTTTGTAAATAAAGTTTTATTAGAACACAGCCATGCCTATTTGTTCAATATTGTGTGTGTGGCTGCTTTGTTGCTACAGTGGCAGAGCTGTGAGAAAGACTGTAGGACCCACAACAGTCTGAAGTATTTACTATTTGGCCCTTTATAGAGAACATTAAGTCCTTAATATGAAGAAATTAGTTTTAAAACTGGAGGTATGAAATACACCTTCTCCACAAAATCCCACACATTCTTTCTTAGCCCTTTTACCATAAAGCTGAAAACAGTATAGCAAGAAATTGTTGCTAGCACTGAAACCTAGGGGCTCAGAAGCAATGCCACACTAATGCAAGGAAGAATTTTAAGATTGTGATGACCAGTTTGTTCTTTTAATTAATTTGCTTCACATTAATTTACAAGGTTGAAGGATTCAAAAATGCTTCATGCTAGTTTTATGGGACACATTTGGAACTCTTAGCTTTACATCCAGTGTTTATTATTTCTGAGAAAGTGTTCAGGAAATTGTAATAAGGGAGCATTCAGGGGATAAAGAAGACACTGGTTAGAAATTGTTCAACTGAGGTATCTGTATTCCCATGTCCATAGCAGCAATATTCACAATAGTCAAGACATAGAAACAGCCTAAGTGTCTGTCAGTGGATGAGTGGATAAAGAAGATGTGGTGTATATATATAATGGCATATTATTCAGCCTTAAAAAAGGAAATCCTGTCATTTGCAACAACTTGGATGAAACTGGAGGATATTATGCTGAGTGAAATAAGCCAGACAGAGAAAGATAAAATACTGCATGGTATCACTTATATGTGGAATTAAAAAAAAAAGTCAACTTACATAAATAGAGTGGAAAAGTGGTTGTCAGGGGCGGGGGGTGGTGAAAAGAGGGAGAGGTTTGTAAAGGGCACAAACTTTCAGTTATAAAATGAATAAGGTCTGAGGATCTAATGTATACTACGGAGAGTATCATTGTTAATACTGTATTATATAATTGAGATTTGCTAAAAGAGTAGAACTTAAATGCTTCTCTCTCTCTCTCACACACACACATACAAAAGGTAAATGTGTGAGGTGATGGATGTGTTAATTAACTAGATGGGGGAATCCTTTCACAATGTATATGTATATAAAATCATACTGTACACTTTAAATATCTTACAATTTTATTTGTCAATTATATCTCATTAAAGCTGATAGTGGAGGAAATTGTTCAACTGATTTTAAAGAAATAGGATTCAAATTCTTATTCCACAAGTGTAAGTACTTCACCTTAAGAATTTAAAAAATAGATTTTTCCTGGTGAATTTGGACCCTTCCGTTCTTGATCTAGACTTTAAATGACACCAAAGTCACAGGAGAAAAAATCGCTTTAATAATGTGCAGAGTTTCATTCATTCAACAAAGGTACACTGAGCATCAACGAGGCATCAGGCCCTGTCCTGGGCACTTGAACTGTAACTTCAGGCAGAGACAGTCCCCTGTGAAAAGGGAAAATGCACCTGCCCCATCTGACTGGGAGATGGTCAGGAATTAGCCATGATCTGCAAAGGGATGGCCTGTCAACATACTTTCCTGGTTGTAAGCTCAGATATCTACCACCCAGAAAGATTTTTAAGAGGATCTGTGAGTTAATGTTTACCAACTGCTTTAATATCCTAGGATTAAAAGGGGCACATCAGAAAGAAGTGGCCATGCTGGAACTTGGAGGGCATTCAAAAATCCAGCCTGGCAAGTCTCATGGTTTGTTTTCAACATTTACTTAACCTCCTTCTGCTATCAAGAAACCCGAGAGTGCTCTGAGGAAGTTTATATCGAAGGAAATGAAGAAAATGTACATTGTTTTTGAGTTGTTTTGTTAAGGCTTCTGGATAGCAAGAGTGTGTGTTTTATAATTATGAACGTTTGCCAGCCTGTAGAGATGTCCTAGGTGTCATTATTTGAGCCAACCGAGATGGGATATCATGCAGAGCCTCCTTAGAAAAGTAAATATTGTTAGAACACTTGAAATAATCTTAAGTCTGTCCTTGAAATAGCTATAAATGAACTTGGCCTCTGTTCAACATAGGCCAGTGAAGAGAACATGCCCCGGGGGAAATGTTTTTGTCCACTCTGGAATGGCCAGCTGTCACTGAGTGCACAGAATTGCCGGATCTGTGGGGATAAGCAAACAGTTCTGTTTTCTTCGCAGAAACTCATTTCCCTGTGCTTCATATCAACAATTGTGAGCTATATTTACAAAGGGGTTTGTATGCAAAAGAAGTACCCACTAGGGGAGGGGCAAGTATTTACACCAGCTTGTCTTGGGAGCTGCCCCCCAAGCTTGCTTTTTATAGAACCAGGTGATAACACAATTCAAAGTGCTGGTTTGAGAGGCAAGTGTTTACTGGCACAAAAATGTTCTTTAATTAGTATTTATCTCAGAGCCAGGGTGACATAAGTTGCTAATTATGCTGATACAAGAACAGATTGAGATATTCTTGTATGTAAAAGAGAGAGGGGTAATAGGCACGCTTTTTGGATTTGGAGTATATGTGGCTTCAGTTGACCCTAAATTAGCTTGGATCCTGTCTGGCCTGCATTTAAAATAACCTTTCTAGTAGTTAAGGAGACTGTGCTAGCTTTGGTCTTGAACAGTAGAAATTTCAAATTGTATGCTACATATCACCTCTGAGCTTCATAAAGGTTGTTTTTTACCCCAACCTTGATTAATGGAACTTCTACACATCTCTCAGGAGCTGATTATCTCTATAAGTGCTAAAATAAGTAATTTTTAAAATAAATTTTAAAAGAAATATCTTTTATTTCTACCGGAGTTCAAATAATATTTCATTAGAAATCTCCCTTGTATATTAAATGACTTAAAATATCTGCACTGCGGGCTTCCCTGGTGGCGCAGTGTTTGAGAGTCCGCCTGCCGATGCGGGGGACGCGGGTTCGTGCCCCGGTCCGGGAAGATCCCACGTGCCGCGGAGCGGCTGGGCCCGTGAGCCATGGCCGCTGAGCCTGCGCGTCCGGAGCCTGTGCTCCGCAACGGGAGAGGCCACCACAGTGAGAGGCCCACACACCGCAAAAAAACAAACAAACAAAAAAAAACACACAAAAAAATATCTGCACTGCTTATAACAGAGTCTGTTACATACTAAGAACTCAATTAGCTATATATACACTTTTTTCAGATATATAAAGGAGGATGGTTTTTAATAAAGGAGAGTCTAGACCACATTGTCAGTTTCTCATCGCCAATAATCATAGCTAATGCTTGCATACCATTTGTTATGTTTTCTTCCCTATTCTAAACACTTACCGTATAGTAATTCATTTAATTCTCAGGCAGCCCTGTGAGGTGGGTACCAGTAGTACCCCCATTTGCTCTGATGGGGCCTCAGAGGCACTGAGTGTCGGGGAATGCCTGGGCTCACTAACTAGTAAGCGGCACAACTGAGATAGGAACCCAGAGTGTCTGGGTCCAGAGTCTGTGCACTTTGTATTTTGTCCTTCCAGTCAACGTATTCAGGTACTAGAATAAAGCCATGCCCTGTAAATTCTTTCTTTTCCAGCACTCTGTTAAACACTTCTTATTGCTTTGATATGATTATGGGAGGTGTTTATTATGGTGAATCCACAGTAAGATCCTGAATTCCATTTCCTGGGTAATATTTACTGTGATATTCGCATTTGAGAGGGTAATCAATAGAGAGCACGATAGAATTGATTTATTAAATGTTTTATGAACTAGGACTCTCTACTCCTTTAGGCATGCCAGATCGTGCTGATATGTTAGGAGAATAGGATAGCTGGGAAGCTCGCTTTCAGACAATTTTAACCTCACAAGGAACACATCAGAGTTGATGACTGCTGACGAGGAATCTTGCTGGCCTCAGTAGTACTGCATGTTTATTCTCAGAACTGTCTGATCATTGGTGTATTTCTGGAATCTTCTCATATAAGAATTCTTTTCCTACTCATTTCTCTCCTATTAAGGACATTTCTGTTTAACTTCTAAAAACTTAGGTGACTGAGACCTGTAACATGTCCACTGATTATTCTGAAGTACGTAACAGATTTTTGTTTGCCGTGTTTGCACTGTCTGCACCGTCTATGCATTTTATATTCTTCTCTGCCAACTTCAGAACAGAGTGTATGCCCCAAAACAACACTCATCCAGCCAATTTTTATTATTTGGAGATAAAACTATTGTTTAACAGCAAAGGAGAAAGCTTTCACATTATTCAGTTATTTCTATTTGTAGTTTACTTCAGTTACAAGATTTACTTACAAAGCACCTCAGGGTCAAGTCTCTTTGTACACAAAACGAGGTATGGGCTAGCCATACAATACCAGACTAAGCTGATCTGATTTCTCAATTTTATATTATTATGGTGGTAGATTAAAATGTTCTAAAAAGGGCAATGAAATGTTATATAGGCTGTGGGAAAGGATTATGTTAGGATTCTTAACTACCACTAATTTTAATAGTATTTGTCCTTTTCTGAGTTTAGGATAGACATCTAATCTACGCTGCAGATTCATATGCATGGATCTTGGGCCACAAGCTTTTATTTATAAGAACATTTAACATTTCAATTTCTATTTTTAGCCATAATCCCACTGGACTGGCAGCAGTTTTAGACCAAAAGCTCTGTTCATGGATTTCCTCACCTTCATTCCTACTCGAGCACCAACCTGGACACCATGGACAGCCGTTTTATATTAGGGGTCTTCTGTTTCCAGTAGTGCGAAGGAGGAGCCCAAGCAGCCCCTCACCTCAAACTTCCTACTTTTTCCATGACCCTGAGGAGAAGAACCACCTTTTAATTTGATGAGGAAACTATCCTCATTTCTTTGGATCAAGAGATTTCGCACCCCATTTCGCAATCCTTTTTATATTTTCAAGAGAATATTTTTCTTTGCAAAACTTTATAAGTATCCAGAAAAGCTTAGCCTTTTGGAAAGCCAAAGTCATTTCCAACTTGAACTGCAGGTGGGGAAGGTGAGGGAAAGGTTATGAATGGAAAGGAGAACGTCCAAGAAAAACAACATGGGATAACATTTCCAATGTTCTGCATGCTGGTGTTGAGTGGAGTGCAGGGGTTCAGAGCATAGACTCTGAAGTTGGACTGTCTGGGTTGAGCCTCAGTTCTTCCACTTATTAATTGAATTGCCTTGAGTAAGTTACTAAAATCTCTCTGTGCCTCAGTTTTTCAGCTGTAAAATGGGGATGATGCTAATAGTACCTAGCTTGCACGATTATTGTGATCATTATACGGGAGATAAAAGACTTCAAGTGCTGAGAACAGTGCCTAGCACAAAGTAAGTGGCATAGTGCCATTAACTGCTATTATTATGAACAATATTATTATTAGGACAAAAGTTCTTACTCCTTCCTTGCTCATTATTGCCTACGTAAACAAAACCTCAAAGTATAAAGGTTGAACTGTGAGTTTGGTGCATGTTACATTTTGTATGCTTTTAAACCATGTGTAAATGGAATATGATTCGTTCTGAGGCTCCAGGAAGATTTAAGGTTCAGGAAACAGCAGGAGCTCTCAGTTGAAGGCGCAAGTCTGTCACATTTGACAAATCTTTAATTCTTCTCATCAAGGAACAGAGAACAGTCTTCTTATTACCTCTCATGAGGAAATGTAGTTTACTGGAAACAAAGTTTTGAGAAACAAAGAAGTCTTCAAGAATAACATCACAATCACACACTGAGCTTTATTGAATGGACAAGGGCATAAATACATTCCGTCTTATACAAGAATTAACCAAAGTGATACATTTTGTGTTATTTAATGGACTTGCTTCAATAAAAATTTCAGATATCACTTGAGTATTTTGTGGCTTTTAGGCACAAGGCATTGTAGAAAAGATAATCATTTATTAGGAAAATGATTTTGCTTTATGGCTTTCAATCAGATATTTATAGATTTCTTTTTTCATTAAAATAATTTTATTTATTTTTATTTTTATATATTTTATAAACACTTCATTGAGTGTTTTTAACAATTCTATTTTTTAATTCTAAAAGTTCTATTTGTTTTATTTTAAAAATTTACCTGCTCATTTTCCCCCCAGTTTTATAGAAATGTAATTGACATAACATTGTATCAGTTTAAGGTGTACTACATAATGATTTGGTATGTATATATTGCAAAATGATTACCCCAGTAAATTTTGTATATATTGCAAAATGATTACCCCAGTAAATTTAGTTAACATCCATCACCTCATATGGCTATAATTTTCCCTTGTGATGAGAAATTTAAGATCTACTCTTAGCAGCTTTTAAATATACAGTACAGTGTTGTTAAATATAGTCACCATGCTACATCATCACCATGTACATTACATCCCCAGAACTTATAATTGGAAATTTGTACCTTTTGACTGCCTTCACTGGATTTCCCCCACCCTTACCTCCTGCCTGTGGCAACTACCATAAAATTTTCGTATTACTTAATATTTCACAGCATTGTGGGTAAATAGTAGCAAAGCGTTAAAAGCAGAACATAACCAGGAAATCATTTATTGGAAGTCAGAATATTATAAATTAGACTACCATACAAGTAGGCATGCTTGCTTAGCATGAATTGACTGGTCATAAACAGGGAACAAACTGCTAGCTTGTGTAACCGATTAATCCAGCTTCAAGTACAGAGACAATGTCAGGGAGTATCATAGTAGCCGCCATTTACTGAGCATCTATCACTTCAACAACTTCGCTGCAGCCACCAAACCACCAGCCCGTCTGCCCTGGATTATGACAAAGGATTCTCAACTTGTCGCCAGCAGCCGGAATGACCCTAGCAATCAGCTCACGGTCATTTCCGGTGACTCCTCAACTCACTGAAAGTAAAAGCCTAGGCCCTAAGTGATGTGCACCTCCCTCCACAGTGCCTCTGACCTGCCTCTCCACAGGTGCTCCTTCCTCGCAGAAGCCGAGCGCCTGCCCCCCCACCCCAAGGTGGGACTCGGCCCTTGCTGAGCTTGCCACCTGGGGTGCCCTTTACCTACACGTTTACATGGCTCACTGTCTCACTCATCAGGTCTTTCCTCAAATGTCACCTTACATGAGGCCTTCTCCAGCCATCCTATAGGACCCTTTAGACTCCCTTTTCCTATCTACCTTCTGTGCTTTACGTTTTTCTCTGAATACCTACCACGATCTATCATATTTTGTATTTTCAGGGAACCTCCACAGGGATATTTATTTCTCAGTATTGTTCACTCCTGTCTGTCCAGCCCCAGGAATATAGTAGGTACATAATAAATATCTGTCTAATGAATGAATGCTTATTCCACATTTGGGACTGTGTCAAGTCCCTTACAGGGAATATCTTTAATATAACTACAGTCTTAAGAGCTTGGAGTCACGGGAGAAATGCCACAGACAGACTTATGTTTTATTAGGATCGCACCGGGTGCTGGGATAAGTTGGGAAGCTGTTGTAATCATCCAGGGCAAAGAGGTTCGTGGTTTGAAGCAGAGTGGCTGCTGTGGAGGCGGTGAGAAGTGGTCAGATCTCAGTAAGAACTCTTGGGAAACGAGAACTCTGAACTAGAGAAGGTAGACATCTTGTTCAAGGTTACCTAGTTACCAATGGCAGATGCTGGGTTTGCATAGGACAAGCTGGCTCTTATCCACTGGGCTCGGCTGTTTCTTACACCACAGACTCCGGAAGACAGCGAGGCTTCAGGGTGAATCCCACCTGTGGCAAACAATTCAATTTAGCACTTGGCTCTCAGCAAAATGTTATTATGTCCAGAATATTTTTGCAGACTAAATGCCATATATGAAGCATCCGTTACATAAGTAGATAGTAGCTGCTTGATAAAATATAGCTACCCAGGCATCAAACATTTTGTGTAGCTATAACCTAGGTTGTCTGTTTTGTTTATACTGAAATAACTTATTAGATGACAGTTTTAAGGTTTGCTTTTTCTTTTTTTTGCTGGACAGCTAAATGAGAATATTAACACATATATCCCAATCTCTGCCTTAGGAATATTTTAAAGAAAATGAGGAAGAGGGAATTATAAAGAATAAGAGACAACAGATACTATGCTGAGAGTAGCATAAATCTCCATAAATAATTTCTTTAGAATTTTATGTATCTTAACTAAAGGATCTGACTTTCTGGATTCAGTTTGTAATTAATTTGATAACCTGAACCAATCCTGTGAGTTTCCCTGACAACCAATTTTAGTAACATAAAGAAGTGCTAGAGGGCTTCCCTGGTGGCACAGTGGTTTGAGAGTCCGCCTGCCGAAGCAGGGGACACGGGTTCGTGCCCCGGTCCGGGAGGATCCCACATGCCGCAGAGCGGCTGGGCCCGTGAGCCATGGCCGCTGAGCCTGCGCGTCCGGAGCCTGTTGTGCTCCGCAACGGGAGAGGCCACAACAGTGAGAGGCCCGCGTACCGCAAAAAAAAAAAAGTGCTAGCTGTTAATTGGTATTCAGAGTTAGTAGCTGGTGTCTCTGCTCTGTCTCCATGGCAACCTAGCTGTCATGTTCTCACCTCTAGCAAGGTGGTGAGATTTCATGTGTGTCTTAATCCACATGTCCATAGTCTCTGGCACAGTGTTTTACTTAACATCTATAAATGTGATCACTTTTGAGCTATTAGCACTATTGTTAAAAAACAGTTGCTCCACTGAATTAATTTCATCCTTCTCCATCCTCCATACCTTCCAAGCTTCTGTTTTGGTGATTGTGTGAATTAGTGTTTGTCTGAACAGAGAAAATTCTGCATAACTGCATGTGTGTATGGAATATGGATGTTTTAAATATGTAAAATAGGGCAAACGAGTAAATAAAGAATACTTTTTCAAGGGTGTTTAGCTGAGGCTAGAGGTAATGAATACTGATTTGAGGGATAACTGCCAAATTAGAGAAATAAGGTCTAATGTTTTCTGTACTGAGAAAATATTCTCACATTTGTGGTTGGATAATGCAGAGATACCTCATATATCCATTTTCTAGCAATTTCCTATTAAATAGAAAGGGTTCCCCTCCATTTCTCTCCCCATTTTTTCCTACTTAAACTGCAGCAGTCACCTCTTTTCATTTTTGACTTTCACTAGTTTTTCTTTGCAACCCTCGAAATTAAGTAGAATTATTTCCTAATCATAATTGGTCAGCTAATTAGTCATAGACTTCCTCATCATTACAAATACACTGATACTATGATGGAGGCAAGGAAAATGGTCTGGGCAAAATGTATAACAATTAATCTTATAGAGGTATCATACATACTAGAAATAAAGCTAATTTATATTCATTCAACACTGGTTTTAAATTCTGGGTTTTTCTTTTACTACCCATATGGCCCTTGGGGAAAGCAAAAACAAAAAAAATAAAAACAAGTTAAAAAACCTCTTTTTAATTTTTCTTATCTGTAAATTAGGGCCAGTCGTACTCAGTGATGTGCTCATAAGTATTTAGACAACCAGCTCTCTAGGAGAAGGAGGATTTGTAGAATTTAGCAATTTTCATGGTGTAAATAGTCCCACCATGGTTGATTTTGAGCCTCCAGCATGGTGTCATTGAACATGGAACTGGATAGAGTTGCTTACAATTGCCACTCACAAGCCAGGGAGTACCAGCCCCAGCATATCACTGTTTCTTCAGCTTGCTATAAGGCTTAAATGACCTATCCTGAGTAAAATACTGGGTATATAACAAGCTCCAAAGATCTTAGTTCTTTCTCCTCTGAATGACGTGCCTTCCTCATTTCTCTCTATTCAAACAAAAATTGAGATACAGTTCACATACCATGCACTTCATTCATTCAATTCTCCGTTTCTTTTAATATGTCTGCTGCTGGCCACCATGTACACCTAACATTTCTTGTGAAAAATCAATTGACATGTGTAGTGGTTTTAAAATATTCCCACAAATTCTTTGATATGTCTCCCTTAAAAATGTGGGATCTAATTCACCTTCCCTTGAGTGTAGACTGTACTTAATGACTCTAAAATATGGTGGAAGTGACAGTAAATGGCTTCCAAGACAAGGTCATAAAAGGCGTTGTGATTTTTCTCCTTGCTCTCTCCTTTGAGACTCTTACCTTGGAAGAAGGTAACTGTCACGCCATGAGAACACTCAGCCTAGAGCCCTATGCCTATGCCCTATGCCCTGTGGAGATATCTATGTTCCTAGAAACGGAGGCCTCCAGCCAACAACCATGCAGTGAGCCATCCTGGAAACTGATTCTGCAGCCCAAGGCAAATCTTCAAACAATTGAAGTTCTGACTGACATCTGGACTGCAAACTCACAAGAGGTTCTGAGCCAGAATTACCTAAGTAGGCTGCTTCCTAATTCCTGACAGAAACTGTGAGTTAATAAGTGCTTATTGTTTTAAGCTGCTAACTTGAGTAATTTGTTACACAGCAGTAGATAACTAATGCAGCATAATTTATATTTGTCCAAAAGCCTAAGAGTTAAGTTCATTAGCCTTACGTCTTAATTATAAGGTGTACTGAGCATGTAGGAGAACACGTTAATATTCCAAAGCATTGACAGAAAAGCTTACAATGCCATCAGGAGGGGAGTTGCTATTTAGAGTCACTATTAATGACTTATTTATTGGGTATTAATGGCTCATCACTATTAAGAAGTTCTGTGATGTGTAGGTATTTCAAGTGGTATTCGTTAATGAGCCATTTGATCAGCCGTAATCTGGGAAGCCTGTGGGAAGATGCGCTTATACATATATAACCAGAAGGTGGACTTCATTAGGTTCCTGGAAGCACATGAGGTTAATTAACTGGTGAAATCCATTCAAATTCCTGGAAGCTGAGACAGCAAACTTCAGCACTGTTACTGAGAACATTACAGGGGTCATTTGTGCAAGAAAGATGATATATTCCTTTTGATAAGTATCTCCTTTTATGCTTTTCAATCAATAGTTAAGTGGAAATATCCTTGGTGCACTGTTTCACTTAAAACTTTAAGTGGATTTTTTTTTATAGTAAGACCTAGGAAAAAGAGAGAGAAAATAAAAATTTTAAACAAAGAATATCTGACCTATGTATTGAGTTTCACACTTTAGACAGTAGATTATATGCTTCACATATGTTTTACTTTTGAACAGTGCAAGATTGATGGCAAGCCTTCACATAATTACAGAGTGCAAACATTACCTCTTCAGACTTCTGTATTTTAAGTTAATATGACTGAAGTGGCACAGTAGTGGCTCTAATGACCCAAAAGACTGATATTATGGAAGAAAAATTTCTAAAGAGTCCTAATTCTTTGGCTCACTAAGTATAGTATGCTAAAGAAACGCTAATTGCACATTATGCATTAAACATATGCAGTGTGAACAGAAGTACACAGATGCACTTGCTAGAGATTTATTCATACTTGGGGGAAAAAAAGAAACAAGAAGACAAAAGACGTTTTACATTTTTTCATGATGTCCTCTTCAGTGTGTTTAGTTCAAAGGTACTGCACAAATTCCTAATAAAGATAAGATGAATTGAGATGGGATAAAACTAAAAAATTCCTTAGCAAATTAGGTTATTTCTCAACTCTTTGTGGTAGACTGAACAAACCACAAGCAGACTATCTGGTCGTGTGACTATTCATATGTAAGGGTGACTTTTTTGAAGTCTGAAGTCAAGTCACTCGTTTTCATTTTCTGCCTTGTTGCAATTTGTTTTAAAAATTGCTGCTAAAAAGCAACAGCTGGTTCTGTTTTCAAACTTGTTAAAAATTGAAGCATGAGGACTCAATTCAAGCATTTGTTTTATTGAGGGCTAGGTAACAGCCTGATGAAGAATTATGTTTTTTAAATAAATTAACCAATGAGGAGTTAGATGATAGACATACGAAGCAAAAACTTGCTGGGGATAAACAGGATGCCGACTTCTGTAGGGACAAGCTACTTGAGAGTTACAAAACTAGGGTTACAACCCTCATTCCCTAACTCTGTCTCACTTGCCTTTTCCAAATAGTACATAGCTTCTGTACAACAGAGCCCCTGAAGAGTCACAATTTACCTGGAGGTGATCTTATGGCCGTGTAAGACTACATGAACAAATTGTCTTTTTCCACTATTGCTTTCATCCAGAATACTCTAGACAGACCATTTCTGAAGCTGGTCTAACTTCTCAAACCTTCCAGTCACACTTGCATGGAAGTTCAGTCTTCCCTCATCACCAGCATAAACTCTCCCACTTCTAATACCCTTCGAATATTTCTGATAACTAGAAAGATACAATGTTTTCATTTAACTCCTCTCTGCTGATACTTCATTTCCTTACATGTGCATCTATTTCAGCAAGGTCAATCAAACTATAAAGAAAAAAAAAGCCTAAATGAGATAGTTTAAATGGCTACTTTGTGCATAAAATTGTGATGAAATAAAGTTTGTAAACAGTTAATATTAAGAAAAAATAGTCATCTCTGAATTGAAGAACATTTTCAATCTAACATTTTAATTTGTAGAAATATTCTAACCAAGATTATATATTTGACTCAAAATTTTATTTTCACATACTCTTGATTATGATACCCCAAATCATAAAATACCATGAACATTTTTTGGGTGCCCATAGTGTATGTGATAAGGTGGGAATTTCTGTGCAAATATAAAGAAGGGTAGATGCAGTCCTTGAATTCAAGGAGCTCACAGGTTAATAAGCAGTGCAGCCCCTTATTTGAGGGCTGAATGCCTTTTGCTGACAAATAAACCATCTCAAGTTCCTTTTTATAGGAATCTTTTGAATATCTTCCCTATTACTTTTACTTCTTGCTCTGTCTTATACTCTGGAAACACAGAACATTCATACACAAGCTCAATAAACATTGACTGCCCACCATGTCTGAGGCACTTGGCTTTGCCCTGGCTTTGGGATGTAAGATATCATTACCTTCCAGGAACTCTCAATCTATTTGTTTCCCAGAATCAGCTTGAGGAGGGACATTTGGCTGTAGCATGTGTTGGGTCCCTGTACACAGACGATGTCCCATAATCCTCAGCATTGTTGGGGGATAGCTAACTAGGGCATGTGATTCTTGAAGGGAAGACAGGCATGTTACTTAGAAAGTTACAGTTTTATAGTAATAATTCTATGAAAGCCAGGTGTAAACTACAGTTAGAGAAAGAAAGAGGAAACTCTAGTTCACCCATGAGGATTTGATAGAGGGTTTCCGGAGGAGATGAATCACTTTGGGGAAGTGAACAAGAAACGTGGAAGACTTCTGGAGAGATGCTATTTGAGTTGGGACATGAAGGATGAAACACAATTTGCCAAAACGAGAACAGGGGAAAGGATATATCAGGCATATATACATCAAGAGAGGGTACATAAAGTCAGGCATTTAGGTAACAGTGCATCTGAAGAGTAGGAGATGTTCTAGGAACATGACTAGACTGTGAAATTGTCTGTGGGTCATAGAGAGGATTTAATGGGTGGAGGGAAAGGAGCGTTGTTGAGATATAGGGCGTGAACAATACATGGAGATGAGATTATGAAGACATGTGAGCCATATTGTATGATGGCTGTTCAAGATTTTCAGCAGTAGAGTGACATGATCATATTTATTTTTATAGGAAGATACTACATTTGGGTGTAGGTGAGCAGCATCATGGATGGGACCACATTGTGACCTTGCTTTCTGGAGGACCACTTAGGAGATTACAAGCATCTAGATATTTTGCTTCTTTAGTAGGGGTGGCAGAACACATGGCCCCCAAATTGACATGTTACAGATATACACAGATGAATATTTCTCTGGGTATGAATGTCAAATTACTTTTGAAGGGACTCTGACTTGCCCAGTTTGAATCCAGTGTCCACTCTTGGAACAATTACTTGTGGCCAAGAAATAGGGTTACATGGTAGGGAAGATGGCAACTGGAATCCTACCTCTGTGGAACAGCAAGGGGGCTCCCAGGGGAGGGGACATTGTAATCTGAGAAGACAACTCAGTAGGTTTCCACTAGGGTGTACAGGTGAAAAATTCAACTTGGGGCAAAATGTCCAAGCTCTTTATGGTTGTTATTTAACCTGGTTTGGCATCAGGTGCAATCAGAACAGACAGACACAGATTGCTTTCAGGTATTTAAAGATGCAGTAGCCTTGGTGATAATGTTTAGCTCCCCATCTAAGGTGAAAGATATCTTCTGGAAATAGAGAAATAGATGGTTTCCAGGAAGTTTTCATCCTATAGTTTAAAAAACAATTGTTTTCCTTCTGCTTCTCCTTAGGAGTGAGGGGGTACCCCACCTTCCTCAAAGTATAACTAAAATCTGCAGCTTGGAATAGCCACTGGGAAATAAATTTAAGAGATTTACTTCATAAACTACTAGTTTGTTTTGTTTTGTTTTGTTTTGTTTTGCGGTACGCGGGCCTCTCACTGTTGTGGCCTCTCCCATTGCGGAGCACAGGCTCCGGACGCGCAGGCTCAGCGGCCATCGTTCACGGGCCCAGCCGCTCCGCAGCACGTGGGATCTTCCCAGACCGGGGCACGAACCCGTGTCCCCTGCATCGGCAGGCGGACTCCCAACCACTGCGCCACCAGGGAAGCCCACTACTAGTTTTTTTATACAGCTTTTTAACGTCTACACAGATATTGAGTTTATGCAGATATCAGGAGCTTGATTTGAGTTGGGTTTGCTTAAAAGTCTACAAACCTAGATTCCTAGAGCCAAAGTGAATACGTCTTAGCTGGGTGTATTGTTTCTTTTATCCTCTGACCCTGCTAAATAGTTCCAGTAATGAGTTTCCCACACAGTTTATCTAGCTTGTGAATTGATGTGGATTATCAATATATTTTTTAAATCCTAGGTTTATTTCCCTCATTGTCTCAGAGGAATTTTGGTTTGCATCCATTTTACCTTCTTGCACACCTGGGCGATATATTTTGAAAAACAGGCTAAATAAAGACAATTAAGATAAATATTTATCCCATTCCACTCCTGAATAACCACAGAATACATTCCAGAGACAAAATGTGAAAGGTGTTTGGATCCTTGGAAAAACGTCTTAAGCTTTCAGACTTCAGTTTCTTCAAATGAAAATTCACATGTAAAAAAGGAGTTCTAACAATTTAACACAGGTGTAACTTTGGACATTTTAGACAAGACTATGCTCTTCTATGTGTAAATAGCATGGGTGGGTAACCCCTAGCGTACAGGGCGTGAAGGGAATGAAGCTATTTTTGCCTGGTATGCTCTAGAAGACTCCTAAAGCCACAAATGGAGTGTCAGTCATCCCTTATCATAAGAGACTCTCCAGAAAAAAGTTTACACTCTTTCCAGAGACAAGGCCAGAACAAAGAGCACATCGAAGCAGTGACTGTGGAACGACACTGATGTCCAGAGAAAATAAAGAGTCATAGAGCACATAATTAAAGCCCCAGAGCACACAGGAGTCTAGACAGCAAGAGTCAACATTTACAGAAAGGCCTGCAGGAAGCCTGGTGGCACTACCAGTTGGTCGATACTCGGATACTTCCAGACTGTGTTTAAACAAGGGCATAATCAACGTCTGAGACCAAGGAAATCAGAATCAGGCAGGAAGCAGGTGTTCCAGTGCAAATAGCGTACTCCAGCTAAAACGTGGGACCCAGGCTGGACTAGAATGCTTTCGGCAGGTACTTTACTGGTATTGTAACCCACTGTAAATCTTTATAGTTCATTGGATAGAAGCTTGTAGAGTAACTTGTATAGTGATTCAATTGTAGGATCTAGGCTCAGTGATTCTCCACTAGTCCAATTGCCTTCCTTGAAAATTCACAGGTTAATTTGTAAGGACTTACGAAGGATGACTGGATAAGGAGACTGGCTCACCCCTTGCTTGCATTCTTGCATGTGCTGTGGGCAGAAACAACAACCTTCTGTGCCTAGCAGAGTACCTGGCACTTGTTTGGTGCTCAAGTGAACAGATACAATATTCAATCTCCCTAAACGTTTTTCTAGGTTAGAGAACATTTTTTTTTTTTTTTTTTTTACTGCTTCTAGGCTGAGAAGGGCCCATCACCTGCACCTGAGTATTTGGACAGGTGTGATGACCTGAGGATAGATGCAGAGTTGATACTCTAGGAGTTTCAAAGCTCCAGATAGTGAGACATTATTATTTAGAAGCGTGATTAGGGTTGAAAAATGATTGGATTACAGGAAAATCTATGGGAGCTGAAAAACGACAGGTCCCCATGAAACTGAAGGTTAGTTCAGGAAAGTTCTAAGGGCTAAATTTGGAGATGCCTGATAATTGGTGCAGCAGAGGAAATAAGGGTCAATCTGGAGTTAGTGGAAAGGTCTGTTGCCCAGACACACAGAAAGAACATGGCTTGGAGACTGTGAGAGTTGACTGGGTCGCTCTTACAGTGAACACTGTAAGTCCCAGTAAGATTGAGCAAACCAGTAAAGTCAGAGCCAACAAAGGGTCCTCTGATGGGAAGAGTTGGTGGATGGCTGGGGAAGAGAGGGCAGCAAGGAATAAGGAGGCCTGAAGAGAGTAAGCGTCGCCTTGGAGGTCAATCAAGTTATGTTAATGATGAGCTAGAGGCAGTGTGCTGTCAATAGGTGACAGGGATTAACAATAAGGGAAAGTCTGTAGGAGGCACATGTTAACCACTTTATACAATCATTTCATTTAATCCTTACAACAGCTGGAAAAGTATACTAGTACCATGACAGATGAGGCAACTGAGGGGTATCAAGTCCCTAAAAGGTGCAATGTAGAAAGAATAACCCAGAAGAAGTAAGATAAACTATAGCCATTTGGGTCACGTTTGTTAGGGTATATTGATCAAGCTTCTGCCAAGAACCACTCTCAAATGGGGGAAGGTTCAGAGATGTGGACAGACTTTCATGAAACCAATGGAAGATAGTGTGAAACCCTGGAGGGAGCAGCAGAAAGGAGCATTTATCACCCAGAGCCTAAATAGACAAAAGGAGGGGGGGGTTCCTGGAATCTGGACATTTCCTCCTGTGGAGAAGGCTGCCTGAGAGGGGCTCCCGCCTCTGGGAGCATGAGGCAGCCAACCTGCAATGACTGGACAGGAAGGGAGCCTGAGGGCTAAAGACCTTATCCTCACATTTCTCCCTCCTTGATCTCTCGTTAATGCCCCCTGGCCCCAATGCCTGAAATCACCAGGAAGCCCGAGGGCAGGGGAACCTGCTAAAGGAATCCATACATGCATGTCCCTCTCAGGACAGAGAGGATCTGGAGGAGAAAACCAGAGACACCCAGCCCTGAGAGGAAATCTCTTCTGACAGCACAGGTCCATGGTTAGAAACTTTCCAGAGCATAAGAACAGTCTGAGTTTTTTGTTTTTGTTTTTTAAATGCAGATACCTGGACTTGCTTCCCACTCATCGGAGGTTCTGAATTATCAGGTCTGGGATAGGACTCATGAGTGTGCTTCTTCAACAGTGCAAGGTATTCAGCAGGTATTCATTGGATCACACTGTGAGAAATATCTCCGTAAATAGAGAATGAGGGTCCTGTCTTCGTAAACTGCCTTTGGGAGCCAACTTTCATGTCAAGGTCTTTGCAGGGAATTCCTGGGAAAGTAGACATCCTGTAACATGGTGATCGATCGATCTATCAATCTACCTATGAATAAAGACTTTGCGAATATAGTCACAATCGAGTCTGAGTTCCTACTCTATCACTTAAAATATATGATCTTATCTTCTCTAAGCCTCAGTTTCCTTATCTCAATAATGGAATGACAGGACCTAATTGATAGTAGCAATGAGAAGTGTGTGATTAAATGTAAAAAAATTAAATAACTTTAGCACAAATTTTGGCACAGAGTAAATATACAACAAATGGTGTCTATGTTATTATTATAAACTGTTTAATTTGTGGGGCTTTGTCAGAATCCATGCTCTACACTAGCGTTAGATACACTATACAGGGTCCAAAGCAGTAGTATGGAACAGGCGACATGTTACTGATGTTTAATAATGCAGATAATGAGTTAGTTTTCGTACCTCACATCTTTAGATGTAAACGTAAGAGAGAAATGGCAAGATAAACAAGAAGGAGACCTAGTTCGCTTTTCTTTGCTTATTATTTATTCAAAGTCATTGGAAAAACACTCCCAGCAGGCTTTATAAGTTGGGGAATGGTGAAAAGTCTTTTCAGGGGAAAAAAAAAAAACTTTAAAGTTTATTCCTGAAATATTTTGTATTAAAGTTGACTTGCTTAACCTAGGAATGCTCAGAACTAGGGTCCTGCCCACATTTGTGTGCGGAAAATAAAAAACTGTTTCCCCTTTCTCAGTAAACAAGGAGTCTCCTTGTCTTGTTTGAGTTCAGGTGGCCCACACAGTGGAAGTCTTTAAATCTCTTCCAAGCTCCTCCACAGCACCTCCCCACCAAGCTTCAGTCTCAGAAATTGCTAGAACATCCCTTCAAAGCATCCTTTGGAGCCCCTCCAGCTGGGGAACTGCAGGACACAAAAATCCTAGCTTTGGATAAAGTCTGTGCTACTAGGAGACCTCCCACCCTGAAAGCAGCCCGTGTGTCACAGTGACAAGATGGATGGGAGTACGAAATGAAGGAGCCCTATTTTGAAGGGAAGAGGGCTTTTCTCCCTTTAGAGAGTAGGGCTGAGCAGCCTGGGTTGGGCAATGGACCAGGCAGGGAGGTGGGAATCTATAGGATTCATCACCCATGTAAAGAAAGACAGTAAAAACAAAGTTGTAAAAGATTTGTAACGTTTCCAGAGATAAAAGGAAAAATATGGTGTTTAGAAGCTATTGTGAACTAATTTAAGAGGAAAAGAAAAATGAGATTGCAAAGCTGAATTATTTTGTCTTTCGGCCATGATTTAAAGCAATGGTTCTCAACTAGGGGTGAATTTGTTCCTGAAGGGGCATCTGGCAATGTCTGGAGATGTTGGTTCTCAACTTGGCAGGCAAGATGTTATGACATACTGTGCATAGAGGCCAGGGATGCTGCTAAACAGCCTACAGTGCTCAGGACAGCATCCCCCTCACCCCAACAAAGAACGATCAACTTTACGTTTTCTGTAGGGCTGAGATGGAGAAATACTGATTGAGAGTATTTCTAAGCATTTTAAGTCCGTTTCAAGTCTTAGTGAGCTTCAGAATTCTGAGTCTCTAGATAAGTTTTGATTAACGTAGTTACATGTATTAGGAAGGGTATTGTCATGGTTTTGTGTCGCCCAACGTTGAGTTATTTAAGCCATTGTTTACTAACTGCCACGTTATCTTGAGGGAAACTTGCTAGCTAATGTCCAAGTCCATTCTTATAGTAGTATAATTTTAAGAGGAAGAAACGGAAGAAGTTTCACTGGGAGTAACTAAACTAACTTAGTGTTTAGATTCCTCAGACCCTCTCCTTGTGGGAGGAAGGAGAGCCGTGGTACAATCCTGCAGCACAAACAGGAGAAAACGCTTATTATTTTGTTTAGGTTGGGAACTCTTTTTTATGTCTTTTTTTTTTAACATCTTTATTGGAGTATAATTGCTTTAAAATGGTGTGTTAGTTTCTGCTGTATAACAAAGTGAATCAGCTATACGTATACATATATCCACATATCCCCTCCCTCTTGCATCTCCCTCCCACCCTCCCTATCCCACCCCTCTAGGTGGTCACAAAGCACCGAGCTGATCTCCCTGTGCTATGTGGCTGCTTCCCACTAGCTATCTATTTCACATTTGGTAGTGTATACATGTCCATGCCACTGTCTCACTTCATCCCAGCTTACCCTTCCCCCTTCCCATGTCCTCAAGTCCATTTACTACATATGCATCCCTATTCCTGTCCTGCCTCTAGGTTCTTCAGAACCACTTTTTTTGTTTTTTTTTTTAGATCCCATATATATATGTGTTAGCATATGGTATTTGTTTTTCGCTTTCTGACTTACTTCACTCTGTATGACAGTCTCTAGGTCCATCCACCTCACTACAGATAACTCAATTTCGTGTCTTTTTATGGCTGAGTAATATTCCATTCTATATATGTGCCACATCTTTATCCATTTATCTGTCGACATACACTTAGGTTGCTTCCATGACCTTGTTATTGTAAATAGTGCTGCAATGAACATTGTGGTACATGACTCTTTTTGAATTATGGTTTTCTCAGGGTATACGCCCAGTAGTGGGATTGCTGGGTCGTATGGTAGTTCTATTTTTAGTTTTCTAAGGAACCTCCATACTGTTCTCCATAGTGGCTGTATCAAATTACATTCCCACCAACAATGCAAGAGGGTTCCCTTTTCTCCACACCCTCTCCAGCATTTATTGTTTCTAGATTTTTTGATGATGGCCATTCTGACCGGTGTGAGGTGATACCTCATTGTAATTTTGATTTGCATTTCTCTAATGATTAGTGATGTTGAGCATCCTTTCATGTGTTTGTTGGCAATCTGTATATCTTTGTTAGAGAAATGTCTATTCTGGTCTTCTGCCCATTTTTGTATTGGGTTGTTTGTTTTTTTGAAATTGAGCCGCTTGTATATTTTGGAGATTAATCCTTTGTCAGTTACTTCGTTTGCAAACATTTTCTCCCATTCTGAGGGTTGTCTTTTCACCTTGTTTATTGTTTTCTTTGCTGTCCAAAGCTTTTAAGTTTCGTTAGGTCCCATTTGTTTATTTTTGTTTTTATTTCCATTTCTCTAGGAGGTGGGTCAAAAAGGATACTGCTGTGATTTATGTCATAGAGTGTTCTTCCTGGTTTCCTTAAGAGTTTTATAGTGTCTGACCTTACATTTAGGCCTTTTTTTTTTTTTTTGCGGTACGCGGGCCTCTCACTGTTTTGGCCTCTCCCGTTGCAGAGCACAGGCTCCAGACACGCAGGCTCAGCAGCCATGACTCCCAGGCCCAGCCGCTCTGCGGCATGTGGGATCCTCCCAGACCAGGGCAAGAACCTGTGTCCCATGCATCAGCAGGTGGACTCTCAACCACTGTGCCACCAGGAAAGCCCTACATTTAGGTCTTTAACCCACTTGGAGTTTATTTTGGTATATGGTGTTAGGAAGTGTACTAATTTCATTCTTTTACTTGTAGCTATCCAGTTTTCCCAGCACCACTTACTGAAGAGGCTGTCTTTTCTCTGTTGTACATTCTTGACTCCTTTATGAAAGATAAGGTGACCATATGTGTGGGGGTTTACCTCTGGGCTTTCTGTCCTGTTCCATTGATCTGTATTTCTGTTTTTGTGCAAGTACCATACTGTCTTGATTACTGTAGCTTTGTAGTATAGTCTGAAGTCAGGGAGCCTGATTCCTCCAGCTCTGTTTTTCTTTCTCAAGATTGCTTTGGCTATTCAGGGTCTTTTGTGTTTCCATACATATTGTGAAATTTTTTGTTCTAGTTCTGTGAAAAATGTCATTGGTAGTTTGATAGGGATTGCATTGAACGTGTAGATTGCTTTGGGTAGTAGAGTCATTTTCACAATGTTGATTCCTCCAATCCAAGAACATTGTATATCTCTCCATCTATTTGTATCATATTTAATTTCTTTCATCAGTGTCTTACAGTTTTCTGCATACAGGTCTTTTGTCTCCTTAGGTAGATTTATTCCTTGGTATTTTATTCTTTTTGTTGCAATGGTAAATGGGAGTGTTTCCTTCATTTCTCTTTCAGATTTTTTATCATTAGTGTATAGGAATGCAAGAGATTTCTGTGCATTAATTTTGTATACTGCTACTTTACCAAATTCATTGACTAGCTCTAGCAGTTTTCTGGTAGCATCTTTAGGATTCTCTGTATATAGGATCATGTCATCTGCAAACACTGACAGTTTTATTTCTTCTTTTCCTATTTGGCTTCCTTTTATTAATTTTTCTTCTCTGATTGCTGTGGCTGAAACTTCCAAAACTATGTTGAATAATAGTGGTGAGAGTGGGCAACCTTGTCTTGTTCCTGATCTTAGTGGAAATGCTTTCAGGTTTTCACCATTGAGAATGATGTTGGCTGTGGGTTTGTCATATATGGCCATTATTATGTTGTGGTAAGTTCCCTCAATGTCTACTTCTGTAGGGTTTTTATCATAAATTGGTGTTGAATTTTGTTGAAAGCTTTTTCTGCATATGTTGAGATGATCATGTGGTATTTATCCTGCAATTTGTTAATATGGTTTATCACATTGATAGATTTGCGTATTTTGAAGAATCCTTGCATGCCTGGGATAAACCCACTTGATCATGGTGTATGATCCTTTTACTGTGCTGTTGGATTCTGTTTGCTAGTTTTTTGTTGAGGATTTTCACATCTATGTTCATCAGTGATATTGGTCTGTAGTTTTTTTTTGGTGTGTGACATCTTTGTCTGTTTTTGGTATCAGGGTGATGGTGGTCTCGTAGAATGGGTTTGGTAGCATTCCTCACTCTGCTATACTTTGTAAGAGTTTGAGAAGGATAGGTGTTAGCTCTTCTCCAAATGTTTGATAGAATTCAACTGTGAGGACATCTGGCCCTGGGCTTTTGTTTTTTGGAAGATTTTTAATCACAGTTTCACTTTCAGTGCTTCTGATTGGTCTGTTTATATTTTCTATTTCTTCGTGGTTCAGTCTTGGAAGGTTGTGCTTCTCTAAGAATTTGTCCATTTCTTCCAGGTTGTCCATTTTATTGGCATATAGTTGCTTGTAGTAATCTCTCATGATCCTTTGTATTTCTGCTGTATCAGTAGTTACTTCTCTTTTTTTACTTCTAATTCTATATTTTTAACAACTTTATTGGGGTATAATTGCTTTACAATGGTATGTTAGTTTCTGCTTTATAACAAAGTGAATCAGTTATACATATACATATGTTCCCATATCTCTTCCCTCTTGCATCTCCCTCCCTCCCACTCTTCCTATCCCACCCCTCCAGGTGGTCAGAAAGCACCGAGCTGATATCCCTGTACAATGCAGCTGCTTCCCACTAGCTATCTACCTTACGTTTGTTAGTGTATATATGTCCATGCCTCTCTCTTGCTTTGTCACAGCTCACCCTTGCCCCTCCACATGTCCTCAAGTCCATTCTCCAGTAGGTCTGTGTCTTTATTCCTGTCTTACCCCTAGGTTCTTCATGACATTTTTTTGCTTAAATTCCATATATATGTGTTAGCATACGGTATTTGTCTTTCTCTTTCTGACTTACTTCACTCTGTATGACAGACTCTACGTCTATCCACATCATTACAAATAGCTCAATTTCGTTTCTTTTTATGGCTGAGTAATATTCCATTGTATATATGTGCCACATCTTCTTTATCCATTCATCCGATGATGGGCACTTAGGTTGTTTCCATCTCCGGGCTATTGTAAATAGAGCTGCAATGAACATTTTGGTACATGACTCTTTTTGAATTTTGGTTTTCTCAGGGTATATGCCCAGTAGTGGGACTTCTGGGTCATATGGTAGTTCTATTTGTAGTTTTTTGAGGAACCTCCATACTGTTCTCCATAGTGGCTGAATCAATTCACATTCCCACCAGCAGTGCAACAGTGTTCCCTTTTCTGCACACCCTCTCCAGCATTTATTGTTTCTAGATTTTTTGATGATGGCCATTCTGACTGGTGTGAGATGATACCTCATTGTAGTTTTGATTTGCATTTCTCTAATGATTAATGATGTTGAGCATTCTTTCATGTGTTTGTTGGCAGTCTATATATCTTCTTTGGAGAAATGTCTATTTAGGTCTTCTGCCCATTTTTGGATTGGGTTGTTTGTTTTTTTGTTATTGAGCTGCATGAACCGCTTATAAATTTTGGAGATTAATCCTTTGTTAGTTGCTTCATTTGCAAATATTTTCTCCCATTCTGAGGATTGTCTTTTCGTCTTGTTTATGGTTTCCTTTGCTGTGCAAAAGCTTTGAAGTTTCATAAGGTCCCATTTGTTTATTTTTGTTTTTATTTCCATTTCTCTAGGAGGTGGGTCAAAAAGGATACTGCTGTGATTTATGTCATAGAGTGTTCTGCCTATGTTTTCCTCTAAGAGTTTGATAGTTTCTGGCCTTACATTTAGGTCTTTAATCCATTTTGAGCTTATTTTTGTGTATGGTGTTAGGGAGTGACCTAATCTCATACTTTTACATGTACCTGTCCAGTTTTCCCAGCACCACTTATTGAAGAGGCTATCCTTTCTCCACTGTACATTCCTGCCTCCTTATCAAAGATAAGGTGACCATACGTGCATGGGTTTATCTCTGGGCTTTCTATCCTGTTCCATTGATCTATCTTTCTGTTTTTGTGCCAGTACCATACTGTCTTGATTACTGTAGCTTTGTAGTATAGTCTGAAGTCAGGGAGCCTGATTCCTCCAGCTCCGTTTTTCGTTCTCAAGATTTCTTTGGCTATTCGGGGTCTTTTGTGTTTCCATACAAATTGTGAAATTTTTTGTTCTAGTTCTGTGAAAAATGTCAGTGGTAGTTTGATAGGGATTGCATTGAATCTGTAGATTGCTTTGAGTAGTAGTCATTTTCACAATGTTGATTCTTCCAATCCAAGAACATGGTATATCTCTCCATGTGTTGGTATCATCTTTAATTTCTTTCATCAGTGTCTTATAATTTTCTGCATACAGGTCTTTTGTCTCCTTAGGTAGATTTATTCCTAGATATTTTATTCTTTTTGTTGCATGGTAAATGGGAGAGTTTTCTTGATTTCACTTTCAGATTTTTCATCATTAGTGTATAGGAATGCAAGAGATTTCTGTGCATTAATTTTGTATACTGCTACTTTACCAAATTCATTGATTAGCTCTAGTAGTTTTCTGGTAGCATCTTTAGGATTTTCTATGTATAGTATCATGTCATCTGCAAACAGTGACAGCTTTACTTCTTCTTTTCCGATTTGGATTCCTTTTATTTCCTTTCCTTCTCTGATTGCTCTGGCTAAAACTTCCAAGACTATGTTGAATAATAGTGGTGAGAGTGGGCAACCTTGTCTTGTTCCTGATCTTAGTGGAAATGCTTTCAGGTTTTCACCATTGAGGATGATGTTGGCTGTGGGCTTGTCCTATATGGCCTTTATTATGTTGAGGAAAGTTCCCTCTACACCTACTTTCTGCAGGGTTTTTATCATAAATTGGTGTTGAATTTTGTCAAAAGCTTTCTCTGCATCTATTGAGATGATCATATAGTATTTCTCCTTCAATTTGTTAATATGGTTTATCACATTGATAGATTTGCATATATTGAAGAATCCTTGCATTCCTGGAATAAACCCCACTTGATCATGGTGTATGATCCTTTTAATGTGCTGTTGGATTCTGTTTGCTAGTATTTTGTTGAGGATTTTTACATCTATGTTCATCAGTGATATTGGCCTGTAGTTTTCTTTCTTTGTGACATCCTTGTCTGGTTTGGGTATCAAGGTGATGGTGGCCTCGTAGAAGGAATTTGAGAGTGTTCCTCCCTCTGCTATATATTGGAAGAGTTTGAGAAGGATACCTGTTTGCTCTTGTCTAAATGTTTGATAGAATTCGCCTGTGAAGCCATCTGGTCCTGGGCTTTTATTTGTTGGAAGATTTTTAATCACAGTTTTAATGTCAGTACTTGTGATTGGTCTGTTCATATTTTCTATTTCTTCCTGATTCAGTCTTGGCAGGTTGTACCTTTCTGAGAATTTGTCCATTTCTTCCAGGTTGTCCATTTTATTGGCATAGAGTTGCTTGTAGTAATCTCTCATGATCTTTTGTATTTCTGCAGTGTCAGTTGTTACTTTTCCTTTTTCATTTCTAATTCTATTGATTTGAGTCTTCTCCCTTTTTTTCTTGATGAGTCTGGCTAATGGTTTATCAATTTTGTTTATCTTCTCAAAGAACCAGCTTTTAGTTTTACTGATCTTTGCTATCGTTTCCTTCATTTCTTTTTCATTAATTTCTGATCTGATTTTTATGATTTATTTCCTTCTGCTACCTTTGGGGTTTTTTTGTTCTTCTTTCTCTAATTGCTTTAGGTGCAAGGTTAGGTTGTTTATTCGAGACGTTTCCTGTTTCTTAAGATAGGATTTTATTGCTATACACTTCCCTCTTCGAACTGCTTTTGCTGCATCCCATAGATTTTCGGTCATCATGTCTCCATTGTCATTTGTTTCTAGGTATTTTTTGATTTCCTCTTTGATTTCTTCAGTGATCACTTCGTTATTAAGTAGTGTATTGTTTAGCCTCCATGTGTTTGTATTTTTTACCGATCTTTTCCTGTAATTGATATCTAGTCTCATAGCATTGTGGTCAGAAAAGATACCTGATACAATTTCAATTTTCTTAAATTTATCAAGGCTTGATTTGTGACCCAAGATATGATCTATCCTGGAGAATGTTCCATGAGTATTCTGTTGTTTTTGGATGGAATGTCCTATAAATAGCAATTAAGTCCATCTTGTTTAATGTATCATTTAAAGCTTTTGTTTCCTTATTTATTTTCATTTTGTATGATCTGTCCATTGGTGAAAGTGGGGTGTTAAAGTCCCCTACTATGATTGAGTTACTGTTGATTTCCCCTTTTGTGGCTGTTAGTATTTGCCTTATGTATTGAGGTGCTCCTATGTTGGGTGCATAAATATTTACAATTGTTATATCTTCTTCTTGGATTGATCCGTTGATCATTATGTAGTGTCCCTCTTTGTCTCTTGTAATAGTCTTTATTTAAAGTCTATTTTGTCTGATATGAGAATTGTTACTCCCAACTTTCTTGTGAATTCTATTTGCAGGGAATATCTTTTTCCATCCCCTCACTTTCAGTCTGTATGTCACTAGGTCTGAAGTAGGTCTCTTGTAGGCAGCATATATATGGGTCTTGTTTTTGAATCCATTCATCCAGTCTATATCTTTCGGTTGGAGCATTTAATCCATTTACATTTAAGGTAATTATCAATATGTATGTTCATATTACAATTGAGAAAATGCTTACTTTTAAAATTAATTCTATTTTAAGCACTACATGAGGTCATTTAGAATAACTAAATTAATATTTAATTAGCTTGTTTTTATAACAAGCTAGGGTTATTAATCTGTATTGCCAATTCTCCGTGAGGGTAAGATAGGATTCTTTTATAATCAATATTTTGGTTTTCTTTCATAATGTTCTGTAAATGGCTTTTTTTTTTTCTTCTTGCGGGAAACTTTCCACTTTAGGAAATACTTTCTTATATGAACTTAGTTGAAGTTTACTTACTTTGGCCACTATGCATTCCTTGAGCTATTGACACCACGTTCACATTTTTACACTTGAACTGCACTGCCCCTTGCAGAGTCAAGTTGGTAGGAAAAACCCTCCCAGCCTTTTGATGACATCGTGAATCTTGCAAAATGGGCTCCATCTCTTACTGAAGTATTTGGAGAAAGGAAGGGAAAGCAGAGGAGGAAAATTAGAACTTATTAGCGAGATCACTGAACTTAGTAAAGATCCTTGAAATTAGCTACATAATATGACTTCCTTAACCTCAAGCTCTGTGTTGTGACTGCCCCTGAATTCCAACACTTTAGAAATAGAAAACAAAGCTAAACTAACAAACAGAAGAAAGATAGTAGAGGGTAGGACTTAATTATAAATGACTTCGATTGAGCTGCCATTACTTGAATATAGTATTACAAAAAGTATCAATATTCTATTGAAAACTATGAACCAAAAATTTTAATTTACTTGGTTAAGATGCCCTTTTAGAAAGCCTGTTCCCCAGTCAGGTTCATTTTGCCAAAAGGCAGCAGCCAAAATGCTGAGATGCCAAGGTTTGCAGCAAAGAGAAAAGAGAGGGTTTATTCTCAAGGCAGCCAAGCAAGGAGACAGGAGAACAAATCTCAAGTCTGCTTCCCTGGAGGCCAGAGGGCTGGGGGTATTTATGGACTACGGAATAAAGTAGCAGGGCACTCTGAGGCATAGAGGGCATGGGGAAAGGTGACTGGGGAAAGGTGTGATAATCATCCTTCTGCCCAGGTGTAACTAACCTACAAGCCCCTACACATTCAAAAGGTCACGGAGAGGACACACAAGAATGCCCAGTTGGAGGGTCGGTGGTCCTATTCAGTCTTAACCAGCTCAGCTCAAACTAGACACAGCTGACTCCAAGTTCCTAGAAAATAACTTGGGCAAACATCTTGTTTAGGCTCTGTGCCTCTTGGAGGACATGCAAGTCTTAAAATGACCTTGATTAGTGAAGGCAGGTAAAATGGATTTGACTAATTATAGTTTCAAGCTCTCATCTAGGTAATATGCTCTCCATTCCCCCACTTGGGGAAAATAAAATGTATATACATATACATACATATATATTCATATGCATATTAATGTATATACATTATAATGTATATATGTATTAATACATATATACACAGATATGTATACACATACATATATATTTAAATTTTTAAACATTTTTTTACATCTAGATGCTATCCTAATACAAAGCAAATTGGTTGGTTGACCTTTTCAGCTATGTAGAAAGTGACAGACTGACAATCAGAAAAAAAAAGACAAATCCAAAATGGCTAAATCAATTTTTTTTTGAGCTTTCAATAGACATTGACTGGCTCTAAGTCTTTAAAAGGCAGGACAAGACTGGTGATGAACATGTGGACCTTGGCAGGCTCCCTCTGTGCCCTCTGGGTTTCCAGCAACTCTTCAGGGATTGCATTTTCCTTTTTCCCCATCCTACCCCATTACCTTCTATTTCGAGCTTAAAAGATCAAGTCTGTCTTCTTAGATTTCAAATTTTGCCTGCCTGGGATTCATTTCTTGGCCGTTGTACTCGAGAATTCCATTTCAAAACTTCCTCAGTGCTTTTCCTTCTCTTCGCTGACCTTTAAAGAATAATTATGAACTCAACATTCCCTGAGGGTCTCAGGCTATACTGTGGTTTACTCTTTTTTCACAAGGATGTGCAGAAAGTGTACACTTGACAAGAGACTTCACACTCACTTCTGAATGCCTTTTTCTGGGGCCTCCTTTGAGAGTGTTTCTCTCAAAAGAACACTCAGTAGTGTCAATTCGAGAATACATGAGAGAAATTGACTCTTTGCTCAAGCACATATGAGCCTCTGGAACATCCCTAGACTAGATTAGAGTAAAACGACTAGTAAAGGATAGTTTTATTACTTGGTGTATTTTTCATATTTTCTACTATATTCATAGAAATGGAAATGAAGCTTAACTTAAGAAAATCAATCACAAACTACCATGAAGAAAAAAAAGTCTATTTTTTTTAACTTTTTGTGATTTTAAACCCAGCCTTCCAGAGTAAAGGTGAATTTTCAATTCTATATTGTAGCAATTTAAAAGACTAATTTGATTTTCTGTGGTAACAGGACAAGAAAAAGCATATATAATTAAAATCGTGCCTCAGGGCCACACTGTTTTCAAATAACAGAAAAGTAGCAAGACAGTCAGTAGACTAGAATCCGTTTCCCTCCTCTCACTCATCCATTTGTGGGAAAGCTCCAAAAAGATGAAGAAATAAAAATCAGGCAGATAAAAAAAAAAGAAAAAAAGGAAGGGAAACTAAAAGGAGACCAGGTGATCTATGAACATATTATCTATGGTTCCTCAATAGCTCTGTTGATCGTGGATGTACATAAAGTGTGTGGAGGGAAAACAGAGGGAATGTGTTCTTTTAAAACACAGTACAGATTGTGTGATGAGAGTTGCCATTAAAAGGAATTATCGTTAATAACTATGAAGTTGTTATTTACTAGGGAGACACTAAAATGTGGGACGAGTGACACTCCAGACTCTGAGGGGAAAGTGGGTTCTATTGTACTATAAAGCTCCAATTCCCACAACGTAGCCTCCAGCCTTACCCCCTCCCCTACTTGCTTCCTTTCACCAGCTCCGTTCTAAATTCTTTGATACCAAACACTGCATGTCTAGTTGTAGACCCGTTCAGCTGTGTTTCTCCCCCACCACCACCCCCCATGCTGACAATAGCCTGTTTTCTCCCAGTTCTGAGTTTCATTTACATTTTCTATTGCATAAAAGATGAGAAAATGATCCACCTGTGGGTTACGTGGAATGAGGCAGATTAGAAATGAATGGACCAGAAACATTTCAAAATAAAATAATAGTAAAGGCTGTACTTTTAACACACATCCAGAAACTCTGAATGTATCATACAACTGAAGAATCACAACAACAGATCAAAAATATGTCCAGAAATCAGAATGTTCTGGTGGACTTTATAGATGATTTGATACAATTGTTCTCAGCCTTTCAGGTCTAAGATCCCTTGGGGAACCTCAGGAAAGACAGGGAAATTCTATTTTAAAGAAAGTGTAAGCATGACAGATGCAATGATGTGCATACAATTTTAGCAGATTAATGGAGGCCTTGAAGCCCATTCAAGGTTCCCAGGATAAGGGCTTCTGAACTCTTCTAACCCCTTCACTCATGTGTGAACGACAAAGGTGCAGTCAAGTCCAACACCAGAGCAAGCTTGTAGCATAAGCAGGCTCCAGATTCCCGATTCAAGTACCTCCACCGTGCCATGAGTCTCTCTATAGAGATCTGAGGTCAGGGGATACTGATAATTCCTATAGTGGCTGTACTGATAGAATAGTGTGCTCCAAAATTCATGTCTACTTGGAATTTCAGAATGTGATCTTATTTGGAATAAGCATCTCTTCAGCTATAATTAGTTAAATTAAGATGAAGTCATGACGGCTTAATGAGGGGTCTAAATCTGAACGACAGGTCCTTAAGAGAAAGCCATGTGCAAACAGAGACACACAGGAAAGAAGGACATGTGACGACTGTCACTGTGATCTGGCATGCCATTTAAGGACCGTAGTGAGGCAGAGATACACCAAGGAATGCCTAGTCTTGCTGGCAACCACCAGATGCTAGGACAGAGCCGTAGAATAGATTCTCCCCTAGAACTTCCAGAAGGAACCAATGCTGCTGACACCTTGATTTCAGACTTACAGTCACCAGAACTATAAGAGAATACATTTCTGTTATTTTAAGAAACCAGTTTGTGATCATTTGTTAGGGCAGCCCTAGGAAACCAATACAGTAGCTTACTGCTAGTTGTTTATACCTTTATTAACATTATTTTAAAAAGTCTTCATATTTTGTTCCTGTTACTGACCCACTGAGCCTCTATCCATTCTCTTTTCAGACTAGCTGACCTGGATTCTGACGTTGGACATACCAATGCCCTTCCCTATCCTTCTAAGTTTTCTTCATGAGCCGTGATGAGTTATGCTGAGAAAAATTCTTGGATCTACATTTATATAACGTTGCTCTTGTTGCTTTTCAAAAGTGGACCATGTTTTCCCATGCTGGGATAGCTGCTGTTGACCTTGCAATAGGGTAATAAAAAATCCAATGAGGATTTAAAAGGAAGTTCCATTTAAAGTATGTAGTATAATGGAAGTTTGCTTCACGCAAACAATGAAGAAACCTTAGAAGATAATGTTGTTGACTTCCCATACTCTAAAGTACTCTTTGACTTAGGAAGATAACTCAGACTTTACCAAGGATAAGCTGTCTGGAAATAGCTGCCCCAAAAGACCTCTAAAATAAGTGAACTGGCTTAAATCAAACCTTTCCCAATCCCATTTATTAAGTACATTTAGCCGCCATTATAGACTCTGCTCATGTTGCTAGAACCCCAGATTGATCCACGCTTGGAGATACTGTCTTTATGCTGCTGTCAGAGTGTTTTCAGAAATCCAGCCACACTTAGGAAAAAAAGAGTTCACTGCTGTTTCTACCCCTAACTCATTGCCCTCAGCAGACTGTGTACTTAAAGAGAAAAGCTACTTTACTCTTGAGAAATCTCCAGTGCCAGGTTATTGTGAGAGGCAGGCTGAGTGTGTGGTCTGAAATAGTATTTCCAGTTCTGCCTATTTTCATTTCCAAGAAACGCGTGGAAGTAAATACCCTTGATTTTGTTAGGAAGGGGTGACTCTCCAATGTTTTGGGTATCGTGCCTTAATTTTAGGCTGCACATTGAACTAGCTTCTATTTTTGGACCCCCTTCTGATTTCCTGATATGTTTGCTACAAATTGAATAGATCATTCTGAGCCTCTGTTTCTTCACTAGCAAAATGGGAAATATAACACATTGATGAATCGTGAGGGTGAGTTGAACATGAATATCCATCGGATTTTTTTTTATAAGCGTCTTGCAAGTTGATAGCAAAAAAAAAAAAAGATTCAGCCCTTTAAAAGGCATCTCATCTCCTTAAGGGGGTACTGGTGAGTTTTAGGAAGAGACTATATAAAATAGTTGGAGTTGTCGGTGTTCAAGTATAAATATGGACTTAGGAAACTAAGACAGGAATCTGTAGAGCTGCACTGAAAGCTCAGCTCTGCACTGCTTAATCATATAGGAAACATGCTCTATGACCCAGAATAGCTTAACACATATGATGCCAGCTGGATAGGGGTGCAGGACAGTGAAACCGGGAGAACTGAATAGAAGGTGGCCTTTTATGGGAAAAATATAAGAGAAAGAGTAAGTCTAGGAATTAAAAATGTGGAGCAGAGGAAAGCTGTGAAAGGAATCATAGATAATCAGACCAAGAAGTCAGGATTACTTGGTAGCAGGCCGTGTTCTGAATGTGCCATGGCGACAAATAATCCCAGAGATGGATGTGTCATAGGCTGGAGAGGGGAGACAGTGAGAAGACAGGATTTCTTTATGGTAGACCTTGGTTTAAATCCCAGGTCTGTGGCTTATTAACTCTGCAATATTTACTCTTCTGAGCCTTGTCTATAAAATGTGGATAATAACTGTCTTTTAGGGCTGCTGTGACTATCTTAGGTAATATATGCATCTAGGTGCCAAGAAGAATGCATTAAGTAAGAGCTGTTAATCCACCTAATAAGGAAATAAAAAGGGGGACAACTAAGAGGAAAAGTTTTCTATTATTTACTTTCAACCCTCTCCTCCAAGGGGCAAAATTATAGGGGAGGGGGTCTCAGTCTGACCGCAGGCACCTAGGTCACATGGACCTATGAGCGTTCCTTACTAGTTTCTAGACGTAGCCTGCCAAAACCTCATAAATAGAGCTGTGTTGTTCAAGACTGTAGCCACTAGCCACATGTGGGTATTTAAACTGGGATTAACTAAAAATAAAAACATATTTCTTTGGTTTTACTAGCTACATTTCAAGTGATCAATAGTGACATGTGGCTATATATTAAAATATATGTAGATATACATGTGTGTGTGTATATTTCCATCATCACAGAAAGTTCTATTGTTTGCACATACTTGATACAGTGGATGATGTGGGCAAAAAGGTGTAACCATAGGAGAAGTCAATGTCATGGAGAGAAGGAGGGAGAGAAGCTGGAATAGGAAGATAAAGCTTCTGCTGAGAGAAGCCTCACTCTTTTTAAAACCTGTCCGGGTTAAAGGCAGGGAAGCAGGGAAATTAAGATCAATAAGGTAGGTAAACCTTAAGCTGTGATGCCCAAGGCCTAGGATGAAAGGATCTCAGCTACCTTTGAAATCCATCCTAGGAATGGTACTTTGTTCTCTGATACCAAACAAATAACCTATTCCATGGTGACCTATATGGAGACCTGTTTACCTAGAGTGACTAACGTGGTGTCACCGAGAACTACAGAAGAGTAAAACAGATATAATCATGGCAAATAGATCTTCTTAAACGGATTGTACAATTCAAGGAAGGATAGAAACCAAAAGAACACTGTCAAGAGTGAGGTTTTTCTACGAATCTTAAGTGCGTAAATCAAAGTCCTGAGAGAACAAGAAGAATTCGCTATAATGAGTTTCCCTAGTACCTAACATGCTGTGAATAAATCTATGAGTAGATGGATGAATGGAAAAACAAATCCCAGAAACCTGAAGATGGAACCGCAGTAGCATTGCCACACCTGAAAGAGAAATTAAATGTGCTGTGTGTTTTGGGGGTTAGCACTTGTGGTCTGAGGCTGACAGCAACCAGAGTCACAGCTAACATTTGTGAGCACTGACCACATACCAGGCACTGGGCTAGGACCTTGAAAGTACCCTGTCATATTCGGTCCCCACAATCCAGGTGTTATTATCCCCATTTTATAGATTAGAAAACTGAGTCTTAGGAAAGTCTAGCCCTCTGTTAAATTTAAATATAAATGGCCAAATTAAGGTTCTTAGTATTCTCTTTGTAATGGGCAGATATCCAGGTAAGATAAAGATCAATAATGGACCAAGAGTAAAGGAGGAAGGGAAGGGAAAGCAATTTTTTTTTTTTTTTTTTTCCGGTACGCGGGCCTCTCACCGTTGTGGCCTCTCCCGTTGCGGAGCACAGGCTCCGGACGCGCAGGCTCAGCGGCCATGGCTCACGGGCCCAGCCGCTCCACGGCATGTGGGATCTTCCCGGACCGGGGTAGGTGGACTCGCAACCACTGCACCACCAGGGAAGCCCAGGAAGCAATTTTTAAAATACTGTATATTCCTTCTATCCTCTCTGCTTTACCTTTTATGCAAAAAACTTCAACTAAAAATATATAAATGAAAGATGAAAATGAAGAGAACATGGGCCCTCATTTTCAATGTTTGGGCAGAGCCCCTTGGAGCTGATCTGAGAGTTCAAATCAGTTCCAAGGGTCTTCCAGTCAGATAAGCTGAAAGTAGGAATGTGCCAGATGGGATCCTGAAGTAGAGGTGGTCCTGGAGGCTGTTCCTTTCTGCAGTGACTTATTTGATGATTTTATTCCTTTATGAATGATGTCTTGACAGATGGTTTTTACTGAGTATTGCAGAGGATTATCTTCTCAAAAAGCACAATCTCAGTCCCCAATCTATACTTAACATTTTGTCAAACTACTATCTTCCACGGTTTACAGAATTGAACATATACAGATGAAGCCACATGTTCTGACTCATAAAATAACTTTCTACTTTGATAATTTTCACATACATGCTTATAAACAATATTTTGATAGCACTCCTGAAATGCTGACTGAGTTTTGACAAAGTTTTGTAGCTGGAAAAATAGGGAGAGGGTTGAGAACATATGAAAGATTTCATCCTAAGCCCCTTATGCAGGGACTTATGTGGAGCCAGGAAAAGGCTGTGAATGGTCCTGGGGATCGTGGAGGTCAAGGATGGAGAATGAGTAAGCGTTGGAGACGAGAGCCAAGGTTGGTCTGATGTGCAGCCCATTCTCTTACTCACTTCCTTAGATCCCTGACATGTGTAGAGAAGAAAGCATTAACTAAAAAGGCCCAAGTAAGAAAGAATGCCTAAACAAATGGAAACTCCTTAAAGGGAAACTTTATAAAAAAAGCTTTCATGACAATTAAGTCACAATAGTTTCACAGAACAGAAATAAGAAAATCCCCAGCAACCACAAATGATGGTGGCTGTACCAGAGCAATGAGCCATTAATAAGAACTTGAAGAAACCTGAAAGTCCTTGGATCTAATAAGACACCTTCAGAGTTTTGGTCTTCGTACCTGTTCAGATATAAGGAGAAAAGGAAAGGGAAGGCAATAAAGCATGCAAGAAGGGAAAATATGGTTGTGTAGTCATGCAAAGTTCTTGAAAGGGGTGTTGATAAAAACCTAGAGCTGAATTCCAATGGGGAACAGAAATGGATCTTGTGCAACCTGTGGTTCCCTACCATCCCTCTGTCTGAACATGCAGCTCTAAGACTAAGAGGATGCTGTCTCCGATGATGTCCCCAGCCTCTGTCTTAGCTCACTTACCTTCCGGAGCAATTCTTCCCTGGGCTTCGCACTTTTGGCTAGAGAATGTAATAACGATAGCAAATATTTACAGTTAAATCACTGTAGGCCAGACACTATGCTAAGGAACTTTACTTGTATGGTCTCATTTAATCATCACAACAACACTCTGAAATGAATAACCTAATTGTCCACATTTAACAGTCCAGAAGACTGAAGTTCAGAGAGGGTAAGTAAGTTGCCCAAGTTCACACAGCTGGTGGGAAACCTAGGACTTGAATCCAGCCCCCTGCACGATCCTGTAATGCCTGGAAAGAAGTATTTTGTTGCAGAGATGAAAAGTAATGCCATATAAACAATTCTTCTGAGACTCTTTTACTCAGTATCCCCTTGCCATGGTCATCCTTCCATGTTGATAGACAACATCATCCATGACTCCAACCATGTCTCCTTCAGTCAGCTGTTCACAGGTTGCATTTAGAACCTTCCAGATGAAGCCTGCCTCTGTTCATAGTAATGATTTAAATTGAAACAAGTACGTCCAGAATCTTCTCTGAAAATTAGCCTTTGGGCATTCTCCTTACTAGTGTCCTCAGTTTTAATTTTTTTAATTTGGAGACCTAACAGCATAAGGACACAGTTCTTAGGATTGGAAATATTCCTCATAGGAGTTCCTTCTGTTGGAGGATGTCCCTGTAAAACTAGGAGCTGATCAGGGCTATGCTCTAGCTCCTGGGTGTCTGTACCATGCTTCTGGGACAGAGGGGTAGTTTGCTGCCACATTTTGTCTCTTGAAAGGATGGGCGAATGGAGAATTTTGGGAGAGCACTGGGAACTCCATGAGGACAGAAACCCTTTGGTGCTCCCAACACAGAGGAAGCACTGTTGGTGGCTGCACACTTAGGATGACAGGCCCTGTCCTAGATGCTGAGAGCTCCAACACTGTCCTCGCCCTTGAGAGGCTCCCTGCCTGATGGGGAGTCGTGCTGAGGCCTCACTGCACGAGGGCACTATGTGAGCACCTGGCTCAGGGAAGGCTTCTCAGAAAGTTCCATCCACACTGAGACCTAAGGATTGAGTAAAAGTTACCCAGGGATTATAGGAAAGCATCCTTGAGGACAGCGCTTCTCAAAATTGAAAGCCTCTAGGGAGATTTCAAAAAAAAATAGTGATGCCTGAGGCCCATGCTTGGAGATTCTGATGTAATGGGCCTGAGTGTGGGCTGAGCACACACACACACAAAAAAGTGCCCCCACTTGACTTTAACTTGCAGCCAGAGCTGAGCATCTGGCCTGGTGGCTTTCAACACTGGCTGTACTTCTTTAAAGTCACCTGAGAAGATTTCCGAGTCCATCCCCAGAGATTTCCAAGCAGTTTGTCTGGGACACGGTATCTCAAAAGACTCTCCAGGGTTGAGAATCACCGCAGTAGGTATTAGTAGCAGCACGTACAAGGGCCAGAAACAGAACACACGGCTGGTTCTGTGGCTGGGCCATAAGGAGGCGAAGTAGGCTCTAAGGGATGGGGAGGGCCTAGATTAGGAAGACACTTGTTAGCCAAATGATGACATTTGACCTTTGGGGGATGATAGGTAGTGAGTGAGAGGTTTAAGAAAGTGACATTATAAAATTTGCTTTCAAAAGACTAGATGCAAGATGGAAGGCAAGGAGCGCATTTGGTTGGAAGTAATCCACGGGCAGAGTGGTGGAGGCGTGGGATGTGATACAAGACCCAGATATTTTTGTCTCAAATCTCTTTACTTCCAGAGGGAGATGGAAAAGCAACTTTTCTTTTCTGTTCTTACTCAAATGCTTTACAGAAAAGAAAAGCATCATTCATCAGAATCTACAGAATTGCTACTTGGGGAAGGAGGAGAGAGGGTAAGAAAGAGGCTGTCTGGAAAGTTCCTGAAGATGGGGAGCCCACAGTTCTTCAGAACAGTCCAGTGACCTCTGTGGAGAAATGGACAATCGGACTTCACTCTTCAGACAAGGCAGGGCGAAGGCTGCAATTTAGTTGCAGGAACTAAATTCAGGAACTGTATTAATGGTTCCCCTGGTATGTGCTGAGCCCTAATGAATATCCCGGTCCACTTTGGCATTTACTCTTTTATAAACTTGGTTCCTGGTGTTTTTCCTTGGGATTATCTAGGAAAGGAAGAGGCTATGGGGAGAGGATGCTCATGGTCCTTTATCTTTCTCAGGTGACTGTACCTGCTGGGAAAATGGCCCCAAGCCTGGCATGATTCAGAATTCTGAGAAAGGACTACGCAGCCGCTCATAGGAAAATGATGACTTATCATCACTCAGCAAACATGTCGTAAGAATAGAGCCTGAGGAACACCTGCACACATCCTGAACACATCCTTCATGCAGGTGCTCCCTTCCCGGTAAGCCTGCTGAAATCAGCATAAATCAGCACGAGATGCATTGTGAGTTCTCTCCCTCCCTCAAGTTACAGATGAGAAATGTCACAGCAGCTTGGCTCTGACAGTGACTGATGCCACTGAAATGTGCCTTGGGGCTCTTTTAAAGCCCTCTTCCTATGATATTAATATTGAGTAATTAAATATCAAACTATTTCAATAACTTGCTTCTTAAAATTGGGCAATTTTCATCAGTGTGAAGATGATTCTGCAGATAAAAGAATCATTGTGGCTTTCAGATGTAGGATTCACTGTGGCCTAAGGGAGGTCAATAGAAAATCAAGAAGGACCCTCAGGATATAACTTTAAATAGAGCACAATCTATAAAAACATCAACTCACTAGGTTTTACACCTGAAACTAATATTGTAAATCAACTATATGCAATTGAAATAATAATTTTTTAAAAATATTTCAACAAATGGTTTCTGTCCTCATAGGCTTAACTGTCTGTGTGTACTAATACAACTGTACATAATTTAGCATGTTCTTCAAAATAAAAATAAAATAGTCTTATATAATGGGGAAAAAAAAGAAGGACCCTCAGGGTTCAGAGCATCAGAAATCTAGTCTCCATTTTCCAGATGGGGTAAGACTCACTAGCTCTTTACATTAGACTGTCAGCATGGCTCTTAAGTTTTTGCACTTACCTTAAACTCCTTCTATTAGGTCAAAACACAGGGAGGAGTGGCTAGCCCTTTTAGTTTCTCTCTTAAAAATAATTGACGCCATTTATTGAGCTTCTATTTGCCGCGTGCTTTGAAAACATTACTTCAGTGAATCTTTCCAACAGTTCTGCAGAGTGGCAGCATTATTTCCAGTCTTTTTTGCTGAGAGTGAGGCTTGGAGAGCTTGAGTGCCTTCCCCAGTGGAGCGTCCCAATTAGTTGCAAAGCTGAGTTGGGAATCCACGTCTACCTGGCTTTCCTCTTTTATCTATTATTCTCCTATAGCACCTCAGTAATTCTTCTCTCCAGGAAACCAAGTCCCTGGAGGCCAAGGCCAGAATACGATTTAAGTCATACTGTACAGTTCACAGAATCAACCCCTTCCCCAGGACCCAGCTTTGTGGGACGAAGTCTCCCACATTCAGTCATCTCTTTTTTTGATTTGTTGGCTATTTAATGACCAACTCTTTAGACCCAAGCACCGGGAGAGAGTGATGAATACATTAGGGTCCCAGCTCTCATGGAGTGTGGTGTCTCATAGGGTAAAAAAGACAATAAAGGAATAAATATTTGCAATACATGCAGAGCGATAAGTGCTGTGAATACAATAGAGGAAGTGGGAATGGTAGAAAGTGATTTGGGTTGGGGGAGGTAAACCAGGTGGTCAGAGAAGGCTTCTCTAATGAGTGATATTGGAGGTGGGAAGAGAATGATGAGAAGGAACGAGTCATGCCAAGATTTGGGGAAAGAGCATTCCAAGTACAAGGAACAGCTTGCACAAAGGCGGGGAGGCTGGAAAGAGCCTATGACCTCACACTCTCCCCTCAGAGAGACAGACATTTCTTGAATACTTAATATAAAGCAGTCATTGTGTTACTGCACAATGATATAGGCTTGCATAATTCTAAACCATTTCCTATGTGAAATCTGCTAAGTTTATCATACTAATAACTATGACATATGAAGGAGTTGGATTCTAGGAAGAAAGTAGACAATTTGTGGCTAGCATTTCTGAGTGATGTCTACGTTACTGTCCCTGTTATGTCCCTTTCTATACATTATCTCATTAAGCCTCATTTAATAGTAGTGACCATTTTTTTTTTATGTTAGAGATGAAGAAATAAGTCTTAGAGAGGTGGTATCAATTTGGCAGGGCTGCCATAACAAAGTCCACAGACTGTGTAGCTTAAGCAACAGAAATGTATTTTCTCATGGTTCTGGAGGCTAGAAGTCTGAGATCAAAGTATTGGCAGTTAGTTTCTTCTGAGAACTCTCTTGGGCTTTTAGATGGGCCTTCCTCTGGCTGTATCTTCACATTGTCTTCCTCCATACGTGTCTGTGTCCATATTTCCTCTTCTCATTAGGACACTGCTTATATTGGATTAGGGCTACCCTAATGACCTCATTTTAACTTAGTTACCTCTTTAAGGACCCTGTGTCCAAATATAGTCACATTCTGAGGTACTGGGGGTAAGGACTTCAACATATGAATCTGGGGGTTGGGAGGACATAATTCAGCCCATAGCAGAGGTTAAAATGAGTCTCTCAAGATCAAACAGAGAGTAAGAGATTCATCCAGGATGTGAAGGATGCCTCCTTTCCACTTTGTGAGCCTTAGGATGACTCTATGTAGTAGCACTTGTCCTGCTTCCCTGGCTGGTGTCGGTCTTGAACTCCTGCTGTGCACGGACTTTGCTGTGGGCACTGAGTGCAAGGGGCCAGCTCCCTCTCCGGATGAAGCTGCTGTGTCATGGAGGAGAGAGATCACAAACAGGTAAACAAACATACAACAAGGTAATTACAAAAATATATCAAGCACCATAAAGGAAACAAACAGGACGATGTGATAAAACATGACTGGGTGGGAGTGGGAATCTCCTTTTGAGAGGAGGGTCACTGACATACTCTCTAAGAAAGTAATCTTGACGCTGAGACCTGACAAGGGAAGGTATCAGCCCCCTGGCAGGTTAGAGATGAGTGGTCCTGAGGCGGAGAGAAGACCTCTTTCTAGGTAGATCACATTCCCACACTGCTTAGCATGGTTACGACGGGAAACTTGTCTTTGCAAAGCAAAGGGTGATGCATTGGAGTAGAAGAAGCTGGGAATGGCTGGAGTAGGAGAGTAGGAATCAGAAGGCCTGGGTTTCAATCTGCTTCGGCACCTACTGCTGTAGGATTTGGAAGGTCACCCTCTCCAGGTGAGCCTCAGCTTCCTCCTATGCGAAGCAATAACAGCACAGAGCACCCACCCTGCCTAGGCCCAGAGCTTACTGCTGTGCACGGATGAGATCACTCCCACAACGGTGCTCCTCAGACTGAAGAGTACCACGTGAATACACGCGGGGCCCCCGGGAGACCTGCAGCGACAGTTCTAACGTGCACACCTATCTGTATATTTTCCCCTCCAACTTTTACCTGAGTGCAATCCCCGCTCAAGTCCTCCTATTGCATGAAGTGATTAAACTCATCTGCCACAGTAGAACACACGCGAAAGTAAGTAGGCACCTCCCTCCATTCATTAAACACTTCGAGTGAAGTTCGTTATTGTCTGGTGATCGAAAGGCTCACGGATTGCGCTGTATTCCCTTTGAGAATTCAAGCATGACCAGGCACACCCTGATCGGCCAGCATGCGGTCTGGCCGGTTTTACTTACAGGAAGGTCCCCAGAGCCAGATGAGAGAAGTGTGAGTGGAGAACTTTCTGCGGGTGTCCACTTTTCAGAGCTAAGACTCCCAAGGTACAGGGAAACAGTTCTCACCCCTTGACAAACTGGGCACTTTTCTATAATGGGAAACTCCAGAACTGGGAGAAAATACATTTCTATTGTGTAAGCCACACAGTCTGTGGACTTTGTAATGGCAGCCCCAGCAAACTGATAACAACCTAAGACTTGTTTCCACATTTCTAAAATAAAATAATAATGGTCTACTATTAAATGAGGATTAACAAGATAATGTATAGAAAGGGACACAACACAGTGACAGTAACATAGACATCACTCAGAAATATTAGCCACAAATTGTCTACTTTCTTCCTAGAATCCAACTCCTTCATGTGTCACAGTTACCAGTATGATAATCTTAGCATATTTCACATAGGAAATGGCTTAGAATTATGCACACCTATATCATTTTGAAATAACACAACTGCCTTATATTAAGCATTCAAGAAATGTTTATTGTGTGAATACTGAATATATGAACTTATAAGCATAACTGACATACTGATCTCTATTCTCTTGGTAAGTAGTTCCTTAACATGTAAAGGCATCTATCTAAAGCAGAGGGAAAATCCCATTACAATAGACACAGCAAATCCACATCACCACCTTATATATACATCTAGTTGTGAGCCAAACCATTCATCTATGAGAAGAAATTAATTTCTAATTCCTTTCTGGAGCAAGATTATACCATGAATCAAGTCTTGCTTTGTCTAAATCCTACTGCTTTCTCCCAGGAGAAAATCTCAACCCTTAGATGTTTCAAAGACAGCCCTTCACAAACAGACTAACTAAGAAGCAGGGCATTTCCCATCCCCCTACTTCCAGGAAGAGGTTCCTGCTTTTCAAAGGTTTGCTCCGTCTAATGCCAGCAAACCACCTCCAGACACCCATGCCCTGCATTTCCTGTTGGTAATGTTCGTCGGAGTATCTGGTCAACATAGATGAGAGAAAACACACACACACACACACTCACACACACACTTGCTCACACGCTCAAATACCTATTTGTCAGCGGAAGGAAACTTGAGGGTTGGAAACGCCCCTTAATTTATGGTAAGCACAAATTGCTATTATTAGCTTATCTTTATCATCATTTGACAATATTTCCATGGGGCAGTTTCTATCTACCTGGATATCCTACATCGCCTTATGCACACACCTCTAGATTTAGAAACTCTTTGCTAGTTCCCTGTCTAACCAAAGAAAATTTGAATTTCCTAAAACCACATTAATTAGAAGTACCTGCAAGAGAAGGTGATCAGCTACAATCCATGTGCTCATAGAACCCCTCCCGACCCTTTTTTTTTCCCATAAGGAGAGGAAGAACTGGCTAGAAGGGAGGAAGTACTTTATTTTTTCTTGGCAATTGACAGCACGTAGGTTTACACAGTGTACCCAGCCAAGTTGCTATTTTCTTTTAGTAAATGCTGAAGTTAGATTCCAATGTACTGAAGGAATATAGGAGCCATTTGGTTATTTTTTTAATTCCTTATCACACATGATAGCTTTCACATATCGTCCTGCACAGATGTACATATATTCACTGGGCAAGTCATCGTCAATTCCGAAGACGCAAAAAGCTGGTTTCACTTATTTATTTTGTTTGGTTTGTTGTGTTAGCATCAGATTATTAAAGATACATGTTCTTATTTCCTTTGTTCGTATTTTATTAGAAAACTAATGACTATTATTACTATTATTGCCACTCTTTATAATAACATCTTACCTTTAAATGCAGCCTCTCATCCTGAAATATCCCAAAGCTGTTTACAACCTATTAAACAAATTAGACATGGGCCTCACCTCACTCTCCCTGAAAAGGTACCCACTTCCTGCAGTGAAACCCAGCAGCTCTATTAGTACATGCCTAGCCCAGCCTGGGATGGCATTAAAGACAGAAAGGGCAGGAGAAGCCGTATTCAAGCCACCCAGCCACTAGCCAAGGCACTAACAGGCCCTAAGAGACAAGCAGAACAAAGGCCGTTTTTGAACTGGGGACCTTGATCAAAGGCCTACAGAGCTGAGGAGATGACCTGTCTTATCTTCTGGACGCAGGCCTAAAGGAGTTAAGAGAGACAACTCAGGAAATATGGTATTTCTGCTAATGTTAAAGGGAAAAAAGTTCCCGAAGTTTTATGAGAAAGTATCTTTAAGTTAGAGAGTTAACACTATCCAGGCGTTTAACCTTTGAGATCATCTGAACTGAATCCAAATTCCTGTTTCTTTGTGTTCCCTTTATTATTCACCGTCTGTGATGAGAATATTGAGATCTGCTTGAATTCCATCCAATTGTATGTGTTGTTTTTTGTCCCCCAGACTGTTGATCTGACCACCATTAACCTTTTTGACTTTTAAATTCAACCACACTGCCTTTTTTCTGCAAGACCACACACAGAGAGCCTCCTGGACTTGGAAGAATTTTAGTGGAAGGCATGTATATTAATCATCTCTTTCTCCGACATTTCTCTGCTCCTCTGAATTGGGAGAAAAGTGGACTTCTTTGTCCCAGATGCATTTTTGAGAGTCTGGGTGGAACGCAGTAGTAATCCATAGCAACCCAGCTATGAATATTCTCACTTCTTCCAAGCAAGGCCCCACAGCCTTGGCCCAGCCCGTATCCTACCGTCACACGTGATAGACCCAGAGAGGACCAAATTCCCTAGATTCCAAATGATGTTAACCGTGCCCACTCCCTCCATATCCAACTCCTCTTACGCTCAACCCTTTGTCATGGAACACCTTCTCTAGGCGAGAGGACCTCAGCTAGATTTCAGTTTTCATATCAAGTCTGGGGAAAATTTTTCTGGACTGCATTGATAGTGTAGCTTAGTTGGAATACCATGGATTACGGACCTGAGCTTTACAAAATAAAGCAAGCATCACTCCTTTGAAATCTGATTTATCCTTCCAGTCATCTTTGATAATGACTCTCAATGAAGTCTTCAATCCATTTTGGTATGCTACTAAATGTGTTATAAAACTAGAAAAACACTGACATCACAACTTGTTCTTTAGGATATTTATTTTTGAGTTGGGGAGGGAAAGTCCAAGGGAAAGCCAATTTAGAGCTGATGAATACACTTTGCACTTAGCTATTTCTACGGAACCTGGAAAGTTCCAGGTAGCCTGATTTTTCTACACGCAAATTAAAAATTAGCTGTCATAAAGAAGAGGTGACTATATCATGCACCAAAATTCAAATTCCTTTTTACATCATTTAATCATGGTATTATCCTGTGTAATATGCAGAATAGTTTAAAGGATTATGTCTGCACAGAAGTCTATGGAAAACTCATTATGAATTTTAAGGGTGACAGTATTAGTGCAGTTAAATATAACTTCAACTGACTTGATTATAGATTGCCGTGGACTATGTTAACGAAACTTTAGAGCTATCCAAGTGTCTTTAGAATCTAAAATCTTTAGGGTTAGAATACCAGAGAATTTCTACTTATGAGTTAGATTTGATGATGTGGAAAGATATGCATCTGCATTTGTAATTCTATTTTGCCTGGGAAAAGGAAGGCAATGAAACATTTAAAAATAATTTGCTAATTCTAAGTCCCCCCAAAGCCCCCTCAGATTACAGAGCCCATAGATTGGTATCACTGGACTTTCCATATTCAGAACTCTGGCAGACTAGAAAAAAGTTAGAGGCATCATCCCTTGGTACCTGACATCAAAGTATGGCTTTGATTAGCTGAATGACCCTAGAATCTTCTCCTGGAAATGGAAAATATTCCAAGATTTCTGTTCTTATCCAGATGTTGGAGTGAATATGTGGACTTGTCAGCCTATAAGAGTAAAACATATGCATGAGTGCTTTTTACCCTATGGCTTTGCAGTCACAACTGCCGCATCTCATCCATTTAGACAGAGGAAAAGTGTGTAAGCCAGAGCTGGCTGGGCCACAATGGACACACCTTCTCACTTTGTTGACTCAGTGCTACAGGTGTGCTATGATTCTTTCGGCTCTTCACCTGGCTACTCACTTGATTACAGACACCCATGAAGTTGGATGGTAAGGATTCTCCCCGAGGAAAGTTTGCTCTGACAGAAATATGGCATCTGTATAACATCAGTTGAGACACTGAAGGTAAAAGGACAAATAATACCAGAGAAAGATGGGAAAGTGCTTGGGAGAAAATGGTGGGATTTAAAATTTTCCCCGAATATGGTGGCTAGGCAGCACTATTTACAATAGCCAGGACATGGAAACAACCTAAATGTCCATCAGCAGAAGAATGGATAAAGAAGATGTGGTACATATATACAATGAAATATTACTTAGCCATAAAAAAGACAAAATAACGCCATTTACAGCAACATGGATGGACCTAGAGGTTGTCATACTGAGTGAAGTAAGTCAAACAGAGAAAGACAGATATCATATGATATCACTTATATGTGGAATCTTAAAAAAGGGTACAAATGAACTTATTTACAAAACAGAAGTACAGTCACAGATGTAGAAAACAAACTTATGGTTACCAGGGGATAAGGTGGGGAGGTATAAATTGGGAGATTGGGACTGATATATATACATTACTGTATATGAAGTAGATAACTGACAAGAAACTACTGTATAGCACAGGGAACTCTACTCAGTACTCTGTAATGGCCTATATGGGAAAAGAATCTAAAAAAAGAGTGGATATATGTATATGTATAACTGATTCACTTTGCTGTACACCTGAAACTAATACAACGTTGTAAATCAAACTATACTCCAATAAAATATTTTTTAATTAAAAAAATCAAATATAACCCCCCAAAATAAAAATTTCCCAGAATATTATATTCTCTCTTCCCATTTTTAAATTTAAATAAACATGTATCATCAAAAATTAACAGAGGAAATTAGTTTCAATAGAATAAATTAGATTTTCCTCTGTTTTAATTAGGGGGCAAAATAGAGGTCCTCTTGCCTGTGGTATTCTGTGCTGAAAGATGAGGGAGATTTTAAAAAATCATCTTGGAAAATGTGGGTAGAGTCCCTATCTTGGGTTTCTTTATATGTGATTTATATATAAAATAGGACTACTGGGGTAGCAGAGAGCTGTAGTAAACGTCAAATCAATTCGCTAGAGAAAAAACTTTTCAACCAAGCTAGAGAAACAATTCTATCAATCTTCGTTGTACAAATGAAGCTCTGTGCTTTGAGGAAAGTAAGTTATTTTCTGCTAGAAATCAGATGTTTAAATGAGTCCCTAGTGCTGGGAAGGATGGGAGGGATAATGGAACACTCATACTGAAAAGTAAAAGGTAAAAGGTCAGATAGTTTGAGTCATGATTCAAATCCAGAACCTAGAAGAACTGGTACTGTAGATTGGGAGTCTGGGATTGACATGTACACACTGACACCTTTAAAATAGGTAACAACAAGGACCTACTGTATAGCACAGGGAACGCTGTTCAATATTCTGTAATAACCTAAATGAGAAAAGAATATGAAAAATAATAGATACATGTATACGTATAACTGAGTCACTTTGCTGTACATTTGAAACTAACAAAACATTGTTAATCAACTATGCTCCAATATAAAATAAAAATTTAAAAAGAAAGAAAGAAAAAAAAAAGAAAGAATAAATAGGTGAGTCTCCTTGATGGCCTCTCAGGTAGGAAAAAGCATCTTGCTTTAACTGCCAGTAAAGCAAGAGGAAGCATAGGTCAGAGGAAATAAATGTGCCTGAGAATCAGAAAGACGTATAAATGGATGACACAGAAATCCAGAAAACCCTCCGGGGATACGTTATCTGTGTTTCCACATGATCTCAGACTTTGAAATTGGATAAAGACTTAGATTAAGTCATGAGGTAGCTCATGGAGCCATTGATGGAAACATACCTGAGGTAAAAGTGATACACGGAATGTACGTGTGAAGAATATTGTCTGGCTGAATGTTGTTATAAGATTCCTTTGAAAACTTTTTAAAATGGTGAAACAGCCAGTACACACAGGTAATGATCATAAACGGAGGAGCAATCGAAGAGTAATTTTTAATTTCTTTATTGTTTTATTTATGGAAAATTGCCAAATAAAAGTGCTGTTACAATTGGGTTCTGGATTGAAAACCAATTATTTTTAGAGAAGAATCTCTGTTCTAAAACAAGCCAAACATTCATTGAGAAAACCATTAAATAAAAACTTGATTTAGTCAAAAGTGTAAAATAAAGCAAATTCCTACCCATTGTTCTTTGAGAATCTAACAAAGTAACCATAAACCTATATACAGATGTTGCAGAATAATATATTAAATGTTTCGTTTTGTAATGAAAATTGGAGTTTATTATTAGATACAAGTTTTCCCCAAATACGTATGTAAAATTAGAATGTCAGTACCCTACACAAAGTTAAGATAAATCATCAAGGTTTTGGGTCCACTATTATAACTGCTTCTTCTGGGTAGAGAAGGTCTAACTGTATATTGTAGATGGACACGTAAGATTCTCATGCAAGGAAATGATTTATCCCTATTAATCACCCAGGGCTAAGGGCAGAGGAAATGTCACCTACGATGGGCAGAAGAGGGAGATTGTGTGGGAGTGTGGGGTTTCTAGACTCTATATTATGAGAACAAAGATTTCCTTTTGGTCGAGGAGAGAAAGCTATACCTACCACCTGGTCTTTGGACAGAAACTCCGAGCCTGACACTAACAGTGTTGAAATTCCAAACTTTCAGTAAAAATATGTTCAACAGCATAGCTGGGCATTTGGATCGTTAAAGGTAGAGATAGCTTCCGTTCTAGGAGCAAGTTGGTACTGATAGAGGACGTATACAGGAAAAGCCATTTGCCTTACTGTATAAGGTGATCTGGAAATCTCTGGGACCACAGAGTTCTAGAGCCATAAAAGTGGTGTGGGATTGATGGGATAATCTACAAGTCATTTTCAGTCCCCCTCCCATACTTTATCCAGGGCTAATCAATACCATTACCCAAACACAACTTCATGGGTCCACCCTTTGCAAGTCCCCTTTGAGTCTCACCTGGATCAGTATCATAGCTCTTAACTGCTCGCCCTACTTCCAATCTTGCAGCTGCAATCCATTCTACATATAGATGAATCCTTAAAGCTATTAATCAAATCATGCCACTTCCCTACTTACAGAGCTCCAGTGATTTCCCATCAAGAGAGCACTAAAACTCAAATTGCCAGCAGGCGCCACAGGACCCATTCCTGCTCTCTCCCTCTCTTTCAGCCTCACTCATGCACTCCAGCCAACAGGGCTTTCTTTCTGATCACTCAGACTTCAGCTCAAATACCCTCTGCCCTCAGAAAGCCCTGCCCTGACTACCTTGTCACTGCTCATCACATCACCCGAACAAAATTCTGGCTTAGTGCTTACATTTTCCTTGTCATTTATTTATCTGATGTTTGTTTATTGATCAGTCTGTTGGTTTGTTCGGTTATTGGCTATTTCTCCTAACTGGAAAGCAAGCTCTGTGAAAGCAGGTCATCATCTCTACCCCCAGTTCCTGGAACCATGCCTGGCACGTAGTGAATAAGAGCTCAGTAAATATCAGTTGATATTTACTGTGAGAATTCCTCAGGGATTGCCAGACGTTGCTCCAGAAGAGAAATCCTGCAAGACTCCTGCCATTTTGACAAAGTAGAGGAACCAGAATCATAACTGTTTAAACTCCAAAACAAATGTCTCTTTATTTTGTATTCCAGTCTGATGAAGCGGAACATGCTAGTTAATCATACTATACAAAAATTATTTTCAAATGTTTAAAGTTATAACATTTTTTATTCTCTTTTCCTTGATAGATAATGTGGACCCATCATATCAAATTCCTTTCTACTTAACACTCAAAGCCCTAGTCCATTGTCATCTCTGCCCATATCTCCTTCTGACAAGTAGTCGCTTCCCATTCTGAACTCCTGAAATACTCCATACATTACACTTTTACAGCAATGATTGCAGTACCTTGTACGTGTTTGTTTGCAAGTCTACCTTCCCTATTACCACTGAGTTCATAGAAGGTAGGTGGCCCACGCTATTCACATCTATATTCTAGCGCCCAGATTTGAACCCATTACCTGGTAGTTATTTTTTATATGAATTCAAAATGAATCAATAAAGAAAGGAAGACTGATACTTATAACAGGAAATATAAATTTGGGGGCTTTAAACATGTTTTATTTTGAGATCCTCTCAAAAAGGAAGATATAGAGTCTATTAAACTCTTTTGTAGTAGGCTTTGCAAAAGCATTATTCAGAAAATGTATTTTATTTCATATCATTTCATTTTAAATGCAATGTTAACTAACTTGTATATGATTCATTTTATTTACTTGCTCAGTTGCATTTAAATTGGTTAACGTTAATCGAACTAGTTTAATAATATAATTCTGGCCAAATCTGAATATAAAACATTTGAAGCAATGATTCCAATATATTTTGGGAAGAAAATCTGAACAGCAAGGAGCCAGCTAATCCAACAATGTATTTCAGGGAAAAATTTCAGTCTGGCCAGAGATCTGTGCTCTTTCTTTTTATTGTATCATGTATATTCCCAGGAATATTAATCTCTGGAGTCAGTTCTGATTTCAACCATGGACAGAGTTTCAAATCATGAGATTTCTGGAAGAGATTAATTTCTAATTCCTCTAGTCTGGATAGCATGTTGCTAGCAGATTTCAATGATAGATTGATGCACTCTCAGCCTCTTAGAGGAGCAACTCTAGATGGTCAAAGGCCTCAAGCCCTTTGGAAATTTAACCGTCCCATGTGAATTACTTTTGTTTTTTTTCCTAAAGCAGACTGTCAAATGTACCTAACTCTGGATGGTGATGAGTGAGAAGAAAACCCAAGGTTGGCCAAAAGGAGCAGTTGCTTCTTTCATCTTCCAAGATACCAGCTGTCTCTACTCTTCATTACCAGGAGTGTCCCTAATGCATGTACAACTGCAGCCACCGTGATATCTATGTGCCTCTGTCTCCTTAATTCAACACTGAGCTTTGTGAAGACATACATTATTTCCTAATCACCTCTGTACCCCTAGCTCCTAGCCATGCACATGGCACACAGCTGATGCCTAAAAAAAATATATATATATTGCACTGAACAAAAGTGGGAGCTGGTGGTCTCACAAGGTTTCCAGATGTCTGTCTCTTCCCTGCCACTGCAGGATCCTCTAGTAACATCTCTCATTTCTTCTCTCTCCCCTTGGCTGTTCTTAGGCTTTAGGTAGTTGGAGAGCTCTAACACTTGCTAAAGACTGAGAATAATACCGAGTTACGTGGAGAGAAAAAAAAGGCCACTTGTTAAAAAGGGCCCATCTTTGATGAATAATACAAGAGAAACAGTTATGATAAAAAATAATAGTGACTCAACCAAGAGGTTTGTCTCTTAAATGAGTAGGTATTTGAGTGAGATAAACAAACATTGCCATTGGCAAGAGAGCCTGCTTCCTGTTGCTAGGCAGAAATCAAGTTGGCTTTACTCAGATGGCAGTTTAAGTTTCTTAGCTGCTTCAGATGCTATTCCAGATAAGCTGAAAGAAAAGAGCATGGACTGATGGAGAAGTGGGCCGCCCCCAACACACTTAATATGTCTGCTGTGGTTGTTATCTGATAATCTTGGAGAAACTCTCTTGGAGAAACTGAGTTACCCATAACAGGAAACAAAATGTGATCAAACAGGATAGAGAACCAGAGCAACGGTAAGAAAGAGCTTGATTACATTGTGATTAAACGACTAAGACAGGGTTGACCTGTCAGACAGTGAACAAAGCCGGTAAAGAATGATCAGGGCCATGTGAAGCACAGCCTCATGGCAAACTCAGGCAGGTTCTCCAAGAATAATGAAAGGAAGCACTTAAAGCAACTTAAGAGGCCCTGTGCTTGAGTGGAAAACGGCACTGTTTTGGAATCAGACACACCTATCTTTGGGATCCTAGTTCTATCCAGCTAAGAAGTTTCTTAACTACTCAGGGAAATAATGATTCATTCCTTAACAACCAAAGGCAAGTTCCTTAATCTCTCTTTGCCTTCGTTTTCTCAACTCTAAACAAAAGCTTGGTTATCAACTTTCTTCCTTGAAAAATGCATACAGTAGATAATATTTTTTGCATGTGCTTCTAAGAGCTTCACTCTGCAGCCCATTTGGAGCCTTGAGAGTAAAAACACCTACTAAAAATATTTTGACCCTGAGATAGATTTTCTATTTCCCAGAACTTTTCTAAATGGAAGCGTGATGATAAGAAATTTGATTATTTATCAGTTGGAATTTTCTTGTAACTCGTGTCTCTATGCTTCAGTGCACATTAATAGTTATTATGATGGTAAACTGTCATCAATATTATGCAGAGCATGGTCCCAAATTAATTTTTTGCGTGTCAGAGTTACCGTGGTCGCTTATTTAAAAATCTAGAACTCTACCTTTGGAAATTCTGACCCAGAAGGCTTGGAGAGTATCCAGGAATCTGCATTTTTAACATAATAATCCTGACCTTAGTTCTTATATAAAGTTTAAGAAAAGATAAAATTTTAATTCTAACCCATCTGGGTTTATCATTACAGGCAATACCCATTTGTTTGCTTTTCTGCATTTTACACTCTACTCATTTGAAGTCACATCATAAACCAAAACTTTATGTCCCACCATTTTGACTAGTTCGTTTGAAAGATACCTTTCAATGCCAGAGTAACATATATCATAATGGTATGTGGAACAACTGAATCTAATGTTCTCCAGGCACGAGGTAGTCAAAATATGTGCCTTAATGTTCACGCACCAGAGTTCATATATTTTGTTAGTTGGGAGCTCTTAGAGATCCGCAGAGCACATCAGGAGGTGGGAGCAAAGAATAAAAGCAATAAAGAAGACAGTTTACAAAAGCCACACAAAGACTGTACAAGTCTAGCAGTATGGGACCACTGATATAAGGGCAAATAACCACAAACAGCTCCAGAGTTCCCAAGGCCTCAGTACGTCTATGGCAGAGGAGTATAATCAAAGTCTATGTGGATTACTTAAGTCATTCAAAAGTTGAAAATACGCACAGACTAGTTTGTTCAAGAAGGTAGTCAGGTGCACAATATACTTTAGAAAACTTTCTCTCCAAAATTTGTCAATATAAAACATTTTATTGGGGCTTCCCTGGTGGCGCAGTGGTTGGGAGTCCACCTGCCGATGCAGGGGACACGGGTTCGTGCCCCGGTCCGGGAAGATCCCACATGCCGCGGAGTGGCTGGGCCCGTGAGCCACGGCCGCTGAGCCTGCGCGTCCGGAGTCTGTGCTCCGCAACGGGAGAGGCCACAACAGTGAGAGGCCCGCGTACTGCAAAACAAACAAACAAACAAAAAACATTTCATTGTTCAGCTCTCAAGAAAAATGCTACTTTCTGAAATTATTTGGTTCTTTTTTGTTTTTCTAAATTAATTAATTTATTTTTTTGCGGTACTCGGGCCTCTCACTGTTGTGGCCTCTCCCGTTGAGGAGCACAGGCTCCGGACGCGCAGGCTCAGAGGCCACGGCCCACGGGCCCAGCTGCTCCGCGGCATGCGGGATCCTCCCGGACCGGGGCACGAACCCGCGTCCCCTGCATTAGCAGGCGGAACCCCAAGCACTGCGCCACCAGGGAAGCCCTGAAATTATTTGTTTTCTAAATATGAAAGTATATGTTATTCCTTACCATCAAGACCTAACTGAGGATACTATAACAATTAAGCAGTCTCACTACAAACTCTGGCCCTGCTTTTAAATTGCAGCAGGAAAGATGTAGGAAGCTACCCAGAGAGGTGGATGTTTTTGATGGCAGAAGGCAAAACTAGGAGAGATCCATTTTCATCCTATTTGAAAAAGTAGGTTGTTTTCACCAAATTTTCCTGTCATAAAAATACATATACATAGCCTGCCATGAAGGAAATTTTATAGTAACTGATCAATAAAGAAGCTTTAGACCTAATCCCAATGCAGGAGAATTGACAGAAGCATCAAATAGAAGAACACAGAACTTCAGGGAGAAAAGCAGCAATGAGGAGGAAGAAAACCCCTCCACTTAAGGTTCGGATTCGTTCTAATGGCTCAGTAACTGCCTGCAGTTAATGACAAACTCTGGCTCAGCTGAGGGCAGGTTCAAGGGAAGCAGCTTCAGAGTCACTGCAGACACTTGATGGATTCTCTCCACAAGAAACAACGTAAACCCCAGGGATAAACGCTTGATAATTTTTCTAAAGAAAGTGACACCAAAGCTGCCTTCGGGGTCATATATAATTAGTGTGCCATTGAAGAGACTTGAACAAGCCCTACTCAGGAGATTTTCTTTTCTTCACTCTGTGCCCTTGCTTTTGCCTCTTTTCCTTTCACAAAAGCCAAGAACAATGGAGAGAGAATGGCTCCCCATTTAAGAAAGTGAAAACAGGAGTTTAATATGCACCCCTCAGGTAATCCTTGAGTACTGGTGCCTTTCCAAACTGCAAAGCAAAGAATGATCGTGGGTAGTAATTACTGCTTCTGTTGGATGATTAAAAGTTCAAACAGAGCACATAAAAAGTAAATATAAGGAATCAGAAAGAGATTATTCTGTACTTGGATCGAATTACCTGCCATTGGCACATGAACTGTGTTTTCTTGTGACATTCATTCTGGCGAAAGCGTGATCTGTGGCTGCCAGCTAGGTGTGCTGGATGGTTCCAAAGGAACAGAAGGCATGAATGAATTTGTTTTTTAGGCCATGGAGGCTAGTGTCTGCTCCGATGCTGCTGTGTTCGAGCGTTCTTCCACACAACATTAAATATGTTATTTAAACACCTAACCTGTGAAACTGGAGGTCTTGGAGGATTTGAGGAGAAACAAATTGAAACAGTCTCAGAAACATTAATAAAACCCAGAAGGGAAGTATAGCCAGTGTGGGGTGAGAAGGAAACATAGACAATAGGAAGAGCAGAAAATGAATGAATTTTCCCATTAAACTCCCCCCAACCAGATCAGGGCTTGACTGAGTTTAAATTTTCACTAAGTATGATTTCACACAGGGTATATCCACCAGACTTTTGACACAATGATCTGAAGATGGCCCTGCTCCAGGGAGGGATGTTAAAACTCTCCTGGCTATTGTGCAGGCATCTGGGAGCTAATTGACATGCAATGGAACCACCACTGTCATCCCCATCTCCTGGTTGTTTTCTTCACTGTGCGGACCTTATGAGCAGACCCCCAAGTAGGAGAGTACATGAACCATAGTGAAATGCCTTCAAATGAAGTACCTGAAGCTAAGAAATTGTTCTTTAATTCTCTGACTCTTTAGGTCCCACCTTCTCACCAGAGCCCTCTGTGGTTCAAGAGACACTCCTTTTAGAGTCCAGACTCTCTCTGATCATGTAACAGAAAAGTGGATTCGTGACAAATTCTTTCATTTTATGCAAATGTTCTTATTTCTAACCTATCATGCCAGCCTGAAAGCCTGCCCACGAAAGGAACTTGCAGAGGAAGAGGAACTGGAAAGTTGTTCTCTGATTCATGACTCCAGCTCCAGCTGTACTTATGATAACGGGTCCAGGCTGAATGCTCTCGGGAAAATGTGTATTTGGGGGAGGAAGATGCCTGGACAGTTTACTGAGATTTCCTGTGATGCCATGAGCAATTGGTGACTTAATGAACCTATTTATAGGTACATTACAGGTCCTTTGTCATTTCAGAAATCAATGAAGTAATTTCCAAAGGAAGTTAGAGTGGTCTATGGCTATCAGCTGTCCCTACTTAATTTATCAAAAAGAGAAAAAAAGGATTCATCCATTAGGGTAAACTGGAAATGGAACAATTTGCCAGAAGGAAAACTTAGCTTTGATAGGATTGAATGAAAAGTTATATGAAGAAAGACACTACCTAAAACAAAAAAGTATAGGGCTTCTAGTGGTTAAAAGTCTTTTTTAAAAAAAATTATTAAAACATTCTTTATGTCTCTAGCACAACTACCATTCTAATGAAAAGAGTTACAATTTATCGAGGTGTTGTTGCATTGCCAGACCCCTGCTAAATACTTTGTATGCTTTACCTCTTTCAATCTTTATACCCATCCCATATTTTACAGATAAGGAGAATGAGGTTCTAAGAGATGTAATAATTGTAATTATTACAGAGGGGTGAATAACTTGCTCAGTCACATAGCCAGGTAAAGGGGCAGAACTGGCTTGGCACCTAATTCTATCTTACTCCAAACCTGTGCTCTTAATCACTATCCCATATTTCCAACAGTCTGTTATTCAACAGCTGGGGTAAATAGGTATGATCTGATCTTCTGATCAATTCATTTCACTCTGTGTTTGAATATAAATTCACATACACACACACTCCATTTACTTATTCATTCCTTCAACCAGATACTTACTCATCACATACCTTGTGTCAGACCCATGCTAAGGCCAGGAGACCTAAAGACAAAAACATAAGGACTCTCTTCACACTGAGTTTATAGCAGGGAGACAGAAAAAAAAAAAAAAAAAAAAAAAAAAAACACCTTTATAACACAGTGTGTGAGGTCATTAAGGAAAGTACAAGGTGAGGAAAGCAGAGGAGAAGGGGGGCGTTATTCTCCAAATACAGCATTGGAAGACTTCCCTGCTCATGTCAAATTACCAATGCTTTTTCCAAAGCTACTGATCTCAGTTCAAATTTAAGATAACAGCAAAGGAATTGAGGTTGTTTATTTGGTTTTAGGAAAACTCCCATCTGGGTTTCTGCAGAGCGCACCGGAAAGGGTGTATTTCAAGACAAGGGAAATCTCCTTCTCCCAAATTTAGAACCTCTAGGAAACTGTGTTCTTAATTTAGAAACCAACTTCAAACTTTGGTGCTTGCAGAGCAGGTGGGTTGAGGTAAAGCACAAGCTTGGAGCCGCTCATAGAGTTCATTTTCTTCTTTCCATTTTTTTGGCAATCCTTAGAATTAGGCCCCAAAAGACTTGCAAACAATCATTTTCATATTGTTTGCACATAATAGACTACATGTCTCCTTGGTTGGCAAACGTGAATTTCTCTTCAAAATTAAAGCTTTCAATATAATAAGAAATGACTTTCAAAAGCTGTAATATTCCTTCTGTGAAAGCCCTGTTGAATAGTCTCTGTTCCTGGCTGAAAAAGGAAAAGGTCTTGTAAATAAAATGTGAGAAAAATGGTAAGGATAGATAGCAGGCTAGAAGGGTGAGGTGACTGCTAAATGTTATTAAGAGGCACCCTGATAAGGGTTGTATATTTTACACCGCGCGTGCATGTATCTCAATCAATCCTCGTAAGAGTCTTATGAAATAAGCCGGGTCAGTTTTTCTTCCCTGCCTTCCAGTTGAGGAAGTAGAGTCTCTAAAATTATCATAACCTTCCTGGAGATTGTCTAGCTAATAAAGAGGACCAGAAACTGAACACAGCTCTACCTGAATCTGAGTTCAGTGCTCTCCACTATGTGGTGTGAAAAATTATAACTGGAAATACATGTCTAGCTCCTTGACATTAAAATAAAAATCACTTCTAATGATGTTAATGGAGTAATGTATAAGGGAAGTGTTATATTTTATTCATTTAATAAATAGTTATTGAAGGCAGGTCATTGTGCTAGGAGCAATAACAGAAACCCAAAGATGAACAATGCTATACCCCTCCTTTACCCAGGAAGATCATGCGTATGTACCCATGTGTACATGAAAACCCATCTTCTCTAAATATGGTCTGAAGTGTATTCTGGAACAAAAATTATGAAATACACACAGCTCCCATTCTTGAGATGCTTCAGGCAGCAGATACTAGGCTTAGCCGAACATACTCAGTGATAAAAGATTGATATAGGATCCTGATTATACTTAAGCGTATGACCCTATTCATTGCTTTGAAATAAGCTTTATGTCACAACTGCCTTTAGACTCGCTAGGTCTGGTGGTCAAGGCTGTTGTATTAGACTTTCTAAACTGTGTTCAGTTATCACGCATCAGATTCAGCCAATATTGTCACATCCTGACATTTGCTGTCAAGATGGAGCTCATAATTAAGCTGCTGGAATTGGCAACTTTATAATGAATCTCTTGATGGAACTTTGGTGAATTTGACATTTCATTTTTTGTTTACAGACATGAGCTGTGGTATCAAAATACTAAGTAATACAGAGACAGCTGCAGAATAGAATACTATTCTTACATGTCAGACCACAAAGTGACTGCTTCCCCTCCTTGCGGCTGCAGGTGGAGACTCTCCTTACATACAAGTCTGTAAACCTCTCTCTGTGCTTGCACCTCACTCTACCTGCAGGCTTCACACCAATCCTTGGCCCTAGTTAGAGAATTTGTTCTTTCCTAGTCCCCAGGAACACACAGTTTTTGAACATCTATTTCATTGCCTTTTAAATATGCCCTTTCCTCCTCAGAACACATTTTTCCCCTTGAATTTGTGTTCCTTTGTGGAGTTCAGACATATCCATCATCTTATCAGTCAGAATCTTGTATATGACTTGAAATATATTCCCCTAGGTAAAATATAATTTGGTGAAAGTGCTTTTTATTATTTCCAGTTTAACAGTTCTGAATTCTCTCCTTGACTTTTAAAACACTCATGCATTTCTAATTCCTTAAAGTTATAGACAGGTACAATTCTCAGATAATCAGTGAGCCATTGTCATCAATCACTTTTAAAATCACCAGAGTAATTATGCAGAATAAAAAAAAAGATTAAAAGGTGGTTTTTTTCGTCATCCCTTCTTAAGTTAGCCTTACCCTAGCCCTACCCTAAAGATTACTTTATGATAATATGTATTCTATCAAGGTAAGCAACTTATATTCCTATGACCTATGAAATATTAAGACCCTTGTTCAGTCTAAAAGTGATGTCATTTCCTCCATGCCACTTGAAATGCTTTGTTTTTAAAGAGCTATTGTTGTACTATGAACTATATTGTTTCACACATGGTTCCATTGTCTGGGATATGGACTCCATATCTATAGGTAAAGACTGAGAAGGAAAAGGGCAGGGCCTATTTATTCTCATTGTGTATAAACTTATGACTCTGGAGAGAAACTGTCACCAGCCCATCGTTACAAGGGGTAAGCAGCTGATCCTCCTACTAGTACTGGGTGGAAAATACATTAAAAAAATAAAATTATGTATATACATATATATGTATATATATATGATATCTGTAAAGCTTATCCTATATCCTTTCCAGAGGACATGAAGATGGAATAGAGCTTTGTTTTATTTGAATACAGAAGAGTTCAAAGCAAGTCTTAAAATCTTTCCAGAGAATTGCATCAAGATTATTTGTACTATCTTTGCAAATGTCTTTCAATAGCTAGCATGTGACTCACATTTTCAAACTGAAATATATATATTTAAACATATACATGATATACGTATACAGATATTTAAAAATACATCCATATGTAATTCTTAAAATTAACATACGTTGGAGTGATTATACCAATGGCTAGACTGAGATACCCCTGATATGCATATTCATGATTTTGTTTTCTGTTCTTTAGGAACTGCCAGATTGGTCATTACAGATTACAATGAACTTTTTTTTTTTTTTTTTTTTTTTCTTTTTGCAGTACGCGGGCCTCTCACTGTTGTGGCCTCTCCCGTTGCGGAGCACAGGCTCCGGACGCGCAGGCTCAGCGGCCATGGCTCACGGGCCCAGCCGCTCCACGGCCTGTGGGATCGTCCCGGACCGGGGCACGAACCCGTGTCCCCTGCATCGGCAGGCGGACTCTCAACCACTGCGCCACCAGGGAAGCCCTACAATGAACAATTTTTGTGCTTAAAGTTTTGGGTCTTTTATTAATTATTTATTTATTTGATTTGAACCAAAAGAATTATCGGTTCAACATGGTGACTTCCTTTGGGGCTCCAGCTTCATGCTGCTGTGTCACTTCTCAGTAGAGTTGCAGTGTTTTACACTCCCAGCCTTCTCCCCACCTTCATCTTGCCTGTTACCACGACCTGCAACTGCTACTAAATGCCATGGTCTCCCCACTGAAAGGCCAGTTGAAGTGGATGATACGTGTGTTTTATGACATTTTAATTAAATTAGCATCTGCCTCAATCTAAGCATGTGACACTTCATGAAAGGAACTCTAAATCTTAAGCAGCATGGAGCCCTTTGTAGAGGGAAATACATAGTCCATGAAGAAGGGAAAAAACTGCAGCAGGTTTCAAGCCAGGGAACCTGGGGCCCTGCACCCTTCTGCGTTAGCTGCTGCATTATGCAAGGGGCCCTTATTCTCTTTCTGCCTGGGGACTGACATGGGCAAGATGGAGGGATGACCCTCCTCTGTTATTATTACTAACACGGATATGTCACAGCAGGTCAGTTATACAAAGCCTGCTGAGGGCATTTTCAGACCAGGCCTAACTCCCACAGAGAAGATGATAAGGTGCCTTAAACCAAAATGGATGAACTGCTAGGAAAGAGGTCATTTTAATCTATTTAGATTACCCTGGAAATAAGAGACCAACGTATTTCAAAGACGAATGATATTATTTATCCTCATATTCAATGTGATGTGTTTACTTACATCCACTGAGAATTCATTGGCTAGATTTTCACCTTCCTCATGCAAGAGGTCATAAAAGACAACTTGATAATCTAACTCAGTGACAAATGCCCACAGAATTCTACTCGTCTGGCTAAAACTTCTCTGCAGAGCTCTCGTTTTTGCTCTCAGAAGTACAAATGCAACTGGTCTTCTACCTGTGCATAGGTTGTTGCTATACTTATACTTGTTTTCTCATAGGACGCTCACACAGGCAGAGTGGGAGCTAAATAGGGCTCTGATAGGGCTTCCTCATCCTGAGCCCATTTTCAGAGCACACTGCATTCATAAATAGACTGCAAGGCTTTGGGCTTCTGAGGTCACTGTGCTTCACACAATTGTTCTCTGCAGGGCTACGTGAAAGACAGTGCCTGGGCTGAGGCCTGGAGTTCCTGGAAGCTGGGTTTCTCAGCATTGAAGGGCTATCTCTTCTCAAACAAAAGCACAGCCAGGCTGTGGACGGTGACCTTGGTCATTGTTCTTGGGGCCTATGACTTCAGAAGTGGAGGTTACTCCTGAAATGAAAGGACTGACCTCTGAGCGGATACCATCTTGCTCTCGGGACACTTATATAAAGAGCAAATTGATATGTGTAATGGGCTAAATGCTTGGTAAACTTTCCTCTATTAAAAAGGAATGCAAATTAAAGTATTATCCGAATACCTTTCCCTCCCACTTCCTTGACACTCCTCAGGCTTAATTAATCCTCGCGGATGTCAGTGAGAGAAGGTGGGTCAAGTGTAGTGATGACCGGTTGGCAACCCATGTTTTGTAAGATGTGTGGGGAAGGTGAGAACAAAAATCTAATATTCGGCAGTTGGATGAGAAGGTCTGAGGCGGTAACAGGAAGGAAGATGATGAGGAGAGCATTAGGAATTTGCTGATTTGTAGATGTGAATACAATATGTTGCCACGTGGATATAGGTAAAGAGAGTTTGCTGTGGCAACTAAGAGATCACAGAGCATCTTCAGTGTCACATTAAAAATGTGAGGTTTTTTGGGCTTCCCTGGTGGCGCAGTGGTTGAGGGTCCGCCTGCCGATTCAGGGGACACGGGTTCGTGCCCCGGTCCGGGAGGATCCCACGTGCCGCGGAGCGGCTGGGCCCGTGAGACATGGCCGCTGAGCCTGCATGTCCGGAGCCTGTGCTCCCCAACGGGAGAGGCCACAACAGTGAGAGGCCCGCATATCGAAAAATTAAAAAAAAAAAAAGTGAGGCTTTTTAAAATTGGCTTCCCTTTTATTCTGAATGGCCTACTGCAATTTTATAAAATCCATGAAAATTTTCTGAAATAAATACTCTGAGAGTATTTCCATGGAAGCTATAAGTTAAAAAATAAAAAAACCTTTTAAGTGGAAAAAAGGAAAAAAAAACCCCAAAATAAACGATTTCAGTCCTGCTCTCTAGGGCTCAGTAATGTATAGAAACTCTCAAAATGTAGGTAGGTCTCCTTTTGGGAAAGAGCGGACAGGTAGAGGAAACTAAGGATCTGATAAACAATCACTTTAAAAATGGGTACCAATATATTTCAGACTCTTTCTTATCTATGCAGAAGGGCATGAAGGCTTTACAGGCTGTGAAGTACTTAAAGAATTGTCATTAACTATTTCAGATATACAGTGTGATTTAAGGTAATATAATGAATTACTGTGTATCCAACATTCAGACAAGGAATAAGACATTACTATGCTACTTGCTTGCCTCTGCCTCTCTCTGGCTGCATTTCCATCCCTCTTTGCAAAGATATCCACTATGTATTGCTTTTAAATTTATTTGAAGTTAAACCACTAACTAAGCACTATAATGTCCTAAACAGTACCAAATGTTGACAACTTATTTTTTACACAGTTTCTGATGACAGCAGGGATGCTAATATGTCCTCGTTACAGATATAGCTGAATCTAGTCTTACCTGCCAAACACAAGAAATGTTTGAAAGCATGATATAATTCAAAGCAATGCTTTTAATATTGTTTTCAATAGATAGTCTTAGGAATATGGGCAGGAAATTAAAAGTATCTATATGGTTGTTTAAATAAGAGTCAATATTTTCATTTGAAAATAATTCTACTGATGTTTGAACTTTTACAAAAAAGGATTTAGGTCACATAGGATTGTAATTGAGTTGCTGTGCTTGCACTGGCCCTGCCTATATTTACACAGAGCCATATTCTTTCTATTACAGTCTCTGTCTCTGCCCTGGGCCACACTGGTGGGTATAGAACAGACACACATACATTACTCACACGCAGAGGAAATAACCTCAGAGGCAATATCCTGAATCCTCAAAACCACCTGTCATTTCATTTAAATCAGTATCAACTGATTATTTGACTAAACAGACCTAGGATTGGATTAAACTGATAGATCAATGATCAAAATGGACCAACTAGAGTTTCTTGCTCCAACAAAACAGAAATTGATAAAAATGAAAATGATGAAATTGCTAAGGTTATTGTTGTTATTAAGCCAACTCTGACTTCTTCTGGGCTTGGTGTTTATTTCCAAAGCTAAACTAAGGATCTCCTTACTTTACATAACCTATAAGAATGACGCCACCATTTGGCTTTCTGTAACGTTCCACAGTCATACACACATCCCGAAATTTGGGAGCAGTCTTGGGGTTCATCTGAAGATGCTAACGTAGGCCAGAGAAGTTGGAGAGACATTTGAATGAGGTGGGGCCTTGGTGCTCCCTGGTATCCTGAAGAGAGCAATTAGCTCCTCTGTTTGTGTCCCCAGGCACCTGGTCTTAGGTCTGGTGCAGTGACTCCTGATATAGTCCTATAACTCGAAGAATTAGCAATCTTCAGCTCTAAAATGACCTAAAATATGTGGAATTGATTTAAAAATTCTAGAGAGGCTCTTGTGCAGCAGTGGAAGTGACAGTGTAGAAGTTACTTGGTAAACTTTCCACTGTTTCCCTTTGCATTCCCCAATACTGGGTCCCCAATCCACTTGAGACTCCTGATCATCTAGAGAGAAAGTGGAGGGTAGGGGGGCTGCTGGGCAGCATCCAACTTGCAGATCTGGTGGTTGATTTGTCCACCTGGGAAAAGGAGATTTCACAAGGACTGAAGATGCTATTACCTATTTTGGAGTTAAGGAATTATTCTAGATCTTAACCATCCCACCTCATCACAGAAACTTCCCCCACCCCTGTCTGAATTTGTGCAGCGGACTGCAGCATAAATATTTTCTAAGAATCCCTTGAGAACCTGCTAAGATACTCCAAGACCCAAGTAATTTAGGTTGTAATGCAAAGTTGAGATACTGATATATAAGAGAGAATACAGGCAGCCACTCAGCCTTTGTTCTGCTATGCTTTAAAAAAATGTTCTAGATATATTTCTCACCAGAGTTTACCAGACTTTAGTCTATCTTAACAACTCAGAGCTCCCATGAGTACCTGACATGTTATATTGGGTTGGGCAAAAAGTTCGTTTGGGTTTTTCCTTAAGACAGGGGTTAAAAAAATAAAATTCTCCTACTTTCCAATAAACTTGAGTCTATTTTTCTATGCTAATTTATTTTAAAATAACGAATCTACCACAATTGGTGGAAACACACTAGGTGGTGACGGTGCTCTGGCTTGCTCAAGGAGAAATCTCACACCAGTCTGGAAGATTGAAGAGAATAAAGAAGCAACTGGACTCTGAGGGAGACGTAAGGCATTCCTACCTCTACCATCTGGGAATGAGGCAGGAGAGAAAAACACAAAAGTAAACAATGACTTGTTCATTCTTACAGGGCTTCAGATCCATTTCTAATGATCTCTAGAGAGATACAGAGAAATGTTTCCTTCCTAGCAACCTCTCACTACCCTTTCAGACTGGAAGCCTTTCTGCTGAGCTAGCGCAAGGCTCTGCTGTAACATAAAGGCTTCTCTCCCTGCACTGTTCTCCAGGGAAATGGCATAGAGCTGCCCACCTTTCAAGTCATTCCAGGCTAAGGTTAATCAAATACTCAAGTCTTTCTTAGCCAAGTTAATAAATACCTCTTGATATCTGCTGGTTTCTCAAGATGGTCACCCTCCGTTCCCACAATCATCTTCCAAGGTAGGATTTTAGGGACTAAGTAAATTAAAGCCTATGACTCAGAAAAGTCACTTTTATCATTTTGTCATTTATCTCAGGACATTTAAATAGCCCTAGACATACCATGAAGAAGACTGTCTCTTTTCTCTTGATTCCCTTTCCTTGAATAAAGCTTTTTCTCCCTTTGTCTTTGCGGGGCCTCAGAGATGATCATTTTTCGATCCTTCATGTTTTTGCAGCAGTATTAAATATCAGAGATAATCAAATCAAGCATGCTATGACACAAACCAGATGTTAAACCCACCAAAACCCCTAGATGACTTTTTATCTCCTATTGTTGATGCTATAGATATAGTCCAATCTTTATTTTTATTTCTCTTTTCTTTGGGCTTTATTTTCAAAATTCAGTAAAGCCTTATAATATTCTATTTCATTTTATTATAAAATGATTTTTTAAAAATTACTTGAATTTGGATTAATTTTGTCCATTGCTTGAATTGAGTTGCTTGATTTTATAACGCCTCTTACATTTTAACTTGACCTAACTTATTACTACACTCAGTATATAGATGCCACTTTAAAAGTGACCCTAGATCAGGAAAATAAGGTGATTTCCTCAGGGTCAAACCCATACAACCAAATGTGATAAATAAGACGAGCCTTCTGCAGAGGTCGTCTTATAGTTTGCATGCATACCACCTAGGCATTTCCTTAAAACCTAGGTTTTCAGGCCCCAAGTCAGAGATTCTAATTTAGCATTTCTGGTGTGCACCTTGTGCTCTATATTTTTTAACAAGTACCTCAAATGACTGTGATGATGATATTACATGTGACACAATTTGAGCTAATTCAAGGAGTAGGGTGTCCCATTAGACAAAGCAGGAAGAGTCGTAGGTCCCAGGAACCTAACCAAGACTTGAGACGTGAAAGGAGCTATAGCCTAAACAAGGATGAGAAATTAACATACTTGTTCACATGACTGAGAAGCAAACTGTGAGGCAGGCCCTCTGTACGGAGACAATAGGAGAGAAAATCAAAGCACAGGAATTCGTGATCCCACACTGTTCAGAGAGAGAATATCTTGACACCCATGATTTCATGGTGGTTGTCTCCCTATTGTGGAGACATATGCATCCAGCTTTCTGTGGCTTAATGGCAGTCTCCGCTAAATAATCTAGTTTTCTAAGCGAACGTTTGATAATAATTTGGCGACCTGTTTTGACGCTTTACAAGGGAGAGAAAGCCAACACAAATGCCTTGGTCTGTTTAACAGTTTTTAAATAATGCATTGACATTTTTACACATTGGTATCTTGTGAATATGATTAGCACAAGTCAGCTCATCTGAGTCTAAACAGCATTAAGCAGAGTAACAATCAAGTTTCTGGCCCTTCAAAAAAGTAGACAGTTAACTCTACACCAGGGTAACTCCATCCATGTGCTCCCCTCCTACACAGACCTGACAGAGTGCGGGGGAATGTCCACTGTCTGAAAGACGGCTCCACCGCTCACTCTGTATCAGTAAACCAACCTCTTTGAATGCATGTACCCCTTTTGTAAGTGGAGATAATAATATTCAGTGCAAAAGGTTGTAGAAATAATCAAACAAGCTAATAAATCAGAAGTTATTTTACATAGTATGTTTTAATTTCCATTAAAATTTTTCCTAATATTCCCCCTGCTTAGCAACGAGCTAAGCTTGCACTTTATTACTTTTATGTAACTTACCATTATTAGTTATTATTTAAAACCTCAGATACCATATATGTACCTGAGTGCCTGTGAGTGGGATAAAACAAAAATTTAAAAGTGGTTATCTTGAGTGGTGTATGAAATTTTCTTTTGTTTTTCTGTACTTCTCAAACTGACATATACAATATTTAATGTTTTTAAAATTACCATTAAGTGTCATTAATCTAATTAAATGATTCTTGAACTTGACTGCACACCAGGATCATCTGGGGAGCTTTTAAAAATTCCAATGCCTAGATATCCCCAGAGAAATTAATCAGAAACGCCAATGGCAGGAGCCAGGCATCTGTATGTTTTTAAGGTGATTGCATTTTGCAGCCAAAGTTAAGAACCTCCAATCTATTTCTAATGTACTTATTCCTTATTCAGTTCCTTAAAGAGTCAGGGGATGACACCTTATGAAAGTTTGTCATATCTTGAGATTTAAATATTTTTCCCAAATGTCTTAAAAGTCATTTATTAAATCTTGCTACAAATGAAAATGGTTGAATTCTCCATGATCAATATTTAATATAATTTCCAAATCTCAAGTTTCACTTATTCTTCTTAGCTAATATTTTTTAAAAAGGAATCTGAGTCTCTGAATATGGATATAGGATGCTATGTCCCACATAGAAATTGAAGAAGCTCAGATGGCCAATTCTTTGGGAGAGCTCCTGAGGACCTACTAAGGTATCAGACTGGATGGTTGATCATATCAGCTTGGAGAGGGAAGGACCCACTAAGACGTCAGAAAGCCTTATGGTGGGAAGATACTTGAAGAGACACCAATAGCAGGTCATTGGCTGAAAAACTGAGAGACAGATGTCATGGCATCAGGAGACTGACAAAATTAAACAATGTTATACAGTTGATTAGCAACAGCAAGAGCCAGCAATGGTCACAGAAGACCTCTCAGAGGAAGGGCAGAAGAGCAAGGTGGGGACTCTATTGGCAGAAAATAGTAAACATCCAGGAATGCAGACCGTTGACTTAGGGAGATTGGAATTGGGTAACCAGAGCAGGACTCCAATATTGGCAAGGAGAATTCTTTGGTCCTGGGTCTCAAGGTATTTTAGAATTTAGTGGTTTTTTTTTTTGCGACACGCGGGCCTCTCACTGTTGTGGCCGCTCCCGTTGCGGAGCACAGGCTCCGGACATGCAGGCTCAGCGTCCATGGCTCACGGGCCCAGCCGCTCTGCGGCATGTGGGATCTTCCCAGACCGGGGCACGAACCCATGTCCCCTGCATCGGCAGGCGGACTCTCAACCACTGCGCCACCAGGGAAGCCTTTTTTTTTTTTAAAAAAAATTCAGGTTTCTAGTTGCTGAAATAGAAAAGACAAAAGCCATGAAAATGGAATGGCTTTACAAGGTTCAGATTGGACTAGAAGGTCCACAGGCTTCTTAAGTTCTGCCTGAAAGAACAAGCCATGCCATCCCTAGGGCAAAGTTCCTCTTCTTATGGAAGCAAAGCAGGCCCCCTCTGCGAATTGTAAGGATACAGAGAAGGCCATTTCAGAATCTATGGAGAGTGCATGCAGCTTGCAAGGATGCTGAACGTAGGAGGAAGGCATTGCTCACCTGTGACCTCCCAGCTGGGACCTTAGAAATCACCCTGGAAGTGTTGTTTTCCCCCAGCGTGTCTGATCAGTCATACCCCATATCAAATCAATCACCAACTTCTGGCAATTCTAACTCAATAGTATTGTTTAAAAATATCCCATTAACTGAATCCCTCTATAATTTCCCTAATTGAGGCTGACCTAATCGCTCGCATTGATTACTACCTCAACCCCTTAATTGGTCTCTCTGCTTCCTCAAATCCATTGTAGGCTAAGAGAGATTTCTGAGCATGACCAGTGTTTTTCTGGTTTCTCTCTTTGCATGCTGTTTATCTCTATTTTCCTATAAACATTTTTCTCAGAGTAGTTCTGGGACCAGGGATGGTCCATATGGGCTCATGAATAAGTCTAGTTGACTTTTGGTTCTGCTATGTGTAGAAAGAAACATGTCTTTCTTCTGCTGTAGCTATCTCCTTGCAAATCACCATGTCTTCTGGATATTACACGTCCCCTCTGGGTACTGCTACAACTGCTGGAACCCGAAGAGTCCCCCCAGTTCACTGTTTCTATCTCTTTCCCCAAATATCTGCAGATACCCTGAAGCCTCAAGGCATGGTTGTCTATACTCAGGGAGGGGTTACAACTTGTGCTAGGGTCAGAGAAAAAATTAATTTAGTAATGCAGAATAGGGTCATTATTCTTTTGCAGTGTTTGCAGACAAAAGTCACAAGTCCAATTCCAAGCTAGTTTCCCTCTTATCCATTACGGCTGCCACCCAAAACTCCCATTCCATTCCCCAGGGAAAGAAGACAGGCACCTCTTTCTGAATATGAGGTAACTACCAGGGCATGGATGGTGGGCCAATAGGAATCCACAAGCCACCTGGTCAGTGATGACTCTTTGAGACCTTTCACTGCCTGACTTGTTCTAATTTTTTTGCAGGAGGTGTGGGCAGTGGTGGCAAGGTGGTAATTGGAGAAGAAAGTTTCGATTTTCACAGAGCTGGCATGAGAATTTTGAATAGGCACCTGGAGGTTTATCTTATTTATAAATTCCTTTTTTCCCAGGTGTAGACATTTTTGAAAATATGAAAATAACCCGGTCCTGGCAGCGGTACATATGTGGTACCCAGGGAGTAGCTCTTAGGCAGGTGGAGGGGGGGGAACTCCTGCAGCTTTCCAGATCTTGATCTCATAGGTCTGGATTTCAAAATCCTTATATGTAGCAAAATGTTAAAGACATCCTTGTTTACTTGTGATCAGCCTGGGGGTTAAATAGGGAGGCATCAATCACTTAATGAACCTCAGGTTGAAAGTTTTAAAAACGCTGTTTCCTAACACAGATTCTTTGGGTTTCTATCCTTTGGTTTATTTCAGTTCACTTCCTTTCGGTTATGCCCTGGTATTTAGTAGAATGTGTTTGGACATTCAACCTAGTCATGGCTCTACTAAGGAATGTTAAGGAAAATGATATCCATAGCTAGAACAGGTTGCTAAAGAAGAATCAATTACCACTCCCCCTAAAAGCCACATCTCTCAGGGGAAAATGGATATTTAAAGACAAAAGGAGGGCAGCAAGGGTCAGTGCCCTCTCATACAGGAAGCCATTCCTTCCAGAGCATGAACTCTATTTCATCACAGAAGGTGGTGATTGAGCCTACAGAATTGAAGTCCCTTGGGAAATAGTGACAGAGGTGTGGGGATCGCTGGAAAGTCTCAGAGGGACCTTGAAGATTCTCAGGGCTTTGCGTGGAAGTAGCTGACTGTTATTTGAGCTCAACAGTGCAGTTCCTTCATCTGAAATCAAAGACTGACTCAATCCAACTGCACAAACAGAGTGAGAGAGAAAAATGGAAAGAAGTGACCCAAGAGACTTTACAGCCGTCTCCTGACCTAAGCCATTGATTTATTGTGAGTCTTGGAAAGGGCGTGCAATTCTGTAATCATTCGGGAAATGTTTGATGCATAAACAGTTTCCAGCATCTTCAGGAATAGTCTGATGCTTAGGCCTTGAGAAAAATATCTCCTGTACAACCTCGGAGTTGCCCTCAGGTTGCAGCTGAGTTCACCGGCAGAAAGCCCTTTGAGCTGTATCTTGAGAACCGGTATGCCAAATGCACACTGCACTGCTTCCATTTTCTGTCTGGGGCATCTACTGCCTCTTGGTTTCCTTTCTCTTAGGCAGGTGGAGGGGGCCTCATGCCCCCTCGGCCTCATGCAATATGGTGCTATCCACTTGCTTTCTTAGAGGGCTAAATTGTTTCTTATTACTTTGCTTTGAGCACACTCCCAGTGAGTTTATAAAGTTTAGAGGAAATAAAATAGTACATGAGAGACCCAAGTGAGTCTGCTCATTCTACGACTATCTCCTCTAAAACAGAATCAAGAGGAGATCCTTCCAAAGGACATAATATACATTTGCGGTTTTTTGTGGTTTTTTTTTTTTTTTTTTTTTGCGGTACGCGGGCCTCTCACTGTTGTGGCCTCTCCCGCTGCAGAGCACAGGCTCCGGACGCGCAAGCTTAGCGGCCATGGCTCACGGGCCCAGCCACTCCGCGGCATGTGGGATCCTCCCGGGCGGGGCACGAACCAGTGTCCCCTGCACCGGCAGGCAGACTCTCAACCACTGCGCCACCAGGGAAGCCCTGTTTTTATTTTTAAATACTTTTTCTAAGTATTTGAGGTATTTTCATACCTATTGCTTCAATTACACTCCAGCAATATTCCCTCTGGATTGTCTACGTCAGCATAAAAATAGACTCATTACTTCCACCTTAAAACAATAATGTGACCCTATTGCCCTTTAATCTATTTCCATTTGCAATAATCCATTCTCTCTTGACCCAATCCAGTCTCCTTTCACCCTGACCACACCAAGGCTACCAATGACCTCCATGTTGATGGATCCAGTGGTCATTTCTCAGTCCTCATCTTACTTGACCTATCAACAGCATGTGGCACTGTGGACCATTCAGTCCTTGAAACACTTTCCTTATGTGGCTTTCAGGATATCATTCATTCTTGATTTTTGTTGTACCTCATGGGTCACTGTTTCTCTGTCACTTTTGCTGCTTCTTCCTCATTTTCCTGACCACCAGATATGGGAGTAAATCAAGACTCAGGCTTCACACTTCTTTTCTGCTTGATTTCATCCAATCTCATGACCTTACTTACCATTCATACAGGATTGATGCCCACATGTCTTTTTCCAGTACTCATCTCCCCCGATTCCTCATTTGTACAGCCAGCTGCTTACTGGATCTCCCGGTTTAAATGTCTAATGAGCATCTCAAACTTATGTCCAAAAGCAAACTTCTGTTTCTAACCACCATATTTTTTTTCTCCAACATCATACCCCATATTGGTAATGGAAATTCCATCTTTCCAGACACTCAGACCAAAGTCCATCAGAAAATTATCTGGCTCTACTTTTCAAAATATGCTCAGAATCCTGCCGTGTCTCACAACCTGTGCTGCTGCCACTCTGGTCCAAGCTATCTTTCTCTCTTCCCAGCACTATTGCAATAGTCCCTAACTGACCTCCATGCTTCACTCCTGCCCCCTTACCTTAACATCTATTTTTCAGTTGTGATATAATTCACATATCATACAATTCATCCTTTTAAAGTGTGCAATTCAGTGGCTTTGAGCATATTCTCAAAGTTTTGCAAGAATAACCACTATCTGATTCCAGAACATTTTCATCACTCCAAAAAGAAACCTCCTACCTGTCACTTCCCATACTCCACCCAACCACCAGCCCACAGCAACCACTAATCTACTTTCTGTCCCTATGAGTTTGCCTGCTCTGTTCATTTCATATAAATGGATTCATACCATATGTGCATTGTATGTCTGGCTTCTTTCACTTACCCAAAATTTTCAACATTCATCCAGGTTGCAGCAGGAATCAATCCTTCATTCCTTTTTCTGGCTAATAGTCCGTTGTATGGATATACCATATTTTACTTATCCATTCTTTGACTGATGGGCGTTTGGCTGTTTCCACTTTTCAGCTATTGGGAATAGCGCTGCTAGAAACATTTGCGTGCAAGTTTTTGCGTGGAAGTATGTTTTCACTTCTCTTAGGTATATACCTAGGAGTGGAATTTCTGGGTCATATGGTAACTCTATGTTTAACCTTTTAATGAACTGTTGAACAACTTTCTAAAGTGACTGCACCATTTTACATTCCCATCAGTAATGTAGGAGGCTACTACTGTAAATTCTTAACACAGCAACTAGAGCTGTGGTATCCAATAAGGTAGTCACTAGCCATATATGGCTATTGAGCATTTGAAATGTGTGTAGTCCAAATTGTGATATGCATGAATATACATGCCTGATTTCTAAGACTCGGTATGAAAAAAGAATGCAAAATAGCTCACTGATGATAGTTCATACTTATTACACATTGAAAGTATAATATTTTGATATACTAGGTTAATTATTCAAATAATTTTACCTGCAATTGTTACTTCTTAGTGTGACTAGTAAACTTCTAAAGTTACATAAGTAACTCATCATATTTCTATAGTATAGTAATATAGCAGCGAGCTAGAATAATCCTTAAAGCATAGTACGCTTCACTCTTCAACTCAAAACCCTCCAATGGCTTTTCGTCTCACTCAGAATAAAGTCCAAAATCCTCATTACAGTCTGTAAGGCCCTAATGGTCTGGGCTGTTACCATCTCCTACTACTGTCTTCCTCGCTAACTTTCTCTCGCCACACTAGCCTCCTCAGTGCCTTTGCACTTGCGACTTCCTCTGTGTGTCATGTTATTCCCCAAGATATACACTTGGCTTGCATCTATATTTTTGTCAGGATTCAGCAAAAAATATTACCTTGTCAGTGAGGGCTTCCTGGCCACCCTATTATTTATATACCCTATTCCACACTGCCTTCTCTATCCCTTTTCCCTACCTTATTTTTCTTCATATTTGTTTATACCACTTTATAAATATTAATTTATTAATTGATTTTCTTTCCCAAGAATATAATAACCTCCAGCACAGGGTGTTTGGCACGTTGTTCACTACTGAATCTTCAGCGCTGAAAACAGTATCTGGAACATAATAGATTTTCCAAAGATATCTGTTGTACAAAATATGAATAAGCAATAACTTATACAGTTATATGGAATTAGTGGTTTTCATTATTATGATTTTAGAGATGAAAAACTGAAGCTCCAACAAGTTCAAGTGACTTGTGCAAAACTGTTCAGTTTAATTGGATGGGTTTTGGACCAGGAAAATCAAGTCTTGGATTTGCAAATTGATGATCTAATCATTGGACATGATGGGTTCTCATGAATCCTTATAACCTTGAGTCCTGACTGTTTACTACAGCCCAGGTCCTATTCTTTTTTTTTTTTTTTTTGTGGTACACAGGCCTCTCACTGTTGTGGCCTCTCCCATTGCAGAGCACAGGCTCCGGATGCGCAGGCTCAGCGGCCATGGCTCACGGGCCCAGCCGCTCTGCGGCATGTGGGATCTTCCCGGACCGGGGCTCGAACCCCCATCCCCTGCATCGGCAGGCGGACCCCCAACCACCGCGCCACCAGGGAAGCCCCAATGTGTGCTTCTTGAATGTTTGTTCTCTATTATTCTAACTCCCCTGACTCCTGAACATTGTCAACAAATGCAACTTAACTCACTTGTAGGTTCAGTTCCACATTAGAATGTGCACTTTGATGTCTGCTCCTAGACGGACTCTGAGGCGGCAACTGTCCCTATGCCAGGTGACATGCTTGCCCCAGTCAAGGTGTTGGAGAGAAAGGGACTTAAACTTCAGAGTGCCCTGAGCTCGGCCAACCAGCAATTGACAGCTAAGACATTAGGCCTGCCCTTACCTTTCAGCTCATTCAAATGCAAACTTGGAAAATGCCTTTGCTGGTTAGTCACAGATGGATGGATCACTCCACAACATGAATTGACTTTCTACAAGCTAAAGGTTTGCTTCTGCAAGAGCCTGTGCAAGGCAGACTACTCCAGAGAAGGCAGAAAACTTTCCCAAGGCCGTTCAAACAATAGGCGCATTTGCAACTAAAGCTTTTCACCCACCATTTGAACCAAAGGTTTCATATTCATACTTTCTAGTTTTACTAGGCGCTAGGACACAACACGAAACCTAAGGAGTGTACATCAAATTGAAAAGAGAAAAATTGTAATTCAGGAAAGCAGAATCAAGACTTGAAGAATAAACTGAATTATTAGTATTTTCCCCGATTGTTCATTGAATAGTCAAGTTGACAATACTTATTGTGTCCACAGAGCTTTATTGTAACTAGGGTATTGGGAACTGGGAATGCACGTTATCTTAGAAGCAATCTCACAAATGCTGGCTAGATTCCCAGACATCCACCGAAGCTCATTTAACTCATGATGTAAGTAATTGTGAATGAGGGAAAGTAATGCTGGAGAATATATATTTCTTTTAAATATAATAAAGACTTAACATCTCCAGAATCTAAAATCTCTGAAACACTGGTAATCTAAATGTTTAAAAGATAAAATCGGTGACAAAACGGTTGAGTTAATGTTTTAGAGTATGGGAGAGATTCTGTTTGGGACACTGGCCACTTCCAAGGACTCTAGAGGCTGAGGTTTTATGTCCTTATTGTACCTGATTTTGCCTCCAACTCAGAAGTATTCTTTCTCTGATAAAAATGTCTCAACCACGAACATTAATCTCTTGTCCATCAGCTATATTAGGTGTTTTCTTCAGGTCTACCCTATCGTTTCTTACTTTGACTTTCAAGATTCCTTTTTCAAGTTCTCAGAATCTGTTGGCTTAGGCTTGAGACCATACTGTAACCAAGGAGTCAGGGATTGAATCACCCTATTTCCTGCTGGTCCCAAGTTTCCTCCCTCCAGCAGGGCCTTCCAGTCGATTACTGTAGTCTTACACTCTTTGGCCCTCACCCCATCAAGGTCAAGGCTAAGCTCTCTTTAGTTCGTGGCCTTAACAAATGAATTTCACTTCTCTGAGCCTCAACAGTCTCATCTGTTAAGAAAGCATTATAAAATGCAACATAATGTTTGTCAAGTCATGAAAAACTACAGGTACATAGGTAGAAGGGGTTCAATAAATGCTAGTTTTCCTCTCTCACCTCTTTCCTAACCTCCACCATGGAAACCCAGGAAACGGAGGAAGCTGACACTCGGGTGGGAAACACTGCCACAGGAAAGAGAGCCTAAGAGGCCTGTTTCCCCAGGAGGGCCCAGGTGCTCTTCCTCCCTCTGCCGGCAGCAGGAGAAAGGTCCTGGGCCTGTGGGTAGGATTCAGCGCTGCCACGTAGGATCGTGCAGATTGACCCATACTAGGATGACTGCCAAGGGGGACAAATGGGTGCTGAAATCTGCTTGCCAGAACCAATATCTTAGCTCAGGACTGCGGTCAGTCTGAAGGAAGGGAAGCCTTTTGTCAAAATGGTTTGCCCGGAAAGACACCTTTTGGCAACTTCTCTGCCTGGAGAGGACATTCTTTTCAAGGACAGAAAGACAGCACAGCCAAGTGTTTAAAGAAGACTTGTGGGAGAAAGGCTGATTGTCACTGGTGCTTGGAACTGTCCCTATCCCACAAGGAAAAAGGAATTTTCACTTTATAGGTGGAGGAAGGATGAGGTCAGTGCTCATTCATCTTTGGTGTGGAATGAATAATTCTATGATAGGTATTTGTAAATAGGGACTAATTAGTATAAATTACCACATATAGGAAGTATTTTTTTAATCAATAGTTCTATTTTAAACTCTTGACTTTTCATAAGTTAGATCCAAATTCATAGAAGAAACTATACCATTTCCATACATAGAACTGGAAGCCACAAGTTTTTTAATTAATCTTTTAATTTTGAGATAACTATAGATTCACGTACACTTGTAAGAAATCATTCAGAGAGACTGTGTGTTATCCTTTACCCAGTTTCCCCCAGTGATAAACCTTATAAAACTGTACTACAATATCACCATCTGGATGCTGACACTATTAGAGTCAAGACACGGAGCATTTCCGTCACCACAAGGGCCACTCACCTTGCCACTTAATACCTACACCCTCATCCCTCCTTAAACTCTAGCAACCACTAATTGTTCTCCATTTCTATAATTTCATCTTTCAAGATTATTATATAAGTGGAATCATACAATATAGGTATTTTGGGATTGGTTTTTGGTTTTGTTTAACTTAGCATAAAGAGATTGATCATGGAATTTGATCAAGGTTGTTGTATTGATCAACAGTTTGTTTCTTTTTATTGCTGAGTAGTATTCCAGGGTATGGACAGACCTCAGATTGACCATTCACCCACTGAAGGGCCTGTGGGCTGTTACCAGGTTTCGGCTATTACAAATAGACATTTGCTGCTAAGAGCATTTGTGTATAGGTCGTTGTGTGAGCATATATCATCATTTCTCTGAGATAAATGCTCAGGAATGCTAGGTCCTATAGTAAGTGCATGTCTGGATTTTTAAGAAACTACCATTCTTTTTTCCAGAGTGGCTTAACATTCCCGCTGAAAATGTATGAGTGATCCACTTTCTCCACACCATCGTCAGCATTAATTTTGTCACTATGTTATGTTTTAGCCTTCTAAAAGGTATGTGGTGATATCTCATGGTGGTTTTAATTTGCATTTCTCTAATGACTAATGACATTTAAGATCCAGGTCCACAAAAGACCTTCCATGGCAGCCTCCTGTCCAGACAGTAGTTAGTAAAGAAGGCCCAGGCTGCTCAGCATGGGAGATTGTTTGCATAGAAGGTAGGCAATTCTTTGAGATGTTACTCAAATTCATAGATCTCTGGGATCATTATTTATACAATACACTCAGGGTAACCTAGATCTTAAAGTTTAGATTGCAAACATTCTTTATACTGTCAAAACCCTTGGAATTTTCTGAGTTTAAGGAAAAGTTGTTTCAAATATATAAAAGTACTGGAAGCAGAAGCATATGTTATGTGGGCTTTAGTAAGAATTTATTAGTAGTTGTGACGAGAGAGATGATTAGGCTCTTGGGTTTCATACACACTATCTTGGTGGAATGGGTAGTTTATTTCAGAGTTACTAGGACAAGAGGTGATATGTGTCTCTCCCACAAGACTGCAAGTTCCCATAGAGCAGGGGCTGTGTTGCATTCTTCAGGGCCTGACCTATAGTAAATAGTCAATATGTTTGTTGAATAAATCAATAAAAAACAAATGTTTTTGCCCTACAATAACTGATCTCTCCAGAAATTAAACAAAAAGGAAGGCCACTTCCATTGCAGAGACTGGCATTTCTTTAAGAGAATTAAAGAATATACTCAGAATACATCTCTGGGGCACTTCCTAGGAAAGAGTCATTATCTATTACATCAACTCCTACAGTCAGAATGATTCATCAATAAAGAATTGCAGGCCAGAACTTTCCCTGAAAGTGAAAGGAATGCTATTTGATAAACATGGATGAATATCAAGCCAGACTCCTCCTTCTTTAACCACTTTTTCTTTTCCTTTCTTATTGTTGACCCTGGACATTTTCCAGGCCCACAGCTGCACCCTCTACAGAAATGCATTCACATTTCTCACACGGTTATGGATCTATTGATCGGGCCAGCGAGGCTGGTATGCTGTTCAGGCTCAGCAAATGCCAAGTGCATCCTTTGAGCTTTACCAGGAAACCAAATGCCAGCCGGAGCTTTGGCTGTGAATTTAACAACTGACCCTGCTGGTGGTGGGGGGAAGGGGGAAGAACAGATTGAGAATTTCTATCTGAAGTTCCCTTCTTACACCTCCCCACCCTTACCACACATCATCACTCCTCCTGCTGGGTCCCTGTGTTGCTAGAGGTGATGATGGTAGAATCCATGCCTCTCAAAATGTGCTTACTTTATAAAGGAGAAATTATTCACCAGGTATCCATTGCCCCCATCCTCTAGCAATCCCCTAGAAATTATATGCAAAGTGATAACTATTTGTGCACCTGTAAATTTTCTAAGGATAAGGTCTTGGGAGTTTTATCACATTTTTAAAGGAGCTAAAAATCTATATAAATGCATTGCACAAGTAGTTGATGTAGAGATAAAGATGGTAGAAAGGGATGGCAATGTTGCCAATGGATCTAAGTCAATCTGGTTCCTCTTGGCAGGTATGAGAAGGCTCCAGTGGTTGGATGCTGAGCTGTTTATAGGTCTTCTTGTCATAATCTTGCTACCGGATGAACAGTATAATAAAAACAAATCTCAAAGAATTTTGCTACACATACAAACATGCATTAACAAGCAGGACTTGAGAAGCCTAGGAAGAATGTGCCATCTTCCAAAAGGAAAGGGCAGGGGAAGAAATGGTTGAGAACCTAATTGGATTGGAAGTGCTTGGAGGGCTATGTGCCAGTCCATAGTACATGCCTAGTGAATACAAACATATGCCTAACCGTGCACCATGTAAAAGGAAGGGGCCAACATCTCAAAAGGACAAAAAGATTCCTCCCTTTTTCCCCTGCACTTTGACCAATATAAAATTTTGTAGCCCAAGTATCAATGAATAATGTTACTCAGAACCCCACAGAGTCCCTATCTACTGATAAGATTAAAAAGTTAAGGCCAGGTGAAATATGGCAGAGATGAAGAGAGGGATTATAAGTGACAGACATATTAAGTCAGAAGAATTTGATTAAGTATAATAGATTGAATTTACAAAACAATCTGGAAGGCAAGATACCTATATTTTACTGTTTCAGTAGCAGGCAAAGTATATATCAAAACACAGCGAAGTGAAAGATGGGCAAAAAAGACGGGAATGCTTCAGTTGATACTGTAAATAGTTTTATTCCAGTGGATAACTTTATGATTGGACAATGAGATAATGAAGTTTGGGTGGTATCATGGGACAATGAATTCAGGGGAAGACTTCAAAATCCAGATACTTGGGGCATAAGGATATAAGGTTTGGAAAGACTGGAAGAACCAGAGAGTAGAAGATTCCTCACAGAGGTAATTGTTTGCAGTGAGAGGAGGTTCAGAGACCACATGTCCATAGACATAATGGGCCTTAAAATGAATTTAAAAGGGAGAGGACAGGCCTGCAGTGAGAACATGGAGTTATTCTCTAGGGTGGAGCCTCAGTAATGGAATGTTAAGCTGTGTGGTCCACATTCCTCCAGGCATGATTACCCATACATTAATAGGGGAGGAAAAATAATTGTCCCTCTACCATTCTGAATTCTTAGCTGAGAGCCCTGTAATAAAAGACAGATTAACATGAGAGAAACAGAAGTATATTAACACATATACCTCATGTATACATGGGAGATGCCCAGGGGAAAATGAGTAACTCCCCAAGGTGGCTTAGAATCCAGGCATAAATACCATCTTAATAGGGCAAAGGGAGGGAGGATGTAGGCCTCTTAGAGGGGAGTAAATGATTTTTAGAAAAGATGAATGGGCACTTAGAAGGGCAGATGGGAGATGTGCCAGTTTGTGACCAAGTTTGTCAGGGTGAATGTCCACTTCTAGGCTCCCCTCCTGGGACAAGAGTCAATCTTCCCTGGTTGACGAAACTCCCAGGGAGGAGGTTTATGACAGTTCAGGTTTGTTTGGAGGATCTGTCTTTAGGCAGTTAAGGGAGTTCAGAGAAAGCCTGTTCCTGCATTTGTTGTTTTTCCCACAGCTCAAAATGATCAACATGCCAAAGTGGCGTATTTTAGGGGGGCGTATCTTGAACTTCTACAATCATATTTTGGGGGTGCATATTCGGCTACCCTTCACATTCTCCTTTAGTCCAGACTGATTCAGACCGTGTGTGTTATCACACAAAGGCTCTAATTCAAACCTGAATTTCTGAGAAGGGGAGACTGCATGAGGGTAAAGGCCAGGGAAACTGGGTTGAAGACCCTGATGAGAACTAAGTTCCTCTTGGGCCTGTTGACCTTGCTTAGTGTCGCAGTTAATCTCATCCAGCATAAGAGCATAGAAACCACAAACATAATAGTGTAATTTGTTTTCTATACTCATCTGAATTTGAGCAAGCACAATAGACCTGAAAAGTAGATCAACTCTCCCTGTTCTCTAAGTAACCTCTCAGTGAGCAATGGGATAGACACCGAGTGCTCCTTTTTTTCATCTGTGGCCTTGGAAATACAAAACTAGATTCTGAGCTCAACTTTCACAAAATACTCACAGCATTAAAAAAAAAAAAGTTGGCAAAGCAGGGGAAAAATAAAAGTATTATAATATCTTTCCTTCATATTATGGATCCAGTGGCTGAAAATTATGCATGCATAGTCCTGTGTAGCTGTGTCCCCATGTACAGTCAGGTAATTCTGTATCAACAGTTAGGTTGACTAACGGCAAACAATGCTGAATGTGTAATTAATTAGAAAAAAACCAGAAAATTATTGTTCTAGGAATACATCCTTAGAAAGCATTACAAAAGCTTTTATAAATAAGTTAAGTGTTGTAACACTAGGGATCCTGGAGCAAATTCAAACTTCAGAATTCATTAGAAATTGTTCTTTTATGTTCAACTGGAGAAGAATATTTTGATATCAAGATAATATAGCACAGTCATGATCAATTTATCTCTCACCAGCTCTTTTCTCTCCCAACTTTCCTAATTTTAAAATTCATAAATATTAATACTTCAAGAGGAGGGTAACACATCTGTTTCTTATTCACTTACATTCTATTTGTTGTGATGTTTAATATGAGCTATTAGAAGTTCCAGATTCTTTTAAGCTTTTATGGAGGACATTAAGGTTTCTTTTTTCCTTTGAATAAGGGTGGAGAATTTTACCAAGAATAAAAACAATTCAAATCTCCAAAGATTCTAGTTTAATTTGAAGTTCAAAGTCAAAAACTTCAAGTGGATTTTGCGAGTTGCCACAGTGCATCCTTCCAGCATTCCATTTGAGGACCTCAAGAGGCCCTATTTTCCAGCCCATCGATACATTGTGGTATTTGTTTGTTTTTAATATGAAGATTATGTTTTAATGAACCCTGTGATTTTATTGAACAGTGGCAATCTTTCTAAAATTAAGTCTGAAAACTCAGACCTCAGAGCTAAGTTTTAGAAAGTGACTTCTTGAACCAGTCTGGAGATAAATTAACTTTAACTTTGCAAAAAGTCTAAGTGCTACTGATTCTCAGTGCATTAATCAATGTAAAATGGATTTAGCAACTCTAATGTAACCAACAAAACAAAACAACAAAAAAACAGTGTTGGGCTTTCCTGAGAGTCCGCCTGCCGATGCAGCGGACACGGGTTCGTGCCCCGGTCTGGGAAGATCCCACATGCCATGGAGCGGCTGGGCCCGTGAGCCATGGCCGCTGAGCCTGCCTGTCTGGAGCCTGTGCTTCGCAACGGGAGAGGCCACAGCAGTGAGGGGCCCACGTACCATAAAAACAAAAAAACAAAAAACAAAAAAGAAAAAACCAGAGTGTATTTTTTGTTTTTAATTTAGGCAAAGCAGAGTAAGTCCTAGGATTGGAGAGCCAAAGGCAAACGTTATCCAACATTTTACTCATTTCTTAAACTGATTCATCATCTTCTAGTCTTTTTACCCCTCAGCCACCAATTGATAGATGACTTATAGGACACTGTCTCATATTTCTTAATAATATTTAAAATTAGCCCACTATTTACACATCAGATGCCCATAAGAAGTTTGAAGAATGAATAGGTAAGTGAATATTAATCTTTTGAAAGTAAGTGGATGTGAATTCAAAGGTAGAATATGTTTCACTGCACTTATATCTCTACTCAAATCTCTTCTTGGTTCAGTCTTCTACGATTATTTCATTAAAATAATGTAGTGATTCATGAACATGCTTTGCCTCTTTTCAAAGGGATACATCTCTTACGTAGAGTCCACCTAGATTCTGTAGAGCTTTGAAGTTGAAGACAGAGTGCTAATAACAAAGTTGTAATGAAGTCAAATGATGGAGAGATGATTTGAGCGGTGGTGCTAATGACTCAGCAGGTGGAAGGCTTGGAGAGATGACCTGTACAGAATGGAGGTTGGGAAGTTATGATGGACATAACGGCTAATATGCTTAAGAGTGCTTGTTCTGTGCCAAGCAGTGTTCTAAGTGCTTTACATGTATTAATTTATATAATCTTTACAACAATCCTATGAAGTTACTATTATTATCCTCTATTTCTGATGAATAAACTGAAGCATGGAAAGGTTCATTGACATGTCCAAGGTCATGCAGCCAGCAAAAAGTGGGACTGGAATTAAATCCCAGCAATCTGGGTCAAGGCTCTGCACTTATCCTCTGCACCATGCTACCCCTCATTTGCTACAGGAGAGGTATTTAAGGAAGGAGAAGTTAGATTTGTCAAGTACAGAGAATTCAGTTTTCCAAACGCCTAGGGAAAAAAAGGCAAAGGCAGTTTCCTGTGATCCCTTTCTTTCATGGGCTCTTTCACCAAAAATTCTCTTATATAAATGGACAGACAGAGGGATAGAGTTTATTCAGCCTGTCAAAAATTACATAAAAGTTGATTTTCCAACTTTTATGTAATTTAAGTATTCCAAAAAGCTTAAACACAAAGTCAGTTTTAAACCAAAAGAATTCATTATTCCCAAGTAGCAGCAACAGGATGATAAAGAAAAGCTTTATGATGAAAGTGCCATAAAAGAAAAACTCCAAACAGATGCTTGTGAGAACAGTGACTACAGTTCCCAATCAACACAACTGCATGAGAAATGAAGTCATTGAAACGATGTCTGTGTATCGTAGGAAATAGGGGAGCTGGCTTTTGTTTTTGATGGGGCTGCTATTTTCGTGTAGTAAAGAGCAATCTGAATTCTGGGGAAATGTCACAGGAACTCCCAAGATGGTCCGGATGTAGCTTCCATCTTGAGGATGGAAGGTAACTGCTCTTCCAGGGACAGAATGGCATCTGTCTGTGCTCTGTCTCCCGCCCTCTATCCTTGTGAAATGATGAACTCAGAGGCAACTAAGCCATACTTTGAATCACCATTTCTTGCCTCATCTAAATTAAGCTTGTCTTGGAGCATTTCTAGAAATATTCTGGTCATGCTTGGTTTTATTTTTTGGTTCAATGAAAACACAGAATACGTTTGCTTTAAAGGAATGTCCCAGCATAGGCCTCTAGGTAAAGATGCAGGACCCAGTGGGGACATTTGGTAATTCTGTGGCAAATGATTTGGCACCTTGGAATCTAAACAATCCCCACCAGTATTTCCTGTCTGCAGTCAGCAGCCCATACACCGCACCCACCCACTTCCCCAAGTGAAAACTGTCAGAGGTAATCACTTAACTTTCCTCTGGCTCACGCTTTCCTGAAGTAAAAGTATGCTATTAATTTCAAGGGTGAGAAAGCATCAGTTCACTGATGCTTTTGAAACAATTACTACACACCTACCTGGATCATGCCCTAAATTGCTGAATGTAATTAAGACAACATCCATTGAAGTGGGCTTGACTCTTATAATCCAATGCTCAAGAAACTAGCAAACTCCTGGTGACATAGCACGGACCAATTGTGCCATTGCTCCCAGCTTGAAAGGTATAAACCCAAATTCATCAAACACATTCTAATAGCATGGATGCAATATGTATTGTTTTTAAGGTCACTCATCCAAGGAAGCATCTGGTATATATTAGAATATTTAGTATGATGTTTTATACAATTCTATGAAAAGGTACATTATTCTAAAAAAAGTAATAATCACCCCAAACAAGACTTAAGGACAGCGAAGACAGTAGTATGTATAGAAGGATGCTTTTTTTCCCCCCAAGGACAGAAGCCACACCTTATCCTTCTATATGTTAATGCTCGCTTCACGTTTTAAAAAGGCATTCATGCCTCATTCCCATTTGCAGAATTAAACTACCTTTTGACAAGAATAGTTGGAAAGGGTAATATTCTTTTCCTTGAGATTGTAGTGGAATTAAAAAAATAGAAATTTTAATGGGAGAGAAAATAGAACATTGTAGCCCATAGCAAGTACTTACTGAATGAGTGAATGAGGAAATGGATAAATGAATAGATGCGAAGATGAATAAATGAAGGGTTTTTCAGCACACCGTTGTAAGAGCCTGAGAGAGGACAGGTACAACTTTCCTCAAAGAGAAATCCTTGAGTTAGCTGTGAAGTAGATGGCTTGAGGTACAATCAAGTAAAACTACCCTTAGCAACAAAACCTCCAAAAAGCTACAGCTAAGTTATCTCTCTCAATCTGGTCTTCATCTATAAAAATGGGAATAAGACCTCAGAAACTAGTCAGGATCAAATGAGTTCACCGGCTTAAGCCACCTAACACAGAATTGGCACACAGAAGGTAGCCAGTCAAATGAATGACCTTCACACCACACTTTTCCTTCCCCAGCAAGGAGGGGAAGATGCTCTCCAGCAGCTCATCCACAGTTGAGTCAGGAATGGTCAGTTCACCAAAAATGCAGACTCCTGTGGTTTAACCACACCAACTCATTTATCCACTTTCCATTTAGTTTAATGGAAATTAATAGCTAAGTCATCAAAGTGGGTCTCCTTGAAGTTCCAGAAAAGAACATCATGCTTATTTGACGTAACTTATAAATGAGATTTCTGGATTCTTTTAATTCCTCCCTCATGGCAGACCAAAAATAATTGAGCAATCATTTCGTATTCATATCTTCTGATGGTGCTTGCCTGCGGGGAAAGGAGTTATGTGCACAGCTCCGTGTGTGCTGTTAAATATATACAGACTACTATATATATAAAATAGATAACTAATAAGCACCTGTAGAACACAGGGAACTCTAACTCAGTAGTCTATAATAACCTATATGGGAGAAGAGTCTAAAAAAGAGTGGATGTATGTACATGTATAACTGTTTCACTTTGCTGTACACCTGAAGCTAACACAACATTGTAAATCAGCTATACTCCAATAAAATTTTTTTAAAAACCAAACAACACTGCAGATCTTTCTGGTTTCTAACATTCACTGTGACATTTCTACTTCAACCATGTTTTCAGTTTTCAGTTCTTCGGGTGAGACCTGTGTATAGTGGTGACCAGGATGATGTGTGTGTATGTGTGAGGAAGGAGAGAGGGAGGGAAGCTGGAGAGTGGATTCTCTGAGCATCATAAACTCGGGCAGATGAGTGGGGGGGGGATCACCGCAGGTGAGAGGACCCTGGAGGTCCCTTCTCAAATGCATCTCCCCACTGAATATAAATCAAGTGGACACTTGTTTTTTGTTACTAAGCTTCTCTTTTAAAACGTAAAGCACACCTGCTTTTTGACTTAGCACAACACATTTAAATGCTGTCTTCTCCAGCCCCCTCATTTTACTTGTGAGGAAACAGAGGCCTTGAGAGGAAGAATGCCTTGCCTCTGCCCCACGGCTTATTAGTGGGAAGAGGTTGAACTAGAACTCAGGTATCCTGATTGCCAATCCAGTACTTTGCCACAGCTTCCTCTATGTATGCCAACCTGACCAAATTACTGGCATAATTTGATTCTGTGGCTTCTGAACATAGAGCCAGGCATGCTGAAAGTGGTGGCGAGCATTCCACAAATGATAGCACACACTCCAATTGCACACTGCTCTTTTCAAGGCCACCAGTGGTCTTCATGTTGCTCAATCCAATGATCAACCTCCATCTCCATCTTAATAGAACTTGCAGCCACAGTGGAACTAACTAGTTGATCACTTCCTCCTTCGGTAAACATTTTCTGCATCTTGGTTCCAGCACAGCACACTCTCCTGACTTACCTGCAACCCCTCAGTCTCTTTTCCTGACTCCCCTTCTGCTTCCTGAGCTCCAAAAGTTGGAGTTCCCCAAGCTTAGTCTTCGACTTCCTCTCTCCTCTGCCTATACTCACTTGCTGATGGTATCATCCAGTCCCATCAACAACTATATATTGATAACTTTCAAATGTATGCCTTCAGCACCGATCTCTCCCTTAAACTCAAGACCTGTATATAACTGTTTATTTGACATCTCCACTAGGATACTTATTGGGCACATCAGAGTTAAATATCCAAAACTGAAACCTTGACCTGTATCTCTCTCAGTGATCTCTATCTCAGAAATGGTATATTTAGTCAACAGCTCAGATAAAAAAAATGTCTGGTGGCCTTGAGCACCTCTAATCGACTCTACCTATCCACACCACCACCCCAAACATCCTGAAACTAACAATGTCTTACACCCTCACCACGGTCAACAGAGGCTGGGCCACCATCATGTCTCCCTGGAACAGAACAATCTTATCTGCCAGGGCTTCCTCTTTCTCACCATGGTTTATTTTTCACATAGCAAAGTGATTCTTTAAAATTCAACTCAAATCATTTCACTTATCTGCTTAAAACTAAACTCTTATACTTTCCCATCACTCCTAGGGAAAACAAAAGACTTTTTTACCACAGCCTGCAATGCTCTACCTTATCAAAACCCTGGCTTCCTCCCTGAGCTCATGAGCTGCACATGTCCTCCTCACCCGCCGAGATTCAGTAACATGGGCTGGCTTATTGCTCCTCAAATATGTCAGACATGTTCTCGCCTCATCTTGACAAGAAAGTGCATTATTAAAAATCAACAGTTCAGGTAGGTAGAGGGGGTAAAAATTAGAAATCAAGACAACAGGATTACCCTCAGAGTGCAGTGTTGACAAATTGGCATGATTAGACTTGATGATTAGTTGGATGTGAGGGATAAAGGAAAGAAGGAACCAAAGTGATTCTTGGGTTTGATGTGGTCACCTGGGAGGGTGGTCATGCTTAGTCTACCTGCTTGGGTTTAACTAGGCTGAGTAGGAGCTAAGAGCACCCACCAGTCTAAGGAATATTACTAACCACACAGAAGTGTAAATACTGGGAAAATAGTGATCTATTTTCAAATAGTTAAGCAATTTTCAACATTAAGAGCTCAAGCTGCTTTCATTTGCTAGAATATATAAACAGGATTTTTTAATCTCAAAAAAGCATTTTCAATTTTGCTGAACAAAATTAAGCTATGTTGAATTAAAAAAAAAAGACAATAATAACAAAGGCAAGGAGATTGTGCCTCAGGTGCTTCCATTAGATACAGCTGCTGCTATGCATTTACTGATTTCTGGCAATTGAAGGAAGATTCTAAAGATGTAATTAACTATTCTTTGCTTTACTATTGATGTGGGGGTGGAGATTAGTTAGTATCTAAAGGAGCCACTTTTCTATCATGAGTCACGGATATGCTTGAGCAAGGACTGAAAAATAAATGTTTATTAAAATCCAAAGTCATCCTTTAGAAACTTTTTTGATGGGTTGCAGCCTTGAGTATGCTTTGATATCAGTAGACAGTAAAAATGTAATCTTGCAACTGAGAAAGTTTATGAGCAACAGTTTGAAGGGCATGGGTCCAAAAGACCCAGCTGGTAATGGAAATGAGAGTCTTTGGACTATAGTCTAAGTTCTCATCCTGACTTGGGGAGCAGGTGAGGAAAAGCAGGGTTGGGCTGGCAGATCTTGCTGGGCCCTCCTTTAGACCTTCCCCAAAACCACTTTCACCACTTTAGTTTTTCCTTCCTTTGTCCACATCAACACCTAACTGACTGAACCTTCCCTAGGGAATCTGTAATCTTCCTCCCTGCCTCCACCAGACAAGATGAAAAAAGTTCCATCTAAAAAATAAGGGGTGGAGGAGGGATAAATCAGGAGTTTGGGTCTAACATATACACACTACTGTATATAAAATAGATAACCAACAAGGACCTACTGTAGAGCACAGGGAACTCTAATCAATATTTTTTAATAACCTATAAGGGAAAAGAATCTGAAGAAGTATATATATTCTTTTTCAGATTCTTTTATATACATATATGTGTGTGTATATATATGTATAACTGAATCACTTTGCTGTATACCTGAAACTAACACATTGTAAATCAACTATACTTCAATTAAAAAATTAAAAAAATAAAAAATACTGCATTTTTGAAATTCAATGAGTTTTTTATGATAATGTGAAATTTACACATAGTAAAATGTACACATCTAAAGTGTAAGTCTCTTTTATATATGTGTACATACCTATGGCCAGTATCCAGATCAAGATATAAAGTATTTCTACCATCACCAAAGTTGTCCTTTTGCTATTCCCATTAATATCTCCCTATTTCTGCATTAATTACTATACTAACTTTTATTAGCATAGATTGGTTTCGCCTGTTCCCAAAATGTGCATAAATAAAACTCTATAGTATGCAAGCTTTTTTAGGTCTGCTTCTTTTGCTCAATCTCATTTTTAAGATTAATCCATGTTGCTTCATGCATCTCAATTTCATTCTTTTATTGCTGTCTTATAATTCATTGTAGAATTCTACCACAATTTGTTTCTCCACTTTCCTGTGATAGACATTTGTGTTATTTCAGTTTTGTGAATAAAACTGCTATGAAAATTGTGTCTTTGTGAGAATGTATGTCCTTATTTTCTTGAGGACTAGGATTTCAACCTAGGTTAAATATTTTGCACATGGACATCTACATTAGTTTCCTATTGCTCTTGTAACAATACCATGAACTTAGTGGCTTAAAACAACACAAACTTATAGTCCTGGAGGTCAGAAGTCTGAGTTGGGTTTTACTGGATGAAAAATCAAGTGTCATCAGGGCTGTGTTTCTTCTGGAGGCCCTGGGTAGAATCTACTTTCTTACCTTTTCTGGCTACTAGAGGCTGCCCACATTCCTATGGTTGTGATCTCATTCTTTCATCTTCAAAGCTAGTCAGACTTTAAAATAAAGACTATTACAAGCCACAAAGAAGGCCACTATATACTGATCAAGGGATTAATCCAAGAATAAGATATAACAATTGTAAATAGCTAAGCACGGAACATAGGAGCACCTCAATACATAAGGCAAATTTTAACAGCCATAAAAGGGGAAATCAACAGCAACACAATAATAGTAGGGGACTTTAACACTCCACATACACCAATGGACAGATCATCCAAAGAGAAAATAAATAAGGAAACACAAGCTTTAAATGACACAATAGACTGGATAGATTTAATTGATATTTATAGAACATTCCACCCGGAAGTGGCAGAATACACTTTCTTCTCAAGTGCACATGGAACGTTTTCCAGGATAGATCACATCTTGGGTCACAAATCAAGCCTCGGTAAATTTAAGAAAATTAAAATCATATCAGGCATCATTTCTGACCACAGTGCTATGAGACTAGATATCAATTACAAGAAAAAAACTGTAACAAATACAAACACATGGAGGCTCAACAATATGCTACTAAACAACCAAGAGATCACTGAAGAAATCAGAGGAAATCCAAAAATACCTAGAAACAAATGACAATGAAAACGTGACGCCCCAAAACCTATGGGATGCAGCAAAAGCAGTTCTAAGAGTAAAGTTTATAGCAATACAATCCAATCTCAAGAAACAAGAAAAATCTCAAATAAACAACCTAACCTTACATCTAAAGCAATTAAATAAAGAAGAACAAAAACCCCCCAAAGTCAGCAGAAGGAAAGAAACCATAAAGATCAGATGAGAAATAAATGAAAAAGAAATGAAGGAAACAATAGCAAAGATCAATAAAACTAAAAGCTGGTTCTTTGAGAAGATAAACATAATTGATAAACCATTAGCCAGACTCATCAGGAAAAAAAGGGAGAAGACTCAACTCAACAGAATTAGAAATGAAAAAGGAGAAGTAACAACTGACACTGCAGAAATGCAAAGGATCATGAGAGAATACTACAAGCAACTATAAGCCAATAAAATGGAAAACCTGGAAAAAAAGGACAAAATCTTAGAAAAGCATAACCTTGCAAGACTGAACCAGGAAGAAATAGAAAATATGAACAGACCAATCACAAGCACTGAAACTGGAACTGTGATTAAAAATCTTCCAACAAACAAAAGCCCAGGGCCAGATGGCTTCACAAGCGAATTCTATCAAACATTTAGAGAGGAACTAACACCTATCCTTCTCAAACTCTTCAAAAATATAGCACAGGGAGAAGCACTCCCAAACTCACTCTATGAGGCCACCATCACCCTGATACTAAAACCAGACAAAGATGTCACAAAAAAAGAAAATTACAGGTCAATATCACTGATGAACATAGATGCAAAAATCCTCAACAAAATACTAGCAAACAGAATCCAACAGCAAATTAAAAGCATCATACACCATGATCAAGTGGGTTTTATCCCAGCAATGCAAAGATTCTTCAACATATGCAAATCAACCAATGTGATATACCATATTAACAAACTGAAGGATAAAAACCATATGGTAATCTCAATAGATGCAGAAAAAGCTTTTGACAAAATTCAACACACCAATTTATGATAAAAACTCTCCAGAGAGTGGGCATAGAGGGAACCTACCTCAACATAATAAAAGCTATATATGACAAACCACAGCCAATGTCATTCTCGATAGTGAAAAACTGAAAGCACTTCCTCTAAAATCAGGAACAAGACAAGGTTGCTCACTCTCACCACTATTATTCAACACAGTTTTGGAAGTTTTAGTCACAGCAATGACAAGAAAAAGAAATAAAAGGAATACAAATCAGAAAAGAAGTAGAATTGTCACTGTTTGCAGATGACATGACACTATACATAGGAAATCCTAAAGATGCCACTAGAAAACTTCTAGAGCTCATCAATGAATTTGGTAAAGTAGCAGAATACAAAATTAATGCACAGATATCTCTTGCATTCCTATACATGAATGATGAAAAATCAGAAAGAGAAATCAAGGAAACAATCCCATTTACCATTGCAACAAAAAGAATAAAATACCTAGGAATAAACCTACCTAAGGAGACAAAAGACCTGAATGCAGAAAACTATAAGATACTGATGAAAGAAAGCAAAGACGGTACAAACAGTTGGAAAGATATACCATGTTCTTGGATTAGAAGAATCAACATTGTGAAAATGATTATACTACCCAAAGCAATCTACAGATACAATGCAATCCCCATCAAATTACCAACGGCATTTTTCACAGAACTAGAACCCAAAATTTAACAATTTGTATGGAAACACAAAAGACCCTGAATAGCCAAAGCAATCTTGAGAAAGAAAAATGGAGCTGGAGGAATCAGACTCCCTGACTTCAGACTATACTACAAAGCTACAGTAATCAAGACAGTATGGTACTGTCATAAAAACAGAAATATAGATCAATGGAACAGGATAGAAAGCCCAGAGGTAAACCCACACACATATGGTCACCTTATCTTTTACAAAGGAGGCAGGAATATATAATGGAGAAGAGACACCCTCTTCAATAAGTGGAGTGGGGAAAACTGGACAGCTACATGTAAAAGTATGAAATCAGAACACTTCCTAACACCATACACAAAAATAAACTCAAAATGGATTAAAGACCTGAATACAAGGGCAGACAGTATAAAACTCTTAGAGGAAAACATAGGCAGAACACTCTATGACATAAATCACAGCAAGATCCTTTTTGACCCATCTCCTAGAGTAATGGAAATAAAATAAAAAATAAACAAATGGGACCTAATGAAACTTAAAAGCTTTTGCACAGCAAAGGAAACCATAAACAAGATGAAAAGAAAACGCTCAGAGTGGGAGAAAACATTTTCAAACAAAGCAACAGACAAAGGATTAATCTCCAAAATATACAAGCAGCTCATGCAGCTCAGTATCGAAAAAAACAAACAACCCAATCCAAAAATGGATGGAAGACCTAAATAGACATTTCTCCAAAGAAGACATACCGATTGCCAACAAACACATGAAAAGATGCTCAACATCACTAATCATTAGAGAAATGCAAATCAAAACTACAATGAGATATCACCTCACACCAGTCAGAATGGCCATCACCAAAAAATCTACAAACAATAAATTCTGGAGAGGGTGTGGAGAAAAGGAAACCCTGTTGCACTGTTGATGGGAATGTAGACTGATACAGCCAATATGGAGAGCAGTTGGATGTGCCTTAACAAACTAAAAATAGAACTACCATATGACCCAGCAATCCCACTACTGGGCATATACCCTGAGAAAACCGTAATTCAAAAAGATACATATACCAAAATGTTCATTGCAGCAGTATTTACAATTGCTAGGATATGGAAGCAACCTAAATGTCCATCAACAGATGAATGGATAAAGAAGATGTGGCACATATATACAATGGAATATTACTCAGCCATAAAAGGAAATGAAATTGACTTATTTGTAGTGAAGTGGATGGACCTAGAGACTGTCATACAGAGTGAAGTAAGTCAGAAAGCAAAAAACAAATACCTTATGCTAACACATATATATGGAATGTAAAAAAAAAAAAAAAAGGTTCTGAAGAGCCTAGGGGCAGGACAGGAATAAAGATGCAGACATAGAGAATGGACTTGAGGACACAGGGAGGGAGAAGGGTAAGCTGGGAGTAAGTGAGAGAGTGGCATGGACATATATACACTACCAAATGTAAAATGGATGGCTAGTGGGAATCTGCTGCATAACACATGGAGATCAGCTTGATGCTTTGTGACCACCTAGAGGGGTGGGATAGGGAGGATGTGAGGGAGGCTCAAGAGGGAGGGGATATGCGGACATATGTATACTTATAGCTGACTCGCTTTGTTGTACAAGAGAAACTAACACAACATTGTAAAGCAATTATACTCCAATAAAGATATAAAAAATAAATAAGGAAAGAAAATTTAAAAAAACAAAATACTAGTCAAACTGAGTGCTCCTCAGGCTGCTTCTCTCTGGTTCTCCTACTCTTGCCTCCCTCTTCTACTTTTAAGGCCCCTTGTGATTACATGGGGCCCACCTGGAGAACCCAGGATCATCCCCTTTGCTAATCATGCCAGCTGATTAAGCAACTTAATCCCATCTGTAACCTTAATTGCCCTATGCAATGGAGCCTAACATATTCACACAGGTTCTGGGAATTAAAATATGGACTTTTCTGAAGATCAACAAACTCCACCTACCACAACATCTAATGGTTTCAGCACCATTTGCTGAATACTATCTTTCCTTTATTGAATTGCTTTTGTGCCTCTGAGTCAAAAACAGCTGACTATATTTGCACGAACGTACTAGGATTTTAATTTACATTTTCCTGATAAACAGTAATATAAAAGCACTTTTTCATATGCTTATTGACCATTCAGATATCTTCTTTCGTAAAATACCCGTTCAAGTCTTTTTCTCATTCTTTTTTCCCTTATGGTTGCTGTCTTTTCCTTACTGATTTATAGGAGTTTTCAACTGATTCTGTATACAAGTTCTTCATTAGGTATTCATATTGAAATACTTTTCTTCCAGTCTGTGGCTTGCCCTTTTACTTTTTTAATGATGTCTTCTGATGAGCAGAAGTTTTAATTTTGATGAAGTCGAAGTTTTTTTGTTTGTTTGGGGTTTTTTTTGGCCATGCCGTGCGGCCTTAGGGATCTTACTTCCCCGACCAGGGACTGAACCCGAGCCCTCGGCAGTGAAAGCATGGAGTTCTAACCACTGGACCACCAGGGAATTCCCCCCAAGATATTTTTTTTTCCTATGTGGTTAGTATTTTGTGTAGGTGTGTGTGTGTGTCCTGTTTAAGGAATCTTTGCCTTCCTTAAGGACTTGAAGATATTTTCCTATGTTTTCCTCTAGAGCAGTACTGTTCAATAGAACTATAAAGTGAATCACAAACATGAGCCACTATGTGATTTTAAATTTCCTAGTAGTCACATTAAACCAAAGTAAAAAGGAACAGATGAATTAATTTGAATAACTTATTTTGTTTAAACCAACATATCAAAATATTACTTAAAAATTTAATCAATACAAACATTCTTAATGAGCTAGTTTATATTCTTGGTTTGTAGTAAGTCTTTGAAATCTATTTCTAGATTTCACTAGCCACATTTGCAGTGTACAGTAACTACATGTGATCAGTGGCTGCAGTATTAGATAGCATAATTAGAAGCTTGCTTGTTTTAGCTTTTAAATTAAGGCCTATGATCCACCTTAAAATAAGTTTTGTATATGCTGTGAAAGAGGTGCCAAAATTCACTTTTTAATATAGATAGTTGCTCCAACACCATTTATTGAAAAGACTTTCCTATCCTCATTGAATTACATTGGCTCCTTTCCTGAAAATCAAGTCATTGTACATGCTGTATCCTCTATCTTGTGCCTTTGATCGATTTCTCTCTCCTGATGGCAATAGAAGGTCGTTCTTAACTACTTCAGATTACAGTAAATCTTAAAATTGGGTAGTGTAACTCCTCCAATTTCATTCTTCTTCAAGTTTGCCTTAGCTGGCCTATGTCTTTTGCATTTTCACATATACTTTAGAATCAGCTTGTCAGTTTTTACATAAAGCCTTCTCAGATTTTCACTGGCAGGAAACATTATTCTTTGAATTTTGATAATCAGCAATTTATTATTACAATTAATTAGCAATGCAAATTAATTTCATATAACTCCAAATGCCTAAGGACTAAGTATGGAGCTATTTAGAAAGAGAGGGGCAACCTGCACTAGTTGCCCACTGGTCAAAAAGGCATGTAGTTACAGGAATCAAAGACTTTTTTATGAGTGATCTTAATCAGCGATACTCTTTTGACCTATAATGCCAGAAGAGAACACATGGAGATGATCATTGCCAAAACAAGAGAGAACGAGGATGGAGAAAACGCTCAAAGGAAAGCTGATGTATACCAGATTACATAGGACTTTCAAAACAGTCTTTCAAGAAACTTACATTTTTTCTTCATTTTCAGAAAAGTCATAAAGATAATATTCTATAATAAATATTAACACAAACATTCCCTCCTATATATATTTATATATGTATGAATATATGTATATATAAATATGCATGTATTATGTGTGTGTATCACCGATAAGCCTAATTCATTTCATTACCATAGACTCTTAAGTTCTTAGAGGTGAATATATGAAGCATAAGAAAGTAGCTTACATAAATTGCTGTTACAGAAAATAAATGAAAGAACTGAAAATAGTTCCTATTGAATAGTAAGCCATTACAGTAAAACATAGTTTATTCTCTATGCTGCCAAATAACACTTTAATTCACTAAGAATCCTATATATTTAGAGAACGATGATAACTCAAAATAATATTGATCTTGAGAGAATAAAGGATCCTTTCATGTGTATATTCATTCATTCAACACACTAAATATCTCTTAAGAGTCAGGCACTTTGCTTGGTTGACTTGCTGCTAAAAAACTGGACATCAGAGGAGGATTCTTGTTAATTCAGTGTCAAGCATATTTGAATTTATTTTCCTTGAAAACTGATAATCCAAGTATGCTACGTATTACTGCTCTGTTACCCAGATTCCTCTAATAACTGCTTGGTTCAGATCACACACCAGAAGAATCTCTCTTTGTGGAAATGAAGGACTTGTTAAGAATTTGTAGAGACTGACTGTATACCTTTGGAAGGCAGGAGCTAAGAATAAGAGGAAAAAAAAATCTTCTCCCTCTCTGATTCTGGCTTAGTTCTAAATCTGAAGTCCAGCCCTGAATGCCACCCCTAGAAGGGAATGTGATTCTCCAAAATCGTGCCTCTCAAAATATATATAACTAAGCATCACCAGATGTTTGTTCACAAGTCTATTCTGGTCTCACTCCCAGAAATTCCTACTCATAAGTCTGGGGTGGGACCCGAGAATCTACATCTTTAATAAATGCTGCTTATGATTCTTTCCCCCAAATTATAAGTCTTCACTGAGTATTGGCTGTGACCAAGATACTGAAGGAACTGGGCCAGGCCAGTGGAGCCACTGGAGTATGATAAGCTCCTTCCTGTCATGGGGCTTATTTCTAGGAGAGGAGACAGGGCAGAGGGGAAGGGGAAGGGCACAACCCTCAGTGTACTGAGCCCCCCTGCTGTGTCAGGGGCTCTGGGCTTGGGGTTCTTATACATGTAGAACTACTACCAAATAGGCAGCAGGCAGAGATGCCTAAAACCAAGGGGCTGGAGCAGGCAGTGAGCGCTGAATCCCAGGAGGAAGAGAGGGTGAGCTCAGAGGGGCAGAGGCAGTAAAAAAAGGATTTCCTGCAGGAGCTGAACTTGGAACTGGCTCCAGATGAACGGTGGAATGGAAAGAATGGACCATCAAGTCAAATTTTACGACACAATTCTGCTTCTCTTTTCCTTCTGCTTTCTCCACAGTTTCCTTTCCCAGCGATGGAACACTCAGGAATGACTTGCTCTGCCCCATTGCTTCTGGTGAATTTAAAAGAGTTTAAGAAATTTTGCAGTAAGTTTTGAGTCAGTGGGCAAGGTGAGTGTCTTGCTCAGGCATAGCACATGGTTTCTCTGGAAATTTTTCCAAAGTTTTTTTTGCTTTCTGTTTGTTGTTTGTTTGTTTTCCTGAGGGAGGCTGCATAGGAGATCTGCTGTTTGTGCCATGTGAGCCACCAACTTGGAAAGAGAAGGCAAAGTAAGGTAAAAGCAGCGATGCTCGTTTCCTGCAGCTGCAAGAACAGAAACGGCCAGCATTTTTCCAAAGAGAAGCAGCTAAGCCTCAGGAGTAGAATGAAGAATTCTTTGTGGTGGGCTTTGCTTGCAAAGAGAGAATAATGCTGAAATAACATTGTGCTCTTGAGAAAAATTTCCACCAGTTGTGAATCCCAACAATTTATAATAGAAGGTATGTGCAACCGCAGAGTGGAAAGAACACACACACACAAATAGTGAAGCTTGCATTGACAAAACCAGTCATACCTTTCTGACTTAGCCTGTGAAATAGCTCCCTGGTAAATGCATTTGTCCTGACAGATTTTATTAAATAATAATAAATGACAGGCACTTGCAGGGTACTGTTTATTTCCAACCTATTTCAGGGAAACCATAAGTCAGGTACCTCTGGGTTAATGCGACATCACCTTTCAGCGATGCCTGGTGCCACAGCTCAATGATAGTTTGAGGTGTATGGACAGAGAAGAGAATGATTGAAGCGGAGTTGCCAGTGTATTTTAAGCAGGCATGTCTAATAACCTCACTGGCATTTTACCAAGGTTGTTTATTCTCCTAATCATTCAGTAACCCAGACATTTGCCTTCTTTTCCTTCTTCCTATATAAACAGTTGTGATGAGAACATTTTTTATGCCTTTCCAACTTCAAAATGAAATGCAGTATTTTAAGTATTAGCCAGGGGTTAAACTTAATGAGTTGGGATAGTTTCTAGCTCCATATTCCTTTACCTCCTCAAGTCTGAGGTCCACGAGTGAGAAGTTTTTCTTTTAAAATCTTTTTAACGCAATGTGACAGTCAGAAATGAGACTGTAGTCATATAAGAAGCTAATTAAAATGGGAAATAGACTGACAGCGTCACATCACGTTTCCCTGTGCTCTCTGCCATCTGGTGGATCTCAAATGACACTGATTAGCAGGGCAGTAAAGACTGATCAGTAAAGACTGATCAGTAAAGACTCATCCCTGCCTACCCTGAGCTGCAACTTTAAATCCATATACAGTACAGAGCACAGCAAACTGAAAGGACAGCAGAGTTCCATTAAGTATCACTAAAAGCTTTAGGCCTGGCACCCATAACGCAAATCTTCCGTGGATCTCACTTTTCTCTGATGTCAAGTGGGCAACATCTTACACACTTAACAACAATCCTGAACCACAATGTCTCTGAGGTACTTCCTACCCATAGAATCATTGTTACAATGGTAGTGAAGATGACAGTCTGTAATCTCACCTCAGTCACCTGACGGCAAAAAAATTTAGTAAGTTCAATCTCCATCAACACCTGCTGTTCTATTTTTACGCTGCACATATGAAATGCAGAGACTATGGAGTACAGTCTTAAGTCAATTGATTGTAGATGTTAATCACAACTACAAAATGTCTTCATGGCAAAATCTAGACTACTCTTTGACCAAACAACTGGGCAGAATAGCCTAGACAAGTTGACACAGAAAATTTAACCGTCATAGACCTGTTGGGACCACCCGAGCAGACTTCAGGGTGCTCATTCCATACAGCCTCCTCATGTCCGGTTCCCCTCTGCACAGCCTCCCCATCTCAGGCACCCTGTCCCTCAATTTCCTGCCACTTCGGCCGCTGCTCTCTCCAGTACCTGCTTCTGGTCAGTGTGGCCTCTGTGTCTGCTCGGTCTTCATCTCCCAGTCCTATGGTTGGAAAGGTAGACAACTGGAATAAACGTAGGAATCACCATGCTTGTTTCCCTTTCTCAGGGATCACAGACATGTCCCATATATTGTCCAATGCCTAAAAACAGCTCATATATTGAACTCAGTTATATAATTGTTTTTTTTTTTTTTTGCGGTACGCGGGCCTCTCACTGTTGTGGCCTCTCCCGTTGTGGAGCACAGGCTCCGGATGCACAGGCTCAGCAGCCATGGCTCACGGGCCCAGCCGCTCCGTGGCATGCGGGACCCCCCCGGACCGGGGCACGAACCCGTGTACCCTGCATCGGCAGGTGGACTCCCAACCACTGCGCCACCAGGGAAGCCCCTGACATTTTCAATTTACTGAGAAGTCCTAATTGGTTTGAAGATAGGAATGTCTACTACAACTATCCCAACATAGCACAAATGCAATCAAATTGCTGAAAGTTTGGAGATTATTCAATATTATAGGTCTTCTTAGAAATGGTTATCAAAAGAATGAATTAGGAAAATAATGAATAACAACTATTTATGCTGCATAAAAGATTGTATTAGCAGCTCTGGGTAATGTCATGTCTCTAAAAGTTTACAGCATTTCAACAAATGGTGTTCAAACAACTGGACAGCCACAAGCAAAAGAATGAATCTAGACACAGACCTTATTTTTTTACAAAAATTAACTCGAAATGAACCACAGAACTAAATGTAAACACAAAACTATAAAATTTTAGAAGATAACATAGGAGAAAACCTAGATGACCTTGGGTATGACACTGACTTTTTACGTAGAAAACCAAAGGCATAATACATGATATAAATAATTGATAAGCTGGACCTCATTAGAATTAAAACTGCTCTACCAAAGGCAACGTCAAGAGAATAAGACAAGCCACACACAGAGAGAAAAGACACAAGTGATAAAGGACTGTTAGTCAAACTATACAAAGAACTCTTAAAACTCCACACTAAGAAAACAACCCAATTTAAAAAATGGGCCAAAGATTTTAACAGACACCTCACCAAAGAAGATATACAGATGGCAAAAATGCATTTGGAAAGATGCACCACATCCATCTTGTCACTAGAAAAATGCAAACTGAAACCAACTGCAATGAAATACCATTATACACCTACCAGAATGGCCAAAATCTGAAACACTGACTACACTAAATGCTGGTGCGGGTGTGGAGCAACAGGGACTCTCATTTATTGCTTGTGGGAATAAAAAAAATAGTATAGCCACCCTGGAAAAAACGGTCTGGCCACTTTCAAGTTTAACAACTTTTATAAAACTAAACATATCATATGATCCAGCAGTTGTGCTCTTTGGCATTTACCCAAAGGAGCTGAAAACTTATGCCCACACAAAAACTAGTACACAGATGTTTATAGAAGTTTTATTTATAATTCCCAAAACTCGGAAGCAACCAAGATGACCGTCAGTAAATAAATGGACAAACTGTGGTACATCCAGATAATGGAATGTTATTCAGTACTAAAAATAAATGAACTGTCAAGCCGTGAAAAGACATAGAGAAACCTGAAATGTATGTTATTAAGTGAAAGAAGCCAATCTAAAAAGCTACGTACTCTGTGATTCCAACTATATGACATTCTGAAGAGGCAAACTGTGGAGACAGTAAAAAGATCACTGGCTAACAGGGTTTGGGGGTAAGGGGAGGATTTTTAGGGCATAGCACAGAGGATTTTTAGGGCAGTGAAAATACTCTGTATAATATTATAATGATAGATACATGTCATTATATATTTGTCTACACCCACAGAATGCATAACACCAAGAGTGAACCCTAAGGTAAATTATGGACTTTGAGTGATTATGATGTGTCAATGTAGTTTCATCACTTGCAACAAATGTACCACTCTCTTGGGGGATGCTGATAACGGGGGAGGTTATGCATGTGCGGGGCGAGGACGTATATGAGGAACATCTGTACCGTCCTCTCAATTTTGCTGTGAACCTACAACTGCTCTGAAAAAGTAGTCTTTAAAAAAAAGTTTATAGAGTAAGATAGGAGTCAGGAGATTCAACTGTGCTAAGTGCTATACTCAATTTTATAAAATGTCATACATCAAGCAAACACTGTGTCCTTGTGCTTTTAGAACACCCAAATGTCTTAGAACATAATGCTTGTCCATGGGAGCAGATGCGTATCATATTTCATCAGTGGACAACATTCAGACAGGTTGCGTGAGTTCACATTTTAGCAAGCATTCATATAAAGGAGAATTTAGAAAATCATGGAGATGACTGGTCTAAGCATGGCAAACCTGATAAATAATTATTCAATCTCTTCAAATTGTTTTACTGTGAGTCTTTCCAGGCTCTCTTTGAAGGAGTACCACACTAATATTTAAATAAATTCTATAAAATCCAGCCAGGACATGAATTAAAAGGAAAATTTAAAAGGTGGTGGTGGTGGGGGGAAGCTGTATCTTAAGACCTAATCAGACCTGTTATTTTTATTTGCAATGGACATTGTTGATTTATTAATTTATTTACAAATCTTTATTAAGTCCTTACTGTTTGCCAGAAACGGGATTGTGGATTGGTGATAAAACAGTAACAAGGTATACAAGGTCAGTTGTGATGAGAAAGGACGTTCAGGGCCTAAAGCTAGTCATCCCATCACCTGCATTGCCACTGAGCCAGAAAGCCTTCAGAGCCAGGTGGTCTGGTTGTATCCGGACAGGACTAGGAAAAAGGGCAATTTCCAGTTGCTGGAGATCCAACATATCCCATAGATATCCCATCTTAAAAACATATGGAATAATAGCTGAAGTCCAATTATTACCTGGGTGGAGAGCTGAGAGAATCAATCCAGTAGTTCATCCAGCTGGAAGGGCAGAAGTTGAGGAATGGCCAATGCAAGGAGGTAAAGTATAGCTGTTTCAGAATCTTGGTATGGAAGATGTTAATAATGCATGTTTGCTCTCCTTTGCTAGGCTAGGCTCATGTTCTTAAAAATAGCAAAACAAACCAATGAAGGGTAGAAGTTTACCCCCCAAAAATCTTGATTCTACTGCTACAAGGATTAGCAGTCTGGTAGGCAAAGCATGACATCTAGAGCCACAATATCTAAAACACTACTCTTGACAGGTCATGGTCCAGAACCACCATCTGTATCAAGGATTTGTAAACAAGAGCAGAGGAATTTTCCATAATGCAGTTAGGGATTGTTGACAAGGACTCCAGGATCCAGTGGTCATCAGGGTTGTAGGCTATCGCTATTGAGGATGCCTTTCTTCAGAGAGTAAGACCCCAGACAAGAGTGAATTTTCAGGAACACACTTCGGGCACTGAGGAGATTTCTGCACTGGATACAGTTTCAAAACTAATACTTAAACATAAGAACAGGAAAAGACTATTGTTATAAGAATTGAAACAAGGTGGTATCAAAGTCATAGGAGTATGTCAGAATCCCAGCTTGCAGAACCAGGCTTCAAGGTCAAAGCTAGGTCTCTGAGCTCCAAGCTGGAACTCTGTAAATACCTCTAGCTATAGGTCAGAGACAGGGAAAGCCAGCAAACTGTCAAATCCAGAGACAAGAAACCAGGCTGGTCCTGTCAAAGGATCCTCTTCATTGACTTGGAATTGACTGTTTAATCTAAACGACCAGATTAGTTGACTTAAACATTAATTGATTTTATCAGAATATCTTTGTTCCACACCACCAAGGCTTTGATCTTCAGAGTACCCCGAACAGGGTAAGTTTCAAACATGGTCATCTATTTTACGGTGTTTTTCCAATGAAAGATTCCACCCTTCAGATTTGTGATGAGATATATACTACTACAGATCATTAACTTATAACAACCATGAAGATAAAACTTAGCTCATCATTTTTAGCTCTACTGTCTTAAGGTCCATAGAGAAGACAGCAAAAATTTTCCCAAATGAAAATAACAGGTGTATTAACTGACATGAGAAACTTGTGCCCCTCTGTTCCACCCAGTGTAATTTCTCCTGTTCTAATGTCTTCTCCAATTGTCCCTATTTATCCTACCCCCATCTATTGAGTGCAAGCAAGTGCTTTCTCCTTTCTGCTTTCCCTAAATTCCTGAACACATAGATTAGAGCATTTATTATATTTGAGAATAATAATAACATTAATAATAACCAGTGTTATTATTACGTCAAGCTCTCTCTAGAATGGAATTCTTTGAAACGAGAGACTTGACCATATTTTTGCATCCTCAGGTTTTAACATTGTGCCAAACGCACAGTTGTTATGTAAGAATGTTTGTCAAACAAATCAATGACTGAATATTCATTTTCTTCCTTAATTTTTCTAAAGAACTGTAGAATACTATTGAAAGAAAAAGTAGAGTATGAACTTATGTTTCCCTTGAACATTGTACTGCCTTTGAATACTTTCCTTTACCCATTGTATCCCTTCTTATCACCAAGGACTCCAGCAGAAATATCACTGTTTGGAGAACAGATCACTGACAACGTTATTCCTCTGCAAAGGAAGAAACTTCTTTAATCTGCAAGAGTTTTACTCTGTACCTTTGATGTGAAAATTTCACCATCTATTTCCGGGAAAGCTTGCTATGTTATATAAGGATATAAAGAAAGAAATGAAGAGAGGCTACGTCTCAACTTTTGCAATCTACAGATTTCAGCTTCAAAGCAAAAACGACAGATTAATTTCTCAAGTCTTGAGTTTGACTTGGAAGAAAAACAACATTCAGATCTTATTTGCATCTGATGGCTCAGTTTTATAAACGGCAAAGCTGTAAGCTTGTGCACAGAACTCCGCCTGGGCCTGACATCTGTGCTCATGCTGCACCCTAAAAGGGTTGAGGAGCTTTCTACCTAGATCTGCTATTTGAAAGGTGTCACTCTGAAATGTGTCACCGCATTCTAGCATGTGAATAAACCCTCAGCCAGAACCCTGCAATCCTTTGCTGTGTGGGACAACTCACCCTCTAGTCATTGCAATCTTTGTAATGTTAGTCTCTCTCCTGCATAAGGTCATAGCTCAGAATGATCCATCTCTTCCTTGATAGCTCCTGATTTGTTCCCTTCCTTAGCACCAGGTAGCCATGCTCTTCTTCATCCTACTGTATTGCATTTTTGCATTCCCTTGTCCTTCCCTGAGCATAACTTGGAGCAAAGTGGATGTAAGGTAATACTGACAGGTGAGAAATCATGCCACCATCTCTCACAGGAATTATACCATTTTGCAACCTGAAAGGTTAAGATTAGGAAAACCAATCATTCCAAGTGACATCTTATATAAAAGACACATCTAATTTTATCATGTTGTCAATTTTTATGCAGATGATTAAATCTGTGAATTTTTCCACTGAAGAATAGACACATTATAACCAGCCCCTTCCATCCAAGTTTCTTCAAATTATGTACATTTCATACAGTACGTGTATTTCATATAGTACATACACATATATAAATCAGATCTCAGACTTTCTCTCTCTATCTATCTAGATAGATAGATACACCTCAGATATCAGACTATACAAATATGTAGTCATCACGTAGCTTCTTTACCGTTCCTTGGCAAATATCTTACTCTACAAGTCATATCATTTCTGCTTTAGCATGGGCAAGTTGGGGTTAAGCCTTGACCTAAAACCAGTCACGGACCACTTATTTACTTCTTTTTATCATTCTATCAATGAAAAACAAATAAATTGATTTAGGAGAAAGAAATTTTTCTTATAAAATATTTGATATTTTTGTGATTTTAGGTTGGCTGCTCTAACTTTAATTCATCCTTCAAAAATTTTAATGGGGTTGGTAGGTGAGCCACAGTATAACTGCACAACAACTTCCAAATTTAGAAAATGCACCACAGGTTGAGAAACACACTGGGAGGTTAAGGAAATTGTATGGCATCAAGTAGCTACAGAATTAGGATGAAAACTAATGTTTCTTTGATCTCAAGGCTGAGTCTTTTGGCTAAAGCAGTTCTCAAATGCTGTCCAGCTGACCACCTGCATAAGAATAACTTGGGAGCTTTTAAGAACCAGATTTCTATAGCCAACCACCAAGAGATTTTGCTTCAGAACATCATTTGTGGGGCCTGGAAATCTACATTTTAAAAGTTTTCCAGATGATTCTAATGTGCAGCTAGATTTGGAACCAGTAAGCAGAAACTTGTTGGTTCCATTCATGTAACCTTGCAATAGAAGACACTGCATCGTAGATGTCAGCTACAGATCAGGGATCTTCAGAATTTAGCAAGAAACAGATAAATAGGTTGGTTCCAAGAGTCTCAATGAACAGTAGAAACACCAAGTAATGGTTTTGTCATGGGGTTAATTGACTTAGCCCCTGATAATTTCCACTAAGCCAAAGAAACACACAGTCTAAGTAAAAACATGTTCTTCTTGTGCAAAAGAACCTCACAGGACTAGTTTCCTGACCACTGGTTCCTCCATCCCAGCCCTTTAAGGAGCCCCATGTCTCAGCAGTTAATATATTGAAATTCTGAAGCTTCCATGATCAGCCATGCTATGCTTTTATTTCAGAGTAAACCAACTTAGAGGAATATCAACAATTGGGAAACTATTAGAAAGATAGGGAAGGCTTCACTCAGAACATAGCTATTCAATGTATGTTGAAAATATTGTATATTCTCTAATTGTCAGGTGCATTATGTCCATAAGATGATGTCTGTTAGCCGAATTTCTTAAAGTTTTGGTAACCTTAATAATTCTTTGTCTGTTAAATCTCTCATTTCAAAGAGATATGTTTGAAACCTCCTATTATTACAGAGATTTGTCCATTTTTCTTTGCAATAATCTCAAATTTTGTTTTATATATCTTGAGGATAGGTTGTTCAAAGTACATACATTCAAGAATATTCTGCTTTCTTGGCAACTTGTTTCATGATCATGTAACAAACCTTTCTATCCCTGATAATGGTTTTTCCTTAAGGTCTATCTAAGCATTATTAGTATTTCTTAGAATTGTCTGATGTTTGGGGTTTTTTTTATTTCTCTACTTTTGGTCTTTCTTGGTCATTATATTTTAAGTGTGTGTTTTATAAGTGGTATATGGCTGAATTTATTAAAACCTAATTTTTATAACTATTTTCTTTTAACTGATGAGTTTAGTTCATTCATGCTTATGATATGAATGGATTTAATTATTTTCATCCTATTTTGTGCCTTTTTCTTTGTGGATTTTCTTTGCCTTTTTCTCCTTTCCTATCTTTTACTAAATTGATCAAGTTTTCTATGTCATTCTTTTTTTCCTCTATTATACATCCCATTCCTATTCTTTGTTGGTTACTAAGTACTTCATTTCAGAAAGTTTAAAAATTGCTTTTTTTTTTTTTTTTTTTTTTTGTGCGGTATGCAGGCCTCTCACTGTTGTGGCCTCTCCCGTTGCGGAGCACAGGCTCCAGATGCGCAGGCTCAGTGGCCATGGCTCATGGGGCCCAGCCACTCCGCGGCATGTGGGATCTTCCCAGACTGGGGCACGAACCCGTGTTCCCTGCATCGGCAGGCGGACTCTCAACCACTGCACCACCAGGGAAGTCCACTATCTTTCTTATGTCCTAAGACTGACAAAGACTTTTTAGAAAGAAAGCCAAGTATCTCCCTGGAGCAAGTTGTTGAATATTCTGATAAGTGAAAGTCACAATATACTGATATAGACAACAGTACTTTAGAATCGAGTCAATTGTGTGCCTTCATTTGATGGTGGTGGAAAAAGAGACAGGGAGATAGATACCTTGGGGACCTTCCAAGTGCAGGAAGGAAAGCACTAGGGGCTTAAGTTTCCGCAGTCTACTTGGGGGGCTCCCTGAAGACTAAGGTTGCTCTCCACGTGCCTTAGGTTGGATCATCCTACCCCCCCCCCCCATGCACAGGAAGGGACACTGAAGAAGCACAAGTAACTCTCCATCGACTTCCTGTACATTCCTTAGATCCTGTGAGAGGCGGGCAGGATGGAGGCCCCGGTGGGAATAGACATGGCAGCAAAGTGTGATTTTCTTAAGGCACGAACACACTCTTTTCTCGGAAGTTTGATTATTCTCCACAAAGTCTCCAGCAGATTCCTCGCCCCCTGTCAAGTAACTGGACTCACCGTTCTCTTTTGAAATTCACGTTATTTCCAAGTCCTCTGTGTTCTGGTTCTCCTGTAGCTCTTCATTAGTGTTTCACTCAATTTTCCCTCCTGGCTGTCCCTGCCCTGCAGATGGGCCCAGCAGTCTGTCCAGCCTCAGGGATGTGAGCACGTTGATATCTCTGCTGTTTCTGCGGCAGCAGATCCATGATGGTCTCCGCCAGGCACTCTGTCTCCATGGAGCACCGACGTCTGGGAAGGATCCTAACCAGCTGGGTTCTGGGAGCTGACTGTCTCTGTGAGGTCGAGATAGTAACCAGGGAGGAAGTCAGAGTTGGGGATGGGGGACAGAATTCAGGGCTCTCATACGGACTTACTCAAGAGTTTATTAGGATGCCTTCAATTGCAAGAATCAGAAAACCCAGCTAAAAGCGGCATAAGCAAGAAGGGTAGCCATTGATTTGTGGTCTCAAAAAAGTCCCTGGAAGAGCTACTTTCAAGTGATACTTAATCTCTTGGCTTAAAATACATAACAAATACTCAGTTTTTTTTTTCCCCTCTGTTTAGCTGCAGCTCTTCTGTATTATTTTATTTGGGCAGGACCTCACGTTATGGTCCTGAGATGCCTGCCAACAACTCCCTGAGCTAAATCTTTACCATGTGTATCTGCAGTGGAGAAAGATCACTCTTGACTCAGCAACTCCAAGGAGAAGTTCTGGGGCCGTTAATGTCGCCTGCCCAGTACTGGTTCAATCACTCCAAGCTAGCGGACAGAATGCTCTGATCGGACGATGCTCCCCTGTACAGTCAACTTCCCTGGAACAACATAGATCCAAATTGCAAGAATCAAGAGATGCTGGGCAGGAAAAAAGCTGGTGTTGGCAGAAGCAGCAAAAGGGCCACTCTGCCCAGATATACTTGTCAATCTCTTAGCAACTCTGAGATCTCACAATTCACCTCCTTTTTTTTTTTTTTTTGCGTTACGCGGGCCTCTCACTGATGTGGCCTCTCCCACTGCGGAGCACAGGCTCCGGACGCGCAGGCTCAGCAGCCATGGCTCACGGGCCCAGTGCTCCGCGGCATGTGGGATCTTCCCGGACCGGGGCACGAACCCGTGTCCCCTGCAGTGGCAGGCGGACTCTCAATAGCTGTGCCACCAGGGAAGCCCTCACCTCCTTTTTATTTCTGATTTTTAACCTCAACCAGGCAGACCTCTTTGTGATTGCTCTGAAAAAGTTACCAGCATGACTCTAGTCTTTTCAGTCAACGCTTCTCCTCTCTGGCTGCTCTCTCTACCTACTTCTCCAGAAAAAAAGGAGTCACATCAGAAATGGCATGAGATGCCTTTAAATGTATACGCCTTATCAGTGTCTGGGAGGCATTCTTTTGGTCAAAGAGTCTTTATGGGTAAATATATGTACATTAAAGTTACTGTCTGTGATTTAAGGACTGTAAGATGGCATCTTTGTGTTGTTTAGAATATTTCTTTGATTTAGAGAAAATAGCTTTATTGTTATAACCTTGGGTATGCTTACTAATAAATACTGGAAAAAGATGATACTTCAAATCAGGTAATAGCTTGTACTTCCTAATTGGAGGTTTATAATTTTCTGGAGCATAGAATACTCTAAAAATAATATCCAGGACCATTCACTCTGTAGTTGTACTATCTTTATGTAAAATAGTTTACAGAGAGAGAGAGAGAGAGAGAGAGAGAGAGAGACACTGGCAAGAGAGAGATTTTGACTCACGCCTATATAGGTCTTATATTCTCAAACCAAACACGTAAATCTTGCTAGAGTCATTTCAGACTAAATCAGATGAGGTTTAGCGGCCATGCAAGCCATAATTCTATCACTAGAGCAAAATATTGCTGATCAGCACCTTAGGTTCACGCAGTGCACACAGAGAACGAGACCCTTTAATGCAGAAAGCGGCCTCCAGCGCTAGATGACAGTCACACACTGCATGCTGTGGTACCAGTCCCAGAGGGATAAATGTACAGGGTGGGCACAGGGTGAAGGAACTACCAAACCTCTGCAGTCCAGACAATGAATATTCTATAAATCTGAGAGTCCTTTTCTCTATCCACTTGTTTTCAACAGGTGTCAAAATCCCTCTGAGAAGAAAGCATGGCAACATGAACGAAGAGAGATGCATGGGAGTAAAACTGGTAAACATCCATCGGCTTCAGTTTACCATGTCTCAAGTGCGTACAACTTCCAAGCACACTTGTACCTCGGCCAAGGCTACCAGAGGCAGAGCCCAGCCCCTTAAGGACTTGTGACACAATCTGTGTCCTTCACTCAGCTCTGGTTCAGCCTTCCCGCTTTATAAATCCTGTGTGCGTGTCATCACAGGAGCTCTGGCTTCCTGCTGGAGAAAGCCCTGGTGACCCCAGCATTCATCAGCTCTCTCTCCTCGCCGGGGCTCTGACTGCTGCCGAGTCTGCAGCTTGGCCCAGACTCAAAGTGTTAGTTCTTTGGAGGGTCTCAGGCCAAAGTCTCAGCTGGAGAGGAAATGTCGAGCAGCGTCTTTTGTCGCAGATAAGATGTAACGAGTCCAGATGTGTGATTAAAAGAAGCTCACAGGAAGCTGGGCTGGAGCTTTCTGATGATTGTTTAAAAGGCTTTTACTTCATCATCTGAATCAAAAAATTAGACACATAAAAAAGTAAAGGACAGCTATGTGACTCAAGTTGCAAAGGCAAGTCCATTGGTTTTGAGGCTGGAGGGCTAGACAAATGGAAGAGGAAAAGGTTGAAGTGGGAATAAAAGATAGTTACTCAGAATGAATTACCCCAGACTCAAGTTGATCCATCAGTCTCTAAGAAGCTCACAACAGCTCTCAGGGAATTCTCTGACATCGTGAGTCCTGTTGCCAAAGATACCACATTTAAAAAGGAAACCCTATACCTTCTTCTTTATATTTTCGGGGGAGGGGGTTTATGATTTAGGCTTAGGGAAATAAACTTCTGAAAAAGGATTAGTCCCTCAAACAGACAAACCAATAAATACACTCTAGCAGGAATTTGAAAATCTAGTAGCAGAAAGTTAGACAATCTAACCCATGGGGAGTTTTACATGAATACATGTAGCCAAAGACTAGAAAAAATTTAATGTTTTTCTTAAATTGTCTGCCAGCAACATAAAAGGCCATAATTCTAAAAGCAATATTTAATGAGTGTAGACTCAGTTTTCTTTCTGTGTTGTCACAGGCAGGGTGTGGTGGGAGAACGAGTGAATGTAAAGTCAGGAATCCTGGAACCTGAGGTTGGAGCTACCACTTAGGAGTTGTTAAGTCCTGTGAAAGCCACCTTCCTGCCTGATAATTGGTTTGTTTGTTTGTTTGTTCTTCCACTTGTCAAATAAAGAGTTTGAATTAGATGTTCTTTAAGAAATATTCTGGCTCTAAGTTTTAGCAACTTCAAGAGATCAAGCCAGAACAAATGATTACACTGCAGTTTTTTGTGGTTGGGTAGATTCACCTGCCAGAAACCAGCTCTTTTAAACATCCCAAATGTGTGATACCTTGAATAGGGCTTTATTTTGGTAGAATACAACTCTATCATTTCCCACTTCTTGTGATTTTTGCCTTCTTGCCTCTGTTCTCGAGGCTTTAAACTTGTTCCCACTAAATAGGAATGTAGAGGAGACATGTTATATGCAGCATAAGAAAAATGTAATTGTTGAAATTCTCTAAGGTAAGCTTTATGACTCCCATTTTACAGATGAAGAAACTAAGACCAAAGTTAACTGGCCTAAAGTCACAGTGCTAATAAATGGGAAAGCTGAGGTAGAAACTCAGGAATTGCTTCAAAGTCTATGTCCTCTTCCAGAGACCAGCTGCCCCAGATGAGTGTCCTTAGGAAATGGGCTGTAAGGCGGTTTTAAAATATCGTGATTCCCTGTCTGCTGAGCTACACTCCCGACTCCTGCCTCCACAGCAAGTGCAGGCTAGGCAGTGCAGGCTAACAGGGCTCCGGGTTCTTGGCTACATGATAGGCAAATTGGCTGTCAACCTATAAAGATTTGGGGCAGGGCTGAGTCCCACATATTCCCTTGTGTGAGACCTGAAATACCATTCAAATAAGTCAACCATTTCTTCAGGTATGAATATATATTTTGCTTAGAAATGCAATTTTTGTTCTCTTATTGGCTACTTGTTTACTCGATGTAAGTCAGTTTGCACAGTAGCCAGGTAGAATCTTATGATTGAAATTAACTGCCACCTGGAATCAAATTCTACCTTTTTTTTTTTTTTTTTTTTTGCGGTACGCAGGCCTCTCACCGTCGTGGCCTCTCCTGTTGCGGAGCATAGGCTCCGGACGCGCAGGCTCAGCGGCCATGGCTCATGGGCCCAGCCGCTCCGTGGCATGTGGGATCTTCCCAGACCGGGGCATGAACCCGTGTCCCCTGTATCGGCAGTCAGACTCTCAACCACTGCGCCGCCAGGGAAGCCCTCTACTTTTCTTATATTCAGCCACCTCTAGATTTGAAAAACACATCTCTCAGAGTAAGGACATTGTTGCCAAGTGCCTTGTGCAAATTTCCTGGTTGCCCTTCAGTGAATTCCAACTATTTCAGTTCTCAGTGGTGGGGGAGGGAGATGAAGATGAACAAAGTGTGTTTATTACAAGGAAGACCGTCACTTCCTTTAGGCAGGGTCACAGCAGAAGCTCTGCGCCACCTCCAGTGAGGAAATCTAAGCATCTGTGTCACCCGTTGGTTTGCTTTTCTGGATTATCCCCTCCCCCTGCCAAAAAAAAAAAGAAGATGCAACATGGACATGTATGTTAACTCTTTTAAAAAGAATGTGGAGGAAATGTGTACAATGTGGGAAAATAATTTCACCTCCAGAAAAGACAGAAAGACATGGAAAAATTTGGGGATAATCGCTGCTTCAATTTGCATCCCTGTGATAACTGAATTTAATCCTCTGCCTTTTGTCATAAGGGAAAAGCAAGAAACAAAAATAAACATGATTATTAAAGTGACACCTTCCTGATATTAAAAAATAACTGCACTTTCCCCAAAGAAAAAATGGCCTCAGTTATTTAACAGGATATATATTTTAACCTGAAGAGAAACTATAGTTTTAGAAATATAAAGCAATGGCACCTATGTGTGGGTGAAAATTAAATAGACAAGAGTGCTCTGAGACGAAGGCATGGTACCTAAGGACATTCGTTTACTAGTAGCTCTAGTACTTAGGAGGATTGCATGGGGTGAAAAGCGAATCTGCTAACACAAAAATCCACTTCCTCACTTGGAGTCAGGAGCTCCATTCAGTTAGTTTCTTCTTCTATGTGATGCAACGATGCCCCAGCCCAGGGCTGCGGAGAAGCATAATTAGATTGTCTCCACCATGGACACTGACATTCTGAGAGGAAGGCATCTCAAGAACAGGGATTATTTCATAATTAGGATAAATCCCAGCATGAAAAACATGGACTTTCAGATAATGCTTTAATGACTGAAAAGAACTGTGGTTCGTTTTCGAAAAGACCTGCATTTGTTAAGCTCGACATTCTGAGCTCTAGAGCAACACTCTCAGAAGGAGTTCTCTCTCCAGCCCACCTGGCTGGAGTTGGCCTCACCATGCTCGCTGGGCCCTGAGATGGCTCTCACGTGGGGCTCTTTGTGTGTTGACTACCCCTTAGAAACATGCTTGTGGGCTGCACCAGGGCTTCCTGCTAGGCAGCTTCCAGAACACCTTTCACAGTCTTATGCCAGGAACTTTGGAAATGATGCATCAGGAGCACCTGCTCTATGCAAGACATCCCAGGACCATTAGTGAGCACGGCTGTGGTGACCAGGATAGCTTAGTGCACAAAGGCATAGATCTCCGTACATTAAAATTCACAAATTAATAAAGCCACACATACTTATATTGTTCAGGGTCTGTCTACCTACCTATCCATCTATCTATCTTTGTAGAGTGCAACTCTATCTTTTCCCTCTGCTTATGGTTTTTGCCTTTTTGCCTGTTTCCATGGCTTTAAGCATGATGCTTCCATTAAATGAGACCGTAGAGGGAGGACGTTGATTTATTTGAACTAATCTTTCAGTATCTTTGGGGGATAAATTGGGTGTGCATATTTTACACTGTATGCACACTCAGAGTATTCTTTTCCTTCCTTTCTCTGTGTGTGTGTGTATATACATGGGGGGAGAGGGAGGGTGCTGTATGGTAACATTTTAATAATGAGGCTGTCTTCAGAGGTAGTAAGTTCCCATTAATCAAGGTTCAAGTGTAAACGAGTTGGTTACTTAGTAAAGATGCTTCAAAGGGAAATTTATTAGCAAGTGAATAGTTCATTCTTACATGTGTCCACAGCACTTTTTAGTCCTTAATATGTATTAAGTACAAGGTTATATTATGGAGGACGCTGACTAAATTAGTTGACATGTAAGAATTCCAATTCTCTAAGGTATGCCCTGACCCTGTCTCTGTCTCATTTATAATTGTACCTAGTTACAGATATTAATGAAATTAAGAGCTCACATATCCTTATTAATAAGAAAATGAGCATTCAATTCAAATATAGGTATATACAGAGTGTAGTGTCATTATCTAATTTGTAAAGGCACAAAATACATTTAGATTAAAGTTCATGGCTAACATAATTTAATTGTAGTTATAAATCTCTATTTTAAATAGTCTTTTTATTATTTTTGAAATTTTGATTATCTGCTTATGAAATCTCATTAACTGATAAATGTTTTTGGTATCAGCTCTGCCATTTTCTGCCCTTCCCCCTTCACAGGCCTGCATTATCAGTATTATCTTAAGTTCCCAGTTGTCTGTTTGCAGTGATTCATTTTGTTACAACTGGATAATACTACCTAGAAACATGTTTAGCTGGGCCCAAGGAAATTGTACTATGTTCCAACATGTGGAAGACAAATGACCAGACGGGATCTGCACTGCCAACCCCTGCAGTGGAGCTAGGCTTCCCGCACCTCTCTCCCAATCAGGTGGCTAATGGGCCAGCAACCACGGTAGTCACACAGGTCCAGCTTCTAGAAGGGGCCCACCTGTGGCACAATGCTTTGCTGTTGCAGTCCTGAAATTATTAATAATTTTAACTTTGAACTTGCGTTTTGTCTGCTGCTATTGTGGGTGGGTTTACCTTAAAAAGAAAAAAAGTAAGAGGAAGTGGTTTGGGAATTTTGAGAAGAGATGTAATCATCTCAAAGATTTGGGGCGGGGGGTGGGAGTGAAGGGCACTGGGAATGGATTCGGGCAGTAGAGTAGGGCTGCCTGGCCAGGTCAGGGCTCCTTTGGGATTCGTGATCATAAATTGGTCATTATGTTTGGGTGATTTTTCTCTAGCCATATTCATCCACACAGTTACAAGAGGGAAGCAGTTGAAACCTTAAATTTGAACAGGGTTGAAAGTTTATAGGCAAATAGAACAGAGAGCAGCTAGGAGCGTGTGAGAGACTATGAAACCTAACTTGGACGAGAAAGAAAGTGATGACCTCATGGGAGGAGGTGAACATGTGGACTGAGGGCCTGATGGGCTTGAGGAAAGGCTTCAGGCAGCAAAAGCTAGAATAAGTTAGGTGGGAAGACAAGAAATGCTGGTTAAGGGGGAGGGGGAGGGTAGAAAATTGAAATCAAGACTTCAGAGGAGGCACAGCTATCGGTCATCACAAGATCTGGGACGTGGATACATTGCTGGGCTGGAAGAGAGAAATGAATCACAGGTGAAGAGGTCCCGACACAGAGCCCAGGGAGCTGAGGAATGCACTTCCATGAAGTTCCCCTAAAGCAGTGACAGCAGTGTTGGAGGAATGAAGAGAGGAGAATTAAAATCTAACATGGGTCATAATAACCAGGAGGAACAGTGGTTGTACATTTCAAAGGAATGTACAACCTGGCTGGCTTGTGCAGAGGGGAACCATCACCCGAACACTGGCACATGTACACAGCGGGCAGAAGTCCCCTTCAGACTGAAACGTGAAAGGAATTTCAGGGAATCCTGGAGTCGGAGGTGGGGGGAGGAGAGTAAATGTTCTTTATCAAGGAATGAGAAGTAAGTGGAAAGGGAAGAAAACTAAAGTCTTTAAAAAGTCATTTTAAATGTCTCATTAATTCCCTCAAAGGTTAGGTCTGTCACAGTACTAGTTACAGTCAGGAAACTATGGATACCTCACGTTAGCTTGCTTTGTCAGCCTAACTTGCTTTTCTCCGTATTGTATTCTGTTGCATCACATGTCACCAGGTTGAGATACCATCGGAATCATTAGCAATATGCGATCACTTTACATGCAATAGTTTTAATCTGGTCACATCGTCAGAGTCCAAATGTGAAAGAAGAAAAAGGTTACATTGTGTTCATTTAGCAAGCATTTCTTGGGTACCTTCTCTGTGTAAAGCACTGACTAAATGATGAGGAATGTGAAAATTGACTAGATACTATTCCTGTCCCAAGAACTTCCTAGAATTTGGATAGTAAAATGGTATCATAGCAACTGGAAGCGCTTGTATCTTCCAAGAGTCCAACAGGGAGAGAAAAGGAGTAGCATTTTTCTGGCAGAAGTTTCTCATGCCCAATCTCTAACTGATCCAGCTCCTCTGATGGGGAAGCCAAAACCCATACCTGTTGGAGTTCATGTGCATCTCAAAGTGGCAAAAATGGCCCCAGTTTGGAGTCTGGTAGAGTTGGGTTTGGATTCCAGAGCCCCAGGTGAGTCTGAGATGATCACAGTTGTCAAGACAACAAGACAATGGTGCCAGCAGACAGATACTGCATTGAGCCAGCCGCTAAGTTTTAAGAGCAAATGGAATGAAGAAAATCTAGGGACTGTCATAGAATGGATCCCGTAGAGAACTGCTTCTTAACACTACCATGCCCAACTTTATGCAAGAATTTAATCCTTCTGTAATTTATAATGCCAAGTAGTTGTATTCCGAGGCTGTGTTCTCATGCATTTGCTTCACTGTGTCTATCTTCAGGACTGATATTCAAACTGAAACTTTAGGCAAGAATCTACATCCTCTGCTAAGACAACCACAAGAAACATGTCTACCCAGCTGTTCTGGATCACTGGCCACATTGCCGAGATTACCTGCATTTTCTGGAAAAAGTATTTATTTATCTACAACAGATGCCCATTTTTGCTACACAGCATAAAATTGAACCCAATGGACCATTATATAGAGTCGCTAAAATATCGAAATATTATAGGTTTATTATTTTTAACTAGCTTCTTTAATAAAATCTCATAATTAACTTAGTTAGGATGCTTTATGCTTTTATTTACAGTTTATCAGAAATGCTTTCCTTCTCTCCCCCAACCTCACTATTAACTGAAATTGATCATAACTATGGATGCTATTTTCATTGAAAAATCATAGATTTAGGGCTAGAAAGAACCTTAGAAATTATGACACTGGACTAAGTGACTTATCAAAATCATGCAGTTCGTGGCAGAACCAGATTTTGAAATATAAGGCTTGGTATAAGAAGAGCCTCCAAATATCCTCTAGGTCATTATTTTTCTTCACTAAATCTCTGATATTAATACCCTTGTATAAACAACCCTTTCACTAAAAATTAAATACAGAAATATATTTCAGACTATTTGGGAGTTCTGATTGGTCACAGAATGTGATCATTTTCCTTTAATTGTATTTGAAGATATTTTTCTGTTCATCTTATTGTTTTTAGTTTTAGCCAGTGTCACTATTTTTTTAAAAACCCCTGAAAGCAAAGTTAGTTTTGGCGGCATTCGGAAAACCAAGGTTGCTTTGAGTTATACGTGGACTTCTTGATGTTTTTATCAATTTAAATAAAAGTCCTACAGCTCCCTTTAGATAACTTTTACGAGGTCATTGTATATGGATGACTCATCACACTGCTACTAGAAAATGACTTTAGGAATAAGCCATACAGAGATATGAAAGAGCCTTGTGTCTCACTATGACAGTTACGCAAGTGGGAAGAATAGCCTTGAATCCAAAGAAAGGAATAGCATGCACCAGAACATTTCAGCAACCAAACAAAATATTTCTATTAACGATATAGTTTTGTAATGATATTATTTATTTACTTCTTGGTAAAGAGATTTGCCAAAATAATCTTAATTAATATGAATATGCCCATAGCTACCCAGAATCTTGGCCGTTTGGCCAGTACCATCCCTAATGAGGCAGATGTCAAATTCAGACTCAAATCCCTGTAGCACTTGGCTTTGGAAGTGAGTTTATTATTCAGGACTAAAAGTCCATTTCAGACAATAGGTATACATGGGTAATAGTTTATTTTGTTACTAGATATGTCTCTGGATAATGTATTTTTGTTATTTAGTTTGGGAATATTCAATACTAGAATCCATACACATCAGATTTTCACTGTTGCAGTCATCATTTCTGGGTCATTGAAAAGAACTGGATGCTTTAATAGAACAAAGGAAAATGGTTTTATTTTTGTCGAACAATCTATTAAAATTTTTAAAACTGCTGCTTCTCACATTCTTCTTGGTCAATTTCTTAAACAATGGACCAAAATGAAACTTGAAAAGTCTTTTGTTGGCACTTGATTTCTACGTGATAGAGTCATTTGCCATTGCCATTATGTAAGACAAAGTTTCCACTAGGTTACAGTAAAGGATACTTATAAGATGTCTTATTTGTTGATCAACACTATGAGTTAGCTAAGGCAGGCTCCTGTCACCTCCATTTCACTGCTAAAGAAAGGAAAGTTCAGGAGTGATGTGATCTGATCTATATGCCATAACTAGTTCATGTCTCTTTAGAATTAAGCCTTATAAAATTTAGACAGTTCATTGATATATGTGAATATTCTGACCTATATCTCTAGAGCTCTATTTATACAAACAAATCAAGAGCTGCAATCTATCTTTATTTTTAACTTCCTAATTTGGTCATCCTCTTGGGAACCAGTATCAAGAGCTCTCAAATACCCCTTGACTCTTAGGAGCATCATTTTATACTTCCAGGGAAGACCTCAAGTTTCAGTGCTATTAACCCTTAACTCCTGGAGGAGAGAATGTCATGGTAACAGGGGTTTAACAGAGTGCTTCCCAAGGAGACAATCAGTTCACAAGGGCTTGAGCAAACTCAAGATCATTCCAAGGACCAGGACCATGATCATGGCATTGCCCTTGTCCTGGATATGATTAATCTATGACCCATTCACAACTTCTTTGAAACCCCTTCAGAGCTCAAGCCTATTATATCACAAGTCCTTAGAAGGTTATTGCCAGAAAGACCTTGGAAGTCATCCAGTCTAACACCATTTTATAAAAGTAGAACTCTAAGGTAGACATTGATGGGTAAGAGACATTAAGTCAGCATCTCACAGTGAGTTCTCCTTGACCCCAGGCTGGTTTGCAGGTCCAGCTTCCAGAACTGTGATTTTGTCTTCAGTAATCAGAACTAGCCTTGTCAGTGCTCTCATATTAATTTACAGAAAGCTTTGGGCTAGAACCCCATAGTGAACTTGCAAAATGAGTCTCATAATCATTATTTATGGATGAGGAAACAGAGGCATGGATATTAAAGAATCTACTGGAGGCAACTCAGTCAGTAAATGGTAGAGATAAGCTATGACGTGTTCTTTCCATGTGGCACAATCCATCCCAATTAGTGACTATTGACCATAAACACTAATCTACCTGAAAAAGTCCTTTTTTCAAGATCATGATTCTGATTACAATCATCATCATTCAATCGTTTATTTGGCACTTATTATTGACCAACTAGAGTTCACCCTTGAACAACGCAGGGGTAAGGGGCACTGACCCTCTCTGCAGTCAAAAATTTGCATATAATTTATAGTTGGCCCTCCGAACCCTCTGCATCCATAGATTCAACTAACTGTGGATTGTGTAGTATTATAGTATTTACTACTGAAAAATATCCACGTATAAGTATATCCATGCAGTTCAAACCCATGTTGTTCAAGGATCAACTGTTATGCTAAGTATAGATATTCATTAGTTTAGCTTTCATGTTTTAAACTATAAACCTTAAACACAGTTGTGTCTCATTATTCACTGGAGTTATGTTCTATAAAATCTCTACAAACACTGAATTAGCAAATACTGAATCATTGTGCCACAGGGGAAATACAGGGTTAGGTTTCCTGCAAGTCCGCTGCTCACATTTTCATCAATAGATCAATACATAACATTATTTTATGTTTGTTTCCATTTAAAGACACCTTATTTAATATAAATTGATTCATTACCATTGAACTCAGCCAAAAGCACCATACTCTTACCTGAATGAAGCTTTTCTAGCGCATGTATCTGTTGTGTAAGGCACAACCCAGCCTTGTTTTCTTAGGGGCCCTAGACAGCACCTCAGCCCCATATCCAGGGACCATTTTAAACAGCAAAACTATCAACAACAACAACAAAAACCCACAAAAACAAAAATTCAAAAACTGTGACCCTAAATAGATCCTAAAAAGGATACTGGTTTATAGCATGAGTGCTGAAACAAGGCATCACCTTGTTTGACCTCAGCTGGGAATGTGTGTATCAAGTGACAACTTTTTTACCATTCTGCACATGTGCACCTCCATGAATGACCCACTGAAGCACTAAGTATTGATTTGAGGGTTATAAATAAACCATAGCACGTGGGTGAGTTCGCAAATATGGAATCCACGAATAATGAGGAACAAATGCAATTAAACTATGTATTACATTTACTATAATTATTAAAGTAAATAATTAATAAAGTCAAATAAAAATACCATAAAAATAAATTTAAAAGAATTGGAGACAGAGTGTAGATTCTCACAAAGTATGTGGAAAATAATAATTAATAAATAAACCTATGATAAGCAAAAAAAAAAAAAAAAGAAAAATTTTATCAAATATCCATTTGTTTAAATTATTAAATCTGATCCCTGTCCTTAGGGAGCTTGCAATCTAGTCCCAAAGGTAAAGAGCAAATTGATAAACAAACCAAAAATATATAATTTGTATGTAGGAAAAGGCATGAGGGAGTATAACTCAGGGGGCCCTTTTACCCTGGGTGGTCAGCATTAACTGAACTTTTGCCTCCAAACTGGGCACAGGAAGTTACCAATAAGAATGTCAATGCAGGAAACATCTGGAGTTTCTGCTCTCCCACTCTTCCCTCTCTTCCTTATCACCTAGGGAGAAAAGAAGCACCCCATAGCTCATCCTGAAGGAGAACTTCTGCCAGGGATTCTTATATATACAGACATCAAGACCCCTGAAATGACCTCGTGTCCTCACCCCTCACTTGCACTCGTAAACACCACTCTATTATAAATGTTCACTCGGGCCATTCACAGGAGGGGCATAGAACAATGTGAAATTCAGTTTTCTATCTATCAAGTAAGAGGTGCTGAAATGGATTTTTGCACAAATTAAAAGTACTAATAATCAGGTAAAATTGGTTCAAGGGTTTTCTAAGAAACATCTCAGATCTTTATCACAGAAGCAGTTAATACCCATTAGAGTTGGAATGGGCTTTAGAAATATTTTATTCCAGTCACCTCATCTTAGAGAGATAGGAACTGAAGCACATTTGCTCAAAGTTATAGAGATAATTACTTGCAGAGTCTGGATAAAATAGATCAGTTTTAGATGACAAATTCACTGGAAAGAAGATATATATTTATGTGTGCCAGACTTAATAAATTTTTAGTGTTTGATAAAAGTTGAATTGTTATACCATATATATACATATACATATATATATATATGGTATGTTTAAATGTAAAATGAATGTATTTTTAAAACTGAATGCATTTTTTAAATGTTTAACTGCTGATTCATTCCTTACTAATAAGCAATCTGACACTTTCTATCTACACACACATCTATCTGATGAGAAAGTTTTAATTCAAGCAAAGATCCCTTTACTTACCTAACCTGACTGCCATAGGCCATGCAACTTAAAATTGTATCAGGCTTCCTCAAAATTAACTTTAAGCATGGAGCCAATAATATACAATCAGGTTAAAAAATTAAACGTCTAAGAAGTCATCTATATTGGTTTTTATCCTTAATAAAAGTATTTACATTCTCCATGGACTGATTATAGATCAAAACTGTTCAATTTAAGAACTAAAGAGCTTAAAATGCTTTAAGCATGGCAATAAATAAATAATTAACCCCTTATAAGCAAATAAAAAGACAAATAAACTGAGAAAAACAATTGCAATAGACCCCAGATGATTAATAGCCCTAGTATAAAAATAACTTCTAGATATGGGAAAGGAGATATACCCATAGAAAAGTGGGCGAGATAGATGAATAAAAAAAAGAAATACAAATGGCTGTTAACCATATGAAAATATGATCATTCTTACCAATAGGAGATAATCAAAATTAAAACTACAATACACTGAGAAACCATTTTCACCTATCAGATTGGCAAAATTTTACGTGTGGGGAAATAGGCACTTTTGAAAATCGTTTGTGGCAATGCAAAATGATAATACCCCTATGGAAGGAAACTTGACAGTGTCTTCCAAAACTACATAGGCATTTACTCTTTGACCAGCAATCTCATTTCTAAGATTCCTTCCTAAGTATTGATACTATGGCAAAAAAAAAAAAAAAATGGGATGTTTACTAAGCTTTTCATGGCAGCCTTGTTCACAATAGCGAAAGACTAGGAATTACCCAAATGGCTGTCAGTGGGCATACTAGTTTCCTAGTGTTGTCACAACAAATCCCCACAAAGTGGGTGGCTTAAAACAACAGAAACTTACTGTGTCACAGTTCTGGAGGCTAGAAATCTGAAATCAAGGTGTTACCAGGGCCATGCTCCCTCTCAAACCTGTAGGGAGGAATCCTTCCTTGCTTCTTTTAGCTGCTGGTCTTTGACAGCAACCCTTGGTGCTCCTTGGCTTAGAGATACATCAATCCAATCTTTAACTCCATTATCACATGGCCATCTTCTCCCTGTGTGTCTCTCTCCCCCTCTTGTAAGAACACCAGTCATACTGGATTAGAGTCCAAGTAATGTATGAGTATGACCTCACCTTAACTTGATTACCTCTGCAAAGACTATTTCTAAATAAGGTCACATTCACGAGTACCAGGGGTTAGGACTTGAACATATCTTTCTTTTTGTGAGGACACAATTCAACTTATAATAATAATGGATAGATTGAATAAACTCTGGTACATGAACACAATGGAAATCTATATACCTATCATAAGAATGATTAATATAGCTACATACTACTATGGAATATTCTCTAGAATATATTGTTAAGTAAAAATAGCAAAGTGAAAAAAAAGTGTGACGTCTATGCTATTATTTAACTATGTCAGGATATGCTTATTTAATTAAAACACAAAACAATAATCATAGTAATAATGGAGCTATGAGGGAATAATATGAAAGAGAGAGAAATAGAAGTTAAACTTTCATGGGTATCAGTTGTTTTGTGGATTTGATTTCAGCACCACGTAGATATTTTGCATAATTAAAAAACAAAATTTAAATTTAAAAAACAAACCATAAACATCAAAAGCAAAACGTACTAAATGAATCTGCCTTTCCAGTTGGTGGAGGTGACATAGGAACTATTCCAAATAAAACACAGTATTTTGAAAGTACATCTCTTAGCACAAAGAAAAGTGTGAAAAAAAAATCTTAAACTGCTTTTCAGTGACCATACTGTTGATGGTAGTATTAAGCCTGTTAGGTATGTCATATATATAATAAGTAAATAAATTGACTGACTAGGTGGGTGTTATTGAAAACGAGAATTTAGGTCTGGGAGAAAGGTACTAAAAAATAAGATTAAGGTTAAGTAAAAATGTAGTGTGATGACAGTATTGCGGTTACATTTAAAAGAGGGTTTTGGGGTTTTTTTTGCCTTTTAGAGACAAACACTGAAATATATACAGATGAAATAATATCATATCTGGGATTTATTTCAAAACAATCAGGAAGGTGGAAAGGGAAATAGGAGAGAATCAAAATTAAAAATGGGGTGTAAAAGAAACAAATTGACTATTAGTAGATAATTGTTGAGCTGGGTTATGGGTATGTGGGGAATTCATTATACCACTGTCTCTTCTTTTGTACATATTTGAAATTTTCCAAAATATATTTTCCTATATGTACTGTATTTATTATATATGTAAAATATAAGTATATATGTTATAAATATGAATATGCATATGTTGATTCTAAGTATTTTTACATTCATATATACACATAAGTAAATATACCTAGTAAGAACAACAAAAATGTATAGGTTTTTGATTGACCCAGTTGCCCTGTCATTCAACTTATTGACATTGAATTAGCGTTGCCTTTTGAGCAATCACCACCTGCCCTATGGGCAGCAGTGTCAATCATAGTCATCAAATAAAGCACCCTCACCTTCCCTTTGGGACACTTACCTATATATATGGGAATTCCACAGGAAAACAATAGTAACTCTAGCAATTCCCGGTTTTCTAGTTAATTTCTCAGCCCCAACCACTCCAGATCTCCTGATTCCCAGCATGATGTAGATGTGGCAATCAGTAGTGTGTGGATTGTGGGTGTTCTCTTGCTGAATTTGTGCAGCAAAGTTGAAATATGTCACCTTTGACACCAGTTTCTTTCCCAGACAATACCAGATGCCTTGTAGGTTTGATCTAATTAGATGTTGTATCTTTTTACTTTGATCCTTTACTCACCAGATTAATTTTCACACCAGTGGTAAAGTTCAATGATGCTAAAGTACGATGATGAATCAGATATATCACCCCTTCTCCTCTAGGAAGGGATGAGTAAGGGTGTGGAGAAGGAAACTGGGTGTGGGTGTCACTCTAGTGAAAGCCCTTCCATGGTAGACACGAGGCCAGAAATACAGAGGCTCCACCCTCACACTTCTGTAAACCCTCTCACCTCTTTTCTTCAAGGCCAACACTTCGGTTATTACTGAGTCTGCTTTCTCATCTTCAAATTACACTTTTATTTTGTTTCAGATATATGTATGTGTATGTACAGTTATGCACATTTATTCATGTCAGGGTCTAGGTGTTTATAAACTTTGGTAGAATGGATATATTTGTTTTGCCTTGACCTATGTATAAAGGATAAATTCCTGTTGGTTGTTCTCTGCCTTCCATAGGCTTCTCCATTCAGGTTGGTCGTCCTATCCTAGGTTTCCCCCTTGAGCTTCAGAATAGGGCTCTTGAAAGAAAAGAAAAAGCTTCAATCATTATGGCTGCCTTCCTATGAGCCCTTAACATTTATTGTTCTAAGAGTGTTAATACTAAGAACAGTTTCTTTTAAAAGTTGCATTAAAAATAAAAGAATGGTCAACATGGAAAAAGAAAAAAAGAACAGTTCTTCTAGTGAGTCTGGGATGCTAAGTTACTGCCAAGACCCTCACCAGGAGAATCTCTGGACCAGAGCCAAGAAGGCCAATGGAATGTACTAGAAAGCAAAAGTAGGTTGTCGGTGTCAGGAACAACCCATTAGGTTTTAAATTTAAAATAAGTGTTTTGTATTTTACACATACCTTCAACAATTTACGTTCTTTGTGGTTAAAATTTTAAAATCTTGGATTTGGTTACTGTGGCACTGAGAGCTTATCCCATGTCCAACTGTGTGAAACAAAGGCTTGGCCAAGTATCCTTCTATAAAACCCACACTGAAGCTGAACGGTTATTAGATTCATATAACTATATTTTCTATTAGAGCTAAGGCATGCCCCTAGTAAATTTGCTTGCAGTACTATGTATAGCAAACGAGAAATTTGCAAGCAAAGCATTGAGGTACTGGATATTTTGTGGCTGTACATTTTAGGACTTAGTTCAAGAAAATATTATTCATAATATGATATTTCAATGCTAGGATGCCTGGAAAATATAAAACTGAGAAGCTTTTACATTTATGTTATGTTTAAGCTCAGCACTATTCTGGAAAAATGTCTTTCTCATTTGTCCAAATTCATTTCGATTCTTGTTACCCTTTGCAGTTGACAAAACTGGGTATTGGCAGCTACTAGAAGTATCTGGTTTGTGTTCCCATTACAAATGGAGTCATCCTGTAAGTCATGAGCAACATGCACGGTTCCCAATAGTGTAAAAATGTTAGGTTCTTGGTTACAGTGTAAAATAATCCATATTATAACTGGGTACTAATTGTGAGATTATAGTCATTCAACTGTAGTAATGTAGATAAACAGCTAGACATTTCAGATTAAAGATTAGAAAGTGGTTCATTCCCTACTTGTGTAACCATTTCTCAGAAAAAAAGGTTATTAGCTTAGAATATTTTGTAAGCTATCTAGAGATGAATATAAAGATATAGAGATGTATTTACTAAAGATAACAGATATGGAAAAATATAGAGGAGCCCTCAAGTATGATTTTTTCCAACATATGTCTCCTAAGGCCACTTTTCACATGAATATTCTACAATTCTGAGGTAATTAACTCTTGATTGGGAAGGAGTAAATTTAACAAACAAAATTCACCCGATTTTATCCTTGACCTCTACCTGTAACCCTTCCCATTACAGTTAATATCAATAACAACATAACACTTCAGGCTTAAATGTTGTTGTTATTTGACCCATGTTTTCATTACCCAGTCATCTTATTGGACACTAAGTACTACTGATTCCACATCTACAGTGTCATTCATATCTACTCCGTCTTTTCCAAGTTTATAATCAAGGCCCTAGTCCAAGGGTTCACTGCCTCTCACCTAGCCTTTTGAAGCAGCCTGTCAATTGCTGTCTGTGATTTCCCTTTTGTCCCTGTAGTCTCTGCTTCTCATTGCTGCTGAGTTAATATTCCTAAAAAAGAAACAACTTCAATCTTGCCATACACATGACCTAAGTAACAGACGGTCTTGGCACTGTCCAACTCCAGAGCCCAGTAAACTAGGCCTTCTCCAATATTATCACTGCCTTTGACAGCTCCTTTTACATTTCTTTAATACACCCAGCTCTTCAGGTACATCAGAGTTACTTCCATCCAAAGAACATATACTGTACTGTCCCGTCTCTGAATCTCAATTCTGTTGCTTTTGGTCTCTTTGAAGCAGCAACTGAAATTCTTAAACACCATTCTTACTCCTTATGCCATCATCCTAATCGGTAGCACTAACCAATATAAGCATCTTTCCTTCTCGCTTAGATCATCTGCTGCTTAGAATCATTTGGGACTTAGGTCCAGAATAAACTACTGTGACTTGATCTGGCACTCGTGATAAAATTATTTGCCTTTTATCAGTTAATACTTTAATGGAAGTTTGAATTAAAATAGGTGGTAGACATGGACTAGTTTTCATTGTGTTTGGGAGGAAAGAAAAATAGAAATTAAGATAAAGTCAAAGACATTTTCCCAACTTACAGAGAATTGAATCTGGTTCCCATACCGCAGTGAGAATCTATGTGGACACAGGCATAATCAAATCTATCACATAAAATGTAGAACAAGAAAGATGAATTATTCCCTGGTTGATCAGAGAAGAGAAGAAGAAATGTTGACCTCGACTGTTTGAGGATTCTTGCTCAGCTTTCTTTGGTACCGCACTGTGGTCTGAGAAAAAACACAATCAGTGAATCCAGAAACTGAGGCTCTTGTCCTGGCTCTGTAACTGAGTTAATATGGGACCTCCAGCACATCTTCTCTCTGCATCTTTTTATGAAACAGATGGACCAGCTCTCTGAGTCCTTACTACCCTGATCAGTTGTATTATGATTTATGGGTTCTATAAAAACTGCATCTCCCTTTTATGCAAACACGTTGAATACCATGCAAGACACAAAGAATGTTTACAGACGTTCGTGTTAAAATATCTGACAGGAATTTCCCCTTGATCTCTCTTTCATGACACTGAGTTTAGGTGATCATCAAATGCCTGAGTTATTATGGAAGTGAACAGCAGATTGACAGTTTCTTCCCAGGCCATCCCTCCCCCTTTCTCACTCTAATCAGAATCTTTCTCCCACCCTTAGTCATGAAGGGTACAACCCTCTTAAACACCAGTGTATCTGACAAGGAAAATGGTTTTAGCTTGTAGTGTCTAAAATCCAACATTGCTTAGGTACAATATTCGCTACATGTTATTGCAAGTGGGAGGTAATTCAAAAGGCAGCTTTTTCTCAGAAACAGAATTTGTGTGCCTTAAAACCAGTGGATTTGATAATGCCTTTAGTCCAAGGAAGCTTAAAACACTGGGTTCCCATCAAGCTATTATTACCTACTCTGTTTCCATTTTGCTCTCAGTAGTCTGATAATTGGTATAAAAGGAAAACAACAGGAATACTTAGGACTGAAACCATTCACTCAACCGTGGAGGTAATTTCGTAACTTTCACTTAGCAAACCCCTTGCACTTTCCACAGTAGCAGTATGTACTCTCATTGCCATTAACAATACCTTACATCCACTGAGTTCCCTAAAGATTGTTAATGACACACTCTCTAGTAATTGCTATACCTATCGACTTTTCATTCAGGTAATGCAGCCTGTTTGTCAGTTTAACTGAATAGGCCCATGAACAACTTTATTTTCTCCCATCTTTTAAAATGTGAAAAGAAAAAAGAGAAAATATCTATCTGTAGACATCCTAATTACCAAGTGATTCCTAAACCACTGAGAGGAGATTGCTCCCCAGCTTCAATGTTTGCACTTTTGAGCAGGTTTGAATCTCTTTTCTGAAGACTTTGCTGGCTCCACCTGTAGGTGTGCTGTGACTTGCCTCTGTTTAGGTAAAAACATTCAGGGTCCTTGATTTCCAAACAGAAAAACAACACTGCTGCTTCATTGTTGAAAGCACGCGTGTTTCTTTACAGTTAACAATAAACCTCAAAATAGCTGCCCTCAGTCATTCTCCAGAGAACTCCTGTCAAACGTGGATTTCAGATTAATGATATTCAAGAGACATCATTTGAGCGGTATTTATGCCAAGTTCTAATAAGGAATGCACTTGGACTACATTAGCTTAATTCCCTTCCCAACTGCCTCCAGTGCCAACAGACCAGCTGTCTCCTTCAAAGGTTGCTCCTACTGTGCCGCCACCGCATTAGACACCACTGTCGCTTCTAGCAGTGACTACATCCCCTTCTGGGTATCACCAGCTCCTACTGGGTACCACCCACTCCACTGGGTACTACTGCAGATGCCACCATTGGAAATGCTGATATAACAAAAGTATAACACCAAATGGCACTCTGTGCTTTGGAATCTACTAGATGCCAAAAAGTTTCTTAGATCATCATGAAAACGGTATTCTGATGGATATCTCCCACTCATTTGCCAGACATGTTCCAAAGTCAGCAGTAAATTCCATGTGGGCTCAAACGTGCTACACTGTCATTTTAAATGTAAACTACCTCATCTCCTTTTTTAGAAGCAGGAGAACAATATTATAAATTCAAATATAGGTAAATGTCCATAGTTTTGTTTGTTTTTTTTTTCATTTGCAGGAGAAACGCTGAAGAGGCTTGCTCAGAGTCAAAATAAACAGATTCTTATGCGTGTTATTTGAGAGTATCAATGTATAATTTACAGAAAGTTAAATAAATGACTCTCCTATAAATAGAAAATCTACACATGCAAAATATTTAATAATGAGGAAAATAGTAATATGGCAAACCTACTCCAAAGGCATTTGAGGAACTGGATATTTATAAACATTTAAAAAAAAAAGAAAAGAAAGAAAAAAGGGAAAGAAAAGAGGGAGGAAAGGGGGAAGGAGAGAAAGAAAGATGAAGGGAAGGGAAGGGAAAGGAAGGAAGGAATGAAGGGAGAAAGGAAGGAAGGGAGATTGTTGGGTTAAATAAAAACTACTAATGGCCTATAGGGCAAAGACAAAATAAACTTTGAGGTTATCTTTCCTACTGGACATAAATATACAATTAACATGTTTTGGGACCAAATTAAATAGTAAATAACGAGTTAAATACAAGAGCGTGCTCCTAGAGAATTAAATAATCACCTGGTAAGCTTGTTAAACAGGACCCCAGTAACAATGGATATGCCTCCCTCATTTTTTGCCTTAGTTTTAGGTTTTGGATAATATTTATCTAATAGTCTCTCATTTTGGTCATAAATAAGTGACAAAGAGTATTCTTGATTACACACACAAAGAAGGCCAGTCTCATATTTTGGCTATTTCCATATGCAGAGCAAGAAGACCTAATTACTCCTGTGAGCCTCCTTGAATTTGCTCAGCGAAGCTGGAGCTATTTGGTATTGTGCAACTACTGAGGCCAGAGGATTAACTTCTTCCTGGACATTTCTATAAAGAATCTCATATTTGACTTTCAAATACTTCCAGTTATTTGCTCTTCTACCCAAGGAGAGGAAGCCAAGCCCATGAGACGTTTTTCACCTGCTTCCCTTGCCTCAAAGTTCCTAAAAGAAGCCAAGGTCCCTCGTCTACCAGGAAGTGACCTTCCGCATCACCCGTGAAACTGGACCCCTGTGAGCCAGTTACCAGGCCTGTTCTCCTCAGAGGACTTTGTAGGCATTAACTTCATATATCAAAGCAACGCTTATCACTTAATGATGAGCTTCTCATAGCTGATTAAATGAGTATTCGTCTGTAATATGACACACCAACTGTAGCACTTGCACAATCAATTTGTCTATTTATATCCTGGTAAATAGGAGAGCAGATTCTTACTGAACCAAGGAAAATAAATATATTACTGTGAAAAGTAATGAGGCCCAGAATTTGTTCCAGAATTCTGAGGAATCAGTGAGAATCAGATAGGATTATTTTTTAATGTTTCACTTCAGGTACAAAAGCATGGTCTACTAAATTGAGAATTAGCAATAAATAAAGAAGAAAGGCGAGGTGCTTCCTTATGTACCAATCGGAAAATAGAACATTAAAACAACATCAATAATGTTTAAAGAAATAATCTCAGTTAATTTTTCTTCATCAGTTTATTCAGTTTGATGTAAGTAATTCTTGTTGTGCTAGAGCTTGGGTCAGCAGTCTGTTTTAATGGAATCATTTCTTTCGACTAAAAAAACTCAATTTGCTGGTATGTTCAGAAAGCTATCTTAAAAAATTCAGCCGTCAGCTTTAAGCCTATACCCACATTTCTTTTTCATTGAGATATCAATAGTTAGGAATACTAGGTACAGTCCTTTTTACAGGGCTCTGAGCGTATCCTATGTGGTTGAAAAACAAATTGTAACCTGAAGCATATAGCAGAGTCTTCAGACAAGCATCAGTGAAAAAGCAGAAACCACTTGTTGATGAGACTGAACGGCTGTAGTTTGTTTGCTACAGTAACTAATGATAATAACATGGAAGAAAGTAAGATTCTCTGCTGGGCTGCAAAGCACAGCTCTCTGACCTGGGCCTGAGCCATATTTCCAGTGAGGAGAACATCACAGACAGTGAGGATAATGTTCCATGGCCCTCCAAATCCATTCTGTAAGGTCTACAATCTTTGGAACGTTTATATTAATAATATGTTATCTACAAAATCCATGGCGGGGAAGGCCAAGTTTCTCTTTTGATTTACAGCTCTCCCCATGCAGCTCTTACAATAGTGTTGAGCTAATTAAAAACTATTGAGCCTACCAAACTAGTGATTTTTCTCATCCCTCTTTTTACAGGTGAAATGACAATTCCCTGCAATTTTCCAGGGGCCTGCAGGGAAATATCAAAGCCAGTTTTAATGTCAAAGGATATTTGAGAATTTTACTTTTCCAAATTTAGGATCTGATCTTAGGAAGGCAAAATCAAAATGATTTTGAGAGGATATTTGGTCAGTTGGTTACAATAGAAGGATGGGTACCTGATAACAACAAGTGGTTGTAGCTTAACTACCTGTTAAAATGACAGGATGACATTTTAAAATACACACAGAAAAAGTAACACAATTGTAAATAATTCTAGCTTATTTTAGAACTGAGAAACTTTAGCTATTTATCTTTCTTAATAATTAGGAAGATAAGGCCAACACAAAGTAAGAACATTTCTCTTGAGAATCCTCATCTCTGCTATATAGGCAGATTACACAGTAGGTCAAGTATGGCTTTACCATCCCTTGTTAAGAAAAGACCAAATACTTCCCATTTTAACAAGGAGAAAATCTAACCTATTTTTAATCAGTATATTGTTTGACAGTAAAAGATTCACAAGCTTCTTAAAACATTATTTAGTGGAGGAGCCCATCAAAATAGAGCCTGCTTGAACAGAAGTGCCGAAGCTAAACACACCTTTCCTTGTCATCGTGTGTTAAAGTGATGATTCGTGAACTAACTCTGCATAAACACAGGCAGTATTGGCAACTACCTCCTCTTCCCTTCTTACCTGTTCCTCCTTTCTTGAAAGGTCTCCTTGAAGACATAGTTGGCCTTTGGAAGGTAACTAAATCTCTCCAGGGGCCAGATATGCCCAGTCTCCAGTTTTACAATAGATTTCTCCAAGGTCTAGGGTCTTATAACCCCTGCAAATGTAAACATACAGCTCCAGAATTAGCCTAGGAGTTTATCTCATGATATAACCCCTGTCTCTTGAGGAGATAGGTTACATTATTCTTTCAGAAGGGAACAGTTAACAAAGTAAATGCCTACCTCAGTTCCCCATGAACTTTGAATGTGCTTTGTTGTATAAATTGTGTGAAATTTTATAGCGATTTTGTCATCTCTTAAGGGCTATGTACTCTGTTATACTTAATAATAAATCAGGTTCTTTCTTTCCATGGTGGTGTGAAGAGATCTCTCTTTGTTGGCAGTATTTTTACTTTTCTAACATTTTACATGTTCAACTTTTGTCCTTCTCTTTGCTCTTGCATATTCTGGATCAACTTGATATTTTATTCTAACATAAATTTGCCATCTTCTTCCCTTGATAAACAAAAGCAAACATTACCTTACATATACAGCTGAAGGTCTTTACCATTATTATTCCTTGAATAACCTTATCCACTAAGGATACTTAGTACATATATGTAAAATCTTAATATATTAATATATATAATCATACTTAATATATAAAACATATATATAATCATATATAAAAACTTGAAGGAAAGGCATGCGTGTGTGTATATAGATTTCAATATTTTAAATTAAATTGGACTAGATGTCATATCAAGATGATCCATTATATAATATTGATATAACTCCTATTGATATAAGAATGTTAGACAAAAATTTAAAAGACCAAAATACAAAATAATTTTTAAAAATAGAAAAGAAAATTTAAGGGAAAATTATTTGTTAGACTTCTGTATCCTTGAGCAGTGCTATCAATGCCCCAGTATTATATTAAAAGATATGCTCCCCCATCCTACCTCTCTGTCTTACTTCCAAATTTGAGATAATTTTTGTTAATAAGGGTTATCTGTAAAGAATCCTCTTCACCTACCCTGTGTCCAAATTTCCTAGCATCCTTTTGACTCTGCCAATAGTTAATAACCATATACAGGATCCAGATCACTGTCCCATGGGTAGGGAAGAGGCAATGTAGAGACAATGAAAAGAACATGAATTTCAACACGTTTTGAATTTACAGGAGTGAATCCTTGACACATCCAAGTCTCAGCTTCCTCCTACATAAAAGATCATTTTGATACATACATTTTGATATTTTAATAATTGGCATGGTAGGTGCTCAATAAGTGGAAATCGCTATTCCATATCCCACAATGATGTTTCATCAACATCATTACTATTATGATTGTTATTGTGCAGAGGATGTGGTTATTATCCTTAAGGAGAATACCATTCAGAAGCGGGAAATAAAGCCATTAAATATGTATCACTGATTCTTATAATATATAATAATTGGAGAAGCAGATAAAAGACTAACCAGGGCTCAGAGGAGAGAATAATCATTCTTAAAAGATTGATTTTCCCTTTTAAACAATTATGAGTTTTCAAAAACTTTTTCTTTCATACGGCAAGTGTTGAGGTTGTAAATAAAGGACTAATAAATGTAATAATATTTCGAAGATGAACAGTGGTTTATGGTTTTCTATGAGTAAGACTTTTAATCACTCGACTCCAGCAGTGCTACGCAGGGAAGAGAAAGAGCTAGTGAGGAGGAAAGGACCAAAATGAGCTCCCCTGCACTGCCTGGGAACAGCAGGACAGGAGGATGGCATCAGCGGAGAGCGAGTGGCGTCAGCCCAAGGAGGGAGAGAGAGTCCCTGAAAGGGGAGACATCAGAACAATCACAGCAGACATTACCCTCTTTTGCTCAGCAGGTATATATGGAGAGCCCACTGTGCCAGCTCCTTTAATGATGATAAAGCAACTGAAATTCTGGGGGCTAGAGACCTTCCAGCTGTACTGTGTGTGAAACTGACAGTGGACTCTGGTTAAAAACGGGGTCAGTAATAGCAATGGTGGGGGAAATAGAAAATAATATTTAGCACCTATTATTCAGAAACTAGGTCGTCTGTGCTAGAAACTGAAAGGAACAGCATCCCCTCATCCCTGCCTCTGAAGTAACTGAGGAAAGAAGACAGTGCTGGTCCTTGCTAGAGGCACCCTCCAAAGGAGAATGATGGTCTGGCGGAGGTGGCAGAGAAAAGGCATTCCTGGCTGCTTCTGAGATTCAGTGTGAAGAGCTGCCATGTAACGCAAAGAAGCAAGGTGACCTCCCAGTTTTCCATGTCCACTTGGAAGGACTAAAGCGGCCATGCCACAGGTAGGAGAACTGCTTTTGCAGAGCGAGGGCTCAGAGGAATTCTCTCTGCCTCTACATAGTGGATCCACATCATGCTGAATATTTTAATAAAACTAGTAATAATAACTGATATTTATTAAACACTATAGGCCAGGCATGGTGGTAAGAATTTTACTGACATTTTTTTGTTTTTAATTTTTAACATAATCTTTTGAAATGGACACTTGCTCATCAATGTTAGAGTTATTAAGGCTCAATTTGTTCATGGCCACAGAGCTAAGTCAAAGCCAGAGTGAGAATCCAATTGCACGTATGTTTAACTTTGAAGTCCATGATTTGTGCATGACATTTACTATGGTTTTGTTAAATGAACTTCTCCAAGTAATGCTAGATATTATTTTTCCTCTATTTCAGATATTCCCAAGAAGGAAAGGAAGGTTGTAGGAGAGACTGATGAAGGTACCATGTGGTCCAACAATATTCTATAACACTACATATCTGGGGACTTTCATGAACATTTTTATGAATGGAAGTGCTGCCTATGGCTATTTCTACACGCAAGAACAGATATTCACATATACACAGAAGTGAAGCTCATTTATGTAACTCTTCATACAACTTGTGCATTAAGCTATTTATTGACTTTGTATGATTGACCCATGCTTATGTGGTAGGGTTAAAAATTATGATAACAGCTAGAGCCAGGAGTTCTCTTACACAGGTAACAGGATGTTTTTTAGAAGGGGACACCTTAATAAGGTTCTTGGGACAAAAGTTGGATCATTAGAAGACTAGGTACCAAGAGGGAGACCTAAACACTGCTGTGTTAGAAATAAACAAGATTTGGGAGTGAAAAGAAACAAAGAGAAGTACATGAGAGTTAAGAGAAAGAAAATATGCAAATAACATGGTAGAATGCTGAAGGATTTCTCATAACAGGAACAGCTAAGATTCAGTTTTAAGTTACTTTGGTTTGTGGGTCTCAACATCAATCCCTGCACTTTTCTCCCAATTTTCAGTCGAGTCTGCTACCTCCCCTTTGTTGTTCTTGGGCATGTGTGTGCATGTGCGTGTGCATGCGTGTGTTTGTGTACTAGCAAAAGACTGAAGTTCTATGAGATACTCTATAAACTGTATTAACCCAGAGGAAGCAAGAACTCAGCACCACCAATGGTCCTGATAGTGGAGTCCCTGAGAAGCCCAATAATGGAATGAAAATCAGTCAACCTCGTCCTTAGGGTCAGGGTGACTCCTGCTGATAGAGTCACAAAGAGATTCATGACAGAGCTGGTAGGCCGAAACAGAAGGCAACAGTGTTGAGTGTTAAGACTTTGCATGAATGAAAAGAGACAGCTGGAAGAAATACAACAGATTTTCATGAGAATAAAATTTATCTTGCAACCTCATCAGTATCCTTCAATACTTAACCAAAAAGTATATTAATTATGACGGGGAGCAGACTTCTGCGCCTGCATGGGGATATTGATGAAGATCGTCAGGCAATCAACAGCACAGCAAAATAAATCTATACATTTTATGTTCTACATGAGAATGTAAATGTCTTTGATCTGTAGGGCTTCCCTGGTGGCGCAGTGGTTGAGAGTCCGCCTGCCGATGCAGGGGACATGGGTTCGTGCCCTGGGCCGGGAAGATCCCACATGCCGGAGCGGCTGGGCCCGTAAGCCATGGCCGCTGAGCCTGCGCATCCGGAGCCTGTGCTCCGCAACGGGAGAGGCCACAACAGTGAGAGGCCCGCGTATCGCAAAAAAAAAAAAAAAAAAAAAAAGTCTTTAATCTGTAGCTGATTAACATTTTTGAAGAGAATGGCAGAGTAGGGGCAGTGATGAAGCCATTTGTGGTTCTGGTTTCACTGACATTTGACCTTATTCTAGAATCACAACCTGGCCTGCTTATATCAGTCACTCACTAGAATAAACACAGGTTGGAAAATTCCATGAAAGCTGGCAACACCCCAAAAACACTTCCCTCACTGTATAGAATGGCAGTTCTATTAAAGATATAAGCAGGACTATGTGGACAGCATAGTTGTGCTGTTTGGATAGCCGTAACTCCAGTAATACAATCGGGCACAAGGCGTGGGGCCACTTTTACCATGTTCCCCGACCTTCAGAAATCACTGTGCTCGGTAATCTATAAGTAGGCCACTTTTCATCAAGCATCGCTTGCTGGTTCCATTATCTAACACATCTAACATGAAGAAGGACCCACCTTGCTTCATTATGGACTTTTCTGCAATATGAAGGTTAAAAGAAGTGACTTGATTTGAACAGTGTGGAACTTAAATATGTGCACTCAGATTTTTTGGTAATATTTGGGTCTAATTTTTTTTCATTTATCTTTTTAAAAAATTCTTATTAGAGTGTGGTTAATGGGTCTAATGTTTTACGCTAGAGGAATAATAGTTCATTATCTACAATATAGCTGCTCTTATTACATTGTATGTGTTTTATTACTGTTCTGGTGGACACCTTGAATTATGTAAATAGCTCTAAGAATATATTTAGCTGAGAACCACCCATAATTCTTTTTCTCCATCATCGAAACGTCATAATTATGACTTAACAGGGACTTCGATGTCTTTGCTCTAAACTATTACTGACTTTCTGAAAGTGATTCTCTTTGCCCCTCCTCTTTTTCCCTCTCTTTTCATCTTCTTTATCTCCTCTTTCATGAGGGATGACAGTTGAAAGCTGATAACTATTGGATTTTTATAATGCAGCCACTGCAATACAGAAACAGAGTGTTATTGTTCTTCTCATTTTAAAACTACAAGTATCTTCAGCTCTAATTATCTAAGTCTTTATTTAGAAAGTCTATGACTTATGTTAAGTGGTAACATTTTTTTCATCTACCTTTCTCATGTATCATAATGAAGCAGAGGGTGACTGAGACAGCCTCTGATGGGTGTTTCCTTGCAACTGTGATCTCATTTCTCGATGACACATAGGACATGGTACTCAAATTGTGTACCCCTCACCAACCCACTGGATCAGAATCTGGGGGTAACCTCTGTGCCTTATTTTTTAAATACCATTTTTTCAAAGATTGGAAAAGTTCTACTAAGTAAAGTTGTCATTTCAGAGCCCAAAGCAGCCTGGTGTAGATTCTGAAGTTCTGTGAGCACAGGAGTCTCCTTTTCTGCTAGTCAGTGATTGTCCTTCCCACGGTATGCCAGGGCATATTAACCACTGGCTCTCTGGAGGGAAAAACAATCTAATTTGCTGCATTTGCCAGTTTCCACAGGGTAAAGACTATTGACGAGGCTGATTTCAAGCTACCAACATGATGTCACTGAACATGGAACTGGGATCAGTGTGTAGTAACACATCATTATATTTGCCCCACACAGAGACAGTAAGTAGAAATAACCTCAAAAACATAGATAATAGTAAAATGTAGTAAAACAATTAGAAAGGGATGAGTTTTTAGTACTTATTGCCCTTATCTTTAACTTACTTAATTGTAGGTTAATATAGTTCAATTTTTAATTATGAAAGTCTTTAAAAACTGACTCACAAATTCTTGCAAAGTTAACAATTGGTTCTTGCAAGTTGGTGCCAGCCAGCTTCAGCTCACCACTGACTCTCTTCCTCTCTCTCAGTGTCTGTTCTTTCCCAATACTCAGTGACTGAGGATGGGAGAAGGATTAGCAAATAAATATTTATTGGGCACCTAATGTTTGAGGCACTGTGCTTAGTTATTCAGAGATCTTAACAAAAATAGGATGCTATCATTGTGCATTTACTCTAGGCCATGTCCAGCACTAGGCATTTTTTACATATTACCTCATTCCATACTTAAAACATCTATGAAGTGGGTGTTAATATGCACCTTACTAATAAGGTACCTAAGGCTCATGGAGGAAAGAAACTTCCCTAGGACTATACCATCTCGTAAGTGTGGATTAACCTAGTAAATCAGGATTAACATACAGGTGGGTTAGACTTCACATTCTGACTGTGTTATTTACCCTCATAGTAAATTTGTGAGGCAGGTTTTACTGCGTTCTACAGGTGAGGTTTAGAAACATTAAGGAATGTTTTCAAGAGCACAGGGAGGACAGTCCCCTTTCAAAGCCCATCATTTGTCCACCACAACGTATTCTCTGCCTCAACCTCCACATGCTCCTCTTGTTGACAATGTAAGTTTTGATTTAGTGAGTTCGCTTTAAGTTTCAGAATTAAGGAGCTACCTTCCCAACAAAAGGATCTGTATATTAAAACAAGTCAAAGGCAGTGCTCAAGACAAAACAATAGATCTATAACCATAAATGTCAAGCAACAATAATGAGCCAGAAGAGATCAGATTTTCAACTGCCTGGTTTGAATAGCATGCCCTTCGCTGGACAAATCCCAGAATCCAGAGGAATGAAATGGGTCAGGCCTGAGTCACTGCCCTACCTCTGAGGCAGGGACTAAGAAGCTGGTTACTAGGAATGGGTAGGCAAGAGTGGGCAAAGTAACATTATATTTAAAAATGGTAATGGGAAGATTTTCCGAACAGCCCAAAACAATAACTACACGGTCCATTATAATAAATTTTATTCTTTTAATGACTTCAATATTTTTCATGCCTGGTAGCCTGATTATTGGTCAAGCCAGTTACCTTATTTGATACTGTCAAGGCTTTAACCCTAGAGAGAATAAAAGTATTAAAACTGGCATACTTCATATGAAGACCACTCTATTATTATATAATTCCCCCTGTATTTCCATAATTTGAAGTTTCAAGTAGAGGATTCATTAATAAGTTAGACAAACAGAAGGACACACTTGGCAGAACCCCTCTCCTAAAGTCCATTTAATGCCTGAGCATAGTGTGTTACCATTACATGTCCACACATGGGAGGGATGATTCTGAAATGTGGAGGGTGGCCTCCAGCTTCCAGACTGAGAGCCTTGAAATAGTCCAAGCACTTTCAGCCATGGTGCCTCTCATAGATCCTCTGAATAGAGACCGGATTAAACTGGAGACTAGGAGGAAAGAACTCTTTGTCCTAAAGGTCCATCAATGCCAAAGAGTGAGACAAATGTTTCCTAGTAATGAGAGTAGGACCAGTAAGAAAATACATACATTCAAACTTACATTCGTCACATAGTATTAATACGATGTAAAATATAGGTATGTACGCTTACCTCACTGGTGTAAAAATAAAGTGCATAAATTCATTCCATTCCTTCAATTAGAAGTATAACCACATCTTTCTCATGGTAACTTCAATAGCTTTTTCACCTACACAGTAACTAGTAGCTTTCTGATCATCATGTAGGCAGAAAGTGTGGAAGACAAAATTAGGGAGGAAAACAGAGGACAAGAAAATGGTCCTTCACAGTAAACGGGCTAAGCTCTAATGCCTGGGACCCTTTCCATGGTGAAAATCTTGACCTCCACTGTCAGCATGTTATAGGTCTTCATTTTGCAGACTTCCCAGGGATTAAAGATGGCAAAAATAGTGTAATTCACACTTAGCTCAAAGAACCTAAAAAAATTGTCCTCAGTTTCCATCTGTTCCATTGTTATTTACCCCTTTCCTGGTGCTCCTGAACTTGGAAGAAAAAGATAAGCAGAAAAGCCCCACGTGGGCTGTGTACATAGCACCTGTAGAGATTCACACCTTTTAGAGGGAGAGGTCACCATCTGTAGGCGTGAAGACCAGATGTGACCATACCCATCAGGAAAAAAGGCACAGTACACTGGAGTCAGGATCTTCATTTTTGGTTTGGCCAATCAGATGCACGTGCAGGACATGTTGAAGAAGAAAGTGAGGAAGAGACCACATTCCTGAGGTTCCTGTACTTCTTGCTTCGACACAATCATGGAGGAGCTGGGATTTTTTACAACAATATTAGCGAAGGTCTCAGTAACTAGTATGTAGAGGAGAGGAGAGTATGAGCATCTATTTTTGTCTCAGGAAAGCTCCTTGAAGACTAGAGGATAATTAAGGGGAGATCACAATGTCTAGTGAAGTCTACCTTCGGTTTGAAGGCTCATAAGGGTGGTTTCCCTTACCCTCAAAACAACACATTTGCATGCACATGGTGCATGCACATCTACACACACACACAGACACACACGTCACACTCAGGGTAGAGAGACAGGGATCCCCCTGTTTGTCCCAGAAAGGAGAAGCTCTTTACACATTCTTTACTCATATAACTGACACTCAGTACAAGTTCATTGCTTGAAAACTTTCCCAAATAGAAGCCAAAATTGTGGCCAAAAGGCTAGAACTGTAAACCACATGTTCCCCTTCCATGAAAGAACTTTTTTTGCATAATTAAAATGGAACAAGGAATTTGAAAATTAAAAAAATTCCTGAAACATAACTCTTTCACAATTATTGGGCATTCTCAAATGTTTTGTTTTCACCAACAAAACCCTGGATTTATAAGCTAAACTGAAATTAGATGAGATTCTGAGATCTCAGTTTGGGTGGCCACCCCTGTGAGAGATACGTGTACATCTGTGTGGAATGTGTGAAAGGGGCTGGGTGGGCCTATAGAGATTGATTTGATGGACAGGGCAAGTCACTCATTCCTTATGTGTCCCTTGGTGCTATTTGAGTTGAATCAGACTTCCTTGACTCACAATGATGTTTTCAAGGGAGCTATCATTTTAGTGACAGGCTTCAGTAGTTCTTTTCAGTATGGTGAAATTTTGCATGCTTATTAAGCACCAAAGTCTTCTCCAGATTTTTCTTAGGGAGCTAGGACAAACAAACTGGAAATACTTGAAGAAAAAGTTAAGAAAAAAATACTAAAATAAATAGATTTCATATAGTATTATACAATACAGTGTTAATGAACTTTTTATGCTACCCATGAGAGTGATTTTTGTGCTAAGCAAAAAAACATTCAGAGGTTTAGTTTTGTTTAAAAAATAAATACTTATTAAAGTTTTAGATTAAAAAATCTAGTTATTTCTTAAGCTTTTAAGTTTAGCCAAATGTTATTACTCTATGTCTAGCAAATTTAATAAAAAAACACTTTGAAAGTGTTCCCATTTTAAAAACTTAGTTCAAAAAATTTTAACTGCATTTTATATTTCACTTCCTTTTCAGGTGCTTTCTTCTCTGAAATAAATAAAATTCCCTTGAATATTAAATTTTTCTTATAAATCTAACCAACTTTAAAACATTGTGGAACTTAATTTTTTTATGTCTCAAAACAGTACATAAAATAAGATTTCCTCTTAAGATCACAAATCTTAATTAGTAACTCAATTATGGATTTTAATTTTAATTTACAAGGCTGTTGTTGTAATGGGCCAAAATTCTATTAAAAAGTTGGGCTTGCCTGGTGGTGCAGTGGTTGGGAGTCCACCTGCCAGTGCAGGGGACGTGGGTTCGGGTCCTGGTCTGGGAAGATCCCACAAGCCACAACTATGGAGCCCGCGTGTCGCAACTACTGAAGCCCATGCGCCCGGAGCCCGTGCTCAGTAGCAAGAGAAGCCACCGCAGTGAGAGGCCTGCGCACCGCAATGAGGAGTGGCCCCCGCTCGCCGCAACTGGAGGGAGCCCGCGCACAGCAGTGAGGACCCAATGCAGTCAAAAATAAAATAATAAATAAATAAGTTTAAAAAAAAGTAATTAAAATTATTTATTCATTGTTTTTACACAAAAATATTTATAATGTAGTCTAGATTCTCCTGAACACTTTCATACTCAGTCTTAAATCTTCACGTGGTTGAGAGACAACTCCACGAAGTCAATTAACATCCAAGTTAACAAGGATTACTTTGCACCAATGGTTTTAGCCAACATCTGGGGACATACAGCACAGCTCTTCTCCCTGATCACTGAGGAAACTATGTAAAATCAGGAATCATCTCCTTAGCAGTACTTGAGGGTATCAACAACCAGAAAGCTTAGCTGGAACAGTGCCTGGAATCTCGTCACCAGCCCTGAACTCTCTGACAGTTACTATGCACTGACTCCATACTTGAAAAGCATGTAAATGGGGCTGCTACACAGCCCACCACCATATATTCAGGTTGTAAACATCAATTAATTCTGATATCAACCAAATGTCAATCTCCAGTTTACGAGGTGTATTTTTTTTGGCTCAAATGACATGTAAATGCCTGACAATGAAGACCCTTGAGTTTAATGGGATTCTGAATTCTCATAAATTAGTTTCCTTAGTGTAGTTTAGTCCTACATGGACAGTATTCTCTGCTAACACAAACCTATTCTAATATATTTCTGGCCTTCTCTTTGACCTTTGGACAAGCCATTTTTACCACTTAGTGACATAATTTCTATCTCTGTGAAGGAGGCATCACTACTCATCACCAACCTCATAGTATTGTTCGAATTAATAAATAATGTCCCAGATAATTCCTATCAAGAGGATTCAATGCAATAATAACATACTGTGAGCTATGTTAACAAGCCTCTTATGTGAAAAGATGCTCAACATCACTAATTATCAGAGAAATGAAAATCAAAGCTCACACTGGTCAGAGTGGCCATCATTAAAAAGTCTACAAATAATAAATGCTAGAGAGTGTGTGGAGAAAAGGGAACCCTAACCCTACGCTGTTGGTGGGAATGTAAATTGGTGCAGCCACTATGGAGAACAGTATGGAGGTTCCTTAAAAAACTAAAACTAGAGCTGCCATATGATCTGGCAATCGCACTCTTGGGCATATATCCAGAGAACACCACAATTCGAAAACATACATGCACCCCAGTGTTCATAACAGCACTATTTACAATAGCCAAGACATGGAAGCAACCTAAATATCCATGGACAGATGAATGGATAAAGAAGGTGTGGTATATATGTACAATGGAATACTGCTCAGCCATGAAAAAGAATGAAATAATGGCATTTGCAGCAACATAGGTGATGCTAGAGATTATCAGACTAAGTGAAGTAAGTCAGACAAAGACAAATACCATATGACATCACTTATATGTGGAATCTAAAAAAAACAAAAAAAGATACAAATGAACTTATTTCCAAAATGAAAAGAGATTCACCAACAGAGAAAACAAACTTATGGTTACCAAAGGGAAAAGCGGGGTGGGGAGAGGGATAAATTAGGAGGTTGACATGTATACACTACTATATAAAAAATAGATAACCAACAAGGACTTACTATATAGCAGAAGGCTATTTTATAATAACCTATAAGGGAAAATAACCCGAAAAAAGAATAGACATATATGTGTGTATATATATATATAACTGGATTGCTGTGCTGTATACCCGAAACCAACATGATACTGTAAATCAACTATACTTCAATTTAAAAAAAATTTTTTTAAAAAGCCTCTTGTGAGAGGCTCAAGTCTAATTGGAAGGACACTGGACAGTGTTTGAATCACTGTTCAGCCACTTATTAGTGACGGAACTTGGAAGAGTCCCTTAATTTTTCTGACCTCTTGACCTGGGGTTCACCCAACCTGCTTCATAGGAATGTTATGAGGATCAGAAGATAGAACGGATGTGAATGGGCTTGTGATGAGTGGAGTGCCATACTAGCGGGTGCTCTATGTTACTAACGATAGTGAACTTGTGCATTCTGCATCTTTATAGATGACTTCCCATAGCATTGGTCCCAGTGCTCCAAATGGGTCTGGAAATGTGTAGCCAGGCCTCTAGATTGTGGTATCAGAAAGATAAATACCATATTCACACGTATTACTAGTCTGCACTTCTTATTTTACTGATGTTTCCAAAAGGTCAAAAACAGAGAATTCCGGTACATACAAAATCACATCTATAGTTCATATTTGTCTTCCCTGGAATAAAAGACTGAGGCAACTTTACAGCTTGTAAGGGAATGTTGTGCACAAGTGTCTGAGCTAACATCTTGTCTTCAAAAAAAAGAAAACAAAAAAAAAACAGCTCATGTATGCTTAGTTTCTACCCTGATCTCTGATTCAAATCAAGGTTTCAGAGAAAAGATCAAAAGGAAAATGAGAAATGCTAACTAAAATTTAATGTAAAGCCAATAGGAACCTTTTGTTTCTGGGAGCACTTTTTAAAAAAGACAATCTTGGACTAAAGAACATTTAAGTACTAAAAGATAGGAATGAATAAGAGTAACAAAGGCTAATGGTGGAGAATTTTCAAAGGGGCACCAAAGCAGCTGTGTTGAGTGGAAGAAGTCCATGGACATGAATTTGGGTATCCAGCTTGACAGTATGATACATCATAAGAAACTAAATACAGATTCTGCCACTTTACAAAATTATATTTGGGTTGGGTTGTATTTCTTTGATTACAGCATCACTTAAATATTCCCCTAGCAAATCACATTGCCTGAAACAAAATAATATCACAATTAAAACCTGATGGCTCATCTTTGTCATGAAGAGATTTTTAGGTTTTCCATCTATCCCCTTATATTGGTGTGGTCAACAAGATTCACAGTCTGAAATGAGTTTAAAGAGACAGTAATAAAATGCCTAAATTCTAATTCCCAGCTTTAATACTAATGTTCAGGAGAATAAACTTGATTTTTACCAAAAAAATAACAGATGATATTCTTAAAAAGAAAACAATCATCCTTTGAATTAACAGATTAAAATCAGCAGGCAAATCAGAATTTTAAAATATGAATACACAAGTACTCAGAAAGTTTATGGGACTCATGTTATTGGCTTCCCAGGATTGTAGCAGAAAATCAAGCATCATGATGCTGACTATAAATTTCAATGCATTACTTAAAGATAATATAACAGGAAGGAGAAATTATTCACTCCTTTAGGCATTATTCAGGACTTAGAGTACTATGTGTTTTGTCTATTTGGGGTCTTACAACTTATAATTTACAAGTACACATAAAAACCAATTAAGGGTCCAAGAAAAAAAAAAGGTAAAAACAATAAAAGAATTAGAAGACAAGCCCCTTAAGTAAACATTTAAGAAATTTTAGTTATTTACCTTGGATACAAAAGAACTGTCTTCAGTTATTTGAATGAAGAAGAGTGACTAGAGGGTTCCATTTCCTCCAGGCCTAAGAAAAAGGAAATAAGGAAGAAAGGGAGGTTAGCTATGAGGAAGAACTATCTGACTATAAATGTTCTTAGACACCAACTAAGATTACCACCACGGGAAGGCGTGGGCTATGTTCATCAAGGATCTTTACTTTCAGGAAGGAAACCATCTATCAGGGAGTTTATCATGTAAAGCCAGGCCATATTTTTCCTGAAATCTTTTTCCAACTGCATGCATCCTTGAAAGAAATATTGTTCTTTCATAGGAAAATGTTCTTAACCACGCTTCTCCCACTCTTTTACACCACCCACTAAGAAGCTACTTTATAGCCAAATAATGTGTATCAGAGTATGATTAAAGTTTCATGAGTCTTAAATGGTCCCCTCTCTTAGGGATGAATAATCAAAGAAAAAAAGTACTAGTAATGAGTCAGAAACAAACTTCTCCTTGGAAGGATGTTCAGTAAATTTAATCATTTCTAATGCATATAATGAGGCTTTAATTTCCATTTCTAGAATTCAGTTGTTACTAGGAAATTGTCTTGTCTCCTGAATAAACCTCAGCAAGGTAGACATTTTCAAAGGCCACAGGGGAAGCTTGAGAGAAGGAAGGCTGGCAGCATAATTCTGTCATCAAGGCCACAGCCTGTTCTTTGGGATTATGAATGCCAGCTTGATATGACAGTGCACTCCACCCACTCTTAACCATACCAGCCTCCATGTCAATGTTGAACATATGGTCTTTCAGGGGAAGCTGTCTGCTCCGTCCCCAATGCTTCCTCTGTCTCCAAAGAACATCATGTTCTTAGAGAAAAGAAGAAAGTCATTCTTAAATTCTAGTACCCCAAAACGATTAGGCTGTGCTTACAAGCCTGGCACCAGAACCATTCCAAAACCAATCCAGAACTAACTTTTAGTTGGCAGGAGTCTATTTTTGTGGAGGTATCACCAGTAGCTACCCAGAATATCAGTCTCTCCAAATGTGTCACTCAGTCCATGGATCATATATAATTGGATCGACCAAGAGTCACAGTCAGAAAGATTTTAGAAGCATTGTATTGCTGTGTGTGTGTGTGTGTGCGCGCATGTGTGTGTGCATGTAGACACTAAGAATTCAGATAACTATAAATGAATTGTGGGGCTGCATGGCATGGGGCCAATAGGAGCTTTGAATGAGGGCTCTTATATTGAGTTAGAGATAAGGATTTATCTTTAAGAAGTTGGGCAATAAAGGTCAGCCCTTCTCTCCAGAGAGAATACTAGAGGGAATGGATGTATGTTCTAGTTATAGAGAATCAAGGACCACAAGCTTTGCCCAATACTTACTGAAGGTGGAGGAGGGAGGACAGGAAGTAGGGATGGTTAGGAGATTCACCAAAGAGAAATCATTTTGAGAACAGTAAGATGTGCTGTCAGTGAACTGATACTTCTATCCTAGAATGGTGAAATTTATGAACTAAAAAAGGCTAACACACAGAAAAAGAGCTGTATTTCTAAGAGTGAGGTAAAGTCTAAGGATAGGTGAAATGTTATGAAAGACCTGTCACTGGTAATAGATCATAACCTCAGTCAGGTGATTGCTGGAGAGAAGCTGAAGAGCCTTGCCTTAGTATGACAGGAGCAAGTAATACAGGGATGCAGATTCTTCAGGTCACAACTTGGAAATGCAATATACAATGATGGCCTTGATGAGTCAGCAATGCCCTTTCAGAGCACACCTATCATACCCCTGAGGTTTCTTGCTCTGCAAAGAAAAACTATTTAACCTGTTATGAAATTTTTCAAATTTATACAAGATTTTAGAAAATTGTATAATACATTTCCTGCACCAATCACAAAGCCTAAAAGTTCTCTACTCATGGCCAAACTTGTTATATCTATAGCTCCCATCCCTCAACCCACCCTGGATTTTGAAGAAAATTCCAAGCATATTATCCTTTATCCTTTTATCTATAAATATTTCCGTATATATCTCTGAAAAGTAGAGGTTCTTTTTTAATATTTAAAAATATTAACATTTAATGTCACATTTAAAAACATTAACAACAATTGAAGAAGGAGGATTTTGAGGTAAGTGAAAGTAAGCTTCCCCAAAATTCCTGGAAAGGACTGAGCCGGACTATTAAATACGACCATTAGTATGACCTTCTTTTACCCCAGGTTGATGGAGTCTGGGAGTGAGAGTATAGGAAGATTTAGTAAGAGGACTCAGGTGTTTGATTTATGTATCCTGTTCTGAAAATGCATTAGAAGTAACGGAATGAATCCTGTTCTGAAAATGCGTTAGAAGTAACGGAATGAATTTATCTTTAATCAAGAAGAAATAGCATCTCTTGGTTTTCCACGTGTAAAAGGAAACCAATTTCTGTTTTTGCTTTAGTATAGAACTTTTTCTATTGGCCCAGTGAGAAATAGAAACTGATAGATAAGCAAGACTGATAGATAAGCAAAGACTGTATTGCCATTATCTATAAAATAATGATAGGTATAATCAGTATTTATGTTTCTGCATATTAATGCAACCCTCTGAAATAAGCTGAGTATGATATACTAAAAAAAATGTGTCCCATAAGATCACTTAGCTATGTTCATGTTACAGGACCTGTCATATCTGGTAAGTTTGCTGTTCTATTAGGCAGAATGTAATAAACATCAGACCTATGAAAAGTCAACCCAACTGTATTAGCTGGTTTGGGCCGCCATTACAAAATGTCACAGACTGGGTAACTTAAACACAAACGTTAATTTTCTCACAGTTCTGGAGGCTGGAAGTCCAAGATCAAGGTGTTGTCAGGGTTGGTTTCTGGTGAGACCACTCTCCTTGGCCTGCAGGTGGCCATCTTCTTGCCCTCACAAGGCCCTTTCTCTTTGGATGTGCATTCTTGGTCTCTTCCTCTTCTAATTAGGGACATCGGTCCTAAGGCCCACCCCCTCCATGACCTCATTTAACTTTAATTACCTCCTTAAAACCCCATCTACAAATACAGTCACTTTGGGGGTCAGGGCTGCAACATATGAACTTTGGAGGGACACAATTCAGTCCATAACACCAGCTAATCCTAAAGTTCTATAGGAAATAATCTGTTTATTATCCCTGTAAAATGATGATCAATCATTCACTTAAAACATGAGATCTAATGCTTTATTTTTCCTCTTGCAGTTTCAACCTCTAATTATATATTTAAATGTTTTCCTTTAAAGTTTTGAGGTTATACTTATGGATTTAGTTATGCATGAATACATTTTATCTCCATAAGTTAAACACAGATGTTGACTGATGTCAAGAAACATTATGTAATCATAGTACCTCATTTGGCCACACTTTTTCTACCAGTCATAAATTGTTCTCGTTCCCTGTAGGGGCAGCCCTTTGGTATACATGTCTCTTACCAAGTGCTTCCACTTTTCTTTCCCCACCTACCCAGCCCAAGGATAGTCAATCCATAAGTTGGCCAGCAATTTACAAAGAAAATTGGTATGGCAGCATGGTCCCTGAGCTTCCCTGTCTTTATAATGTGTAATAGGAAACATTGTAAGAATGAGGCAGTTAGCAGAGAAGCTAAGCTAGCAGGGCCTACAGAGCAGAGGCATGAGTCATGTGGCCTTAGGAAGCTGTGAGAAGGCAGATGGAAGACAGAGCACAGGTGCTGTTGAGGAGGGTGAGAAACCCCAGAATAGCTCTAGCTTTTTACACCTTTCCTGTTCAAGTTCCAGATCTGGTATGTTCTTAAATAACACTCTTTTTTTTTTTTTTTTCTAGAAGTAACTTGAGCAGATCGCTCTTCTTACAATCAGCAGTGTCTAACAGAGAAAGAAACACATCATAAAATATTCTCCTTCCCTAATGGAATATTGAAAAGCCAAATGACTCTTGGCTCTTTTAATCATGTCTGTCATGTGTTTTCCATTTTGCCAGCACAAGCATCCAAAGTCTGCTCTTTCTTTATCCGTGAATATTAAAGGATGCCAATTCACACAGAGCTCCCAAAATGTGAAGTTTGCTTTGGCGGCACCTTCTCCAACCTCTTCACAATCCTCCAGGCTTTTAGTCAGTATTTTCTCCCTGACCCCATCACCCATGACTGTGGGTTGCCCCCTGTCTACCCAAGGCTTCCATCTTCGGACAAAGATTTAAAATTGGGCTTTTCCTACACTTTAAAGTTCACATATATTTTCTAACAGGGGACTGTTCCCTTCTTAGCTGTGACATGAAAAACTTGACCGAGAAATTCCATTTGTGCTAATTTATAAAAGTTTAAAACTTTTAATACTATACCTCCCCCAAGAATATTAACATTTTTTCCAGGGAAAAAAAGGAATGGGTATGTGGCAGTGAAACCTGAGCTATCCCTCTTCCAAAGACCCAGCAGCAGTTCTAGTGAAGTAGGGTTCTAGTAGCCTAGTTGGTAATACATCTATTTGCTGAAATGTCAGAACTTCTTGACCTCTAAGATCCTTCTGAATGTTATGGTTTTATAATGTATATGTTTCTATACATCAGAATAAGGGAAATAAGGAGGGGAAATTTATCTGAGGGTATTTTCCCAATTATCTCCTTTCACTGTAAAAATCAATTTTAGAACTTACAAGAGAGTCAGTTCTTGTGTCAGTTTATCAGGTGTTCAGCTATATTTTGGCCCAAAACAATTTTCTAAATTAGATAATCATCATCAATAGCTTCATCTCTGTCATCCTTGTTGTCACTGTCGTCTCATCACTGAACAGTGTACCATGAACGGGGGCAGTGGATTATAGAGGTTCATGGGTTCTGAGAGCCTATTGCGCAGGATTGATTCTGGGCTCCACCATTTACTGTGACCTTGGAAAAATTACTTAGTCTCTCTGTTTTTTCATTTCTATCTATAAAATAGGGATGATTATAATAATATTACCTACTTCACAGGGCTGTTTTAAGGATTAAGCAAGATAATATAAATATAGCATCTAAAAGTGTGCCTGACAGATAATGGATATGGTATGCATTAAGATGTCATCATCATACCATCTTATAATTAATAGTACTTGACAATTTTCAAAGCCTTTTAACATAGATTAAGTGATTTGGTTTTCACAACTCCCCTGGAAGTGGGTAGGAAAATTATAATTATCTTATGGATAAGAAAAACTAAGGCTTGAAGAATCAGTTAGCTGTATCCAAAGCTCCATTTAAAACAGTCCTGTCTCCCAGTATTCCCCAAAGTATGAACCCCTGGAAGGGCTTCAGAAGATCAGCCAGGTGGGCCTGCTATAAGCATTACCATGATTTAGGCAGTGGGGTAATCTTAGAGAAAATGGTCTTTTCCCTCTGGTCTGTTTAATTGCCACTCAGCAACACTTAACGAATCCTAGTGGGCACCACCAGCATTGTGGCCGCTTATCTCCCCCATGGCTACCATCCTCATTTGTCCTGCTTCACCACTTTTTGCAAGGGCTCTAACTGGCTCCCCCTTCCCTTTCCAACAGCAGGATTGTGCTGCCCTGGAAACAGCTGACTGAAAGACTACAAGAGTCCTGTGTTCCAGCCAAAACATTAACATAATTTATACACTTAACACAATTCTATATATTTTTAGAGTGCTCTCCTATTTGTAACCATAACAGAAACAAATCAATTTTAAGCCAGTTTACTCATGGATATCTACTTTCTACTATGTTTATTTTCCAAACATTTTAAATGTTATGTTGCTTTTATTCCCATTGCAAAATGGAATTTTTTTCCCTTTAATGATTTGTTACTAGGGTTTATTATTCTATATATATTTTTTAAATGTAACCAATTACCTTAGGTCAATAATCTAATCCAAGTTAAGTGAAGCAAAGACTTTTATCAGGACCTAAAATGTATACCTGTCCTTAACCATTCAATGCTGCAACTACTCTGACATAATAATGTATCCTTTGGCTTCCTAAAAAAATACTGCAGTATAGCAGTGGTAACTGTATCCTTAATGCCTATTGTAAGTTTTTCACTTGACCTCAGCAAGATTTCATGAGTTGACAGGCTGGTATTAATTTACATAGCTCTTCAAACATCTTTTAAATGTTCATGATGGAAAATTAAAGCAAGTTAAAAATATCACTTTTAAGAAATAATTAGAATTTACACTTAATTTAAGTATGTTTACAGTTCCCAGGAATGTCAGAAGTGCAATACACTTTACACCTAAGTTTGCAATTTGACTAAACTATTCATCTCATCAGTATAATACTCCAGTCACTGGAACGTCAACTCAAACACCACCACACTGGGCAATTCTATAGAACTTGGTGCAGATAGATACCTAAATTTAATGTGCTGCCAGTAAAACCTGCCGTGTTGAATCAACTGTGTTCCTGGGATAATCAACTTCTAGATAATACGTTATAGCCCAATCCAACCAACTCCAGCCAACATGTTTGCCTTGAACATTTTTCTCTTCTGATAGGGCTGAAAGAAAGGAAATAATAAAAATGGAAATCATCAGGAAGCTAAAAGACAGATATTTAAGTATCTGAAGATAACTTTAGAGAAGAGCCCAAAACCAAATAATAAATGTAATCTTACTTAGAGTCAAATGGGCAATCATATTTTCAGGACAGTAAGCAGAGACAGTATGTACTGGGCATCTAATGTACAGCATGGTAACCATAGTTAACAATACTGTATTATGTACTTGAAAGTTGCTAAGAGAGTAAATCTATAGATCTTAAATGTTCTCACTACGAGGAAAAAAATAGTAGTTACATAACCTTATTATAGTAATCATTTCACAATATACATGTGTTTGAAATTACTATGTTGTACTTAAACTTACACAAAGTTATATGTTAATTATTATATCTCAATAAAACTGGGTGGAAAAAAAAAGAGGTTGTTTATCAAAATGTATGTACCTCTTTGCTAGAAATGGATTCCAGGAGCCTAGGTGGTGGTTTATACTGAAGGTAATTCCAACAGGGAAGTAGAGGAGTGAGATAGGAAAAAAAAAAAAACAGGTGAAAAAGGATTTTCACAAAGCAAGATTCCACTGTTGGTAACTAGAGGTTAACCCTTCTAGAGAAGGCTGTGAGCCAGTGTAGAAACATGCCTCAGACTTATCTCACCTGAGGGTGATGGAGCTGGGTTATTTGTATACCAATCTCTGTCAGTCACAAACCAAAGGCTGTTTCCAGGCAGGACATTAATTCTCTGCCTCTCCCAGCCTAGCCTGTGGGCAGCAAAGTGAGCTCTAGAAAGTGGAAAAAGCCCCTAGGTAGAGAAATGCATTTGAATTTGGTCAGAGTGCACTGAACAGATAAAGGTGAGGGGATATGGGCAGAGTACTGACAGTGTCTAATCGAGTGCCTCTTTTTTTCTTTTTTTAACCTTTCTAAGTTTTTTTTTTATGGAAGTATAGTTATCTACATTATTATATAAGTTACAGGTGTGCAACAGTGTTTCATAATCTTAAAGGTTATACTCTATTTGTATTTATTATAAAATATTGGCTATGTTCCCCATGTTGTACAATATATCCTTGTAGCTTATTTCATACCTAGTAGTTTGGACCTCTTAACCCTCTATATTAGAGCCTCTGCCCTTCCCTCTCCCCACTGGTAACCATTAGTTTGTTCTCTATATCGGTGAGTCTGCTTCTTTTTTGTTATTGTCACCAGTTATTGTTATTTTGTTTTTGTCACCAGTTTGTTGTATTTTTTAGATTCCACATATTAGTGATATCATTGGAAGGCATTGTGCTAAGTGAAATAATCTAGCATCTTTTTTTTTTAATCACACCTTTGAGATAATTCTCTGGCTATTTCCTTCTCGAGAGAGTCACTCCAGTTTCTTGACATTATGACATTTGGTATTACCTAATGCCTCACTGAAAGGCTAGTTTAGTCGCTTTTAAGTTTGCCATAAACTCATAGATATTCTAAAAAGGCACTTTTTGAGTGGAGATATGGGAAGACCCAGATCAGAATCAAAAATGAGGTTTTCCAAACCACATACGACAGCTCTGTTTTGAAAGTAATTCGCACCCTCCCTATATAGGGAAGCAATGTTCTATGTTAAGTCTATTTGCATACTACAGGCAGGTTTAGTCAGGAAGAAGATAAAAATTATTAAAGGGCTCAAATGTAAACAGTCTGTCACAGTTCTAGCCTTAGTGCTGATCAGGGAATATGTGATTTTAGAGCAGTTTCAATTCTATTGTAGTAAACTTGACGTCATTACAAGTTTCAACTAATGTAGTTATTTTGTTCATAGATGTGGCATAAGCTACCATTCTAAGCAAATTTTTTCTTCATCAATAGAAATACTTTAGTATTTATAAATGGAGCAGTATTGATAGCCTACATATAAAGCCGTGATTTATTTCCAGAGAAATAACTACAGTTCCGAGAGCAACATGCAATAATTCAAGGACATTAGCAACTTAGCGTGGCATTTTGTTTTCATAGTGTTGTCACGGTCTTAAAAACGCTAAAGGCTAAGCATAAGGCACAGAAAGTTGATAAACTTTTAGAAAAACACAAAAAGCCCTAGTATTAAGTTAAAATTTTACTCCTCTTTCTGTATTGAACTTCATAATATACTCTTTTGGCTCTATGTCTATTCAACAGAGGTAAGGGTGCTTGTTAAATGTTTTAAATTTTACTTCCTGACATAATGCATAAACAAACAGGAACATCAAAGACATATACAGCCAAGTGAAAATGCTCTGCTATTTGCTGCAGAGTAAATGGCTTTAAGTAGGAGATCGGATGGCTATAAGACAGGATGGAGGGAAAGAATAAGACAGGATGGAGGGACAGAAAACAATAAGACAGGATGGAGGGACAGAAAACAATACGACAGGATGGAGGGACAGAAAAAAATCCACTTTTAAATGATTTTATTACTAATCCATTCAGTACCAAGACTAAGGCAGAATCACCAAAAACTTCTAAAATCTCACGTTTACTGGAGTAGATTCTACTGGAAATTCTTGCCTAAAAATATCCTTCCCGAGACAGGCAAGCCAGCATTTTGGCAGAAAGTCATGGTGATGGCGGATGACATACTCCTGCTCTAGAGGCCAGGCTCTCATTCCGTGTGACCTTTGAAGAACTCAGTGCTTCCCGGTTATAAATGTCATTGGGGGAGTTCCATCATGCCAGGCATAGAAACATCTCGGGAAATCTTCTTCTCAAAAGACTTTCTATCGTATTATTTTTATTTTTTGGCTACTCTTAAAATGAACAAGAAAAAAATAATATTATGGTAAAGAAAAGGAGAAATAAAGTGATTCTTGGGATAAATTTAGGTTCGGTACAGGCTTTTTCTTCATCAATAAAAGCACCATCAATTATGAACAGATGATTTTATAAGGCCCATATATATAAACAAAGATGCTTTCCTGTGCACAAAGCTTGCACATAAAAATTTTACTAGCTCAAATTATTTGTCCCGTCGTGTATTCATTTCCTATTGCTACTGTAACAAATTACCACAAACTTAATGGCTTAGAACAATGATTTTATAGTACGGGTGGTCAGAAGTTCAAAATAGATCTCACTGGGCTAAAATCAAGGTGTTGGCATGGCTGGGTTCCTTCTGGAAGTTTTAGGGGAGAATTTGTTCCTCCATCTTCAAAGCCAGAGAGTAGCATCTTTCAATATTTCTAACTCTGATATACTTGCTTCCAGTCTTGCAATGACCCTTGTGACTACACCCTGATAATCCAGTATAATCATCTCAAGATTCTTAATCTAATTAATCCACAAAGTCCCTTTTGCTTTGTAATTTAACATGTTCATAGGTTCCAAGTATTAGGATGTGGCCATCTTTGGGGGTGCCATTATTCTGTCTACCACACACAGATGCTACATAGAGGAAACGAAGTAAGTCAATGTTTATACAGCCATTATTCCTGCTCTGGCAACCAAAGGATGCAAAATGTAAAATAGAAATAGTAATAACAGCAATATTAATTATCATTTATAGAGTGTCTAATAGAGTGCAGTCATTTTACAATGTCTTACTAATCATCACAGTAGCCTCTTAGAGTAAGGATTATGACACTCTTCTTACAGGTAAAAACGTTAAGCTCAATGAAGTTAAGAGCGTCACAGACCTAGTAATTTTAGGCTAGGATTTTAAATTAAACCACACCAGCACTTTAGTCTGAGTCTTTTCGGCTCCTAAGCCAGGCTCCTCTCTGCAGTTTCCGGTGTGTTTGTATGCAGTTTGTTACTCTACAATCACACTGCAGAGAGGACCACAGCCTGCTTCTTTACTGTGTGGATAAAGGGCTTCTCAGAAGACGTCATCACTCACGCCTACCATGAAATGCTTCCTTCAGCTCATAGTTGCAGTCTACTCTATAGAGCCCAGCACTGTCTGGAAATAGCCGTGATTTGTATGTCTTCTCTAACGATGTCCCTGTTTCTAATGTGACTGGAGAGGTGTGGAGAAGCCACGTCGAGCATAGAGAAGATATAGTTTGCTCTTAATGAACCTGAAATGTAACTCACGTGTCCAAAATATGAACTAGTCCACACCTAAGCTTAAGCAGGAATGGTCCTTGCAAATATTCTTTCACATAAAAGCTCTGACTTTTGGATCTGAGAGCCTGAATTTAGGTCCTGCCTTTGTCACTTTGTCACTCAATTTCTTTTAATTCTGCTCTTTCCCACCTCAGATACATTACACAAGCTGTTTCTTCTGCCTGATATTATTTTCCTCCACTATACACCTGGTCAACTCCTATATATCCGTCAGATCTCAGCACAAACATCACTACTCTCCATTCTCCAACAGACCATGCATCCTTCCCCGCCAGGTCCTGGAACGCCACTCCCTTACCTTTTTGTTAATTACTGATCATCCTTTAAAATTCACCTCAAAAGTCACCTCCATGTTCTATCTTCTCCTAGCATACTGTGCTTCTCTTTAATAGCCCTTACCACAATTCTACTAAATGGTTATCCCCTTTCTTGTGTGGTGTCCAATTTCCCCACTAGAATGAGTGTGCTTGAGTGCGGAAGCCGCATTCAGTTGTTTGCCCAGCATAATGTTTAGGCAAGCACCAGGGCCCTCATTTAATAATGCTGAATGGATGTTGTACGTAAGCACTTACCATTGTTCTGTCCAGGCTAAGTGCTCAATTTATCACATCTTTTAGAATAATGGATCTTTCTAGAAAACTAGCACAATCAACAGAAATCCTTATGTATTAGTCTTTCAATTATTTATCTTGACCAATACTTCTCCACCACTTACTCTGGGCAGGATACCATGCTAAGAAGGGCATCAGGGGGAAAAATAAATGAGAAACAGTCCCACATCCTAGGAGCTTATCAGGAGTGAAAAGACAATGAGTAAATAAATAGCTTTAATCCAAGGTAACGTATGTGAAGAATCTTAAGACAGGTCCAAAATTTACCTGAAAATTTCTTTCTTCTAAGCCTCCAGAAATTACGGAAGCTTAGAAGAAAGGAAATACATGACTTGGGGATGGGAAAGACTTAATGGAAGACGTGGATTTTGGTGGCTAGATAGACATTTTAGGGAGCAAATCAAGTATGAATGTAAGTAATATATTTCAAGAAAAGAGATGAATATGGATAAGGTACAGAGGAATATATGATTTATAACAGCACAGGTAAACTGCATTAATCTATCGGGTGACTGTTTTCCAAAGTATCCAAAATTTGCTGATAGATTATTTGTTAGAATGAGTCTATCACGTAGATATAAACATTAACCAGAATTATCTCCTTATTAAAATAAATTTATTGAAATAAATGTATGTACATTCTGAGCATATACATACCATATCCTTAGACAAATCTGTGCTTGACATTTCACCTTTAATTCATAGAGCACCTGGAACATTTCTTATGTTTTCAAATGAGAGAAGAATCCAGAGATTATATGTCCTATCTATCTGGATAGCTTTAGGTTTTGCGGTGGATTAAAGATGACCACATAGTTCTTTGAGACTCTTCTCATTGAATTCTGAGGTTCACGTCCCTGGCCCTTGAATCGAAGTTGGCTCTGTGACTGCTTTTACTCAAAGAATATGGCAGAAGAGATGTTACATCAGTTTCCAGGCCAGGTTTTGTGACACTGGCAACTTCTACTTCTTGCTTCCTGGAAGCCTTGCTTTGGGAAAAGCCAGCCACTGTGTGGGAAATCCAGCTGCTGAGACCATCACATTGTCAAGAAGTTGGACCTGGGTATTTTGAGAGTCCACATGGGGAGAGAAGGCCAGCCAGAGCCAGGCATTCTAGCCATCTCAAGCCAGGTTCTAGACATGTGAGTGAAAAAAAAGCCATCCTGGATGTGGACAAGGCCCAAGGATCACAGCCAGAACTGAGGCCGCAAAGTGCCCTGTCCAAGCCAACTCCAGCCCACAGAGTCACTGGCGGAGGCCCCAGCTCTCATGGGGGTGAGGGTGGAGAGGAGCCTCCCCTGCCGTCCCTGCCTGATTTCCTGAGCCACGAAACTGCATCAGCAAACGATTTCCGTTTCCACCACTAAGTTCTGGGGGTAGTTTGTACACAGCAACAGATAACCAGAGATGGGTATTTTCACTGGGGTTAGCTGTAAGATAGATTTGTTTTTTTACAAACACATTAGAACTTACTTTTCAAAATATTAGTATTCAAAGCCATCACTCTGGAAGAATATTTACTTATTTTATGAATTTTCCAGGCTGAAAACACTTTTGAAATTTTCTTCACAAAAGCATTTTATGAGCCAAGAAAAAAGAGGATACGTGCTTCCCTGGTGGCACAGTGGTTGAGAGTCCGCCTGCCGATGCAGGGGACACGGGTTCGTGCCCCGGTCCGGAGCCTGTGCTCCGCAATGGGAGAGACCACAACAGTGAGAGGCCCGCATACCGCAAAAAAAAAAAAAAAAAAAAAAAGAGGAGACGAGGGGGAGAAGGAGTTGGGGGGAGGCTAAGAGGGAAGAAGGAATGCAGGAAGGGAGGGAGGAAGGGAGGGAAAATCATGCTTGTTATTGGATCATCACATCTCAATTGGAGCTCATGTAAAGCAATTATTACCACATTCTCTAGACTTAGCTCTGGACAACTTTTCCTTCTTTTCCCTTTTTTTCCTGTTTCCTTCACATTTTCAAAACCAGTCCTCAAAGCCCGAAGAGCTGTCACCACTGAAAGTGTTGCAAAGAAAGTGCCAGTTACTCTCAAGGCAATTCAAAGGGACGAGTTGCTGAAATATGTGGCGCATTTTCTGGATGCCAGCATCCCCAAGGTGTCTGTTTTAAAGGACACAGACTCACGTGGAGGCACACGATCCTGCGAGATTAAAGAAAAATCAGTGTCACCATAAAGGGCCGCCAGAGCCGAACACAACATAACCGGTACGACTATCAGATTGGTTTGCTGAACTCATTCCTGCTGCAACGTCAAAAAGCCTCGGTGCCACCATGCAGCTGATTTATCTTTTACATTTATCCTGAATCTCTTCCACTATTTGCAAAAAGAGAAGATTCAGTTTCACATAGTGAGGCTGTTAGAAATAGTACTGTTCCTTACCAGGTGCTTTTGAGTTTTCATTGTGTAAGGAGAATTCTAATACTCACTGAAAAAGGCCAATCTGTAGAAACGATAAATGTCTTTAAACTACCAAGCATGTAACTGATACACAGCAGGCTCTGAATATCATATATGCTTTCAGACTAATAATCAGCCATGGAAGCCTATCATTACTCTGCTTTTCTGATTGTTTTTGGTTTTTATTTAAGAAAAAGCCATAACCACCTCCTAAATAGCTTGACCTCTTTTACCAGGAGATCTACAGAACATGTTTACAGGACATATACAAGATGAAACCTAATTGAAACATCAAGGAACTAATTCGAAATTTAGAAAATATTTAAGTTAAAGAGAAATAAAGTCAATTATTATATAGTTTGCCCAAAGAAAATTAAAGGCAGCATAATTTACTTATTGCCTTGTTTGACAGTAGAATAAAAAAGAGAGATATGATATGAAAATAATGCTACTGGCATGATGAATAAGGCTATAATGTCTAGACTACAGGACAACGGTGCTATGATAAAGTACAGTCATTACTTGGTATTATGAAAATGGCTTTTGGGTAACTTTTTTTATACACCAACATTACAATCATGTCCTAAACAAACTAAATGAACCACTACCAGATATTTCTAGTGCTATCTCCTATTAGGCATGATAAACCAAACTTCTCTCTTTTATATTCTTCCAGAGCACCTGGTTGAGAGCTCTGAACTTGACAAATTCTGTCTCCTCTGAAATTTTAAGTAGCAATAAGCACTTCAGTTATTTTCACAAAAAGACACATATGGCTTTATGCTGAAATCCTGTAGGCAGCCACAGAAAACCTCATATTTTAAAAAAGAAGAAAATTTAAAAGATTAACACAAGGTGATCGCTAACAGTTTAGATCTGGCAATGCCACCTACAAAACTAGGGAAGATTCCCAATGTGCTTTCAACAGCTTCTCCATCTTCTTCATTGTGAGAAGAAAACTTGAAGTCTGTAGAACAGATGCTGCTCACCCTAGGATGCCAGCTATAATTGACCACCAAGGGAACTGTCCAAATGATGGGCCGGCCTGTATTATTAATGTCATTCCCCTTTTCTAGCAAGCAACTCTTTGAAAACAAAGCAATTTCTTCAAGACTACAGATTTTAATAATATAACCCTAGTTCTACGGCACATAACTCCAGGAGAGCGTTGGCATAGGGCAGCTGGCAATGAAAATGAGGAATTCTGCTGTGTTGTGTGGTTGATAAAATATGTACAACACATGCTTTCTGCTGGCCAGAAGCTTCCCTGACCTATCAGTCAGGAATTTAATAGCTGCTGTAAATGAATTAGCAAATTCGAAACCAAATGTAGGAGTAGCCTTCTGCCAACTCCGGTTCAATCGTTACAATTTGGAAATCTGATGGAGCGAGAAAAAGAATAAAAACAAATGATTTCTTAATCTTCGTAAGCCGTACCAATACTTCCCAAAGACGTGAATATGAAGCACATACTATGTTCAACACTCTCAAGGGTAGTGAGTCTATATCACAGCTTCTCATGTTATCACATGTTGTTGATTACTTTTTAGTACTTTTACCATTTCATTATCTCTTAAGGTGAATATCTTTACTGCTAGAGTTACTCTGTATTTTCACCTCCAGGATTTCACCTTTAGACCTAAGAGATAAAAAACTTAATTTTGAAAAAGAAACTTTGGCAACACTGAGCCCACTTCCCCTCACGGCACTCATTAGTGGTACCGAATACTAGCAGCAAGGGGCAGCGGAGAATGTACATCCCATCTCCACCAACAGAACACTCACTTCCAGTTCACTCATTTTTGCTGCCTGTCTGGCCCTGGAGGCATCTGGGGCCCCGACTCACAAGCTCTCCGATCTTGCTGATGCAAAGAAACAACCAATTTCCATAGTCTTTGGAAACTTTGTGTTTTCATTGTTTCTAAAATAAATTACAAATTAGTACAAGCAGAACAGATTTATAGATTTAACAAAAAGAATTGAAAATAGTTAAACAGTAGCAATCAAAGAAACAAACAAAAATACAATATAGCCACTTAGCATGACTGAAGGAGCAGAAACAAACTCCCTACCTTATCTTTTGTGAAAGGAGTGCACTCATATACTGCTACCGTCAGTGTAATTTGGAATAATCATTTGGAAAGATATTTTGCATGACAAGAAAAGTTCATTTATTCATTCACTCTTTCAAAACTTTGTTGTTGTTGAATTACAACATGCCAGAAACTGTTCCAGGTGTATGGACTACAAAGAGAATTAGGAAATAATTGTCAATCAGAAGTAGCAAACAACAAGAATGAGAAAAAAATTACTAAAAGAAACAAAGTTACATACAAAAGGTTCTAGGGAATTGGGGAAAGCTATACAGAAAAGGTGAGATTTGGGGCTGGGTTGTGTGTTATTTATTCATTCATTTGTGCATTCATTAAGCAAGCATTTCTTGAGTTCCTTCCGTAAGTCAGGAGCTATTGTAGGCACCGGAGTTACATCAGTGAACACAGACAAAAATCCCTACAATAAATAATGTAAATAAGCAACACACGTATAATAGGTTGATAATAATTGTTAAGGGGGAAAAGTAAAGAAGGGTGGGGACTGTGAGGAATACGGAGAGGTTGACATTTCAGGCAGGGTGTCCAGGGAAGGCCTCATATTAAGGCCACATTTGATAAAAAGTCTAAAGGAAGTGAAGGATTGAGCCACACAAATCCATCTGGGCAGAACATTCCAGGTCAAAAGGACTGTGTGTGTAAAGGCTCTGAGGGGAGAACGGGCTTGTGGAGGAATGGGAATGAGGTGGAAGCAGGAGCGTATGCAAGCTAGGGGGCAATGGGCAGCCAGGCTACAGTGGTCATGTAAGTACTTTGCTTTTTCTTTGAGTGGGAGGTCTGGTCACTGGAGGGTTTGAGCAGAGGAGTGACAGGTCATGTTTTTGTTTTAATCAGTTTGCTCTGCTCAAAAACAAAGAGGAGTGGAAATAGGGAGAGTGGTTAAGAGTACCAACTAGGAGAGATATAGTGATGGTTCTGACGAGGGTGGAAGCAGTAGAGGAAATGAGCAATGGTCATATTCAGGATAGATTTTGAAAGCAATGCTGACAGAATTTGCCAATGGATGGTGGGGTCAGGGTTCCTCAAGACCACCCCCAGTTTCTATGATTTGCTAGGACTCATAGAACTCAGCAGATAGTTGTACTTGCAGCTGTGAGTTATTACAGCAAAAGGATACAAAACAAAATCAGCAAAGGAAAAAGGCACATGAGAAGAATGGAGGAAACCTGGCGCAAGCTTCCAGAGTCCTTTCCCCGTGGACTCACGTGGAAGGTGTTTAATTCTTCCAGCATTGAATTGTGACAATGTGTGTGAAATACTGTCTACCAGGAAGTTCATTAGAGACTCAGTACTCAAAGTTGTTACTGGGGTCTGGCCACATAGGTACCACCTGCCTAACTGTACAAGAATTCCAGACTCCCAGAGAAAAGCAAGTGTCCAATATGAATACTATTTGTACAAATAATTTAGGTACAACGAACCACCCTTATTGGTTAGGGAATGGTGGAAAACCTCCAAAAATTTATGTTACTGACACCAGCCAACGGCTAACCATGAAAGCTACCCTTTGAAGGATAGCAGTCACAGGAAGGCTATGTTAATTCTTCTATGCACAGGTAGAATAAGAGATGTGAGATAAAGAGCTGTTCAGGGAGAGAAATGGAGAGCATGGGGGTATTCTAGGCAATGAGAGATGTGATGGAGAAGAAGAGGTTTACTTGGTATCTCATCCTTAACTTAAATAGGTACAATAAAATGACCTGGAGATATAAGAGTGATTCCAGCAGACAGCTCTCTCTCCTTGTGGAGCTTCTTTGCATTTTAATAGGCTAGCCAGATACTAATCATATGATCCTCACATCTCTCATTACCTTACTGACCCAGGAGTAGTCTGCCCAGGAAGAACAGACAGCATCATGATGAAAGACCCGGGGGTGGCAAGTAATATGGTCCTATTCTACACCTGAAAGAAGGCCAGTGAACAAAAGAAGAGTAAACAGGAGGATGGACTTGGAAGGGAGTTGTTCACACTTCCTGAGGTCTTAATTTTGCCAACTGTTGATTAACTATTTATTTATTGACATCTCTGCCAAGGACTGGTCCTTTTTCATTCATTCATTCAATAAGTACATATTGAGCATTTACCAATGCTGGTTATGTGCTTGGCAACGAGAATAGTTCCTGACACCATGGTGTTTGCAGTCCAAGGGAAGAGAGGCTGTCACTTGGCCTTTTTGTCTTCTCATAGATTTGCCCTTCCTCTCCACTCTCATTGCCCTCAACTAAATCTCTCACAAACCTATATCACCGTGGGATCCTCTCAGTGATCTTTACTCCCTCCTAACTCATCCTGTAGTCTAAAACCAGATTAGGTTTCTTAAAATATGATTCCAAGATGATTTCTAATGCTTAAGAATTTCAAATATTTTTTCTACTTCTTAGATAATATTCCAAGATCAAAAAATCAGAAACTAGCATTTAAGACCCTTCTACATGAATGTACACACACACACACTAGACCTCCCCCAAAGAGCTTGCTCATTTCTATCATTCTGCCTTCTTTTTTTTTTACATCTTTATTGGAGTATAATTGTTTACAATGGTGTGTTAGTTTCTGCTGTATAACAAACTGAATCAGCTATACATATACGTATATCACCATATCTCCTCCCTCTTGCATCTCCCTCCCACCCTCCCTATCCCACCCCTCTAGGTGGTCACAAAGCACCCAGCTGATTCCCTTGTGCTATGCGGCTGCTTCCCACTAGCTATGTATTTGACATTTGGTAGTGTATATATGTCCATGCCACTCTCTCACTTCATCCCAGCTTACCCTTCCCCCTCCCCATATCACTCTGCCTTCTAATCACATTCTTCCCACCAGGAAAATTTCTCTTGGGACCATTCATTCAGGTGGTCCTAGGTCTTTTGTGGGACATCTACTGTGCCACTTCCTCCACAAGTCATTAACTGTTTGTTCTACCCTACACTGCCCTTCTCCTTTCTACAACGTATAATATCTGCAAAACACAGGCACTCTTTCTCTGTGCATACTTCCAGCCTAGATCCCTGCCTTATCCATATGTATTAGTTATCTACTACTGCATAAAAAATTACCTCAAATATACTGGCTTAAAATAACAATAAACACTGGTTATCTCTCATAGCTTCTGTGAGTCAGGAAGTTGGGAGCAGCTTAGCTACATGGTTCTGGCTCAGGGTCTTTCATGAGGATACAATCAAAATGTTGGCTGGATTTTCATCTGAAGGCTTGACTGAGGTTGGAGAATCTGCTTCCAACAGGAGGCATTCATTTGGCTGGCAAGTTGGAGCTGGTTAATGGCAGAAGACCTTACTTCCTCCCTCATGAGATTTCCGTGGGGCTACTTGTATGTTCTTATCACGGCATCTGGATTCCTCCAGAGCAAGTGATGCAGATAGTAAAAGACAGAAGCTACCACATGTTTGTGATCTAACCTTACAGAAGTCACAGTGTCACTTCCATAATATCCTACTTGTCTCATAGATCAATAATACCCAGTATGGGAAAAGACTACACAAGGGCATGGATACCAGGAAGCAAGAGTTACTGGGGGCCGTCCTGGGGGCCACCACACCATATCTGATTAAATTTTACTGCCTAGGGTTTGTTTTCTGTGCAAAAGTGCATTACTTTAAGCAAATCAAACACGAAACAAGTGAAAATATTAACAAAATGAATAATGACTTCAAGCTTTTACATAAGGACTTATCACTCTTCAAAAGTATGGTTTTACATTGAAAGCACACCAGATTGTCAGGATAGCCTCCACTCCACAGTATTAAGTAGGAATTGTAAGCACCCTTGTTTTCCATCTCTTAGTCCAAAGCCTCAGTTTCTTAATAAAAAGAGAACTCCAACCCCTTAGCATCACATACATATTTCTTCTTGCTCTTCTCCTCCACTGATCCTCATATATATCCCCTCCTCTCCCCCACCCTTCCACTTCAGTCCTGACTTTCCAACTCTGAAGAACAGCCTATCGTATGCGTAGGCAGGGCAAGTAGCCTGTGTGGATTAATGAAACTCAGGATCTCCTTCCCCCACTGAAATATTTTCTCCATCTGTTCACTAATGCCTAACATTTTGCAATTAACAGGTTCCTATTTTTTTCCTCTGACATGTGGTTTCTTGTCTCCAGTTTAAAATACCAATATTCTTTGTAAAAGGAATATATTACAACTTTAACAGCTGTCTGCTCATGAGTATGAGTTTTTCTGCATATATCTCCTGAAAACAAGTTTTCAGATGCAGTAAGAAGGAAAAGAACACTCAGGGGAGGCAATCCATCATAGGGCAAAGTCAGGGTAGAGAAAGAGGAACGTCACGGAATGGAAGGACGCACTTCCTCACAATTCTGTCCAGAGCCAACTCTTTTCTGAGACTTTACCAAGGGTAGAAAAGCAAAGACCTCTAACCTCATCCTCATACCAACCAAGCTCACTATATAAAACCATATTTCCTTTGTGTACCATCTGTCAAAGGCCATCAAAATGAGGAAATGGAGATAATCTCTTTAAAAAAAAAAAAAGGAAAAGAAAAAGAAATGACTGGTGAATATAAGCCACAAAGATGACAATGCAGAGCTGGGAATGCACTACTTGCAGGGTGACTGGCTTGTTAAATCTTGAGCTAAAGCTTGTTTATTTTAACAATGACTTTGGTCTGTAAGCCCTTAGCCCTGTTATTTATTCATAACCTTGCAGGGGTCTTGGATTCCTAATTTGCAAGTATAAAAATGAGAAGCAATTTGCACATGCCAGGTGTCTGGACAAATGCTCTCTATTATCTGCATAAACCAGATGCTCCATGATTTGAACCAAGTTGAACAAAACACACACTGTTCATTCCCAAGCCAGCCTCACACTCCTACAGAGACCCTGGGTTGTGCAAAGACTATTCTGTAGCTTTTATCAATTATGGAAAAAACACTGTCAAAAAATAACGGCTTTTCTTGATGATGTGCTTCTGACCGTAATGGTTGGACTGTCTAGTAGAATTTAGTGGCCTCAGACGCTTCTTATGATGCTTAATACATGCCTTTAGGAAGACAGACTTAGAATACAGACATCAAAGCCAGGTTTACCCACCACATCAAAACAGACCTTTTCTATTTTATTTGAACTGATTGCCAGGAAAAAGAGAACTAGCAGTTATTAACACACCTGCCATAGAAGAAGGAGCTCAAGGCACGTTATTTCATTTCCACTACTGATTTAGGTTATAAAATACCCAATCTGATTTGATCATGATATTCTATTAACTAAATTAGACTGTGTTTGGCTCATGTTTTTATTTAGAAGAATAGGCTGTTCTGACAGCAGAAATTGAAACAGAATTTAGTTCCCCCGTGACTGAATGCATTCACAGCCTTACCTTTTTTATAGTGCATTTGCACTCTCATGCTCATCCACAAGAAATAGTGCCTACGGGCCTTAGACCTCTCTGCAGGGCAAGGGATGCTGTAGTGTTGTGAAGGGACACAAGGCAGAGCAAGCCTGGAAGAGAAAGATCAGAAGCTGGGTTCAACCCCGTGTCTGATTAGTCCCACAGACAACACACATGCAGTCACTCCAGCAGGGAGGAGAATCCACCGCTGGGTACAGCTAGGGGATACCAACAATTTTCAGAATCTGGAGAGGGGCGCTCAGATGGATATCAAGATGTCCAAGCAGGACAGGAAGGCATGAGAGAAACAGGATAAGAGTATTCAGACCAGATCCCAGCACACTGAGCTCTGGGCCAGACAAGAGGAGCCATGTGAAGAGGCAGGAGTCAGAAAGCCCCTGTGCTGGAGGAGAGTGGTCAAAGCATACACCAGGAGAGCAGAAATCACCACTGAGAATCTCAAAGACATGAATGACGTCACAGAATAGCCTCTGTCACCCTGATAACACTGATCAACTTGTGTGCCTGTTCAAACAGATCCACCAGTTAGGATGGAGTGGATGACATGGACCCTCACCACCTTAGAGCCTTCAAATGGAGCTTGGCAATGGTGCTCTGGGAGGTCTGTATCAAATAGAAGAAACTTTAAAGAGGGATGTTTTCTAGTGGCAATCACAATATACTAACACAGAGTTCTCCCGCTGCTGAAGAGTGACGTGTTGCAAGTTCATTCTAGGAATACCAACATATTGATGTCCTCCCTGGGCACATCTGGTAAACAGCTGCTTACACCTGTGTCATATTATTTTGTGTCAATGCTGGAACATAGGCTGCTCTGGACCAGACCTTCCCAAACTTTAATGTGCCCAGAAATCATTTGAAGTTCTTGGTAAAATCCGGATTCTGGTTCAACAGGTCTGGGTGGACCTGAGTAGCCTCATCTCCAACAAACTCTCAAGTGATGCTGATATTGCTAGTCCTGGGACCACACTTTAAATAGCAAGGCCCCAGATTAAGGATAGGGCTCTTAGTTGTTGTTTTCTATCAACACCTGTTACACATAAAAATTCAATAACAAGCCACACAAAAACTGGCATCTGAAAGAATACAGATCCGTATTTTCTTGGTGATTTATGTATTTGGATAATTGTTTCCACTAAAATCCTAATTTAAGGCTTCCTTCATATTGCAAGTAAACATTTATTTTTTTGCTTACTCTGGTCATGTCTTCAGATACCAAAATTCTAAGCCTATGCAAAATGGCTAAGAACATAGATTCTAGAACCAGACTGACTCGTCCACTGCTACCTGTGTGACCTTGGGCAGACTGCTTAACTTCTCTGAGTCTCAGAGTAAAGATAAAATGAAGATAATCATAGTACTTCCAAGGGATGTTATAAAATGTGTTATTCTTAAATGCATTTATAGAAGTGCATGGTACCTGGCAATTATTATTTAGTATTTGTTAAATTAAAATTAATATATATATACAAAATGTAAAACTTAGTATTTGTACAAAATCTACCACATAAATAGCATGATTTCATGCTTTACATATGATCCTTTAAAAACCCTATAAAGGATTTTTCATCTCCATTTGACATATTGGAAAATGAGAAGAACAGAGAGGTATAAAAAGATCGATCCTGGAATCCAGATTACTTGAAATCCTCAGAGGAGAGAATAAGATAGAACTCAACCAGTCGAAGCACAGATACACACTGATAGAGCATCAATGTCCCACAGGGCCTAGCATTAAAGGTGGAATAATTTAGACTTTGATTAATTTACTGGAGTCTGACTTGACTAATGACTTTGAACTGTCTTATAGGGACTCTAGGGAGATACCACATCCTTCTGGGCAGAAATGAGGTTTCTCCTAAAGTAAGCAGATGCTGCCACTCTTAATAATCCTAGGAAAATTTGAAACGTAGGGCAGGAATTAAAAACTAGGGGGGCAGGTCTTGAGATGAGGTGGGGAGAAAAACGCTCCTCCTCTTTTTGTAGATGAGAATCATTATGCTTGGACTCCCACGTCTGGAGAGGCCTGGGGCTCTGCCAGTCTTTCTGAGTGAGCTGTGCCTGGAACACAGAGACAGGCTGGTAGTGAGAGAGTGCACCAACCCAGAAAGAGAGCATTATGAGTTATTCTTGGTGTTGAACTTCCTTTCCACTACTGCAAGCCTTCAATAAAGACACACCAATACTCACAGCCTGATCTCTGTCTTACATGAGGAGTTGAGAGGAAGGTTTTACATTCAGGGTTGGGAAATAAGAGGCAAGAGTGATGCTGGCAGCAGCAAGGGTCAGGAGAGAAGAGCCATGTCCCACTGAGAGTGACCTGGTGAGCACAGTGGCAGCTGGTGAAGACACAGGGACATGGCTAGAAGAATACAAAGGCCCACCCTTGGAACCATGCAGACTAGCCAAGGAACGTATTTGTGCAAGACTAATTTCCAGCAAAAAAAAAAAAAAGCCAGAGGTTTATCATTTCATCATGAATTGGGTTAGGCATGCATGAAATCAGGGAAAATATCAGGACTAGATGTTGAGTTTCCCCACCTCCAGGCTCCTACTGTTTCCAGTACATCACAAGACAATCATGTCCTGAAGGATGATCTTACATACATTACCATCTTTATGAAAACTCCCAGAAGTTGTATTGGTTTTCCATATTTTAATCTACATGTTCAGCATAGCCTAGAATTTCAAAGGTTATCAGGCCGTTGTTTTGTTTTGTTTGTATGAGTGTTTGTTTTCAAATACAAGTCACAACCAATGTTGACTGAATTGCTCCTGATCAAAAAGAAAAAGAAACTCATTCTACATAGTTATATGGCCAGGAACCAGTTTTAATGAACAACCAGAGCATTTGTAAATTACTCTGGTGGAATTACATGGGTATCTCAAAGAATATACAAGAATAATTTCTAGTATGACAGGAAAGCACTGGATAAAGCCAAGTAACATCGTCTCAGCTGGACACTCATTACCTGTGAAACCTTGGAAGAGCTATTGATCCTGTCAGAGCCTCTCAAGCTCTTCAAGGGGATAATAAGCCCTGGTCTGTTTACCTCAGGGGGGCCTCTGGCCCATGGCACGCCTCTGTGAGAGTTAGAAGATGTGCCCTCTGAGCTAATCCAGCCTGCGGCAGGCTCACAATTTAGTGTTCATTGTATGGACCAGGTTGGAGGCCCCATATGTCCCCTCAACCAGGGCTCATGTGCTGCAAGCCAACTTGCATATTCATGCACCTTGTCCATGGCCTATCTCACAAGATGATGGTGAGGATGAAATGAAGGTACTTTGCTAAATGTAAAGTGCACCATAAATGTAAGCGAATGCATAGGCTTAAATGCAATCAAAAGTTGCCTTTCAAACCAGAAATTGAGAAAGATTCCATGCATGAGGATTCCTCAAAAATGCTAAATCAAGAGACACAAATTATAAGGTATGCACCATATATATCAGGAACAGAGCATTTAGCAGGTCTGTGGTTCTTAGCCAGAATGAAGAGCCAGGGGCACCTGAAATCTATTTAAACAGACAGATTCAGGGTCTTACCTCTGGAGGCTTCTGAATCAGGAGGTCTGAGAGTCTTAACATTCTTATGTATAAAGGTCCTTGGATTTTCTTTGATGTGCACCTCTGTTTGAGCATCACAAACTCAGAGAATTTAAGCCTAGCAGCTAATTCAGGTATTTTTAAGCCACACTCACTTCTTTTTTTGCCTGAATTATCCAGAGAGCTTCAAATGAAAACATATGGCATAAAAAATAATAAACAACTAAAGAAGATGCTATGTTCTCCATCAAAAAAAAAATCACTAGGATATTGCTCAGTAAGTTGATGGCTCATAAAATATTGATAGAATGCACATTCCAGAGTACATAGCACATGGCACAAAGTATCTCTGTACTGTCCCATCCACTGAGCTACAAGTGCAAAAATCCTAATCTTGTTCCCCCCATGCTGAGTCTGCTGACATGCAACGGAAATCTCAGACAAGTATGTGCACCATCAATCTGACATCCAGTGAGGTTATCATGAATCAGATCAAAGTAAATAATCAAACGCAAAGGCAATAATTTAAACACAAATATTTCAGTAGTTTGAACCATTGTAAGTTAAATCCTTTATCTTTTTATTTTATTTTTTTGCGTTACGCGGGCCTCTCACTGTTGTGGCCTCTCCCGTTGCGGAGCACAGGCTCCGGACACGCAGGCTCAGCGGTCATAGCTCACAGGCCCAGCCGCTCCGCGGCACGTGGGATCTTCCCGGACCGGGGCACGAACCTGCATCCCCTGCATCGGCAGGCAGACTCTCAACCACTGCGCTACCAGGGAGGCCCTAAATCCTTTATTAAAGCACAAACATTTCTACTTTCCACTTAGATTCTAGTAAGGTATTTAGGCATAGTCTTCCATCTCCTCAGCTACTCTCTATTCCAGGAATTAAAGAAGAGATAGCACTTAGTACCTCTTTTAAGGTACCGTTAACACCATCGGCAGGGAAAGCTATACAATTCTGCACAAAATTAAAAGAACTCATTTCAATCTACAAAGAATAAGCCAGAGAATGTCCCCAGGCTGACATATTAAAGTATTGCATCTAGGACATAAGTACTCTACTTTTACTAATTCTCTGGAATTATGTTTAATTATCACAGAAAAGTAAAAGGGGGGGGGGAACAGACAAATAGCCAGGGAATCTGGGTTTTGAATTGACATGTTACTGTACCCAACCTCACTAAACAGTCATTGCCTTTAGACTACTGACACACTAATCAACAAAGAAATTATTTTGGAATCTGATCGTAAAATATTTGAAAAAAAAGTAATCCATACAAGATTGATTCACTCTGGCATGTGGAGACGTTTTATATAATAGATTTGAAAAGTAACAATTAATAGCCAACGACAAGATTAGAAAAATGATTTTCTGGTTGCCATGACAATTCAGAGAGCATACTACCACCCACTCTGACAGCAACACTTAAATAATGAACATAAAGACAGATAGTGGAGCCCACACAGAAGTGGGTGTCAAAAGCTAAGAAGTTAAACTGCAGATACTGTAGAGGTGATGGAACCCTTAGTAGAGTGACAAAGGAAGTGACCACTGTGTAATGGGAAATTTTCTTGAGGTAGAGTTCAGTCTGCTAAAATCCAGATGGTTCATGAATGCCTACACTCTACCCTAGGCTAGTGAAGACTAAATTGTCATTCCTATGTCAGCAAGCAGTCACAGTTGACAATTTTGCAGAGTGCTTATCAGAGGAGACAGAAAGTTTTAGGCCCTACCCATCATGTAAATGAATAGTAGTAGGTAGGTAGAACACATATTCCAAGCTATTAAAAGAAAAGCTAACAAAAAATGTTCTATTTTAAATTGTAAAGTTATTAGAAATGAATATAGTACCTCTTAATGTAATGAAGGGACAGGCCTACCTACCAGGAGCACACAATATACAGGTAAATTAGAGATATAAAGTACATTTCGTTGAGCATAAAAAAATTATTTTAAGGGCTTCCCTGGTGGCGCAGTGGTTGAGAGTCCGCCTGCCGATGCAGGGGACACGGGTTTGTGCCCTGGTCCGGGAAGATCCCACATGCCGCGGTGCGGCTGGGCCCGTGAGCCATGGCCGCTGAGCCTGCGCGTCCGGAGCCTGTGCTCCGCAATGGGAGAGGCCACAACAATGAGAGGCCCGCGTACCGCAAAAAAAAAAAAAAAAAAAAAAATTATTTTAAGATGTATCATTACTTTTATATGAAAAAATACTGCTAGCTGTATCAATTTAAAACATCTAATATCATATATATTAATTACAGTGTGGAAAATTATATCTTAGAAGTGATGAAACATGGTATATATCACTGCATTCATCTGTAACCATTCTTGTATAGTATAAGTTAGTTCATTCATTCATTCACTTAGTCAATGAATATTTTTAGTACTTCCAACGTGCCAGGTACCTGTGCAAAGTGCCAATTTTATATTATTGGTCAATAGTATGGTTGTTTTTATGAAGCTTGAGAGAAGAATCTCATTGAGTGGACCCCCTGACAACTGTGAAAAAGATCCTGGGGTTCAAAATGAACACATTATGCAAGTAACTCAATAAAGCATGTTTCTGGCTGGTGTGTCATGATACACTTGCATGTAATAAGAATAACATATTTTTCAGGTTATAAATGTCAGTGTTAAAGCCTAAGGTTCATATGTACTTATCATTTATCTCCAACTTACATATTATCAGCCAAAAGTTTACTTATAAATTAATGTGTTTCCTATAAAACAATATGACAACTTTGGGATGGGGCTCAGGCCAGGTCATAAATGCCATTTAATTCACAACTAGGTAAATTATCATTCATGCTCTAGTTTCATTTCACACCACAACAGACCCCTCTGACACAGGCCAGCTTCTCCGTCCTCACCATCCCAGAGCATCTGCAGTCCCCTCATAACCTCCTCCTAGTGGTGATGGCCAAACGCCTCCCAGTTGCTTGTGAACATCTTGGAGAAGCTCTAGGGATCCACACTGATGCTTATCAGAGTAACAACAGCGTTTCTTGTGCAGGCTGGAGGTGTCAGTTAAAGCAGATGTAGAGACATCCCAAAGGAGCATCTACTACCAAGTTCAGGATGTTCCTAAATGGGGTGTATATATTTTCAGTGTGAGACAATCCAGATTAAACTGGACCATGAGCCGGATTCTATGTTCAGGCCCATCCCAGGTATAAACACTCTTTGCCTCAACACAAGAAAGGTGGGGAGAATGTAATTCTTCCCCGACCTTGTGAAATGAACACGTACCCTTTTACTGAAAGCCAGAAATATGGAGTCAGAGGACTGAGCAGCTGCGACAATTCCTAGCAACAGGGCTTCAGGCAAGATCCTTAAGCTTTCTGAGCCTAAGCATTCTGACTTCTAATTATGAGGCTCAAAGGTTTGTGAAGTACAGATGCCAGTTATAGTTGTAACAAAAATAAAAATGTTAATCTTTATTTTCACAAAAAATTTTACAATATAATAAGTTGTTATTGGCATAATATAGGTCGTGGGAATAGGGGTGTTCACCTTCGCATATGCTTAAAATTTTTCATAATATGCTGTTGGGAAAGAGAGAAAATATGGTTTAAAAAGCTGTGATCCTCTGGCTGGGGTAAGATCTTTACCTCGAAGTATCTCTAGTATCAAGAACTATGAAGGTTCTGAGGTTTTACTTTCCTGCAAGCTAACAGAGCAGGTGCTCACATCCCCTGGATGCTGTAAGAAGACATGACTCCTGACTCAGAGACTAAAGACTTTATCACCCACAGGGTACCAGCAGGTGTGCCAGCTCCCCAAGCCCCACTGACCACAGGATGACACAAAGAGGGCCAGGTGATGCCTGCCCAGGCTGCAGGCTATGCTACAGCAGAGGAAGCCCGAGCTCGGAAACCTGACTCTCTTCTAGCAGGCAGTAAGCCCACCTGACTTTTGCCCCAGAGGGAGGCAAGGTCTTCGTTTCAATGGGCTGTGAACATACCTGAGCTTTGCTCCAGCAGGAGACACCATCCCTATCTACCAAGGCTATTTGCTCTGCAACACAGTTGAAGAGTTAGTCTGAAGCAAAGACCTCTGCTTGCAAGCCACGCAGGAACATACTGCCTCCAAATCCTTCGTATATACAAAATAAAGATTAAAAAATCTACTAAGCAGTATAGCAACAGCAGCTTCCATTTAAGCTAGCACTCACTGCAGACGTTGTGTCAGGTGTCTGACACTGTTACAACGTTTAATTGGCACAAAAAATTCCTAAGAGGCAGCTACTTCTCCTATCCTCATTTTTCAAATGAAGAAAATGAAGCCATAACTCAAGTAAGGCATGAAACTAGAAGCCATAATATTACTAAACAAGGGAACTAGAATTTGAACACAAACAAGCCCTATGCTTCTAATCGCCATGCTTAACTCTTTTAAAATCTACACTCTATATGTCTATCCCTACATATACCTCATCACTTTGCGGTTAATTGTCCATGTGTCTGTCTTCCCCGCTAGACTACATTCTTAAGGTCAGGAGGGACATTTTTGGTTCTTTTATTTTTAAAGCCTAACAGTACCTGGCTAGTATATACTAGATATTCAAACAATGATGGTTGAAAAATAAATGTTTTTAATTAACCTTCAGGAAATTATTCTCAGAATAAGGAGAAGGTACTTCTTGTGCTTTTTGGTACTCTATTCTGAGGATAACATGTATTTTCAGATGAATATTCATGATATGCTCTAAAATAAGCAAAACACTTTTATTCTTAAGATAAACTCCAGATTGGGGCATCTATGACATAATTTAAAATGCTCTTTCTGGACAAAATGTTTAAGTCTTATTCTGGAAACATCTTAAGCTAAATTTCTAAGGTATTTAATATGTGAATTTATGACACCTCTATTAGGACAGAGTAGTTGCATATTAGTGCAGCAAGGGCACTTGGAAGTCACCTAGTCCACTGCTTAAAAAGAAATGAAGAGAAGAACCATTTTATGCAAATGTTCTCAGAAAGTCCAATATATAAAGGAGATCAAAGTGGAGATTCTAGTTAAAGTAGAAGTAGAAGTATAGACCCCACCTAAATATTTTCTCTGTTCCCTACTGAGTGGTCTTTGAGGGTTACCAGGGATCCCTAAAGTTTCTGAGGGACACAGTTTAGATCAGCTGATCTAGTCCATTCTTCTCATTTTTGAGTTATAATCCTTAAGACCTACAGTAGCTCATCTAAAATCTCTAGTTATGTAGTGGTTGCTCATCTAAAAGCTCTAGTTATTTAGTGGCTACTCCCTACCTAAGAATTCAGATTTTCAAACTCTCAGTCTAGTGTTCATTCTACTCCATTGCCCCTTAATTATTACAGAAATTTATTACTATTACAGTCTCAGTTTTACTATAAATAATATTATTATAAATGAAGATAACTAAAGCCAAAGTTACGTTACCGAGCAGAGCCCAGTGGGGCTCCTGAGCACAAAGCCTTTCTCTGTCCCCCATTTCTTTGATTATAGGAAATAGACTTCGTTCAGCCTCACTGATCTTCCCTGAGTTCCAAAAGGCAAATTCAAGCAGTTGTTAATTAGAGAAGGGAGGGGATGTGAGACAAAGGAGAAACAAACAGTCAAGAGAAACAGTAGTGCAGCCTTGGGGAAAGGTCCTGGTTCCCCATCAACGGGCACACACGGCAATATCTTTGAGCTGTTTTGCAGATACTGAAACCCTCTCCAGGTAGAAAAAGTTAACGATTAACTATAGTATTCTGCCCACAAGCACGTAGAGCCCAGACCAGTCGGAATCAGAAGCTTGATGATGCTGACTCCCACTTACCTCACCACCAGCCAGTCAGAAAAGTGTCCATGAGCTGATCACAATCTCTTTGAACCATTACTATAAAAACTTCTCACTGCCCTCTACAAGGGGCACAGTTTTTGGAGGTGCTAGCCTGCTGTATTCCCTCTTTGCCTGGTAAAGAAATAAAGCTACTCTTTCTCTTTCCTCCGAAACTGTCTGCATATTTCTGTTCAGCATTGGTGCACAGAGAGCCAAATGCTGACACGAAAACACCAATGCTGAGAGTAGCCTGTACTAACTTACCTTTCAGAAGAAATATGTCAAGAGGCCTACATCCAATCTTCTTTCTCCACTGATATGACATAACGTCTAAAGGTCAGCACCTTTCAGAGATGGGCATTTCCTTTTTTTAGTGCAGGAAGTGGGTTGTTTTTGTCCCCTAAGGTGACTAGAAATTTGATGCCTTTATAGCAAAATTATGAGATTTGCTTTGATAATACTTAGGATGTTAACTCTTGGAAGTGAAATTCCTACTAATGCCGTGACTTTAAAGTAAAGATTTTCATCAGATACAATCTAAACAAGAAAACTGTCTGCCAGCACACCTCTCCCAACCTCTTTCCTCTAAAGGGCTCTTGTTTAAGCCTACAACTGCATTAATCTGTCTGAAAGGGGTAACATCCTTGACCTATCATCAGTCCCAGAGGTAAAGTGTTAATGGTTTGTCTTAATTCAAATTCCCATTCTACCCACCTTTTCTTACAAAATCATGATAAACCTCTAAGAGCTGTGAACACATTAGCACCATTTTTTGGTGACATTACCTCAGAGCTGACTGTGACACACTGAGGTATTGTTGAGAACTGTGGTCCTGGGAATGGATTTCCAAATTTCTCATGGCTACAGAGCCTGAAACCTATGTAGTGACTCAGTGAGTCCCACAAAAAAAAAAAAAAAAATGTGCTTGGATACACATATATAGAAACAATACTCTTGCTTTACTGGACTGAGTACTCAGTCTGCCAAAACATACTCTGCACATTATTTATTTTGTATGGGATTTCCTCAGAAAGGTAAGATCCATATCACTATACCATGTGAGTGAAGAATACGTGACAGTTCAACATGCCTACAGTAATATCCATACTCTATGATAAATATACATTGCCTTGAATTCAATTGATTTGAATAGGTCCCATCAATATGATCACCACAAAGGCAAAGCAAATCACTTGGCCTCCATTTGTACCCACAGAGTTATTGCCCTTGGAGTACTTTACTCTCATTGATCTATTAAATTAATTGACAAATTTTTTTAAGCCTGTATTATATGTCAGATACTGCCTGGCATGGAGATATTATGGGGAATGAGTCAAATACCAAACTCTTTCCAGAGCCACTGAGAAAGAAAGTCAAGAAAACAGGCATGTAGGGGACACGGGTTCGTGCCCCGGTCCGGGAAGATTCCCACATGCCGCGGAGCGGCTGGGCCCGTGAGCCATGGACGCTGAGCCTGCGCGTCCGGAGCCTGTGCTCCGCAACAGGAGAGGCCACAACAGTGAGAGGCCCGCATACAGCAAAAAAACAAACAAACAAAAGACAAAAAAAACAGGCAAATACAACATATTTGAGAAAGGAGAAACTACTGATTCTAAGTGCTAACTAAGGAGAACTGATGATTCCTGGGGAGGTGTAAAGAAGGGAGATCTGACTTAGACACGGGAAACCAGGGAAGGCTTCACAGAGAAAATAATCTAAGTTGAGATCAGAATCACCGATAATCTGGCCTTTGTGCATGTTTCTCCAACTGCCAGCACTCTCTTCTCTTCACTCTTCATTGACCCAGTTTAAATGTCATTTTTTCAGGGGATAATTATTCTCCTAAACTAGCTTCTTGTACTTTCACTTTTAGAACATTACTGACACTTTTCATTATCTCTTCAAGTCTCTCTCTGCAATCAGCCTGGAGATCCATGAGGGTAAGAACTACATTTATTTTGTTGTAAATTATTTAGGTTTGGGGTTGGGCAGTTAAGAGAATGAAAAAGCAGCGGTTCCTTTTTTAGATTGTGGATCTTCAAATTGATAATTCTGCCTTTTACATTTACATTTCCTGAAAGTTAGGGTTGGCTTGTAAAAAGTTGTTAAATAACACGCTAACTGTGAAATGTCAACCCTCACTCTACACTTTCCCTGTTCAGAGCATCACATGAAGACTTCATTGGGTTTTATAGTGGTTTTCTGATTTTGGTAGTCCATTGAAAAGGGGAGTTTGAAAGTTGTGGTATACGGTTAATGATTGCCTGCCCATGTCCTGCCTGGAATACTACGATTGTTTATGAAAAGTATCATTTAAAAAGCTGGATACAGTTTGGCATGGGAAAAAAAAGAGAATTGAGAATATTGGCAAGGAAATGGTTAAGCTGATGGACTAATCTGAATACGAATCCTTCTGCTACCACTACCAGATAGCAATTACTGAGCACTTTAGAGGGCTTATAAACAGGGTAAAAATGAGGGATTGAGAGACTCTAGGTCTCAGTGTTGCTGAAGAACACATGTGGGGAAAGGTGAGTGAACACGAGATCTGGAAGGACATCCTGATGTGTTGAATTTAAAGATGACAGTTAAAGGTAAAGAAGTTAAAAAACAAACCTGGAGCCATAAAAAGCCCCCAGGATAGTCACAGGTGTGGGTTGGCTAAAATGAGGAGGAGGTGAGATAGTAGTGATGTCAGGAAGAGACTGAGAAACTGTATATTGATTGAGTTATCCACTTAGATACAAGTTTGGAAGAGAAGGAATACTGCAAATTAAAGCAAAGAGGAGGGGCATAAAAATCACAAAGCAAGATGGTATCAGTTTCAAATTAGTAGAGGTTTTGTACAGAACTAAAGGAACACACTGGCTTGAAAGCAAAGCTGGGGTATGAGGACTATACCCAAACCTCCTCTACTGGGTTGAATGGTGGCCTTCAAAAAGATACGTCCATGTCCTAATTCTCAGAACCTGTATTACCTTATTTGAAAAAGATGTAATTAAGTTAAAAATCTTGAGATGAGATCATCTGGATTATACAAACCAATGAGAAAAAATAGAAGTAACCTGGCAGAAAAATAGGCAACACTCATAAACACAAGAGATACAAGAAAGGCCAATAGTTATATTAAAAAGTACTCACATCAATAGAAATGAGATAAATGCAAAGATAATTATATGGCAAAATTAAATATGGCACAATTTTAAAGTCTCATAATTTTGAACATTAGCCAAATGTGGACCATAGAAAATCTTATACTCTGTTGGTGGGAGTATAAATTGGTTAACCACTGGAAAATAATTTGGCTGTATCTTGGGACTTGCCTGCTGGTCCAGTGCTTAAGACTCTGCGTTTCCACTACAGGGGGCGTGGGTTTGATCCCTGGTGGGGAAAACTGAGATTCCACATGCCACGTGGTGCAGCCAAAATAATAATAATAATTTTTTTAAGTTGTCTGTATCTTAAGTTAGATATTGCATGCGCTTCTAGAAATTCTTCATAAGCTTCTAGAAATTCTACTTCTAGAGAAACTTGCACATGTCCCAGGAGATAAGGCAAGAACGTTTGTAATATCATAATTAAATAAAGAAGAGAAAGGATTCAATGGTATATCTACACCATTGAATACTACACAGCAGTGAAAGTAAATACACAACTACAAATACTACAACTACACCCATCCATGGGTTGGTTGGTTGTTTGTTTTGCTCAACTGCTACCTTCTTTACAAGGCCCTTCAGGAACAATCCTTCTAAGACTGCCATCTACCTTTACCTCAGCACTCTGGATTCTTCTAATCCTGCTCTATGTTTCCTTATCAGAAATAGAGATTATTTCTTAATATTTAGGTGAGAACCATTTCCTTCCGTTTTTGAGAATAATTCTCTAAACTCATTTGCAGTACTGGCACTCTTCCCCAAATCAAAGTTTTAACAAGGGAGATGCAAGCAGAATAATCATGAAAACACAAAGCGATACAGTAAGATAAGCTTCTAACATTTGATTTAATTTACTTATTTATTACATCTATTGTTTATCACCTGTCTCCTCCCAGTAGAATGTAAGCTCTAGGAGAGGAGGAATCCTTATTTGGTTTGTGTGATGCACACCAGGCACATGGCAGAGGACCTGGCATATAGTCTGCACTCAATAAATATTTGTTGAATGAATGAATGTATGAATATGGGTTGATCTTTGAAATGTAACATTTAGCAAAAAGAATAAAAAAGCAAGTCAAGGAATAATATCAAATAATTATAATCGAACAAAACTAAATATGTTTTTTGAGAATACAAATTTATGTGGTAAATCTAAAAAGAAAAGCAAGGGTACAATTAAAAGAAATTCAGGAAAGTAGTAATCTCTGTGTACAAGGCAGGGGTTGATACCAAGAAGTACACAGAGGGCTTTCATTATGTTCATAATATTCTAGATGGGAGCAATGGAGTTTGTTTCATTACTATGCTTCACAATGTGTTTATATTATATGTATTCTTTTGAATCTTTCAAGTGATACCTAAGCTTTTTCATACATAAAAGGAAAAAAATAGAAGTTAGCAGTAAAAATGACATGGGGAAGGAAGAGAATAGAACAGAATAGAACATATTAGAGTAAATCATAAGCAAAAAGTCTTAGTAGTAATTATTGTTTGTAATGTTCTCACTTCAGTTGTGTGGGACTTTCAGTTATGTGTGTGCATATGTATTATGTCAGGAGGTAGAACAGACTGTATTTAGCACTGTGGTCAAAAATGTTTAAATCCACTTTTCTAGGGAATCCTAGTCCTATCTGCTTGAGCCTGTCAGCCCGTAGAATTAAACACTGTGTGTGAGGAAAACAGGATATGTCAACTGCTAAGGACTAGCTCTATGCTAGCATGCATCCAGGTATTCATATGGGGAGAAAAACAATCAGTTAGTTAAACTCACTTCCATTAACTGTATAGCTCAAGCTCTGAAATTCAGGGTCTTAGTATTTTGCCCAAGATGTTTCTCAGCTTCTCTGGTAAACCTGCCTTTCCATTGATTTTAATTCAATATTGAGAGAATCAATTGGATCAATCTATCTAAATAAATGTCTTCTTGGTTAGGCTCACTAACTTCTGGTAATAAAAAAAAATTGAGTGCTATTCCACTATCCTCACTGAGAACGATCCCTGAAGAGTTTTATCAGACACTAAACATACACACACACACACACACACACACACACACACACATATGTAGGAAGGATTTCTTAGCTATACACAGAGACTGATATGAAGTCATGGATCTTCACTGATAGAAAAATGATAAAATATTACCTTTCAGCCTTTTGTGTGAATCAGAAAATAGGAGCTACCACATTTCATTATATCCACCACTCCATCAGTTGCAAGATGTACCGTTATAGTATGTATAAACAAAGAAGAAAAACACTGCAATTTAACTATGTAACACCACGTAAGTTACATTCTGATTTTAGAGATTTAAATACAGTAGAAGAAGAATAAACATACATTTCCATCTGTCCTTATTTTTAATCTATCACCCACCCAACATACATTGCCACAGATCATAAAGGAATACCTAGGCTCTAGAATAAACTTAGAGATGATTCTGTCAGTTTTTAAGCTTTCTCAGAGAACAACAGCTGTGGCTAAATCTTACAGGCTCACCAAAACTCCTTAATGGAGTAAAAATTTAATAAAGGTTTCATTATAATCATCACTTAATATTTAGTGAAAAGGGACTACAAGACAATCAGAAGCATGATTTAGGACTAGGTTCTGTTTATCAAAGAATAGTTAGAACTCCGGGGCACTTCTAAAATACTGTAAATCCTGGTATCACAGTGAACAATCCTGAGATGTCCTCATTTCAAATATTCCTAAGTCTTAATGCACCAGTGGTGAGTATAATAAACAAGGCTTTCATCGGTCACATAGTATCTGGGATCTACATAAGCCTGTTTAATTGTAGTAGAGATCTCTTATTTTTATGACTGTATAAGTTACTGTCTCATGTAGCTATGACAGATACTAAATTTTATTCATTTGCATTCAATTTACTAATAGAATGTCCATTTACATAAACATAGGAAAGTAAATGAAGGCTCTGTGGGTTGTAATTTAGTTCAGTACTTTGCACACATTTTTCAAATTAATGCATTAATTTGCTATCTTTTAATCATATTGCCCAAATCTCAGCTGTTTGGGGTTCTTAAAGTAAAAAGTAATCCTTCTGACTAAACATATTTTGGTTTAAACTTTCCTGAGAGGAAATTAGTACGTGACTCACTTCAAAGATAGAGATTACAATAGGGTGGCCCTTAAGTGAGTTGAGCCTTTTCTTCATGTAATAGTTGAAGAGGTCAAAGCTATTAACATTTTTTGTAACTTAAGCCAGGCACATTTGGAAGGGCATCTCAAACTGTTGTCACATTGCTCAAGCAGCAGTTGGAAGCTCAAACGCACTAGAGTTTAAAATCCTTTCTGATCTGTGATCTCTTACAAATCCCAACTATTGAGGAGTCAGCAAAAGACATACCAGAATGCCTTCTTTTTCCCTTCTTCACTGTCCTGTTCTTTGCCAGAACAAAAGAATGTATGAGACATAAAGAGAACAGTGTACTAGAGGGCCATGTAGAAATACCAAATTTCTGTCACATTTCTAAATATTCAGCTGGTATAGATACGATGAGTTTTTCCTCAGTAAAATCCATTGGTGTACAATCCGAGGAGCAATGAAAAGCAATAAATATACGAAGTGTTAAGAGGTCAAATTTCAATAGCCAAAGACAAGTATGTCAAGTTTTATTTAATGTATTTAATTTATTTAATTCTGACAAGTATGTCAGAATTAATTTGACAGGGCAACTTTGATCTTTTTTTCAAAGTCAGATTGACATTGGGCCAAATTCTCATGAGAGCAATTTATTATAATTTGTTATGTGTCATCAGATAGCCTGCATGAATTGAAATATGAATTGAAAATATGCTTTTGTTGGGTCATTTGCACTATATTACTTTATTAATAGTTTGCATGCTGGTCTAGATGCCACATTGGAAATGTTGGTCTTTACAAACAAGTTCTTTTGGGGGACTGATCTTAGTTGACAGAGCCAAAAAATAGAATATTTCCCGGACCTGAAATAAATTGTCTTAAAGGCAAATTAAAATTTAAATAAGGTATTAAAGTAATTCGCTCTATTTTTAACTTCATTTTCCTTATTTCATTTTAGAGCATTTTAATTGATATGACTGCTAAATAGTTATGCAATTAAACTAAAATTGGTGTACAAGTTAAAAATTATAATACTTTGCTTTAATAGTTTTCCCAAATTATTTTCATAGCTCCGAGATTATATCTTTTCTTGTTCCTTTCATTCGTATCCAGACCCGACTAGGAAGAAATTACATGGAAATCTTCCACTCCTTTGATAAGTAACTATTGAAATCATTACAATTCTGCTTGAAATCATTACAGTTCTGCCTTAAACCTATTAGAGAAGTATTGTGTGCAGTTCTAATAAATGGTGATGATCTAAGTGAAGAAGTCAAGAATAAATGAGTGCCATAGATGTTTTATTATTAGTGGTTCAAGTTTATTCTATTTATAATATCCACAAAGTATAATATTATATTGCATTATAAACTGCCAGTGAGGGAATATTAACTGTTATGAGAAAATACAAATATACCAGCTCAACTAAAACTGACTGAATAAATACATGCTAGGTTCTATATACATGTGCATACACTTTTATCTTCAGAATATTTCTCTACTTGTACAAATTAAATCTCAAACACTCTTATTTAAAGATGGTTAAATGCAGTCAGTGAGGTCAGGTTGCCAAAAGCAGATATGAAGATGTTAATTCTCAGGAGGGCCTCAGACAGGCCCTTGATTATGTTACCACTGTGAACGTGCACTGTACCACTGAAATTGTTTCAGAGCCTGGCAAATATTCCTGTACTTGGCCATTTAAAATATTTTACTCGGAGAATGCGAAAACAATCTTTTATTCATTCTGTATGCAAACTAGTGCTCATTACAGGATTCTATTCTTTTTAACTTTCAATCAATAGGAAAATAAAAGAAAGAATAAAACGTAAAGTGAATGAAAATTTTACAATTAGGTTTTATAAGAGTATGAGAGCCCTTTTTATTTTAATCTTCCTATTTTTTTTTTAATGCAATGATCTCTATTCCTATGGAGAAGATACCTGACTACCAAAAAGGAGAAGGAGAAGAAGCAGGGAGAAAGAGAGAGCTCCTCTGTAGTTCCCAGAGGCACCAGGGAAGGAAGGTGGTAGAGTACCAGATTGCCCTGGAGAACTTTGGAAAATGACAGAGACCAGCACACATACCCAACCCCAGAACACTCCAGCTCTGACTGTTCTATCCTGAACTACGGCAAATTAGCTGCTACTGAGGCAAGAGAGAGAGATGCTGTAAAGAAATTCAGATTAATGGTCGTCATCTTACCCACTGATGGCACAAGACAATATGTTCCCAAGTAATTAAACAATAATTTCATTATGATCATATTTTGTTATTTCTTCAGTAAGTAAACATTTTACTTTACACATTGACAAGGTTAGGTTTGGAAGACCTACATAGCTTAATAGAGTCTTATAAAGTTTGAAGAATCTTCATAAAAGCACAATAAAAGGACACAGTAGGCCATCAACGAATATTTTTGATTTTACAGTTTACTTGGAATTAGGTCACATCACACCAGTCAAGTGTTAGGTATGTCTACTGTGAAAAACATCACCTACCCAAAGAAGAGTATTTGGTCAGCTACAGTAAATTGTGTTAATGACCCCAGTGACTCAGGCTTGACTGCAAGCCAAAGGTGAGTAGATTTTCCTCCCAAGCTACTCTGATCAATCCTTTAATTATGGTAATAATGTTATTTATAACATGTCACCACCAAATGACCCTGGGGCTTGGGCATGGTTAAGAACAAGCCTAAAAAAGGACAATAGGCAGTAAATATGTCATCCAGTCTGATAAAATTCCAATCAGGTACTGTGACAAAAGTGCAATAGGGAGAGTAAAACAGTTATTTACAGACTGACATCCGTGAAAGTTGGTGTCTTCAAATGGTGATATGTTCAATGTGAAAGACTGAGCAGGCACACAATTTAAGCTTCCTAAAAGCCTTCATAGCAATGACTCTAAGTAAAATGACCCAATTCTTCAAAATAGGTAAATACTTTGAAATACGTATTTACTTGGTCCAGGATCATGCTAGCAGGAACTTTTACAAAAAAAAAAAAAAAAAAAAAGGCTGGGCTGGGCTTCCCTGGTGGCACAGTGGTTAAGAATCCGCCTGCCAATGTAGGGGACATGGGTTCAAGCCCTGGTCTGGGAAGATCCCACATGCCTCGGAGCAACTAAGCCTGTGTGCCACAACTACTGAGCCTGCGCTCTAGAGCCCACGAGCCGCAACTACTGAAGCCCGCACGCCTAGAGCCCATGCTCCGCAAAGAGAAGCCACCACAGTGAGAATCCCGCGCACAGCAACGAAGAGTAGCCCCTGCTCGCTGCAACTAGAGAAAGCCACGTGCAGCAACAAACACCCAATGCAGCCAAAAATAAATAATAAATACATTTATAAAAAAAAAATAGGCCAACATCAGTGTTGTAAATTTCAAGAACTGAAGCACTTAAAAAAATATGAGCACAGTACAATCATGATGATGATGATGATGACACAGACAACACTTTTTTTTTTTTTTTTTTTGTGGTACGCGGGCCTCTCACTGTTGTGGCCTCCCCCGTTGCGGAGCACAGGCTCTGGACGCGCAGGCTCAGCGTCCATGGCTCACCGGCCCAGCCGCTCCGTGGCATGTGGGATCTTCCTGGACCAGGGCACGAACCCGTGTCCCCTGCATCAGCGGGCGGACTCTCAAACACTGCGCCACCAGGGAAGCCCCAGACAACACTTATTGAATCTAACTACATGCCAGATACTTTAAATGCCTTACATTCATTATCTCAATTAATTCTGAACCTTCTAATGAGATATATACTATTACTACCCCTGTGGTATTGGTGATGACCCCTGGGCCTAAAGTGAATACGTAGGTTGCCCATAGTTAGTTAGTTTCCACTGAAACCTGCACTCAAAAGCAGATCTATTTCCTTGCGTAGCAATCACACATACATATTGTGGCACACAAGCTATCAGTAATTATGTTCCCTTTGGTGGTCACTGTGAAATAGTGAACAAGCTCACACCCTTGGTGTTAATTTAGAATATGGCAATTTCCCCTTATCAACCAAGAGTATGAACTAAGTCCCAAGGAACCCAGAGCACTGTGTTAGGCAGGAAAAAATTACAGTGGGAATAGAAGATGGGATTTGCTGTTTTTTAAGTTCTCACAATACAGTCAGAAAAAGAAGTAAGGACCAGCATAAAAATACACGCATTTAATTACCAGTGAGAGAAACAGGAAAATGATGATAAAAATACCAAGACACTAAGAAGAATAAAGAAAGAAGATACCAGAATCATCAGGGGGACTAAAATCAAGGAAGACCTATAAAGCTCTTCTTTATAAAACAGCCTTTAACGATGAATGGATAAAGAATATGTGGTATATATATATATATACAATGGAATATTACTCAGCCATCAAAAAGAATGAAATAATGCCATTTGCAGCAACATGGATGGACCTAGAGATTATCATACTAAGCGAAGTAAGTCAGGAAGAGAAAGACAAATACCATATGATATCACTTATATATGGAATCTAAATACAATAAAAATCAACATATCTACAAAACAAAAACAGACTCACAGATTTAGAGAACAGACTTGTGGTTGCCGGGAGCAGGGCGGGTGGTGAGGATTGGGAGTTTGGGATTAGCAGAGGCAAACTATTATTTATAGGATGGAAAAACAACACAGGGAATTATATTCAATATCCTGTGACAAACCATAAGGGAACAGATTATGAAAAAGAATATATATATGTATAATGAGTCACTTTTCTGTACAAAGGAAAGTAACACATTGTAAATCAACTATACTTCAATAATTTTTTTTTTTTTTTTTTTTTTTGTGGTATGCGGGCCTCTCACTGCTGTGGCCTCTCCTGTTGTGGAGCACAGGCTCCGGACGCACAGGCTCAACGGCCATGGCTCACGGGCCCAGCCGCTCCGCGGCATGTGGGATCTTCCCGGACCGGGGCACAAACCTGTGTCCCCTGCATCGGCAGGCAGACTCTCAACCACTGCGCCACCAGGGAAGCCCTCAGTAAAATTTTTAAAAAATAAAATAAAATAGCCTTTATTTCCTCTTGATTCCTGCTTTAATTCTTTCAGCTTCTGCATGAAGCCTTGGTGCTTATTCCTGAATCTCTAAATACAAAAGCTTTTCATCATGAAGTCACAAAGACATTCTGATGAGATGAAGAAAGAAAAGAATGGGAGGTTTTTTTTGTTAATATGCCTCTCTATCCCCCTTACCCTGCACTCACCTTTTGTTAAGAGGCTCCTATCAAAACTTACCACTCATTTTGGTACTTATCATTCTCCATTGTTGTAATTCCAGTACCAAAGAAGAGTCGACAACATTATGTAACCAAAATTCTGCCCTTAATTTCACCATTGGATATGGACTTGGATGTGATTTTGTTTAGGCTGGTTCTGTTGGAACTTATTGTCTCCATTGCAAGGAAAGAAATCTGTTTATTCCTCCCACCTCATTTCTCTCTTCTTTGGAGAATCAGTAAAAATCCCTAAACTGTGGTCATTCACTTAAACAAGTGAATATGGAAAGACCCTCTTAACCACTGCGTTACTTTTTACTACATAATTTCTATAGCAACTGGTTTTATTTATGCTGATAGGGCTAAAAACTGTTTAAAAAAAAAGACTAAAATGCTCCATATGCATTTTATAGTCACAAGGCCTCCCCAGATCTAGAACCTTATTACTGAATTTGTAAGTGTTGAGGTCCAATGTTTTACAAAAAAAATGTGGGCTTTATATCTATAGTTGGACCCATAATTTCCAGGATCTCTATTTGACTTCTCAAAACAAAAGAGGAAAGCATTACCACATACCTATCTCAAAGAAAAAAAAAATCAATGCTGCTCTTTGATGAAAATTCATGTTATTTATTATGCAATAGTTAAGATCAGGGTGTACCTATAGATATCATTTAATAAACACCCTAAACAATTGGTTTAAACTTCATAGATAAGTGCTCATAATGCTTGGTTTTTGCCCATTTGGTAAGGTCAAGGAGTTTATGGAAGTGCTGTAATGCCGATGTGATTTACTTAATAAAGATGAAACCTATCATTATCCAGGGATCTGCTGCACTGTGGGTGTGGGGAGGGAAGAGCAGAATTGCCTACTGCTTTGTCCTGGCAAGCAGAGTCAGCAGTAAGTAGTGTGCCTGTTTACTGGACATCTTCATTGTGGACCTGGCAGGGCGCAGGCACCTAGTGACAAATGCAGGACTCAGGCTGGATCCTGCCCAAATTTGGGGAATCCTTTGGACCAACTTGCCCTGACAGCTTTCAAGCAATCTCACAGGTTGGACCATCCTCACTGAGCTCACCCTCATTTGCTGAATCTCTGCTCAGGGTTGAAATCATGCTTCTGGCCTCCAATGGGCCCTCTAGAAATGCCAAAGTTCTGGCACACTTCAAGGAAAGAGGCAACTCTCTATGAATCTCTGTATTCACTGAAGACAGACTACAAAGGACATGATTTGAAGAAAAGAAAGAAAAAAAAAAAAAAGAGGAGAAAGACATGGTTTTGAATAACAACATTCAAGGCTAGGTGTGTTGGCCACAAATTCCTGACACCCCTCGCATTGAGAGATGGAATTTATTCCCCCTCCTCTTGAATCTGGGTAGTTTGTGACAAATCTGGCCATCATTCACAGAAGCCCAATCTCGTCACATGGAGAGCCCATGTGCAGAAAGAGATGTCATCATCACCCAGATGTCCCTGCCATTCAGCAGACTTGGGAGCGAGCCATTTAGGCATTCCAGGCTTACTTGCCATCTTACTGCAGCAACATGAGCAGCTCCAAACAAGACCAGCAGAAAAAAAAGGCTCTCATTGTTTTACGCAACAGAGTTTGGGGATGGCTTTTTACAGAGCAAAAGATAACTGAAATAGAGAAGTAGCATCTCTGAAAAACATCTTTCTTCCCTTGCATGGACATACTACTGAAATCATTAAAATGAATTGTTCAACATAATAAATGACAAAGACAAATAAGTCATGGGTCCAATATTTCCTCAGAGTTTGAAGAACCTGAATGTCTCACCAGTAACCCCTTTTGTTGTTGATTATTCTTCTTACATTATATTTTGTTTATTAATCTTGACCTGAGTTTGCAAAAGGACAATTTTGGGCTAAAATTTTTTTTTATTATTGAAAACTAACAATATTTGTTCTCTTTCTTTCAACTTTTCTTCAAATAATAATTTATAAGTTCAATTATCATAATATTTAATATAATTTTATTTTTTGTCGTAAGAAACCATTTTATTTACTTTTTTAACATCTTTATTGGAATATAATTTACAACGTTGTGTTAGTTTCTGCTGTATAACAAAGTGAATCAGCTATATGTGTACATATATCCCCATATCCCCTCCTTCCTACATCTCCATCCCACCCTCCCTATCCCACCCCTCTAGGTGGTCACAAAGCACCAAGCTGATCTCCCTGTGCTACGCGGCTGCTTCCCACTAGCTATTTATTTTATATTTGGTAGTGTATATATGTCCATGCCACTGTCTTACTTCATCCCAGCTTACCCTTCCTGCTCACCGTGTCCTCAAGTCCATTCTCTACATCTGCATCTTTATTCCTGTCCTGCCCCTAGGTTCGTCAGAACCATTATTTTTTTCAGATTCCATATATATGTGTTAGCGTATGGTATTTGTTTTTCTCTTTCTGACTTACTTCAATCTGTATGACAGTCTCTAGATCCATCCACATCATTAAAAATAACTCAATTTCCTTTCTTTTTATGGCTGAGTAATATTCCATTGTATATATGTGCCACATCTTCTTTAACCATTCATCTGTTGATCTGTTGGTCACTTAGGTTGCTTCCATGTCCTGGCTATTATAAATAGAGCGGCAATGAACATTGTGGTACATGACTCGTTTTCAATTATGGTTTTCTCAGGGGTATATGCCCAGCAGTGGGTTTGCTGGGTTGTATGGTAGTTCTATTTTTAGTTGTTTAAGGAACCTCCATACTGTTCTCCATAGTGACTGAATCAATTTACATTCCCACCAACAGTGCAAGAGGGTTCTCTTTTCTACACTCTCTCTCCAGCATTTATTGTTTGTAGATTTTTTGATGATGGCCATTCTGACCGGTGTGAGGTGATACCTCATTGTAGTTTTGATTTGAATTTCTCTAATGATTAGTGATGTTGAGCATCCTTTCATGTGTTTGTTGGCAATCTATACATCTACTTTGGAGAAATGTCTATTTAGGTCTTCTGCCCATTTTTGGATTGGGTTGTTTGTTTTTTTGATATTGAGCTGCATGAGCTGCTTGTAAATTTTGGAGATTAATCCTTTGTCAGTTGCTTCATTTGCAAATATTTTCTCCCATTCTGAGGTTTGTCTTTTCGTCTTGTTTATGATTTCCTTTGCTGTGCAAAAGTTTTAAGTTTCATTAGGTCCCATTTGTTTATTTTTGTTTTTATTTCCATTTCTCTAGGAGGGGGGTCAAAAAGGATCTTGCTGTGATTTATGTCATAGAGTGTTCTGCCTATGTTTTCCTCTAAGAGTTTTATAGTGTCTGGCCAACATTCAGGTCTTTAATCCATTTTGAGTTTATTTTTGTGTACGGTGTTAGGGAGTGTTGTGATTTCATTCTTTTACATGTAGCTGTCCAGTTTCCCCAGCATCACCTATTGAAGAGGCTCTCTTTTCTCCATTGTATACTCTTGCCTTCTTTATCAAAGATAAGGTGACCATATGTGCATGGGTTTATCTCTGGGCTTTCTATCCTGTTCCATTGAACTATATTTCTGTTTTTGTGCTGGTATCATACTATTTTGATTACTGTAGCTTTGTAGTATAGTCTGAAGTCAGGGAGCCTGATTCCTCCAGCTCCATTTTTCGTTCTCAAGATTGCTTTGGTATTCGGGGTCTTTTGTGTTTCCATACAAATTGCAAAATTTTTTGTTCTAATTCTGTGAAAAATGCCATAGGTAGTTTGATAGGGATTGCATTGAATCTGTAGACTGCTTTGGGTACTATAGCCATTTTCACAATGTTGATTCTTCCAATCCTAGAACATGGTATATCTCTCCATCTGTTTGTATCATCTTTAATTTCTTTCATCAATGCTTATAGTTTTCTGCATACAGGTCTTTTCTCTCCTTAGGTGGGTTTATTCCTAGGTATTTTATTCTTTTTGTTGCAGTGGTAAATGGAAGTGTTTCCTTAATTTCTCTTTCAGATTTTTCATCATTAGTGTGTAGGAATGAAAGAGATTTCTGTGCATTAATTTTGTATCCTGCAACTTTACCAAATTCAATGGTTAGCTCTAGTAGTTTTCTGGTAGCATCTTTAGGATTCTCTATGTATAGTATCATGTCATCTGCAAACAGTGACAGTTTTACTTTTTCTTTTCCGATTTGTATTCCTTTTCTTTTTCTTCTCTGATCACTGAGGTTAAAACTTCCAAAACTATGTTGAATAATAGTGGTGAGAGTGGGCAACCTTGTCTTGTTCCTGATCTTAGTGGAAATGGTTTCAGCTATTCACCATTGAGAACGATGTTGGCTGTGGGTTTGTGATATATGGCCTTTATTATGTTGAGATAGTTTCCCTCTATGTCTACTTTCTGGAGAGTTTTTATCATAAATGGGTGTTGAATTTTGTTGAAAGCTTTTTCTGCATCTATTGAGATTACCATATGGTTTTAATCCTTCAATTTGTTAATATGGTGTTTCACATTGATTGATTTGCATATTCTGAAGAATCCTTGCATTCCTGGGATAAATCCCTCTTGATCATGGTGTGTGTTCCTCTAATGTGCTGTTGGATTCTGTTTGCTAGTATTTTGTTGAGGATTTTTGCATCTATATTCATAAGTGATATTGGCCTGTAGTTTTCTTTTTTTGTGTCATCTTTTGTTTCAGTTTCAGGTTGATGGTGGCCTCGTAGAACGACTTTGGGAGTGTCCTACCTCTGCTATATTTTGGAAGAGTTTGAGAAGGATAGGTGTTAGCTCTTCTCTAAAAGTTTGATAGAATTCGCCTGTGAAGCCATCTGGTCCTGGGCTTTTGTTTGTTGGAAGACTTTTAATCACTGTCTCAATTTCAGTGCTGTGATTGGTCTGTTTATATTTTCTATTTCTTCATGGTTCAGTCACAGCAGGTTGTGCTTTTCTAAGAATTTGTCCATTTCTTCCAGGTTGTCCATTTTATTGGCATAGAGTTGCTTGTAGTAATCTCTCATGATCCTTTGTATTTTTTCAGTGTCAGTTGTTACTTCTCCTTTTTCATTTCTAATTCTATTGATTTGAGTCTTCTCCCTTTCTTCTTGATGAGTCTGCCTAATGGTTTATCAATTTTGTTTATTTTCTCAAAGAGCCAGCTTTTAGTTTTATTGACCTTTGCTATTGTTTCCTTCATTTCTTTTTCATTTATTTCTGATCTGATCTTTATGATTTCTTTCCTTCTGCTAACTTTGGGGTTTCTTTGTTCTTCTTTCTCTAATTGCTTTAGGTGTAAAGTTAGGTTGTTTATTTGAGATTTTTCCTGTTTCTTCAGGTAGAATTGTATTGCAATAAACTTCCCTCTTAGAACGGCTTTTGCTACATCCCATAGGTTTTGGGTTGTCGTGTTTTCATTGTCATTTGTTTCTAGGTGTTTTTTGATTTCCTGTTTGACTTCTTCAGTGATCTCTTGGCTATTTAGTAGTGTATTGTTTTGCCTCCATGTGTTTGTATTTTTTACAGTTTTTTTTCTGTAATTGATATCTAGTCTCATAGCATTGTGCTCGGAAAAGATATTTGATACAATTTCAATTTTCCTAAAAATACCAAGGCTTGTTTTGTGCCTCAAGATATGATCTATCCTGGAAAACGTTCCATGAGTACTTGAAAAGAAAGTGTATTCTGTTGTTTGTGGATGGAATGTCCTTTAAATATCAATTAAGTCCATCTTGTTAATGTATCATTTAAAGCTCGTGTTTCCTTATTTATTTTCATTTGCATGATCTGTCCATTGGTAAAAGTGGGGTGTTATAGTCCCCTACTATGATTGTGTTACTGTCAATATCCCCTTTTAAGGCTCTTAGCATTTGCCTTATGTATTGAGGTGCTCCTATGTTGGATGTATAAGTTTTTACAATGGTTATATCTTCTTCTTGGATTGATCCCTTGATCATTATGTAGTGCCCTTCTTTGTCTCTTGTAATAGTCTTTATTTTAAAGTCTATTTGGTCTGATATGAGAATTGCTACTCCAGCTTTCTTTTGATCTCCATTTGCATGGAATATCTTTTTCCATTCCCTCACTTTCAGTCTGTACGTGTCTCTAGGTCTGAAGTGGGTCTCCTGTAGACAGCATATATATGGGTCTTGTTTTTGTACCCATTCAGCCAGTCTATGTCTTTTGATTGGAGCATTTAATCCATTTACATTTAAGATAATTATCAATATGTATGTTCCTATTACCATTTTTCTTGTTTTGGGTTTCTTTTTGTAGGTCTTTCCTTCCTTTATGTTTCCTGCCTAGAGAAGCTCCTTTAGCATTTGTTGTAAAGCTGGTTTGGTGGTGCTGAATAATCTTAACTTTTGTTGTCTGTAAAGGTTTTAATTTCTCCGTCAAATCTGAATGAGATCCTTGCTGGGTAGAGTAATCTTGGCTGTAGGTTTTTCTCCTTCATCACTTTAAATATGTCCTGCCACTCCCTTCTGGCTTGCAGAGTTTCTGCTGAAAGATCAGCTGTTAACCTTATGGGGATTCCCTTGTGTGTTATTTGTTGTTTTTCCCTTGCTGCTTTTAGTATGTTTTCTTTGTATTTAATTTTTGACAGTTTGATTAATATGAGTCTTGGCATGTTTCTCCTTGGATTTATCCTGTATGGGACTCTCTGTGCTTCTTGGACTTGATTGACTACTTCCTTTCCCATGTTAGGGAAGTTTTCAACTATAATCTCTTCAAATATTTCCTCAGACCCTTTCTTTTCCTCTTCTTCTATGGGACCCCTGTAATTCAAAAATTGGTGCATTTAATGTTGTCCCAGAGGTCTCTGAGACTGTCCTCAATGCTTTTCATTCTTTTTTCTTTAGTCTGCTCTCTGGCAGTTATTTCCACCATTTTATCTTCCTGTCACTTATCCGTTCTTCTGCCTCAGTTATTCTGCTATTGATTGCTTCTAGAGAATTTTTAATTTCATTTATTGTGTATTCATCATTCATCGTTTACTCTTTAGTTCTTCTAGGTCCTTGTTAAACGTTTCTTGTATTTTCTCCATTCTATTTCCCAGATTTTGGCTCATCTTTACTATCACTACTCTGAATTCTTTTTCAGGTAGACTGCCTATTTCATCTTCATTTGTTTGGTGGGATTTTACCTTGCTCCTTCATCTGCTGCATATTTCTCTGTCTTCCCTTTTTTGTTTAACTTACTGTGTTTGGGGTCTTCTTTTCCCAGGCTGCAGGTTCATAGTTCCATTTGTTTATGCTGTCTGCCCCCAGTGGGTGTGGTTGGTTCAGTAGCTTGTGTAGGCTTCTTGGTAGAGGAGACTGGTGCCTGTCTTCTGGTGGGTGGGGCTGGATCTTGTCTTTCTGTTGGGCAGGGCCACATCCAGTGGTGTGTTTTAGGGTGTCTGTGAACTTAGTATCATTGTAGGCAGCCTCTGTGTGAATGGGTAGGGTCGTGTTCCTGTCTTGCTAGTTTTTTGGCATGGGGCATCCAGCACTGGAGTCTGCTGGCTGTTGGGTGGAGCTGGGCCTTAGTGTTGAGACTGAGATCTCTCGAAGAGGTCTCACCAATTGGTATTATGTGAGACTGTAAGGTCTCTGGTGGTCCAATGTCCTGAACTCACCTCTCCGACCTCAGATGCTCAGGCCTGACACCAGGCCAGAGCACCAAGACCCTGTCAGCCACATGGCTCAGAAGAAAAGGGAGAAAAAAAGAAAGAAAACTAAATAAAATTTTTAAAATAATAAAAAAAAAGAGGAGAGCAACCAAACCAATAAACAAATTCACCAGTGAAAACAGGCACTAAAACTATACTATGATAAACATAAAAATCAGAAACAAATCAGTTGCAAACGGCAAACCCCAAGTCTACAGTTGCTTCCAAAGTCCACCACCTCAATTTTGGGATGATTCATTGTCTATTCAGGTACTCCACAGATGCAGGGTACATCAAGTTGATTGTGGAGCTTTAATCCGCTGCTTCTGAGGCTGCTGGGAGAGATTTCCCTTTCTCTTCTTTGTTCTCACAGCTCCCGGGGCTCAGCTTTGGATTTGTCCCCGCCTCTGCGTGTAGGTCATCTGAAGGCATCTGTTCTTCACTCAGACAGGACGGGGTTAAAGTAGCAGCTGATTAGGGGGCTCTGGCTCACTCAGGCCGGGGGGAGGGAGGGGTAATGAAAGTGGGGTGAGCCTGCGGTGGCAGAGGGCAGCATGATGTTGCAACAGCCAGAGGTGTGCCGTGTGTTCTCCCGGGGAAGTTGTCCCTGGATCATGGGACCCTGGCCATGGAGGTCTGCACAGCCTCCTGGGAGGGGAGGTGTGGACAGTGACCTGTGCTCCAAGATAGGCTTCTTGGTGGCTGCAGTAGCAGGCTTAGCGTTTCATGCCTGTCTCTGGTGTCCGCGCTGATAGCCATGGCTCACGCCCGTCTCTGGAACTCATTCAGGTGGTGCTCTGTATCCCCTCTCCCCACGCACCAGGAAACAATGGTCTCTTGCCTCTTTGGCAGCTCCAGACTTTTTCCCGGACTCCCTACGGACTGTGGCGCACTAGATCCCTTCAGGCTGTGTTCACGCCGCCAACCCCATTCCTCTCCCTGCGCTCCAACCGAAGCCCGAGCCTCAGCTCCCAGCCCCCGCCCATCCCGGCAGGTGAGCAGACAAGCCTCTCAGGCTGGTGAGTGCCGGTCGGCCCTGATCCTCTGTGCGGGAATCTCTCCGCTTTGCCCTCCACATCCCTGTTGCTGTGCTCTCCTCTGTGGCTCCGAAGCTTCCCTTCAGCCACCCCCTGTCTCCACCAGTGAAGGAGCTTCCTGGTGTGTGGAAAATTTTCCTCCTTCACAGCTCCCTCCCAGAGGTGCAGGTCCCATCCCTATTCATTTGTGTCTGTTTTTTCTTTCTCCTTTTCCCCTATGCAGGTCTGTGGGGGAGTTTCTTGCCTTTTGGGAAGTCTGATGTCTTCTGCCAGCATTCAGTAGGTGTTCTGTAAGAGTTGTTCCACCTGTAGTTGTATTTCTGATGTATTTGTTGGGAGGAAGGTGATCTCCACGACTTACTCCTCTGTCATCTTGAAGGTACCCCCTCAGGTTAAAATTTTTTAATAGCTTTTAATCCATTGGACTACTAGGAAACAAAATAGCTATAAATTAGAAAATAAAATTAAAACGTATTTTGGTGATGTCTCAAGAGCTGCACCTCCCTGAAGCAATGTAACTTTTTCTTCAAAAATATACTCTATTGCTTTTGCATATTGTGAAAGGTGAATTGCTTTTAGATATTCACTAGAGGGAAAAAGCACATGTATATATGCAATTTTCTTCTTGAGTGACTCTGCGTTAGATCACGTACTAAAAGGTTGAGCTAGGAACTTTCCTTGGTATATGATCAGACTCAAGAATCCTCTTTGCTCCTTTTCTTCCTGTAGATCTGGGCCTTGTACATGACTCTGCTTCAGGCTTTGAGAGTTCCTAAATAAATTCTATGTATCTAATTTCAGTAACACAGATCTAAATCTGTGGCCCATGTTCACTGTATAATTTAACTCATGTGTATATTTTTTTAACTTTAAATTCAGCATCCTCTTTCAGTAATTCAGAAACTTGAAAATACATGTCAAAATTTTAAAAAATCAATTGAAATCTAAAAGTGTCTCTAAACATTTATATTAGTATATACTCCTAGCACTTGTGATATATGCATTATTTTACCATTGACTATTTATGGATTTAGAGACAGCAGAACTCATTGTGCTGTCACTAAGTAGAACTTATGTTACTCTTCATTTCAGTAGATGGGAGTAGAAGTATTTTTGCTTATGTCCTTGGTCACCATTTCTCCATTTTTTTCATTCCAGCTATATCTTTGGCATCAGATTGTCTAAAGACACCCCAACCCACAGAGCAAGATGCTCTGGAATACCTCTGTGCCTTACCTGGTATATTGCTCAGATGGTTTCCACACAAGCTCTTATATCTGCCCTGGTCTTTTCCAGAGGTTTATGACAACCACAAAAGAGAAGGTAGGTGGTAGTGTTTCTTCTCTCCTCTCATGAAATTGTCCTGTGAAACCAGTTTTGTCCATGAGAAAACAGAAGCTCAGAGTTTAGTTATGTACCAAGATCCCAAAGGTACTAAGTGAGAACTGGGACTTGAACCCATGTCTGCTTGACTCTAAACCCCATTCTACAACAAAAATAATAGCTAGTAACAAACATATCACTTTCCTCATTCCAGCAAGTATTCCAAAAACATGATAGTGTTTTGAGAAGCTGGAGCTACTGACTCTTCAAATACATATTTGGCCTCAAATACATATACCTTTTGGCTTAAGACAATATGAATTGGGTTGCTATCTCTTGCAACCATGAGGATCCTGATTAATACAATAATGAAATCATGATACTGAAGCATCAGGTAAATAAAAAACATACCCATAATAAGACAGTTGAAGCAGCCTGCTATAAAGGATAATGGTTTTATAGGTGCATTGTAGATTGGAAAGCAGCTGGGACAAGAGAATAGCCAAGATATTTTTGGAAATTCTTATTTTCAGCACCGTGGCAACTCAAAGCCTCATAAAAACATAGATTTTTGTTATTGTGAAAAATAATATTTTACTATACACTTTCCACCTTTTAAGAGTTACTTGTATATTTCTCAAGTAATTATCCATGGGCATGAAAAAATATGCTCCTAAATTTGAATTGCATTTACTCATAGCTTTTACCTTTATTGTTCTTATTTGTGTAATGTTTTTTTGTTGTTGTTTGTTTGTTTTGTGTGTGGTACGTGGGCCTCTCACTGTTGTGGCCTCTCCCGTTGCGGAGCACAGGCTCCGGACGCACAGGCTCAGCGGCCATGACTCACGGGCCTAGCCGCTCCGTGGCATGTGGGATCCTCACGGACCGGGGCACGAACCCATGTCCCCTGCATCGGCAGGCAGACTCTCAACCACTGCGCCACCAGGGAAGCCCTGTGTAATGTGTTTTATATTTTTAAAAATCATGCTTTAAAATCTTTTTCCTACTAGTTGTCCACATTATATGCATCCTAAAGTTGGAAAAATTGAAGTAGTGTATAGCTTAGAAAATCTGGATTTCAGAGTCAGGAAGCAAACATTGTGTTTCTTTCCTAAGGAATATCTGTTTATTTCTTTTTGTATCATCATATTTGTAAATTTATCTTTTTCTTAAAAGTTAAATCAGTTGGGCTTCAAGCCATTAGTTAGCTCATACAACAATCTATACATTACAAGTAAGGGTGGTCACATTTCAAAATCTGCTCATGATCTGGTGATGGATAAGAATGATGACTTGGACTCAGTTCAATGTTGTTTTACTCTTGTTTACTCCAAAAGTAGCTAATAAAGAATGCAAAGAATGAACAGAGGGCAAAGATGTGAGTAGGTATGAGCCCCATTGCTTCCTTTGTTTTCTCATGGGAGCATGTCCGTTGCTGGTGGTCTTGACATCCTAGAGGGAGGCTGTCCTCAAGGTCAGATGAGTACAGCACTGCTCTCCTTTATATCCTGGCCATTTCAACATCCAGACATAACTTAAAAGGTATTAGATCTACTACTTAGCATGCTACCCAGGCTGCATACCCAGGCTCCAAGGCTTGAAATGTTTGCCATGCCAGCACCAGCCAATCTCCCCTTACCTATACCTCAGGGCTCAAGAATGCTTTATTTACGTTTACCAAAGGACTCTGTTATGGGCAGGTCTGGCCAAGACCTTCCATCTCAAATAAGCAGTTATTTCTCCTTCTTCAGATACTGATTATCAAGAAAAAGTAGTAAAAATGGATTACTATAAACTAGAGCATATCAGTTTTCTCTTAAATATTCTTTTGCATTTTGCATCACCCCTAGTATCCTTAACTTGGTGGATATGAAGGCAAACATAAGATTAGATCCCAGGATTCATCAAATAAACAGTAGATATTACTCTATGTTCCCCTTTATTTGATTGGAACATTGCTGTTTCTTTAAATACCAGGTGAAATTGCTTTTTGTCCATAAAAAGATGGAAGGACACATTCTTGTGTTTGCTGCTCAAGAAGGTTTAATGGCAGTGTTTTTAGTAGTAACCACAAAACCTGGACCACAACCCAAAAGATGAAAATGTTTAAGAAGCATTACTTTAGATATATACTATATTCCAAACACAAGGCTCATTTGTCTGGCTTATGGGCAAGGCTCAATATTGAGTTCCTATCCAAGGGAATTTTGCCAAAGACTAGGACTTGGGACTCATAAATCCAGTGGAGCTAACCTACTTAGACTGAAATTCTATCTCTCAGGGCTGAGGGGTTTTGAATAGGTTAATCCAACAAAGCAATTTTCACAAATACCAGCGGTTTCGCTTCAATGTATATAGCTTCATGTGAGTTTGAAACAGTGTCAAACTGTATGTAAATGAAACCGGGTACCAAAACCTGAAATAGGAACATTTTGATCAAATATGATTTAAAGAGTTCATGCAATGAAGAGAAATTTGACATTCAGTTCAATCTTTGAGATGTCCTGAACAATATGTAATTATCACTCCACCACCATATACGAACCTAGCCCGAACGAACATAATGGAATATAAACACATTTCTAAAACTGTTCATGTGCATACTTGCAATCTAACAGACATTTTGATTGATAACGAACATAAAATCTGCCTTACAAATGAGAACACTGTAACCAGTTCTAGTTTGAATAAGGGAGGTGTATGATCTCCCAGACTTATGGCAAAAATGGTGGTGAGTTGAAGCACTATGATTACAGTAGGTGATAAAAATGACCCCTAGATTACTCCTAGGACTAAAACAAATCAGAAAGGTGACACCAATGAAAAAAAGTTAATTGGTCTATTGAGAAAACCATTATGCCTACAGGGGTTGAACTTTATGTGGGAAAGGGAATACAATACATTAGTTACCACCAAATGTTTCTGTCCTTGGATTGATTTTGGAGTAAACAAATACAGGTCCAAATCTCAACTCTACAATTTACAGCTATGTGATCCTCAGAAGTTATCCTCTCTGAGCCAGCACTTCTTCTTGGATGTATAAAATGTGCATAGAAATCTGTGGGTTTCTGTAAGGAGTTCATTAGACAGAATATGAAAAGCCTAAATCTGTGCCTGGTCTGTTAGAGGTGTTCATTACATAGAAGCTATTATTTCTTTTCTTACTCTTTTATTTTAACCTTGCAGCATTAGACATGATACAAAAGGTAAACAGTGTTCAGGTCAATATATTTTTGTAATCTTATTCTAACCTTGAAAAAATACTATTCAATGATTCCATTTAGAACCTGAGCCTATAAATTAAACTTCAGTCATCCCCACCCAGGCATCCAACCACATAGGTCCTGCACACTTATTCCAAAAATGCTGTCCTTATGGGCTCCTACAGCTCCCTGGACCTTGGAAAATGCCCTATTTGTCTCTTCCGTATTCAAACATTCCTCCCAGATCAGTTGCTCTCACCAGAACAAAAGCAGTTTCATTGGGCTTTCTGCCAAATGCCTGAGCAAGCAGGACTTCCCTTCCTAGCGTGAGAGCCAACCACAGGTGAGCAAGCCAAACTCCGCTCAAGGGCCGCGTGATGGTTCTGGATTTTCCACTGCAAATGTCCTACACTTGTCACTGAGGGCATTGCTAGGCTTCATCTCAGCTTACTTACGGGATCAAAATGAAATCTTCAGCTGTCTAAATTATGCTGGGGACAACTTAGTAGAAAATGTAATTACAATGCAGCATTTTAAAGTGACACAGACTTAAAGAAATATTGCACAGTTCAGGCTGGATGCTAGGATCTTTTATGGTAATAAATCAATTCTTGAGGATAAGTTATTTTCTATGTGTAAGTTGCTGTGTTCCATGCCAATGGTTATCCATAAGTGAACTATAACAAACTGCACAGTGGAGTCTGACTATCGGGGTTCAGATCCTGCATCCGCTGAATATCATACATGAAATAGGTAAGAAACTTCTTTCCAAATCTGACTTATCATCTATAAAATCAAGATATTAATAGTACTGACCCCTTAGGATTATCAAAGGCATTTAAATGAAATGATATATAGAGAGAGTATTTGGTAGAGTTACCATGCATCAGGAAACATAGGAATTACTTCATACTTCCTTAATAATGTTATTAATTATTATTGGAATAATAATTTAATAAATAGCATCTTAGTACATGAATTTGTACTACAATGTTCAAAGTGCTGCTGCAAACTTAGCCAAGGTGAGTTAAGACTATAAGGATGTACGGACAGAAAGTGTCACTTAAAACAGGAGTTTCTGAAAGGTACTAGGGTTGTGGCACAACCTCACAGACCAAACTACAAACCACACTGTGTTAGCTGCCTTGGGCTGCTATCACAGCACACTGTACATTGAGTGGGTTAAACAACAGACATTTATTTCTCACGGAGGTCCAAGATCAAGGTGCTGGCAAATGTGGTTTTTGGTGAGGGTCAAGAACTTGGTGACTTACAGAGCGCCACTTTCTCACTGTGTCTTCACATGGCAGAAAGTGAGTGAGCTCTGGTCGCTATTCTTCTTAAGCGAACACTAATTCCGTCTTGAAGCCAGAGCCCTCATGATACATTTAAACCTAATTACTTCCCAAAGGCCCCACCTCCAAATACCATCACATGAGGGTTTAGGGCTTCAACATGAAGGAACTTCGGAGGAACACAAACATTCAGCCCATACTACATCTGCTGAAAAGTACATTTTCCCTGAATTTTTTCTGTAGCAACTGTTGGGCAGCAGCAGAGTGAAATAAACAAGCTAAAGAGTTGTTCATCATTTTCTTAAGCTAAGCATGAGGAGTTTACGCAAATAAAATAAAGGTAGATATGGAGACAAAAAGCAACGCTGAAAAAGGGAGAGGGGAAAAAAACACAGCTAGGAGAGAGACTTTTTGTACATTAAGAAACACAGTAGGGGGCTTCCCTGGTGGCGCAGTGGTTGAGAGTCCACCTGCCGATGCAGGGGACACGGGTTCGTGCCCCGGTCCGGGAAGATCCCACATGCCGCGGAGCTGTTGGGCCCGTGAGCCATGCTGCTGAGCCTGCGTGTCCGGAGCCTGTGCTCCGCAACGGGAGAGGCCACAACAGTGAGAGGCCCCCGTACCGCAAAAAAAATAAAAAAGAGTCCTTTCAGGCAGACACCTCACAGAGTGGGGTGGATAAAATTTGATTTATCCATCGAATGGAGTATCTGAATCCTTTGTTCATTACCTTAGTATCAGATAATTATATTTGGATATTTGTAAAGATACATTTATAACAATTTATAACATTTATAACAATCAAATTAAATACAACGTATCCAAGTCTGACAGATTCCAGAAAGGTTTGCCTTTCCCTTTTCACCAAATCTGATCTGTCTGAAATTCTCTCACATCAGAACTGTTCTACTTAGACAAAGGCTTTAAGCACTGTTAAAGGCACCTTAAGAAATATACTCAAACCCAAGAACCTACTGTATAGCACAGGGAACTCTACTCAATACTCTGTAATGACCTATATGGGAACAGAATCTAAAAAAGAGTGGATATATCTATATGTATAACTAATTCACTTTGCTGTACAGCAGAAACTAACACAACATTGTAAATCAACTACACTCCAATAAAAATTAATTAAAAAAAGAAATATACTCAAACCCAGGTTCTGCCACCTATTGGCTCTGTGACTGGGGACAGTGCACTGAATTGTTTATGCTATGGTGAACTCATCTGCATAATGAGGTTGTGAATACCTACTTCAAAGGGCTGTGAGAATTTCTCAAAATCCATGCATAGAAGACAATTTGCAAACTCTGAAGGGGCACTGGGTTAAGCACAAATGCCTGTGGAATAGCTGATACTTTTAAACTGTTGCCATTCTCTTACGCAGAGGTGATGCTGTACATGGCAGATTCTTCCATCAGAGCAGTTTTCAATTGAATTTGCCAACTTGAGAGGAGAGCAGGAAGCATTAAGAAGCAGGAGGTTAACAAGGGGGAAACAGGGACAGAAGGTCCCATCATGAAAACAAATTTCACTAGTTCAAGGTTGTGAGCTGGTAAAGTATGCTTTGCTCTCACATGTAAACCTGAAACAAACAAGTTGGTGAATAGAGATAATTTCATATACATTCTCTACGTTATGGCTTTGTTTTTTTATTGCAGCTTCTAAGGCAAGTTCTCAGAGGGATAGATTAGATTTGAGGATATTTTCCTCTGGGGCTGGATCCTTGTGATAGGTAGAGAAGAAGAAAGAGTGCAGAGAAAAATTAGACTTGGATGAAGTCGAGAGGGGACAAGATGCCATCGAATTTGGAAGGGCACAGAGCTCCCATTAGGGTAATATTTTCAAAATGAATGGCCACCTATTTTTAACTGACTAAATACATCAGGGGAAATCCATGGGTTGTTTCCATTTTTACTTATCACGAACTCAATCCAGATCTAGTTCAAGCTTTATCTTTTGGAAACCTTAAAAAAAATAATGTGGCCCAGTGTGAATTTTTATGTTATCTTCTCCCAGAACCATAAAACATGACTGATATATTGAAATTCATATGAAGTTTATCAGCCTTGGATTGACTTTGAGTGATTTAATTTTATTATTTTTAATGTATTAATTGAAGTTATTATTTTTAAAAATATACTCACAGAAATAATAATAAGTAGAAGGATCCTGTAGTCTGGGACACAATTATTAAAGTCACTTTGGATCATGATAAAAGTTGTGCGTCTCTCACTACTCCTGGAGTTATTCTTTATTTTCTGTATGTTTTGGAAAATTTAAGCTGCAGAACTAGGTTATTCTTGCATACCATCCTGGACCAGAGAGCATTAGGTCTCCTGCTTACACATTTTCATCAGCTGAGAGGCTTGACTGGAGTAACTGAGATTCAAAAAGCTACGAAATTACATAAAGAATCTGTAGCCCATATGATATATACCACAAAAAGAGGTAAGAGGTGGAACGTGGGGATATAATGGAGATGATGGAATAAAGTCAGGAATTTTAGGCATTTCCAGAAGAATTATCCATGATAGTGGGCAGGCAATATAAAGTACCATTCCCATCCACCAAAGGAAGTTGGTAATACAGAAGTTCCTATACATAGTAGCATTCCACTTAAGATTTCAATGTATTATCACAAGCATTTACTAAGAATCTTTCTGGCACAATCCAGGGCACTTCAAGAGAGTGGAACACAGCTTCCCAAAATAGGCATGTTGCTAGTTGAAAATACGTACCAATGGAAAGTGTTCATGATCAACCACATCATAGATGTATAGGTAGTATAGAGTTAAATTAAAGGACATCATTTTTTTAATTAGCCAAAACTTTCTTTGAACGAACTTGCACTAAGATTTAATGGTAAGAAGAATCTGAGTGTTCTTATTAGGAAGCTGAATACATAGAGGAATTCCCAGCCATAAAATTGCAGCATATATAGGGAATGTTGTTCTTTGGAAGTGCCTGACAGTTATTCCAACCAAAGCAGAGATATTAGGATAGAATGAGCAGTTATCTCTCTTCTGATGTTAAGTATTTAAGACTATGGCAAGGAATTGAACAGAAGAATTTAAGGAGAAGAAAGTTTCTACCACTTGGAACATGGAATATTAAGGAACTTAATATTAGTGATGATCAACATATTCATGGAAGAAATTTTTAAAGCCTGGCAAGATGAGTAGAGTCAGACATTGCATCTCACTGCACAGATACAGAGAACAGAAGAGGCTGGAGCCTGTGGGAGCCCAAGGCAAAGTGACCATGGCCTCTGTACAAAGGTGCCCTACCTCTTCAGTGGTAGGAGTGGTCAAGAAGCTAAGGGAGCAATGCTATATGGAAGAGGGTGGCTTTTGAGGTGACTAATTCAACTTGGTAGGTGGAGAGTTGCCAGGGATGTGTTAATAGAAACAGACTTGGTGCATGGACTTGGAAATGTGTTAGATTGTTACCACTGATTTAATACCTTAAGGTAAAATTACATATTTGGATAGTCTTACAAAAAGGGGGAACTTCATTGCACATGATTATATGTTATATAGCGCACTTGTCTCTTTGATTTTTAAGATTCTCCATGAGACAGCATGACTGCAAGCATATGATGAAAATGTTTTCTGTGGGATGATACAGTTGTTATATTTCTTGGTCAATTTGGAACAAACATACAAGAAATACTCAACAGCAACTACCTCAAGAAAATAGAGGGTGGAGTGAGAGATGAATTTTACTTTTAATCTTTTAATAGAATTGAGTGTTATTTATCATAAGTATAATTTTATTAAAAATTACTTAATTAGGAAACAATTATTTATACGATATCCTTTCAGTTTTGATGCAATATACAAGCACAAGCAATATTCTAAGACAAAATATTTATGTAAATTGCTGTATTTTCCAAATTCTTTGAAATGAACCTTTACTAATTTTATAATCAGAAAAAAAAGTTAATTTTAAGTTATAAAAGAAAGTTCTTTTTCTAAAACCACCTTATTGAGGTATGCTTGATATACAAAAAGCTGCACATATTAAATGTATATAATTTCATGAGTTTAGAAATAAGCATACACCTGTGAAACCATTACCACAATGTATGCCATAAATATATCCATCACCTCCAAAAGTTTTCTCTCATCCTTAAAAGAAAGTTATTGTATCATTTATTCTAATTAGCAGCTATTTAAATTTTTTCCATTGATCATTAAAACATACTCCATCTTTGACTTTATTTTGATGTCATACCAATGGAAAGAGTATTGTGATTTTAGATCAATGGCAGAATATTCTATGAAATAAAAGATGGATTTAAATAACCTATCTTATTATCCTAATAGAGTTGAAAGTTATTGGAAATAGGCCTTTGATTCTGTGTTTTAAGTATTCCACACCCACTCTCTTTTTAGACATTAAATTCTATTCAAGTTATTCTGCATAAACACAGCTAGAATCTATATGCCAGATTTCATTACAGCTTCCAAGATAGCAGTGTGGGCATAGTGTAAATTCAAGGATACCAGAGAAAATTTCTCCACTGGTTATATAAATAAGCATTAAGGGACATTATTTGGTTTCATTCGCTAATAGATTTAGTACCTTTACATACATTTTTCATATAAATAAATGCATGCATAATTTAAATAAAGTTAACCTCATCATACACAAAAAGCCAAACCAGTATTTGATATCATATTAATAATTTGATCCTCCCTGATTTTAACCAAGCCCCTTGCTTTCTTTCCTAACTTTACCCAATCTTGCTGATATGTTCCGCCAAGAAGAAGGAATCATCAGGGTTAAGGACTTTTTCCAAATGTGTTTCTAATGGCTCTGATTGCAAACAGAGAACTGGCTAAAATCTTGAGAATGTTTCCAGGAGCCCAAATTCCTCTTCTAAGGTGTGGTTCAATTCTTCTTTGCTTTGTCACTGCATACCTAGGGAGGATTTAATCCCTTGCTGATGACATAATAACAGCTCCCTGAGCACTATTCTATATACTCTGTTGGGTCAGTAAAATCTCTAAGACTTCACTCCACAGGTCAACATCTGGTTTGTTTGCGGTCATGTCTACACACTGTCCTAAAGTGTAGGACAGCTTACACCCTTCTGAGAAAAACAAAAATTCAAATGTAAACAAAGGTACATCAGTTATACTGTTCTTGGGATCTATGGCCAAGTCCACCTTGCCTTCCCTTTATAAAATGAAATAGGGTCTAGATTAGTCAAGGTCCTCTGAGAAACAGAACCAATAGGAGATAAGTATATATATATATATGTCCTATTGAAGAGCCAGACGCTTGGCTGAGTAACTAATTGCCTTTTTACTTTTCAACTAAAAGGCTGGAGTAAGAGTTATATCCACCTACTTGTTTTGTTTCTGAAAGTTAGAGAGACTTGCAAATCTCAAGAAAGAAAAATACCTTGTCAACTGCCTTGTCGTAAAGCATAGTGCCTAACAGTATGACCTGGGATTTTGGAGCTTCCCGTTATAAAGTTAATTGAATGACTGTCAGTCTTACTCTATAACAGGGCTCTTCATTGCTACTACATCACAACATCGACAAATTAGACTTGGATTCTATAACTGGCATTCTTGCTAGAAAGGTATTTCCGTAACGTGCTATAATGGATGTACAAACTGTTCAAATTTAAGATTAGGAAATACAGCAGAAAGAAGTCTCTTTTAATATGGTTATAGTCTAATTTTTAATATGGAAAAACACAATAACCAGAATTCTTTAATATCTGTGGAATTCCCACAAACAATTGCTCAGTTTAAAGATTCGGGGGAAACAGTGATACAGAACTGCCTTTTTTATTTGAAATAACTCAAGTTGCCAAAGATGTTATCAAAGGACTGCATTTGTTGACAGTTCATTTCTCAGATTATAATACTTGCTGTAGGCATAATTAAAATATATTGAATAAGCTACTTTAAATATAGAAAAAATATTAAATATTGCATTCAACAATGTGCTAGATAAATTTTAAAATATTTATCAGTTAGGCCAATCAACCTCCTTCTCTTAAAAAGACCTGTGACTTACAATTTATTGTATTATGTCAAATGGTATACTTTATAGACAGATCCTGATAAAGTAATAATTCTCACATTAAAATCTGGATTTGCTTGTACAGTGTGAAACTCATTTACTTTTAAAGGTATAATCAGATGTCAGTGATACTATCCAGATCAAAGAGAGGACAATTTAATCTTAGCCTCAAATATATCCTCAAATATATCAAATATATATCAAATATATCCTTAGCCTCAAAATATATCAAATTCTGTCATTACTGTCAAAATTTAGCACAACTGCAGAAAAATTCAGCTTTGTGACTCCCCAGATAAGCACTATATACCTAATACATTACTCTGGCTCTGCAGAACTAAGTGTCAAAGGACATTTGCAGCTATTATTTCACTAATAAGTCAATAGCCTCAAGATGATGACATTTAAAACACAGTTGAATTATCAAGATGGAGACTTATCCAGAACGAATGAGATGAACCAAAATGGTTATGGGCTTTGGAGTCAGAAAGACTATGGTTCTCATGCTGGTATCACCACCTTTTTAGCTGCAAGACCTCAAAGGAGTTAATTACATTTTCTGACCACAGCTTCCCTCTTTAGAAAATGAGGAAGCTAACTCTTACTTTGTAGGATGTTGGGAGAGTTAAGTGAAACAAGGCAGGTAATTCACCTCGCACAGAAGCTGGAATTTAGAAGTTCTCAATAGATGGTGACTCTTCTGTGTGGAAGAGGATGGAGTGGCTGGCGGTAGTGAGCGAGCAGGCAGCTGGCCAGGTGCAGAATTGGGGCTAGCTCTCCCGCCTCCGTGCGGGGCTCTGTCCCCCACAGTGGGTACTCCACTCACAGTGCGGGTCAGAGCTGCAGAGCAGCAACCCTGTGTTAAGGTCAGGCAGCCCTGCAACCTGGCCCGGCACCAAGCATTGGCGATCTCTTGGATCATGCCACACCAGCCTTGGGGCGTTTCCGTACTGACATGTGCTCTCAGCCATCTGTGGTCAGCCAGGGCATGCCTGTGGAATTCCTATTCCTGTAATAGTTGACTAATGGCAAAGCAAGCTCCATTTGTCAAGCTACAGTGAAAAAAAATGCCAGTCATGCTCCAGCTTGTAGGGTAGCCTCAGACTCCGGAGGTGAGCTGCCCCTCGGGGCACACCGGCTTCCATCTCTTCTCCCTTCCAGCCACCTGGCAAATTCTTACCCATCCTCCATAGGTAACACAAATGCTACCTTCTCTCTACAGCCTTCCCTGACCTCTGCGTCAGGGACACTTGTGATAACTCCACCCGTGAGCGCATATGATACTGCAAGCAGCTCTATTATATGGCAATTTTAAGGTAGTCTTCTAATTATCTGCTTACATAACTGTCAGCCTCTGCAATCGTTATTAACTTTTTTTTTTTTTTTACATCAACCTCTTTAAGGATTGTTTTAAATCTTGGCTTTTTCTCACCAGTTAAAGTGTACACACACACACACACAACCCCTAGGAGGATTAACAGGCATCTTAAAAGAGTCATTCATTCTTAGGAATCTGTGGAGCCAGTGTTAGGAACTCCCATTCAAGTTCTTGTGCATCTTTATTTATGTTCTCCTTGTAAATCACAGCGACCAGCACATTGTAGGCACTTGATAAATGAATGAATGAATGAGTGAACAAATAACAGTCTACCTAAGAGAATGGCAAGATTTTTTCCTAAAAATAGATGCAGAGAATCCACAATTATCTCAGAGAAAAACAGATGTTAGAGAGTCTCTGAAGAAGTTTTGATCAACTCTTGCAAGGCTTTCTAGACCCATTGACCTAATCCTGTTTTGATTCTCTTTCTAATGCTGCTGTATGGTAAAGACCATGGGTAGAGAGCAAAATTAGTTACACTCAGATTCTGAAATATAAGCTACAGCAATTTTTCACAGGGGCACAGGTTAAATGAAGGGAGATTACTTCCCCCTTTGGTCCTCTGTTTCTATTACATACCATTCAAAGGCAAATGGAGATTAATGTGTTTTGCCTTTTTGGAAAAATGATGAAACTTCATCTGCTAGTCTCTCCTTACAGATGTGTCCCATCTGTTGCTGTTACATGGGATTATAGCTACAGACTCCCATTGAAGGTGGCAAGAACCCAGGAGAAGCCTACCCAGGGGTTGCAGTAAAAGGTTGGGGCATGAAGGGATATGGAAGGCATTTAGTTCAGCTTCATAATAACATCCAGTAGCTCACTACCTGTGAACAGAGCTCTTTCTGTCTCACACTGACAGGAGAGGCTCTCAAAGGCTGAGCATTGAACCTGGCTTCCAACTGGAGAAGGGGCTTTTCAACCTAGAAAAAAAAATCCCTCTTTTGGCATTTCTATGGCATTGCTTTAAAGCACAGAAATTCTTTCTTCTTCAGTTTTTTTTTGTCACAACACAGCTGTTTGAATAAGCCTCAATTTGTTTAAGAAAAAAATGAGAAGGAAAGAAAGAGATAATACAGATTTTCCTTTGATGGCGAACTTCCCCTCCTCCCAGGGGCCACTGGCAAACTCTTAACCTCTGCTGCTTCTGGAGGAACGCCCGTTCCTGAGAACGCTCCCCAGCCGTCCTGTGAGCAGCTAGAGGTCTCTAGTGGAAACCTGGAGCAAGCACAGCTTCCATCAGGCAGGGCAGGCTGGGAGGGCTCTGACCCAGCACACGGCCAAGGAGAACTGATCACAGCAGCCACTTTCCAAAGGCAACAATACATGGGTTGGCTCGAGTTCCATCAGCCACAGGTCCCCAACTTCAAGGATTCTTGAGAATTTCGAGAGTTGATTGGGATCAGACTTTGAAAAGGGAACAAGAGATGTAGCCAATCCTTGCTTCTTTCTCCTTCTTGCCTGCCTAGAAACTGTGTTTCTAGCTAGCAAGGTTAGAATTCCGAAGAGCCCTGAGTATGTTACAAATGTGAGATGTATTCTGCCATAAATTGGGAGTGGTGTGAGACTATGTAAATTAGCACAAACTTGTCAAGAGCAGGAGGTCTGTAAATATCCAAGCTCCATGACAGCAGCATAAGGATGGGAATCGTTCCTCACACACAAGATGTCCAAGTGTTAGAGTCCCCTTCTCAGGCATCACAGCATTTTCAGATCTTTTCCTTTCTTCTTTTTTCACATAGGGGAGAGCTATACATGATTCTTTGCACAGAGAAGAGATAATCAAGGATAGAGAAAACCATTACTGGGCTTCATTTTTTTATATGTTTGTATGAAGAATTTAATTTCAGTGAGAACGGTGCTCCTAATAAATAGTCAGTGGTAGCTTTTAAACCTAGGCAGGCTGTTTGGAAAGACATTCTGTGCTATTGAACAACTTAGGAAACTTTCTGTTTTGCAGCCCTGGGAATAGAATGTGATTTACTGTAGTACAAAATGTAAGCTGGAAACTTTGGCCACACAGGTTTCTGGTAAAGTCACAGTGAGGAAAGCTGGGGTAATTTGGAAAATGGGTGGTTTGATCTTGCCAGTTTCGACTGTGCTCAGCAAATCCAAAACCTGCTCCAGGCAGCTGCCTCTAACAGTGGACGGCTGTGGGCCTCTGAAAGTATGGACGTGGGTTTTTATCACCTCCATTGGCAAGGTTGAGGTGTGTCATAATGATGCATACAAAGTCAGCATATTTTAAAGCTTAAAATAGGAAATCAAACAATATGCTGAAATAGGTAGAGGGAAACATTAGTGAAATGGGAAGATTTTTATAGTAACAACAACAACAAATACCTCTAAGGATCGTTTCTAAGCCTCAGAAGGTTCAGATTCTTTTAAGCTGTCCCCTTAGCCACCTCTACAATACTGTGGAGCTCTTTACTTCTGCTGCTAAGAAATCTTGCCATTGCTTATTGAATGTCTATATTTCCTGCTGGAATATATACTCTGTTATGTGTGGGAATGGCAGCCCTTTGTCTGGGATTCCTGGTACAGTGTAACACTTATCAAATATTTGCGAATTACATTCATAATTAACAGATGAATGTAACACAATGGTTTGTTTTCAAAAAGGATACCATCCATTACAATACATAGGCCCCAAAGAAATCTGACCAGCTTTCTATATACTAGATTGACATTGTTTTTACACTGGTGGAACCTAAGGCTAGAAACAAAAGGAAAATGGGTTAGAGTCAAACTATTTCATGGGAAGAGAAAGAAACTATAAAGAAAAGCTCCAGGAAATGCCCTCACTCTTTTAACCGTCATATCTCATCTGTTCATCCCAGAGGCCCTCAGAGGGAGATGATTATTATACCCACTTCACAGAAGAGGAAAGGTGAAGGGATTTTGAAGAAGCAAGGGCAGCTTTCATCCAGCCCCTGGAATCCAAATAACGAACATAATCACCAGGCTTCATTTCAGGAGCGGGAGGGGACAGTCTAAATCTGACAACTGTATTCTTAACAGGGAACAGCTGGGGATGGAAGTGTGGAATAAAGTTGTATGGAATAGTGAGGGAATAGAAGGCTTAGTTCCAAGCAAAGAGAAGCATGGAGTGGAATGTGTAAGAGAAGGCGACTGTCCTAAATTTTTGCTTCAGTACAAGATCTCCCTGGCTATACCCCGGAAACCTGTGGGAAACCGCCTCCATATTTAGGAGACTACCTATTGATGGTTCCACCAAATCCCAGTAATCAGCAATTCCAAAACGAATAAAGACCTGTTAAAACGTGAAAAGAATTACAAATATATCCTGGTGCTGTTTGAAGGCAGACTTGCCCTTCTCAGGAAGATGCTTCCACAGATAACTCTGGGTCAGAGCCCATGTGCTGGGAACGAAGCAAAGGCTTTACAGCTCTCAGACCAGAAGACTTGGCCTGGCCAGGACCTACAGGGCCTCACAGGAACTGGCTCCCCTCTGCCTCGTCTCCTCTACTCTTCTCCACATTTGATCTGCTTTAGCCACACCAGCTTCCCCACCGTTCTTAGAGCTTCCTCATACATCACATCTTCATCCAAATACGCACTTGGCTCACCCCTCTCTTCCAAGAGGTCCCTTCCTGGGGAAGCCTATCTAAAATTGCATGCGCTCACACGTCACGCTGCTTCACTCTCCCTGACCGGAACATTTCATAATCTCTCACCTGCTTTACCGCTTTCTCCTTAGCTCTCATCACTACCTAACGTGAGAAGTTTACTAGTTACATTGATACCGTCTCTCTCCCTTACTGGGGCATAAGCTTATCAGGGCAGGCACTTGTTTCGATTTTATTAGGTGTGTACCTCACACGGTGCCCAGCCCATAGCAAGTACTAAGAGATGCTGGCTGAGCAGGTAGATGGAATGCAGAGGGACTTGTCATCTTTCCTTCTCAAAGTCCAGAGAAGCATGCATAGAGGCTGAATTATATCATTGTTGTCCTACAGGTTGCAGTAGTCAGGCAGCAATCTTCCCAGGTTCTGAGCCTGGAGGTTTTAAGACAGAGGCTGACACTTCCAGGACAAATGAGAGGGCGCATGAGAAGTGTGTTCTTTGCAGAAACTTCCTTTGTGCAATTCCTCTCTTCAAAGCAGACTCAGGCTCTCTCAGAGAGCTCAGTTATTCTGTCTGGCTGGATTCTTTCTCACAGATGCCACATGTGGCCAGAGAGAGCCCCACAGCTTCTTTCCAGTCCACACCTGCTTCTCAGGAACGGCCACTGCAAGCCCCAGGGTAAGGAGGGTAGGATACGTTCGTGACATCTCCGGTCCCTCTTGGAGGAGGGAAGATATGCAGTGGGCTGGTGCAGTTAGAAGGATGCCTCTCTTGGCAAGGATGGAGTAAGACCACAGACCAGACTGCCTGCCGAGAATGAGAAAACTCTAAGTGTGTGCTCATGTTCTCAGGGAGGCCTCTTCTTTCAGACAAGTCTCAAAAACATAACGTCACTTTTACCTTTGAAAGCATCCATTTCACCATCTATGTTACCAGCTCACCTCTTTCGAGGGCTTCTGGTGGATAACAGGATCCCAGAGTGACAGAACTTTGATATTAATTATCAGCCATTTTCCTATCAATGGATTTCTTTATAGCAGCTTTCGTTTATTTGGAAAAACAAAAAGAAAAAGCCAAAGGTTTTTCGAGGAAAATTGCTATAGTTAAACAGAGAGACACAGTTATTTATTAGAACACTTTTTCTTAATTCTACTAAATCATACTTAGGCCTAGCCTAGACACTAATTTTTGAAGAAAACAAATGCATGTTTTTCACATTTAAGTCATTCCTTAAATGGTAAGGAACATAAAAGTGATTTTCCTAGCGCCTAGGAATTATTTCCTTTGCAACAAGTGCATGATAAACATTTGCTTAATGCATATATTTTTAAATGCCTAAGTTTACCTCAATACTACAAAGCCTTTCAAAGTTTGAACTTTAGAAAGTTATTCACCCAGCTTCCCGAAATGTGTCCTAATGTCTAGGGGGAGGCGCAAGCCTGGCCCCCCTCAGGCCTCGGTACATACCTGCATGTGGCAACTGGCACACCTTAATGCTCAGTTCCTCTGTGTTCTTCTACACTAGAAGGCAAGCTCCTCAAGTCTCATTTATCAATTCTACCCCTAGCACCTTGCTTGGTGCCTGGCAAACAGTGCATGCTCAGTAAATTCATTCATTCACTCATTCATTCATTCACCACTTAAGGGCCAGGTACAGGTCAGTCACTCTCCAGACACTGAGGATATAGTGATGGATGGACAAGACTGCTGGCCACTCCTAGGGTCTCCCCTCACAGAGCTCATTGCACAGAGACTGGAGTAGGGGAAAGCAATTAAACAATTATTCAAACAATTACCAAAAGGGTGAAGTGAGTTAAGATACACAATTTAGAAGACCAGTGAGGGGAGCGGTATAGTCCAAGGATCTGGCAAGGCTCCCCAGATGAAGTGACATTTGTACTAAGACAGAAAGGATGAATCAGAATTAGCCAGAAACAGCGATGGGGAAGAGTGTTTCAGGCAGAGGAAAAAGCATATGACAAGATCTGGTGTTCGCAAGTTCCTGACACATACTGGGCTTCAAGATTCAGCAATGAGAAATTCAAATCCCCAGAAATTCTCGGGAATTCCCAAATTATATTTTTAAAACAATACTGAGTGACCACAATACCAAGCAGTGAACAGTAAACAGTGAATCATTTTTCAGTGATAGAGTTCCAGCTAGTGGTTTCAAAGGCATTCTGTAACTGCATTCCCACAAAGCGGAACAATCTTTGGAGCGCTACACCAACAGGGCTTAATGAAATTTTCAAAGAATACCTTTAAGACATTAGGTCTGCCTGTTGAGAAACAAAAATAAAGAGCATAAAGAAAGAGAGAGGGACTTGCCAAAGACATCAATACTACAACTGTCACTAGACTTGAGGTTTCAAATGGCTCCTTGGTGTTAAGCCACTGTACACTTCTCTCTTGAAATAACATTGAGGTGCAACAGGGGCTAAGCAGTTCTGCCACTGACATAAAATGTCTAATTGAAGAGCACGAGATGAAAACCACCTTAAGTCTACGTTTTTAAGTCCATTGGTTTGGTGTTTGAAATCATAAAATATTTTGCCAAGTGCTAAAGAAGGACTTCCCAGGAAGCTTCAGATAATGTTCGTGTTTAGGACATTAAAAGGCTGTCTGAATAATTCACCCACTTAGATACTCTCCCAGATAAACAGAAAATGCCCCCACTTTCAAATACTTTTATACAGATTCAGCAAACTCTCTTGGGAAACAATTCTAACAGTTAAGAGCCTTTGCTGTGAAGAAATGTGGTATTTATATTAAGTGATATATATGTCACTAAAATTGCAGTCTAAGCCCATTCCACCTATTTGGGCAGGGAGACTAGGGACAAATAAAAGTCCACATCCTGCCAGTGACAGGTAATGGGTTTGGGCCTCAGGGTTGCCTAGTGTTCACTGAGACCCCTGGTCCCCAGTGGTTTCATTTTAAGAGCTGCAAATGAATGAGCCTGGGTCTTAGCCGATATTAATGCCAGTCTAGCAAAGCCATGAGGAGACACGTTAGGACTGACCACACAGTGCTGGAGAGGAAGGCCTTTCCTGACAGCCACTAGCCTGGAGATTGCAGGTAACTCACCCCAAGTGGGTGTGGAAATGCCAGCAAACCTTTCTTAGAATCATAAGGGAGAGAATAAATAACAGCACTCTGTTCCTTCCCCATATCCCAGAATTTCTTAGGGATGTTAAGAGAAGAGTAGGAAAAAAATTTAAGTAATGAGGCAAAGCATCTAAGGTGATTCGTATGGGTATGTAGGCATGTGTGCACGTGTACATGTGCTTACATAAGTGTGTGTGTGTGTGTGTGTGTGTTCATGTGTATTCACATCTCTGTGTATGCATTTGCATATATCATGTGTTTGAGTAATTACGTATCTACATATGGGTACCCGTGCTTGTGTGTGTATATCTGTATGTATAAGTGGTGGTAAGTGTATTTGAGTGTATACATGTTTGTTTATGTCTGTGCATATGTGTGTTTGTATGTATGTAATCTGTGTATGTGTATGTATGTGTATATGTATGTACGTTTGGCAGGGAAGCCAAAGATTTGGAATCTGAAAAGGCAAACTAAACAGCACTGACAACAGACCGAACTAACTGAAGGGAAGACTGAGTGATGTAGGCCTCCATGTTCCAATCCTCAGGAAGAAAGTTTGCAGAATTCTTGGAAGGATATGTGGAGTTACACCATGCAAAGTCTGTTCCTCTAGAATAAAGAGCTATTGCTTAATCTCCTTGAACTAAGCAATACAGCCTCTGCCTTCCCCACAGTTAATGACATTGCATTAGCACATGTGGGACCCACCCACTAGACCTTTAACTCCATGGCAGGCATGAGCCTGACCTGAGATGGAAGAAACTCAGTGCAGGATGCGAAGTCAAAGAATTTCATAAAATTATCCTCACCACCACAATTCTGAGGAATGTGTATGATTATTTTTACTTTTCCAAATTTCCAAGATAAAAAAGGAGACACAGAATAGCCAAAGATGTTTCATAGATTTATGATTACATTCACTCTTCAATATCAGTAGTAAATGAATGGACTGACCAAACACATTTTATGTTGAAATTGTATTCCTCTTTGAAGCCAAACATTTTTGGAACTGAGATACACCAAACTGTAATGATACTATACATAATTGCAACTTAATGTTTATCATGGTATCGCTGTTAAAATTCAAATTACTCTACGAAGGGACATGTTAATATAATAGTTATTGAGCACCTACCACATGTTGGGAAGTCCAAGTGTAAACACGGTCCCTGCCCTTAAGGAGACATGGGTCAGGTGAGGACACAGAACAGTGAGTAGAGTATTACTGTGTAACAAGCGGAAGAAGCCTTTTGCTTGTGCAAAGTGCCAGGGGAACAGAAAACAGGAAGTGGGCAAGATTGTTTGGGAGCATGGAGAAGGTGTACAGAAGACGTGCTCTTCCACCCATGTCTTTCTTAAAGAATGGATAAGAAACTTCATAGGCAAAAGGAATGGAGTCTTCCACACAGGGTATCAAAAACATACATATACAATTTCATATATATACATCTCCAATTACATATATATATCCAGTTTTATATATATAACTGGAACTGTTACTATAGAGACAGAGAGAAGGGAAAACAGCTTGATACTATGCAGAAAATCAGTAGTATATATCACATAGAGAGCAATTGATATATATGATATAAATGTATAAAATATATAATACAACTGACATACACACACACACACATATATATGTATCCAATTATTCTTTATAATACTATCTTCTCTTCAATTACAGATATTTCTATGTTGAGTTTCTTCAAGGTTTTTAATTATTCCCCATATCTACCCCTACCCCAAGTTGAGGAGAAAAATAAAATATTAATAGGCTCCTTAGTAATGGGAGTATTCTATACCAAAAATGTTTAGCAGGAACCATAAAGCACTTGTAGCTTTTAAGTTGGTACATCTCAGGGTTACCCACCAAAAAGCCAGCCCCTGCATTTATTTCAAATCTACCAATAAATCTTAACAAACATTTTGTTGAGAACTCAGGTGAACCATTTGTCATTTCTCTGAGTCCCTAAATTGATCTACATATGAAGAGGGAAAGCGTCCTTGCCAAATATTTTGATCTACCTCAAATTAAACTGAACTGCAATCTTTGGGAATTTGAGGGCCACTTCAAGCTGTCAGCAAGCAACATCCTCGTTAAGGAAAAAAAAACAACATAAAAATGCAACTCGCATGTTCGTGGAGAAATAGGGGGCTCAGATTAACAGCAGGGTCTCTCATCTGCCAGATCACGTAGAGCACCAAGGAGTCTGGGATGGCTCTGGAGGTAATCAGGTAGCAAGACCGTACAGGTCAAGAAGCGGGGAGATGGGGCGTTTGATGCCTCCACCCTCACACGTTCTCGCTCAGTCTTTGCACTTGAAAATGCAGTACCTTTCACAGTTGGAAAGGAAAGCTATGCCAGTGACAAAACTGGAACACCGAGGGGAAATTAATAACACTTGGCACTTCCAGTTTCCTGGGAGGATGTGCCATCCATATTAAGCAAGCATGACACGATTTAACAGCACAGCCTGGATGAGCTCAGGCTGTTCATTTAAAGTTGCAGGTACTGCAGGGAAGAGTCCATCTGATAGGGAGACCCAGGTAGCCACTGTAAAGGCTGCTGGGAAGAGGGGAGATGGAGGAAGGTGTTCTTTTAAGGAACTCACAGCCTAAAACCAGGAAGGCTTACAAAGATTCCCCCACCATACACTCATGGGAATTTTGAGTGTTATTTTTTTATAGGTCTTTATTGGAGTATAACTGCTTTACAATACTGTGTTAGTTTCTGTTGTACAACAAAGTGAATCAGCCTTATGCATACATATATCCCCGCATCCCCTCCCTCTTGAGCCTCCCTCCCACCCTCCCTATCCCACCCCTCTACGTGTTATTTTATGCCAGGAAATTTTTGCAGAATTGAAATCACATTAGAGGTAGAGCTGTGCTGGAATTAACAGGCCCAGAAAGCACTGAAGTAGGTGATGCTGCTTTGTATAACCTGGGCATTGAGCAAATACACAAGAAGAGCCTTAGGACTCCACGGTGCAACGTGGTTGTTAGTCACACAAGCTTTGATGTGAGGCAGACCTAGGTTTTCCATTTTGACTCTGTCTCTTATTAGCTGTGGGAACTTGGGCAAGTTACTTCTTCTCTTTGAACCTCAGTTTCCTCAACCATCAAAAAGAAATTATTCCACTTACCTCATAGGGAGGTTGGGAGAATTAAATTGTGCAGCATGTATAGAGAACCTGGTCTAGTGGCTGGCAGATGGCAGTGAATGAAAAGTCAAACTAGATGTGTAGCAATAGTCTTCCATTTTGCTGTGTTCAGATTATTTTACTTCTGACGTGATAGCAGAAGTACCAGTACTAGAAGTGGTCATAGGAGCAGTACTTACTATTCATAGTATTAACAGTCTAACTGTTACATTACGTACTTACCTATCATATTGAGTACTGACCATACTGAGATGTTGTACACTGTGCTTTATATAAATGATTATTTATACAACCACAAATAATAAGAGGTTACTTTCCCTTTGTGTGTTCAGATGAACTCACAGAGATGAAGGGACTTGTTTGAGGTCACACAGAGCTAGTAAGATGCTCAGCTCAAATTTAAACCCAGGTCTGTCTTACTCTAAAGCCTAGAATTTTCATTATGTGGTCCCTAAATAGTAGGTAAACACAGCTTGGATTAGTATTGCTTCTGACCAAGGGAGCTCAGAAATGTTGTACGAAAGAGACGGTATTTGAGCAGAATCTTAGAGGATGGAGACCTTTGCAAGGTGGGGAAGGGCATCCCAGGCAGAAAGAACTATCTAAGCAACTAACAAAGGCCTGACCATATTTAGCATGGGCCAGCCGTGGAGGTCTGGGCCCATCAGCGGGAGGCGGAACATGGGCCTTCAAAAGAAGTGCCACAGCCAAATGACCATAAAAGAGAATGAAATAATGCCACTCGCAACAACATGAATGGACCTAGAGACTATCATACTGAATGAAACAATTCAGACAGAGAAAGACAAGTATCACTGACATCACTTATACGTGCACTCTAAAGTATAATACAAATGACTCTATATACAAAACAGAGACAGATTCACAGACATAGAGAACAAACTTATGGTTACCAAAGGGGAAAGGGGGTGTGTGTGGAAGGAGAGAGAAATTAGGAGTTTGGGATTAACAGATACACACTACTATATATAAAATAGATAAATATCAGTAACAAGGACCTACTGTATAGCACAGGGAACTATATTCAATATCTTTTAATAACATATAATGGAAAAGAAACTGAAAAAGAACATACATATATATATACATATATAACTGAAGCACTTTGCTGTACACTTGAAACATTGTGAATCAACTATACTTCAATAAGAAAAAAAAAAACAAAAAACTGCCACAGCTACCACCAGAGAGTCATGGGATGTTGAATGTTGAATGTAACTCTTTCTGTTACCCTGGAATTTTGGCAGAGATGCAAAGGCCAAGAACAAAACAGCAGATACCACATTATCTGCAAAGTCTAAAGTAGGGTGCTAAACTATCTCAAAAAGATTAGAAGAGAACTGGCCCCAAGCCAGTGCTACCAGGATCAGGTGATCACTTCCTCCAGCTATATAAAAGATTGAGGTTGAAAAAAATCAAGAGAGAAAATTTCTTTGGAAAAAGATGCTGAGTATTTTACTTCTCCTTGGATGAAGGTAGGGAAGAGCTGCAGCCTCACTTCAGACTTAGCTTAACAGGTTGAAAAGTGACTAAAGGGAGAGCTTGACATTCATCTCCAGGATTCTGGGGGAGACAGGGACTGGTGTTTGGGGTTTAGAAAACATTTAAAGGTGAAAGACTGGACAGTGAAAAAGAGGGAAGAAAGACTTTGCTCTTTCATAACAAAGAAAAGGAGAGCTGTGTGGGATGGCAGTGTTTCTTCATATATGACTTGGCAAAGGGGTTTACTTCCCTGTTTCTAGATGTGAATCCCATGGCGGGAAAAAAAAAAACATTCTGACTCAATCCAAAACAGACCCTCTCCAAAAAGACATTGTGTTCCCTGTAGTGAGGTGGCCCTTGAGAAGCCCAAGGGATGCGGTAGACAATTGAAAGTGACCAGCAACTGATAATCATTACTCATAAAATTTACTGCAGCCTGAGATCATGAGCAAAGGAACTCCAAGGATCCCACAAATGTATCCCCCAAAGAAAAATTCAACAGTCATGAGTCCCTCATCCACAGGGTAGAAACACAGGTGACGACTAGACTAGCCTTGCTTACCTTCTCTCTACTTGCTAACTGCCCTTTCTGATAACTCCATGGCCAAGACCTCCTTTAAAACTGGACTGAACTCTTTAATTCTTGAAACTAACTGGAGTCTTTTTATTATTTAAGAGTGACTGGGAAAGATATCTCATCCAGGCATGGGGTACAAGGGTTTTACGAAGTCTACATTAAGGAGTGGGTACGAAAGTGTAAAGTTGCTTTCAGGTTTGTATTCTACTGAGACCAGCTAATAGAATAAAAAAATCAATTAGAATTGTGGCAGTAACAATAATAACAATAATCATAAGTCCGTGCAAATTCTTAACCTGCCATGTATTCTTCCTCATCTTTTGGCCTAGTCTCTTCATCAAGCCATGTGGGCTCTGGGTTTGAATTTTGTCCTCAGTTTCTTTCTTGTTATGTGCTAGGACCTGGTGTGCCACACAGACTTTCTCCTTCATCACCCCTCAAACTGGTTTGGTTTTGCCACATCAATACTAATGCTGACTGCTTGAATAGCACGAAGTAGGAAGTGTTTTTAGGTGGGGGGATAATCTGTGATCAAATCTGAAAACTAGGCTGGGTGCTTCTTTTGAAGGGATATGAATGCCATGGTAATAAGTTCAAACTTTTTTTTTCCTTTGCAGATCTAAGGAGATTCCGAAGGCTTTTAATTTGAGCAATGATATCATCATATTCTGGGATTTTCATCTTTGATCATTTTGGGCAGCAACTGTGATGAATAGATTGAATAAGAAAGAAACTAGAAATAGGAAAACCAATGAAGAGGTAAACCTGAAATAAATAATCTATAGAATTAGAGAAGAATTAAAATTCTCCAATGACCCACCTAAAGGCAGGTACTGAAGTGCAGTAAGCATGTAAATAGTTAAGGGACAGAATGATAAATCAGGTGGGATAATCACCTGAAAATAAATAAAGATTTTGATGTGAGCTGCAGACTATGTATTGATTGATAAATTAGTATTCTAGTGCTTGTAACTATCACAAATTTCATTTTCATGCATTATTCTGGAATCCTGGATTATAAATTTCAATGAGATTTTCTGTCTCGTGGACTTAATTCAGACTGTATGGATCTTCCTGCAAGGTTAGGAAAAGAGAAAATGGCTTCATGTCTCCTATCTGCTGTCCTTAGACCAAAAGGAAAGCATCTTGCCCTCTCCTTCCCAAGTACTTCTATATCTAAATGGCAAATATGTATTTAATGAATCAGTCTTTTTTTTTTATTAAGCGAAAAGCTATTTGTATTTCACTCCCAGCCCCACCTGGAATGATTCTTTACTTTACATTAGCTTTAACTTTGGTCTTATTATTTTCACAAACATTTTCAAAACTTCTTTGAAAATAACGTTAAATGCTTGAGCCAAGTACAATTCCCTAGGAAATATCAAAGGAAAAGCTGGACTTACTGAGAACAATTTTCCATTGTAATACCCCAAAGTAACAATAACATTTTTGTGAGAGAAAGAGCACGATAATATTCTGTGCCAATTTACATACCCTGCCTTCTCCTGTAATTAATGTGCCATCCGTTCCTGCTTCAGTCCCTAAGAGCCATCTGGTCACACACTCAACACCTTTTCACCTTGTTTCTCCAGACATAAATGCCAGAGGGTTCAGCTTAGCACCTATTTTATTTTGGACGTACTCTGTCTTTTTATTCTTTCCAAATCTCCATATATAACATCAGTCTTTGTTAGGATCATTTCCTTGTAAATTCAGGGAGTAATTAAAAGACTAGTATTAATATTAACACCATTTACTGATTGCCTATCATATGCCAGGTATCATGTTCAGGATTTTCCTACACTATCTCAATTTATCTGCACAATAAACCCAGGATATAGAAATAGTATTTCTATTTTACAAATGATAAAACAAGCTCAAAGAGATTTAGTAATCTGCCCAATGTCCTACAACTAGTGAGAAACCTAGCCGGGATTAAATCCAAACTAGGACTCTGAAGTACTGAGCTATTTTGCCTCGCTTGCCTACAGAAATCACCAGGATTTTCTGTACTTATGGTGCCGATCTGACCACAGGGATAAATTCAAGTGTCTGGGCTGAAACTGTTCACTCCTAATAAGGATTTTATTAAATGATTCCATAAATTAGACAAGAAAAGTTTTAGAAACTTATTCGTGAGAAGAAAAATGTTGCTACACTTTGAAGAAAAAGTCATTTGAGTTAGAATCTTCAAAACAACCCCAAAGTAACCTAGAGAGGCAGTTCTGAGGTGAGACTGACCCACCCAAACTGAGAAACAGGTGTGACCTAGCTAAGGTTAAGGACTGCAGTCTACCCCAACTCTCTGAGTCAGTTCATAGGATATAGGTTATTAATGCTAGGTAGTCAATTTCTAATTCTTATGATTTAAAGCAAATTAAATCAACACTACAGATTATTCTTTCTCTAGTGATAAAATGCTACTTAGTGTACTAAACCTTTCTGCTACAGCATTGCATGGGGCACAGCAGGATAAGAAAAATCAACAGGTAATTCACCCCATCAGGTTAGTACTAACTTTCAACATACGTTCCCACTAGATATTTTTGCTAGGCTAAAGATATTATAACATTAACAAATTTGAGCTTTATAGCCTATGCCAAGCTCTATTTTGTTCACTGATGCATGAGTTTGAGAAGTCAGAAAACCTTCCAAAAGTTAAGAACAGAAATCAATGGGAGAACGAAGGCACCAGATAACCGAAGCACTGAAATGCCACTCCTGAATCCTGGGAGTCAGTCATACCTTCCATCTTTGAAATCAGAGCAATAATTAGCTCATTGACTGGGCGTTGGAAACACTAAATCCCCTTCCTGACACTGACTCATTTTGTGTCCTGCACTAGTCACATAACCTTGTTGAACCTCAGTTTCTTCACTTGCAAAATGGAAATAATAATATGTATGGTACAGGGGTGTTGTGGAGTTTAATTAGTGTTTCTAAAATACTTTGAGATGATCAGATGAAAGGTGTACTTGAAATTTACAACATTAATTATTATTTTTATTGTACATAACCATTTCAAAATACAAGAAGCTGGGCTTCCCTGGTGGCACAGTGGTTGAGAGTCTGCCTGCCAATGCAGGGGACACGGGTTCGTGCCCCGGTCCGGGAAGATCCCACATGCCGTGGAGTGGCTGGGCCCGTGAGCCATGGCCGTTGAGCCTGCGTGTCCGGAGCCTGTGCTCCGTAACGAGAGAGGCCGCAGTGGTGAGAGGCCCGCGTATCGCAAAAAAAAAAAAAAAAAAAAAAAAATACAAGAAGCTATTGGATGTTGTTTTACCATCACTTAACAAATATTATAGCGCAAGCCTGTTTCTGAAAACCATGCTCTTATGGTCGATATGACTTGCTCATTCATAGATTATTCCCAAAGAAATTGAATTGGGAATAATATGCAAAGTAGGATAAGTAACAGGAATAGAGAAAGGCATAACAGGTAAGTATTGGCTTGACCAGTTATAGTAGACACACCTGACAGTTGAAGTAAACACAATAGTAGAAGGGATGTTTGAAGGAAACGAAGATATAGCTTGATTTCAAAACAACATAATGGTGCTTGTATCTGAAGTGCGTTTTTCTTCTTAGAAACTCAAAGCAATTTACCAATATTATCTCCTTAATACACATAAGGAAGACAGCAAAGAAGAGTCCAACTTAAAGATGAATAGATGGAGACTTAGTGACTAAGTGGCTTGCCCAAAGTCACCAAGTCCATTGCTAGCAGGAGGATTTAGGCTGTCCTTTTCCTGGACCAGGTCAGAGTTTGCTAGAGATGGGGGCTGAGACTAGAAATCAGATGTTTTGTATCTACCACTCCTCAAATAAATGGGTATAGTTTGAGGATAAAGGCATCTTACAAAAGAATCCTCTACAATATCTAAATAAAAGCTTCATTAATGCTTAGACGTTCTTAGCGAGGTTGAGTAGGTATCTCCTAGTTTAACAGTACCTTGTAAAGCATACTTCTTATTCCACTGTTTAATTACTGCAATTTCTATTTCCATCAGGGATGGTGCATATTTCAAAGGAGTTTTATGTTTTAAGGTGCATTTCAGGACACTGGGGAAAAATCAGTCTCCTGCAGAGGGTGACTGAACTTTAGAACATGTTTAGTACGTCATTTATTTCATATCAGGAAATTTTCAAAATGTTTGATTCCAGCCTAAGTCTCAGGAAGCATCACTATGTACTCACCTCAGATAATTCAGACCTTAAAACTCTCTTTCCACATATGTCTACTTTTTGGCTTCATAAACATCCTAAATACAATTTTCACCCAAACTTACAAGATATAGAATGTGGGAGAAATACCATTGATATTAGACTTGAGCGTCTTAGACTATCTGAGACCACTCAACTGTCAAAAATGCCATTATCAGTTTTTATTTTATGTTAACTTGACTGGGGTTGTTAGCAGAAGTCTTTTATGTAATTAGGATCCATCACTTTGCTTATCCATCACTTTGCTTATTAATAACACTTTGATGATATTTCTGCATATTGGGCAAGTATTTCTCACTGATGTGATATTTTTAAGTTTAAGGCATTCCACCCTGCTCTTTCTTTTAATAAAGGCATACTGTAAATTGTTTCCTGTAGAGACTCAGAAAATAAACTATAAAGACAATGGATGAAAAAAGAGGGGAAGCATAAAGTGCCAACTTATTGAAAACCGACCAGAAAAACAGTATATGAAAAACTTCTCTAATAGGATCAAACACACTTGTTTGAGAAAAAAATTAATTGATGAGGGATTTGATATGGTCTAAGAAATTGTCACATTAAGGATGTGTTTACACACTTGGAAGCTGATGCAAATAATAACTCTTATAATTCCTTCTATTTAATTATGATTTAATTGGCATTTATTATTGAATAAACCTGTGAATAAAATTGTGTTGAGTGGCAATGTCTTTCACCAGGAATCAGTTACAAACTTTTGAATCTTCTTTTATCGTTTCTTTTCCTTTCTTTGTTTAGCAACTAGATCCAAAATTGTTGTTGTCTTTGATCTAGAACAGTCTTACAGTCCTATTTTACCTGGTTGGCTGTCTGTGACTCACTCCACTTGGATTCACAAGATTCTGATTAATTAGTGGGGCAAGTTTCTACCCTGCATTATTTATCTCACAACCTCCAGCTTCAAGACTTGCATCAACTCTCTGGGCCAAACAATACAACACACAGAAGCTCGTAAAGAGTTCTTTTCAAATAAACTCAGCTTCAAAATAAACCAGCACCCATGCTAGTCTGCAACAGTCCTTCCTCTAATGCCCAGACACATCATCAAACAGTATAGTTATGATATAACCCAGAGTTAATAATCCAATAGCTTGATTTCCCTGGAGATAAGTAAAAAGTATCTTCATGTGACTTGGATTTTCCCAGCAATATTCGGGAACCTAGGAAAGGTATAGCACTGTAGGCTTTTAAAACAATGTTTCCGTGGATAAATTTTCTTGGCCAAAAGGATAAGACTTAATTGTCAAACACTAAGAATCTTCCTTCCCTCTGCCAATTGGCATTGCTTTGGGTTTTTGTGTAACAATGTCCATGCCAGTTAGATTTCCTTCCCACTCATAATTCCATCTTGGGGTGAGGGAAGAGAGAATGGCAATGCTTATATCTGCAGAGGAAAAATATTATACTTGTGGAGAGACCCAATTTAAAAACACAACTTGTAGGAGAAAAACTAGATGACATTGGGTATGGTGGTGATTTTTTTAGATATTACATCATAGTCATGATTCATGAAAGAAATAATAAGCTGGATTCATTAAAATTAAAAACTACTCTGCAAAAACAGTGAGAAAATAAGCCACACACTGGGAGAAAATATTTGCAATAGACACATCTGAAAACTGTTATCCAAAATATACAAAGAACTTTTAAAACTCAACAATAAGAAAACAGAGAACCCAACTGAAAATGCCCCAAATACCTCAACAGACATCTCACCAGAGAAAATATACAGATGACAAATAAGCCTATGAAAAGATGCTCTGCATCATACGTCATCAGGGAAATGCAAATTAAAACAATGAGATACCACTAACACTTATTAGGACAGCCAAAATCTGGAACACTGACAACACCAAATGATAGTGAGGACGTGGAGCAACAGGAATGCTCATTCACTGCTCATGGGAATAAAAAATGGTACAGCCACTTTGGAAGAGAGTTTTGCAGTTTCTTGTAAAACTAAATATATCTCACCAGACAAGGCAGCAATTATGGCTCCTTGGTATTTACCAAAGGAGTTGAAAACTTATATCTACACAAAAACCTACACACACGTTTATAGCAGTTATTCATAATTGCCAAAACTTAGAAGCAATTAATATGTCCTTCAATAGGTAAATGGATAAATTAACTGTGGTACATTTCATTCTAGACAAAGGAATATTATTCAGTGCTAAAAAGAAATAAGCTATAAAGCCATGAAAAAGAGGGAACTGAAACGCATATTACTAAACAGAAGAATCCAATTTTAAAAGGCTATCTACTGTATGATTCCAACCATATGACATCCTGGAGAAGGTATAACTATGGAGACAGTGAAAAGGTCAGTGGTTTCCAGGGCTTGTGGGCGAAGGGAGGGATGACTAGGCAGAGCACAGAGGATCTTTTGGGCAGCAAAAATACTCTCTATGCTATTATGATGAAGAATACATGTCAATATACATTCTGTTTAAACCCCTAAAATGTACACCGCCAATACTGAACCCTAAGGTAAACTACAGACTTCAGGTGCTTAGGCTGTGTCAACGTAGGTTCATCAGTTGCATTGCTGTATTTGTATGCACTGCTCTGGTGAGGGATATTGATGATAAGGGAGGCGGTGCACGTGTGGAGGAATGGAGTACATGGAAAATCTCCGTACCTTCCTCTCAATTTTGCTGTGAACCTAAAACTGTTCTGAAGAAAACAAAAGTCTTTTAAAACATACACATCACACACACTCATGTGCATGCACACTTATCCAGTTTAAAGTTAGAGAATCCAGTGGTTGAGAGCAGCATATATAAAAGCCAGAACTCGGGCTTCCCTGGTGGCGCAGTGTTTGGGAGTCCGCCTGCCGATGCAGGGGACACGGGTTCGTGCCCCGGTCCGGGAAGATCCCACATGCCGCGGAGCGGCTAGGCCCGTGAGCCATGGCCGCTGAGCCTGCGTGTCTGGAGCCTGTGCTCCACAACGGGAAAGGCCACAACGGTGAGAGGTCCGCGTACCGCAAAAAAAAAAAAAAAAAAAAAGGCCAGAACTCAGTCCACAGTTATGATGGTAAGAAACCAAAAAGTGCCGTGCTAGATAAAATCAGCACAAGCATGCTGCTGTGTTGGTAAAATCCTATGTGAAACGTGATGTTCTGTTTTATTTATCTGCCTGAAAAAGTTACCCCAATATAATTTTAAGGGCCCTCATGTAAAGTCTTAAACGTGATCTGTTCTACCTGCAAAATGTTGCATGGACTGCTTCTGGGAGCTACAGCTAAGATATTTAAAAGTTATAAGTCAAGATATCTCTCCTTGCAGGTGATGAAACCTACCACATCGTAGTGTAAGGAGCCAGGGGCACCTTGGCTCCTTACACTCACTACCTTCTACCTCCTTTGAGGAGGTAGACTGGAATTGCATTGGAATGTGTTTCCATTAAGAACAATGGTGGATTCCATCCTGGTGGGACCACAGCATGCCCTACAGAGGGGCCTCCTTGGCGCCAGCCCTTGTAGAGTCAATATGGCCTCTCCAGGTCTCTAGGATACAAGTTACATAAAGCTTCATTCTTAGTGTTTCTCTCATTTCTTTAGTTTTCAAACATGAATAGGGCCGGAGTCACAGCATGACTGCCTCTTTAGTTACAAACGTCCCCTTCCTGTTGAGGAGGACTGCTTAGTGGTGCAGGCTGGAGATCACACCCATGTCTACACTAACTCAGCAACTCAAAAGCCAAGCAGAAGGAATCACAGACCAACCTCTCCTCACTCCCTGTAAATCTTCTTCGGCTCAGCTGGGTATCTGGTGGACTGAGTCATGTAATTACCCCATGGGAAACAGCCCCATGAAGGTGGTACTGCATTTAAATACCATGAATGGATCCTGTAAGCTCCATTATTTATTTTAATAAAACATGGCTGTGCTTATTTACTGTTTGTATTTGTTTTAACAGTAATCAAAATTATATGGACTCTAATTTTCAATGAATGCATCTTAATCATACAGAAAGGTATAATTAATTGGTTAGTCAAGGAAGCCTTCAGTTCTCACACACATTCTGCCCCTCTTGTCTCCCTAATTTCCTCCCACTCTGCTATTTTAGGCCATGAAGGCATTTAAATTATTTTAGGCTTTTTTTTTTTTCTCTCAGCAAATATCAGCTGGGACTTTTATGGTCCTCCTACAAAGGGAGAACAAAGGATTGACCATTCTATCATTTGTACTCAATTAAATACCCTAATATGAAGCTCTCTTGTAAATGTCCATTTAGGTTTATCAAATATAAAATGACAAAGCTTATAGCTCATTTCATCCACACACTGCAGAGGCTTCTTCTAAGACCCGTTGCTGCATGTGTTCATGATTTACTGTTACGTGGGTAGGAGCTTTCACTCTCTGAGGACTTCTTGGCTTAGATATTAAATCATGATCAGACACACACCCTGAGTGACATTTTTCTCTTCTTAATTCCCACATAAAACTCCCACTGAAGTGATGGAGAAGACTCGTGTGTGTGGGAGACTGACTTGGTATTTGCACAGGTTCTTAACCAACAAGGAGGAATTGCATTTTGTCTGCTCACAATGCACCAATGCGTGTAATCATCTCCCCTCCTGGCACTGACAGCCCAACTTCAGTTCAGAAACTAGAATGGTAAGTATTGCACATGCTCCAGAATATAGGCCTTCAGCCTCTATTAAAAGCATTTGGTTCTTCTAGAATTTAACAGCACAACTCTATTAACATAGAGTTAATATGTTAAGCTCAATATGGCAAAATCCTAAGCAGCTTGAAAACTCAGTGGTAGGAGTTGAAGTCAGCCTGCGCAGCTGACAAGTGACTCAATACTGAAGTTTCATTGTCTTTGCTGTTTGCCAGTAACTGGAAGCAGGTACTTATCTGGGCCTCACCACGCTGGTTCACCAGCATTTTTCAGCTGGGAAAGTAACTTCATGAACTACAGTGGCTGTGCTAGATGAAAATAGGTGTATTATCATCAGCATTTTGGACAAGCCTTTGGCATTTTATTGCCCTGGTATGGCACTCAAGAGCATTATACAGAAAGATCAGCCAAGATGATGAAATGCTGGCCTTCTTCCAAAATTTCAAGTGGTTTCCACCCAGTATCGGCTAGGAAGGCATTTGTTCACACATAGGTTGACATTCTCAGCTTAGAAAAGCCTGGGAACTTACCTTCTTTCACTCACTCACACTCCTATACGCGTTTACAAATGCAAAACTTAACGTCTAAAACACTGTTTCCAACAGGAGTATAAATCATGAACTAAACTCAGACTAAAACTTAGTGTTTTATGTGATTGAATAAGATTCAACATTTAAATTTTTAGTCATGAAACACTGGAGGTTTTGCAACATGAGTACCAATGTATTTTTAGTTGAACTCTCAATTTTTCTGTTCTGTCATTAATATTTTAGAACAAATAAAATCCACAGGTAATCACCACAAATTATTATTATTATTATTTTTTTCTTTTTGCGGTACGCGGGCCTCTCACTGTTGTGGCCTCTCCCGTTGCGGAGCACAGGCTCCGGATGCGCAGGCTCAGCGGCCATGGCTCACGGGCCCAGCTGCTCCGCGGCATGTGGGATCTTCCCGGACTGGGGCACGAACCTGTATCCCCTGCATCGGCAGGCGGACTCTCAACCACTGTGCCACCAGGGAAGCCCCACAAATTATTTTAATCTTTCCACCAACGCTCTCTCCCCACAAGCTCCCTACCAAACCACTAATAGGTAGAAGAATGACTATGTGTTTTACCCCCTTTATTTTTCTCTCCTCCCAAGAACTGACTATGAACAAGGAAAGAAACCAGCAGTGAATGGGAGGAGCCATGAGATAACTGATCACCTGAATAATCAAGAATAAGCAATAGGCCTCAGAAGGAAACAGCTTTCCTGTGGTGAATGAGGAAGATGCTTTGTTCTACACAACCCTCTGGATTAGAAGGACCTCTGTTCTATGAAACAATCAGCCTGGCAACCCATTAAGTGTTACGGTATTGGGGACCACTTCAGGCCATCAGTAGCTTTGGGCAAACCACTTGACATTTTGGAGCTTCAATTTCGTCACCAGCAAGGGACTCAGTTTATTTATTTTTAAGCACCTAATATACCTGAATTCTTGATCACAACCTTTGGCTGCCATTTATACAATGACTTTGCTACGGCACTTCACTGGAAGAGCTGGGGAATTAAATTCTCATATTTTCCTCTTTGATTATCTACTTTTGGGAAAATGTCTTATTTGCAAATCCATTGGTGAAGCAAAGATGGTGCTTATGCCTCCCTATGCCCTTTTCAGAAGGAGAAGTGCAATTTCCTTCCAGTCTTTCCACACTACTGAGTTATCTTATGGCTTTTAGAATTAGCACAGAATATCTGTAATATCAGAAATACGTAGAAATGTATTTACCACCACCAATAAATGACTGGATAGCACTGTCATTCCCTACCATTCCAGTGGCATGGCCCTACAGAAACAACCATATATTATGTTTTGATGTGTTTTTTAGTGTGAAGGAAGTCAGGAAGATAATTCTTAGTCTTTACCAACCTAGAAATTCCTTGATGTTCCTTGCTGTGTTCAAGGCTCACAAAGGGAAAAACTGCTTCTATACTAACGGACGAGGAAAGAACCTCTCTACCTACTCTACCTCAGCCTCATTCACAAACAATTCATGACCATCTAACTACTTTTCAAAGCAGTCTTCTTCTTTAACCTGACATTACATTTATCGTACCATTAAACAATGGCCGTCTGGATCCTTTGAAGTCCTGATAAGACATTCTTATCTCCTATCACCAAAGTCTTAACATTTTCAGAATAAATCATATTTCCAGTAAGGAAAGAAAATTCATTGCAGGAGACTATTACCATAATGGAGTTGGTCCCCCAGCACCAAGGATAAGGTACTAATTGGAGCAGATCAGAGGATCTCAGAACTGTAATAGCTGTTATTTATTTACACAAACCTTAGGCCTTTAGCTCTGGCCAGCTTATTCTGTGGCCAAATAAAAACAAGTTCTAGACAACACAGGTCGATTCATGTTCAGTGTTCTGGGAGCCTTGGCTTCATTTCTACCTTGACCCTCACACCTACACTGGTCTTGCATTCACCTGACTTGAGGACCCTGGATTTATTACAGAATTTGGGCCCCATACACGTACGTATCTCTTGGATACATTCTCTGATGTTAACCCTCACCTCTGGACACAACTGGACACTCAAACTCAAGTTTTATTCTACCTCAGATCACAGAGGAAGTGCCTTTCCTGATCTAATTCCAGCCCCAGAGCCAATGCCAGTGGCATGTCCTTTGTTTTATGCTTTGACAATATCTGACTGGGCCTATTGCAGGGGGATTGGCCCCTGTTCAACAGTCAACAGAATATGAGGCTGATCAGCCCAGAAAGGCTATGGCTGGACATTGGGCTAGACCTACGGAAGCAATACAACAGGATCGAAAAAAATGCAGTCTGGCTGGGGATTTATGAACCAGTTCTGTCAATTCACCTAGTGTGCATTTGGCATATTGTTAAAAAGAAGAGAGAGGGAGGGGAGGGGAGGGGAGGGGAGGGGAGGGGTGGGAAGAAGAAAAAAAGAGAAAAGAAAAGGAAAGGAAAGAGAAGCTATCCCAAAGATAAACAGATTCATATCTGCTCCTTTACTCAATATTTACCAATCCAGAAATCATCCCATTATTAGTGGTTCTCAACTTTTGTTATACATTGGAATCACCTGAAAAGCTTGAAAAAATACTTAGGCCTGGTCCCCTCCTGCAGATTCTCATTTAATTTAATTTTAGGGAGGGGCCCACATACAGGAATATTTAAATGTTCAGCTTTAGAATTCAGTGCTTCTCGAAATTTAGTGTACATAAGAATTACCTGGTTATTCTGTTAAAATGCAGATTCTGGTACAGCAGGTCTCTGGTGGAGCCTGAGACTCTGTGAGTGTAACAAGCTCCCAGGTGTTGCTGATGCTGTTGGTTCATGAACAACACTGAGCAGGAAGGTGGAAACTAATCGCTAACACCTGAGAAGCAACTTACCACATTTGCTAAGTTGATTTTTCTACCTGCATTTGGTTAGTGCACAACAACAAAAGCCAGTGGAGACCTACCTTCTCCATTTCTCATTGCAGTTCTACAAGTTCACTTCAAAGGACGTGCAAGTTGCAATGTTTAGACTCAACGCATCCATAATTACCGATACCTCCCTTCTTCCCGAGAGCCATCCTAAGTGCTCCCCATATCACTAGGCTGAGAAAATCCACAGCAACAAACCTTCTCACAGTTTCTCTACACACAGAAAGTCCATCAAAGCCAAATGGAAACAAACCACACATATTGTGCAAAAGACTATGGGAAAATGCAAAGAAATACAAGGCATTGCCCCATCCTTCCTCCTCACCTGTTGACAAGGTCTGTATAGAAAAACAGAGCCTACAATTCAGAGCAGAAATGCTCAGGGTCAAATAAGTGGTACTGGAAGGGAGTGCTATACGAGAAGAGAGGTGAAAAAGATGTCCCCGTAGGCTGGGCAATTAGGGAAAGGTTGGGGAGTGTAGGGGTGTCTCATACAGGAGAATTTATACCACTCAAGACAGATGGGGAGGGTGCAAGAGGGGAGGGTTCCAGAACCATTCCAGGGAGAGTTAACGTGGTTCTACCATAGGACAGAGGGAGGAGAACCAAGGTGGGGACCAAGGACAGTGAGAAAACCACTTCAACTAGGACAGAAAGAAAAATCAGAAATTACTAAATTCTAATCATTTGAGGCCAATGAATTCTTTAGACTGGAACTTTGAAACATGATGTCAAGTTGAAGGATAATGGTTGGACCACGAATACTCACAGCTTTTAAGACTATACATATCAGAGTTACATATATAATAGCAATACCTAATAGTCATTATGCACTTCCTGTGTGCCAGGCATGCATGGTTCCAAGTCCTTTACATATAAAGACCTATTTAATTCTCACAACAAATCTACAAAATAGGAACTATTAGCATCATCACTGGAACATAACCTACATAAAAACAGGAGTTTTGTATATTTTGTTCACATTTGTAACTCTCAGTGTCAAAATAGCAACTGAATCAACAAATCCTGGTTCTGCAGATGAGAATTCGGAGCACAGGGAGATTAAATAACGTGTATAAAGTGATAGAGTCAACAGGCAGCAGAGTGGGGACTCAACCTCAGGTGCCTTAGCTTTGGTACCCATGGCTCTACCATCATACAGCAGGCCTCCAGTTTAAGAGAAGACCTCTCAGATTCCATTATCTTTACCATGTCAAGTCTAGTTCTTGCCTCCATTGGTTAAGCTACAAGCTACTAATTTTTTTTAAATGTGATGAGAATTTGAGTGTGGAGGATATCCTATCCGGGTCTAGATCGAAAAAGCAGTGTCCTTGAGCACACATAAGTTGTCTCATTCTTGCAATGACATTGAATGCCAAGTGTAATTGATCCCCTGAAGCTTTAGCAAGGTTCTCCATGGGTCCAAATCACACAGCTAGTACCTCACTTTGAGAACATGAATTCAAGTCCACAGATTCTACTTCTGGTAATTTTTTACCCTAAACTTGTCTCTTTAAGATATAAAGTCTTCTCTCTTTAGTTCCTGATGTCTTGCTTATTTACTTAAAACTAAGATACTACATCTTTTCATCCCTCTCTCAGTATACATGTATTGTGTGCCTGTTACCATTATGAGACATGAGGGAACAGAAAATCCCTGGCCCTTAAGGGCCCAAAGTCTAGGCTGAAGGACAGATATAAAAACAAACAACAACAAATGAGATGGGGGCCCCACAGACCTATACCTGAGGCCCATGGAATAAAAGCAAGAATTCTTCTTGAAGGATCTGGGAAGGTTTTTCAGAAGAAGATCTCATATATAGCATGTCCAATGATGCCTTCATGACAACAATTTGGGGGCCACATGTGGCTGCCTTCTTTTTCTCTGCTCCCTCTACCCTATGTTCTGCTCATACACTTTAGAGTCCTCCAGCTGCCTTACTCCTCAGTGCCTCTGCTCATCCTGGATGCCCTCCAGTTCCTTGCCTGCCTGGATCAGATCTACTCCCTCTTTTACAGACTCATCTTTTACAAACTTCATCTCTTTAATGGAGGCTCTTCTGACCATCACCCATCACTCCTTCCTTTGCATCTGAACTATATTCCATCTCATGCTTATAGCTACAAAATACTTACAATATTTGATTTCTCCTAAACTGCTACATGTTGGTCTCCCTCTAGCAGACTATTAGTTTCCTACAGTCAGAGACCGCATCTTCAGAGACGGTATCTTAATTACCTTTTTAGCCTCTGTGGCTAGACTGTGACTATCCCAGACTGTTCTTTTAGAGGTGATAATTTTCAGTGGCTCATTTGTCCACCAGTTTCCAAATACACATGTGGATCAGTTGTACTTGACTGAAGAGTATGTCATAACAACAGTAAAGAATCTGTGTCTGTGATTAACTACAGGGTTGTAATAGTAAATGAAACATTTATAGGCAGTGAGGTCAGAGGTGAACATAGAGTGATAAAGAGATAAACAGTAATCATTCTTGACATTTGTATAGCCATTTTATTACCCAAAATTCTTTCACATATCTTATCTTCCTTTATCTTTATAATAATGATATAAAGTAAAAAGGAAACCTCTACAGTTTATGGAAGGTGAAACTGAGATATAGGAGATTGACATCTATTATCTGTTTATGATCAAATAAAGACTCAAACTGGATATCTTGACTCTAGATCTATGGCCTTATACTATGACATGAATGACGGTCTGATGCATTTGTGCATTTTTGATGCATTCATTCATTTAATACACATGACATATGAAAGGTACCATACTGGTTCTGGTCCTTGAGTACAAACAAATAAAATAAAAAGTTATAACAGTGCAAGTAAAAATATAAGCAGGTAACTACACAATTACACCTCAGTGTGATGAATGTTAATGTCATGGACTGAATGTTTGTGCTCCTCTTGCCACAAAAATTCACATGCTGAAACCTAATCCCCAATGTGATGGTATTTGGAGATGGGGACTTTGGGGGAGAACTAGGTCATAAGAGTGGAACCCTCAAGAATGGGATTAGTGCCCTTATAAAAAAGGACGAAGAGAGCTCCCTTTCCCCTTCAGCCATGTGAAGACACAGCGAGAAGACAACTGTCTATGAACCAGGAAGAGGGCCCTCACTAGACACTGATCAGCTGGCACCTTGATCTTAGCCTTCCCAACCTACAGAACTGTGAGAAATGAATTTCTGTTGTTTATAAGCCACACAGTCTATGGTATTAATATTATAGCAGTCAAAATGGACTAAGATAGCTACATAAAGGCTTGTTTAAAGTGTCGTAGGGACTCACTGAAGCATTTAATGAGCCAGGGAGTTAGGCAAGGAGACTTGGGATTGGGGGTGGTAAAAGAGGGAATTTGGTCAGCAAAGGCTTCCTTGGGGAAAAAATGCTTGAAGAACATGTCTTAGTTAGCTGAGAAAGGAATTAGGAAGAGGGGGAAGATCATTTGGGACAGAAACAGGAGAATGTGTAAAGGTACAGAGTCATAACAAAGAATGGCATAATTTTTCTGTAAGTTACCTCCATAGCTACTGAAATTGCTACTTGCCTCAAAAGATTAACTCCAGTTAACAGCAGATTACACTTTCTAGTTAACAGCAGATTACACTTTCTTCTCAAGTGCGCACGGAACATTCTCCAGGATAGATCACATCTTGGGTCACAAATCAGGCCTCAGTAAATTTAAGAAAATTGAAATCATATCAAGCATCTTTTCTGACCACAATGCTATGAGATTAGAAATCAATTACAGGGAAAAAAACGTAAAAGAACACAAACACATGGAGGCTAAACAATAAGTTACAAAATAACCAAGAGATCACTGAAGAAATCAAAGAGGAAATCAAAAAATACCTAGAGACAAATGATAATGAAAACACGACAATCCAAAACCTATGGGATGCAGCAAAAGCAGTTCTAAGAGGGAAGTTGATAGTTATGCAAGCCTACCTCAAGAAACAAGAAACATCTCAAATAAACAGTCTAACCTTACACCTAAAGGAACTAGAGAAAGAAGAACAAACAAAACCCAAGTTAGCAGAAGGAAAGAAATCATAAAGATCAGAGAAGAAATAAATGAAACAGAAACAGAGAAAACAATAGCAAAGATCAATAAAACTAAAAGCTGATTCTTCAAGAAGATAAACAAAATTGATAAACCATTAGCCAGACTCATCACGAAGAAGAGGGAGAGGACTAAAATCAATAAAATTAGAAATGAAAAAGGAGAAGTTACAATAGACACCGCAGAAATACAAAGCATCCTAAGAGACTACTACAAGCAACTCTATGCCAGAAAAATGGACAACCTGGAAGAAATGGACAAGTTCTTACAAAGGTATAACCTTCCAAGAATGAACCAGGAAGAAATAGAAAATATGAACAGACAAACCACAAGGAATGAAATTGAAACTGTTATTAAAAATCTTCCAACAAACAAAAGTCCAGGACCAGATGGCTTCACAGGTGAATTCTATCAAACATTTAGAGAAGAGCTAACACCCATCCTTCTCAAACTCTTCCAAAAAATTGCAGAGGAAGGAATACTCCCAAACTCATTCTACAAGGCCACCATCACCCTGATACCAAAACCAGACAAAGATACTACAAAAAAAGAAAATACAGACCAGTATCACTGATGAATATAGATGCAAAAATCCTCAACAAAATACTAGCAAACAGAATCCAACAATACATTAAAAGGATCATACACCATGATCAAGTGGGATTTATCACAGAGATGCAAGGATTCTTCAATATATGCAAATCAATCAATGTGATACACCATATTAACAAACTGAAGAAGAAAAACCACATGATCATCTCAATAGATGCAGAAAAAGCTTTTGATAAAATTCAACACCTATTTATGATAAAAAATCTCCAGAAATGGGCACAGAGGGAACCTACCTCAACATAATAAAGGCCACATATGACAAACCCACAGCAAACATCATTCTCAATGGTGAAAAACTGAAAGCATTTCCTCTAAGATCAGGAACAAAACAAGGATGCCCACTCTCGCCGCTATTATTCAACATAGTTTTAGAGATCCTAGCCATGGCAATCAGAGAAGAACAATAAATAAAAGCAATACAAATTGGAAAAAAAGAAGTAAAACTGTCACTGTTTGCAGATAACATGATACTATACATAGAGAATCCTAAAGATGCTACCAGAAAACTACTAGAGCTAATCAATGAATTTGGTAAAGTTGCAGGATACAAAATTAATGCACAGAAATCTCTTGCATTCCTATACACTAATGATGAAAAATCTGAAAGAGAAATTAAGGAAACACTCCCATTTACCATTGCAACAAAAAGAATAAAATACCTAGGAATAAAAAAAAAAAAAAAAAAAAAACCTAGGAATAAACCTACCTAGGGAGACAAAAGACCTGTATGCAGAAAACTATAAGACACTGATGAAAGAAATTAAAGATGATACAAACAGATGGATAGATATACCATGTTCTTGCATTGGAAGAATCAATATTGTGAAAATGACTATACTACACAAAGCAATCTACAGATTCAATGCAATCCCTATCAAATTAGCAATGGCATTTTTTTACAGAACTAGAACGAAAAATCTTAAAATTTGTATGAATACATAAAAGTCTCTGAATAGCCAAAGCAGTCTTCAGGGAAATAAACGGAGCTGGAGGAATCAGACTCCCTGACTTCAGATGATACTACAAAGCTAGTAATCAAGACAATATGGTACTGGAACAAAAACAGAAATATAGATCAATGGAACTGGATAGAAAGCCCAGAGATAAACCCATACACCTATGTTCAACTAATCTATGACAAAGGAGGCAAGGATATACAATGGAGAAAAGATAGTCTCTTCAATAAGTGGTGCTGGGAAAACTGGACAGCTACATGTAAAAGAATGAAATTAGAACACTCCCTAACACTGTACACAAAAATAAACTCAAAATGGATTAGAGACCTAAATTAAGAGTGGACACCATAAAATGCTTAGAAGAAAACATAGGGAGAACACTCTTTGACATAAATCTCAGCAAGATGTTTTTTGATCCACCTCCTAGAGTAATGAAATTTAAAACAAAAATAAACAAATGGGACCTAATGAAACTTAAAAGCTTTTGCAAAGCAAAGGAAACTACAAACAAGACGAAAAGACAACCCTCAGAATGGGAAACAATGTTTGCAAATGAATCAACAGACAAAGGATTAATCTTCAAAATCTTCAAAAACAGCTCATGCAGCTCAATATTAAAAAAACAGACAACCCAATCAAAAAATGGGCAGAAGACCTAAATAGACATTTCTCCAAAGAGGACATACAGATGGGCAAGAAGCACATGAAAAGCTGCTCAACACCACTAATTATTAGAGAAATGCAAATCAAAACTATAATGAGATATCACCTCACACCAGTCAGAATGGCCATCATCAAAAAATCTACAAACAATAAATGCTGGAGAGGGTGTGGAGAAAAGGGAACACTCTTGCACTGCTGGTGGAAATGTAAATTGATACAGCCACTATGGGGAACAGTATGGAGGTTCCTTAAAAAAACTAAAAATAGAATTACCATATGACCCAGCAATCCCACTACTGGGCATATACCCAGAGGAAGCCATAATTCAAAAAGACACATGCCCCACAATGTTCATTGCAGCACTATTTACAATAGCCAGGTCATGGAAGCAACCTAAATGCCCACTGACAGACGAATGGATAAAGAGGATGTGGTACATATATACAATGGAATATTACTCAGCCATAAAAAAGAATGAAATTGGGTCATTTGTAGAGACGTGGATGAATCTAGAGACTGTCATACAGAGTGAAGTAAGTCAGAAAGAGAAAAATAAATATTGCATATTAGTGCATATATGTGGAACCTAGAAAAATGGTACAAATGAACCAGTTTGCAGGGCAGAAATTGAGACACAGATGTAGAGAACAAACGTATGGACACCAAGCAGGGAAAACAGCGGGGGCCTGGGGTTGTGGTGTGATGAATTGGGAGATTGGGATTGACATGTATACACTGATGTGTATAAAATGGATGACTAATAAGAACCTGCTGTATAGAAAAATAAATAAATTTTTTTAAAAAGTGCAATTGTGAAAGTAGAGAGCCTTCTTGGTAGCAGACACAAAGGATCTCACTTTCTGCTGCAGGAAGGCACAGAAATCCGAGGACCAGGTCTAGAATATAATCATCAAAGGAGCCAAACTCTGAACAAGGTTAAACTCCTAATCAAGACAGATCTTCTATGTTAAGTTTAGGGCCCTGGCTAGGAAAAATAGGACACTGACACATTGAATAGTTATCTAAGTGGATGCCCACAAAAATCCAAAATCCTTAGATTCCCCAAAACCCCATAGACTGCAGAAGTGCCTGTTCCCCACCCACCATCAAAAGCTAACATCCCTCTCCTCTTGCAAGAGGAAAATGCAGAGGCCTTCCCTCTGCAAGACAATGTATGCCTCCCTCAGGATACACACCTGCCTCCCATTCTGGTCAGTTGACTAATAGCTAAGATATTTTTTTAAATTGCCACTTTTATTTGTTTTTCAAGTTAAGTATATTTGATTTACAATATTATATTAATTTCAGGTATACAGTATTTTCATGGATTATACTCCATGAAAAGCTGTTACAAGATAATGGCTGTAATTCTCTGTGCTGTACAATATATCCCTGATGCTTATCAATTTTATACATAGTAGTTTGTATCTGTTAATCCCATACCCTTAACTTGTCCCTCTTCCTTTGCCTCTCCCCACTGGTAACCACTGGTCTGTTTTCTATATCTGTGAGTCTGTTTCTATTTTGCTATATACATTTGTGTGCATTATTTTTTAGATTCCACATATAAGTGATATCATACAGTAATTATCTTTCTCTGTCTGACTTATTTCACTAAGCATAACATTCTCTAGGTCCATTTACGTTGCTGCAAATGGCAGAATTTCATTCTCTTTTGTGGCTAATATTCCATTATATAAATATACCACATCATCTTTAAGGTTAAGTTGCAGCATAAGCAAGCAAGAGACATATCAAGCCTAATAAGGGAAGAAGGAAAGTATACGTTCCCAGCATACAGGATTTAGAATCCTGGCAAGGACTCCAAGAGATAGTGCAGTCTCTCTTCTCTGTACCTGGCCATCTATTTAGTGTAGAAAGAGACGTGGCCCAAAGTTGGAATACATATATGAACTCATGGGCAGTAGCAAATTGCTTGGCTATTAGGGCCTGGAAAGAGAAAAATAGGAAGATCAGAGACAAGGAAATCTAGGGTAGAAGTGTGTGAATTAATATGAGAGCATGCACAAATTATAAAAATGTATATCACATGATCACACCCACCAGCAGCATCCAACACAGAGAAAGTACTAAAGAACCATGTAGCCAAAATGACTCAGCCTGTTAACATCAGCCAGCCTTTGTCATTGTCCATCCCAAAGCTCTGTTCATTCTGGGTGTATGAACAGAGTAGCTGAGGTGGTAAGAATGAAGGCTATACATATGTCCAAGAGCATGGATTTCCCCTTCCCAAGGCTAATTTAGCTATGGCTGCCACTGAAGGTCCAACCTGCCAGAAACAGAAGACCAATACTGACTCCCGGTTGTGACGTCATCCTTTGAGGGAGCCAACTTGCCACTAGGTTTGCCTTTCTTGCTAGTAGGGGCTTAGCCAGCATCACTATCCAAGGGTTTATGGAGCGTCTGATCCACTGGTGTGGGATTTCGTATAACATTGCATCAGGGGAGCTCATGATAGAGAAAACAGATGTGAAAGTTGGCCCATAATCATAGGATCCTCTGGGTGTATCATATACCTCACTACACAGAAGCTAGTAGCCTGAGAGAGCACTGGAATATCTCTCTGAAGGCACAGCTGAAGTTCCAGCTCAGTGCCAATGATTTATCAGGATGGAGTGTCATCCTCTAGGACTAGTATGCTCTTTGAATCAAAGGGCTTCATATGGTACTATACCCCCAAAAGGAAAAACACATGGTTATAAGAAAAAAAAATAGCTATAAGAAAAATACATGGTTATAGGAAAAAAAGTGGACCCACCTCTCATCTTTCCCAGTGACCTGCTTGAATAATTTGTTCATCCCTTCTCTGCAGCTCTGGATTCTGTGGGTTTACAGATCCTGAGTCTTAAAAAGAGAACATTTTTGCTAATGGTAATAAACCCTCTGACTACAGCTTGGGCATTCAGGCTCCTTGTGGCAAGGAACCATTAAGGTTCCTTGCCACAAGGAGCTGGCAAGAAAAGGAGTCATTGTTTTGGCAGGGCAGCTGACCAGTCATCAGGTAGTAGGGCTGCCATTACACAATGGGGCATGGAGGAATAAGTCTGGCACCCAGGTGATCCAGTTGGGCATCTCTTGGTCCTTCCTTCCCAACTATAATGGCAAATGGACAAGCACAGCAATCCTGATTTGAGAAGGGCATGGTGACTGGGACTGAGACTACTCAAGGCTGAGGGTATCAGTTATGCCATCAGGTAAGCAACTGAGACAGACAGAGATGGAAGATGAGAGAGGAAACTTTAGAATCAATAGTGGAGGAGGGAGGCAATGAGTATAAGTCGTGACCTTGAGACCAGCTGTAGCATTGGGCTATAGTCAGCCCACTAACTTCCTGTCCTCAGTATACCCCAAGAAAAGTTTAAAAGCATCCTGAAGAGCTGCTTCCTAAACATATATTGAGAAGTAATCTGAATGGAGCAAAGAGTAGACCGTGGTAGACACCACCCAGATCCATCCAGATATTCCTTCAATAAGAGATTCTTGTCCCAGCCATTTGGAATGCCACCAGCAGACAGCCGTCAGTTGTCAGCCCCTTCAGCGTTGCCTTAACTGCAGAGACAGCTCTCACTCGAGGTTATTCCCATGTGAGGTTGCCCACATCTGATGACTGATTGATACAGGAATACAAAGGCCTGGTCACCTCAGTCAAACTCAGGACAAATCTGAAGGGCCATTCTAATTCCAGAGATCCCTGTGGAGTTGACCAAGGCTCTTGTTGGGTCTGTGTCTCAGCTTAACATCTTCTTCTTCCCAATCTTGTTCCCTTTCCCAGCCTTCCAGGCGTCTTGGTCCCAAGGACACTCCATAATAAATATTCCATACTCTAAACTCCATCTCAGAGTTTCTCAATGTACCCTAACCTGCAACAGATGAGAATGACTGTAGAGAGAAATAACAAATTCTGAGTCATTTGCCTACTGGAGAAAGAAAATACTTTTTATTTCTGAAAGCAATATGACAGTAGGGTGTTAAGAAGCCAAGAATAGCTCTTTTTTTTTTTGCGGTAAGCGGGCCTCTCACTGTTGTGGTCTCTCCCATTGCAGAGCACAGGCTCTTGACACGCAGGCTCAGCGGCCATGGCTCACGGGCCCAGCTGCTCCACGGCTGTGGGATCTTCCCGGACCGGGGCACGAACCCACGTCCCCTGCATCGGCAGGCGGACTCTCAACCACTGTGCCACCAGGGAAACCCTAAGAATAGCTTTTTAATGGAAGTGAGGAGGGAGTGAAGCTGTCCAAGCTTTGCATTCCTCTCCACTAGAAGTTCTGTCAAGATGTAAGGAATGAGGAGTGGCACGTGGGGTAGCAGGAAAGAGACGAACCGGCCACGTGACCAGCCCTGTATATGGTGCAGACCTATTTATTGGTTGTCATGAAGAAAGATGCCCTATAATGGTTTCTGGGTTTCTGCTCAACCAAGATCTACATAAAGCTTTTACTTGAGATGGAGGAGAGGCTCAGGGAGGCTACCCTGGGTCAACTCCAGAGCAACCCTGCCATTTAGATAGAAAAGACATAGGCATATCCTTTCCTCCATGCTGACAGCTCTCAGAGGCAGCACGTGACCCCAAAGACCCCAGAGACCCAGAGAATCACAGGATCATGAATAAGCAAACACAGGAAAGAGTGCAGCCACCAATGCCTTAATAGAGATTGTAACTGGCCAAATTTCCAGCTCAAATGACCATAATCTTGGCAGACAAGTAGAATTCTGAGGACAGAAGGAAACCTTCAAATGTTTATGTAATTTTCTACAAGGGAAGAGTTTGCTGATTCTAGGAAGGGCGGGCCCCCCAAGGCTAGCTGTCCAGCTCCGGTGATTACTCGGAGCCTTAACGCTTTGGAAATTCACCTTTAAAATTTCTTGTCTGAGATTTAATGCACAATGGGCAATTCATTCATTTCCTCCCAGAGGACCTAGCACATGTGAGTGTCTCCTGAGAAAGGCAATTATCACCTCAAGGTGGTCTGCCTGAAATGCTTCTCTAATACTGATTTAGAGGAAATCAGCCCATGTGACTGTCTCAGGAGGCTAATCACAAGATTGAGAAACAAGCATCATGAGGAATTTTCACAATATACTTCTCAGTGAAGCACACACAACTTCAAAACCCAGAAAGTGACTTCCTAAATTCTCTGGGTTTCATTTCTTTCCAGTTGCAATTTCCAGACTACCAGAATTTCTATCACGTTGTTATTATCATCTTTAAACTCATTTCTTTGAGGCCTGAAATCTTGTTTACTTTATATCATAAATGCACAGAGCTATCCATGCTCAGATGGCTCCTAGAAAAGGCATATTCATGATCTGTAAGGTGGTATCTTTGGAAGCTATATTTATACTGAAGAGGGACACTGAAATGTTGGGTGAGGGATGGAGAGAATATGGCTCCAGTGTTTTCCTCTCTGGAGGCAGTGATCCTATTGTTGTGCATCCCCCTTCTGCAGGATGTAAGCAATCGGCCTTTACTACAATTTTCCATCTCAAAATTGAATGCTTGCTTTCCAGCTATGTTCTGCAATAGAAATAATATGAAAGATGAAAGTGGTAATGTTTGTGAGATGTTCTAAGGTCATTTTTTAAAAGTCTTCAGATATTGTTTCTTTATGGGGACTAAAGTCAGTTTCTCCTGAAGGACATTTCACATCCATAGAAGCAAATGGAAAGGTGAAGTCATGGGGGAGTTGATATACTGGCGATAAATCAAATAAGGCTGGACTACACATGTTAGGGAAATATCAAAAGCCAGGAGCTTAGCTACAGAAGCTTGTTACATACCTATGTAGGCGGGAAGCACACCAATAGCAAAGGGCATCCTGGCAGAAAGCAGGAGAGCAGTGTTGAATGTCATGTTATAGAACAAAGGGAAGCACTCAAGTTAAGAAATATAATAATCGTGGAAATGAAAACTGAACAAGGTGAGCCAAGAGCAGTTCTGAGGAAGTTGAGCTGTAGGTGAAAGCATCCAGGTTGGGAAGACAAGAAAAACAAATCTCAGAGAGGAGGAAGAGGTAGAGAGAAGTTTAGGTAAATATTAGTCAAGTCAGGCGAATGAGCTCTGCCTGGGAACAAGGGCTGCTGTTCATCTACCCACGTGCTGAGTTCACGCCAACGAGGATATAATGTGGAAACCTGCCTTTCATGCAAGTCAGCTGCCCACAGCCATTGCAAACAATGCTAAGTCCCAGTGAGGGGCAAAGAAATACCATTCAGCTGTCTTTGGGAAAAAGAGTGGTTATTTTTATAAAAAACCAAAATCTATAGTGTGAAGTGGTAGAGATGGAAAAAATATGCCTTAACCTGAATTTGACTCCTAGCCAATTATCTGAGAGGCAAAAAACCCATGTGATGCTGACACTTCCTGCAAGATGTTATTCAATTGTTTTGTAATTTTCACCTGACGGTATGAATTCTTTCTTTCCCACTGCATCTCACTGCAACTCATATTTCCTCTTATCTATCTTGCTGCCACAACCAGAAATAAGGCTCAGAAAACAGGGGCCCTCATGGTTTCTCCAAATCCTATCTTGTTGCTGTTCTCTTGGGCATCAGAGGCGGCCGACCCGGAAGAAGGAAGCTAAGGACAGGAAAGAGATGCAGTGTTAGAACCTCAAAGGCTCAAACAAAATTCTTCCCATTTTAAATGACTGAGATCTATAAAGACGTAGTAATTTTCCATTGCACCAAAGCTCATGTAATAAATTGGTGATTACAGAGAGGAACAAGATTAATGATTTTCAACTTTGGGTTCTATATTCTCCTTAGTTAACCCCTGGGCTTGACCTAACTGGAATATCTCTTATGGAAATGAAAGCATGATGAGACTAATGTCAGAGAATACTTGGTATCCACTAAACTAAATCCATTAATGACACATTAGTGTTATAGGTTCAAGGACACTAAGAAAGATATGTTTTTGTTCCAAAACAGTAGTGTCATTGTGCCTTTATATTTTTGTCCAGATTTCTGTTCCATTGTTACCTGGGACAAAGATCATGGTAGGTAAGGTGATTCACAGACTTATAATGATATTTTGATATGCCTGGGTCAGGAATTTACAAATTAAGTGCTTAAGCTGATTGGTGTAAAGTTTAAAGAAAACAAAAAGTTGAAAACAAAGAATGGCAAAGTCTGGACTCTGAGATTTGTTGTTTCATGTTCTACACGGCATATAAAAGTGATTTTACTTCCCCCTCCTAGATATGGCACCCAGCTGGTCCTGTGTTAAGAATCTTAAGCATGTTAACCACTCCACACATCAAAGAAATAATTATTCAGTATTACAGAGCTCCTTCCCACTGACTCAGCAAGCTAATCACCACCTCCTATCTCACTACCCAGTTACTACCATGTTAAAGGCAAAGAGATTAAAGAGCAAAGCATCCCAAAAGTTGACCACCAATGATTCCACTCTCTGGAAATATGCCACATAAAAATATGTCAAATGTCACAAGCCTTCTGATCAAATTTCAACAGGTAATAACTTGAGCAGTTTTCGATGAAGTTATGCTCCTTAGTTTTCCAAAATATCTCAAAACAGAGTGTCTCATTAGTTTTGTAGAGTTTTCAAAGATGTATTTTAGTTTTCTGTCTGCTTGAAATTAGAATGGAGTTCTCTCTTACAAGTCATATCCTTCTTTCTTTATTAAGAAAGCCTAATTATTGCTCAAATCCTTGGATTGAGGATTCACCAGGAATTAATGAAAAACAAAATCCTTCCGCTTAAACCTAAAACCTGATTCTGATTGGGCACCACGATTGCATTCAAAACAATAATCATTCGCGCGTAAAATAAAAGCTTAGTTTTAATCAAGGGATCAGTTTAATAGAGAGTAATTAATTAAACTACCACAAGTAGAAGAAAAGGAAAGAATTACTCGGGGTATTGATTTAACCTCAGACCTTACTCTCTATAGCAAAAGGACGGAAAACTAATTGCCAAGGGGAAAACAGAATCATTGTATCTTCAAAACCAATTCTCACTGGCTGAAGTAATCAGCATTACAAGAGAAGTATGTTTGGCTTTACCACTGTATTTCAGCTCCTAAATAGTACATGCTCCACATATTTTGGAAGTCTGTATATCATTCTAGATGGTCCCTTTGTCAGGATACCAGTTGTATTTATGTTGTAAGTGGTGATATTCCCAAATAATTTATTCATGACTATATATATGTATATATACACACTATATATATATATAATATACACACATAATATGTATAGTACATTAATATATATTTATAATATATTTATATATATAAATCTAAAATGACCAAAAGGACTATTATTAGCCTACTGAATTAAATAACAATGAATTATATATATAATATGAATGATCCACTTATTCAACAAATATTTATGTAATATCAGATGTTAGAATCTCTCTATCTTCAGCGATAGATTATACACCTGCCAAGAGCAAAATACATGCAGCTTACAAGGCTGAAGTTAGCACATGTTTTTTTAGTCTTCTGAGATTGAATTTAAAGCAGTTTAACTGTGTTTGAAATGAGATATCTCTGAACAAGGTTTGGTCTCCTCCATGGACCAATGGTTATTAGCAAATTTCTAAATTGAACCTTTGGAGTAAACATTGTAAAGAACATCATCAGAAGGAAAGCTAATGGATTGTGACTCCATTCTCCCAGGAAAGTAGTAAAGGGTCCTGAAAATAATTGTAACCCTCACATTGGGCAAAAATATCTTCCTGGCAGAGACTCAAAGTTTTTCCAATTGGGTCATTAAGAAAATACTTAAGATCAAAAGTTGCCACTGAAACTGTTCTTCAGAAGAGTTCTGATGTCAAGCAGAAGAAATGGACCCTGTAATGTTTGATGCTTTGGGACTTAAAAATAGCAAGACTGAAGTACAAGAGCATGTTGCAGGGGAAGAATTCTATAATACGTTTGAACCAGATGACCTGCTATGTCTTCACCGTCTCTCGTTGCTGTGATTCAACTCTACTGCAGTTAAGAACACCATCAAAATAAAGCCATGTGGGAACATGACCAACAGTAACAACAAAAATAATAATACTCTGAGCTCCTTCCTTAGATGAAAGGCTCCACGTTTTTACAAAGCACTTTGCAAACATTATCTTTTTCATTCTCACAACACTCCAGGTGTGTAGAAGGTAAGTATTATTATCCCATTTTGCAAATGGAGAAGCTGAGGTTAATGGAGTTTGACTTGCCCATGGCCACAAAACAAAACAAAACAGCAAGGGAATCTAATCCACTGACACTCTAGCAGTAAGCTGCTAGAAAACCAGACGCCCTGATGAAATACTGGGGATCCAGATAAAGTTTGCCCCCTGTATGTAGCAATGATAAAAACAAGAAAAATGGAATAAAATCACAATTCTATGTAAAGGAATTAGAGCAAGATGATATGAGGTTTAACAAAGGTTAAAACATGTGGAAAGAAAATGAATTAGGGCACCCTCCTGAGTGATGGCTTTATAGAGGATGAAAAGAAGAGGCAAGAAAGAGTCAGGCTTTTGAATTATGTGACATTATTTAGAGAAAGTTAAGAAGAAAATAAACAGAAGGAAAGCCAACTGCCTGCTATTTCATTACGATGTAATCAGACTAACTGGAATTCTAGCACTCTAAATATCCGTCTCTATATTTTCAAACAGTAGTCACCGTGCATGATACCAGTTCTGCACTTCAGCCTTAGAGCAAATACCTGCACTATCTAACCACAAAACAAAACAGTTCCTGAACTATAAATGAATGAGCAAATGAATGAATGAATGGATAGATAAAATAATTTTTAAAAGAAAGAACCTATATGGCTCATCCACATCTTTGGGGCATGATTAAGACTTGCTGATATAGATAATAGCTAAATCAGACTTAATTCATTGTTCAAAAGGACAGGAAAGGACTAATGGAAGAAAAATGTCAAGAACGAAGGGGACTGTCATTGTAGGAGGGCCAACGTTTTCTAGATTGCCTCAGGCAGCAGTATTTCTAAACTGCAGCTAAGCTCGTGCTAGGCATGCACTCCACACTGCAGCTCCCCCTGAACAAATTGAAGGCACTTGTCCTTTCAATCATTGTGAGCATGTTATCCGTACCCTTTGGGCACCAACTATCAAGGCCTGTGCTTCGAGGAGCCACGGAGAGCCTTAGTCCTCTGGATTTAAGACTGTTGAGTCAGAAGCAGGGATGGGCGGAAGGAAGAGATAGCCTGGTAGAGTCTCGTAAGCATCTGTGCACCATCTGTGCACTAAAAGGGACAGCTACATTAGCCTCTCCTTCTTTTCCCCTTGGATGTATGGGGATTTACTGTCTGTGGTTAGATATCTGCCTTCTCAGATGGGAATGGCTAAAATAGGAAAAAGTTGACTAAGTAAACAGAGTAAGGGCCATTGCAATTTCTGAGGAATTAATGTTCATTTTTTTTACGAAAAGTTTTTACCACATGTTGATTTTATATTTTTTTCTGTTTCCACTCATAATGTATTAGTCTTTTTTTTTTTTTTGTGATACGCGGGTCTCTCACTGTTGCGGCCTCTCCCGTTGTGGAGCACAGGCTCCGGACGCGCAGGCTCAGCGGCCATGGCTCACGGGCCCAGCCGCTCCGCGGCATGTGGGATCTTCCCGGACCGGGGCATGAACCCGTGTCCCCCTGCATCGGCAGGCGGACTCTCAACCACTGCGCCACCAGGGAAGCCCTGTATTAGTCTTTAGAATCAGCAAACGTGTAAAAACAAAGACAATAAGCCTAATACCATTCTGTGTACATAGGACACCATCACTCAACAGACCAATGCATTCTTATTATTGGCACAGCAACAGTACATCCTACGGTGGTAAGAAGTGTGAGAGCTTCAAGAAGTCCTGAACCTCTGCTCCCTCTTGGACTTCACACTTTCAATCTGTAGGCACTACATTGCCCAATTTATTAATTCTTTTAAGTCCAGCTTTCATCCTGATCCAGGTAGTTATTGCTTTTACCACTTGTCTATACAATAAATATATATTTTATAATTATATAAACATTTGTTTCTATATTGTATATATTTAGATATTTTACCATGTGTTGTATATCAGCACATATATACATTTATTGTATACACACAGATTTATTAAGAATTACATTTGTCATTGTGGTGAACGCTGTGGTGAATTCTGCTTCTTCGCCCTCTCTTCCTCAGGGCTGATTCCCAAGAGCACTACCTAACGGATGCCCTAAACACTTACCTCCCTCTCAGAACCTGCTTTCCAATGATTTCTCCCAACATGCAACAATGATATTAATCAGTGTTTCACACTGAAAACTCAAAGTGATAAGATAATAAATATATTAGTTCAAAGGCTGGACATAACAAGGATGCCATCGTAATGCCTGGATTTTGAGAGATGTAGGGTGGTCTTAAACCTTCAAAATGAATTCCATATTTTTCAGAAATCAGCACATAGGATTTTAGGGATCCTATTTGGAAATAAACCCAAATGTTATTTTCATGTTCTTGGTGAGAAAACTGAATTCAGTACTAAGTTACTCTTACCTGCACTCCATCATGAGGGTTGCTTACTAACAGATAAAAATGTGGGGTAGTAGAAGAAGACCTAGGCTTAAATACCAATGCCTCTACTTGTGACACAACCTTGGGCAAATCATTTAACCTCTCTGAGTCTCATTTCCCTCATCTGTCACACAAAAATTTATAACAAAATGGAATACGTTATGTAATCTGTCCAGCTCAATGCTTGGCACATTTATGTTAGCTAAACAAATGTTTGGTTTCTTTTGACGTTGAAGAGTAGCGTTACCTTTTAACTTCACAATAAGGTTCACATTACAGTAAGACTATAGGGGAATACAAAGAAGATTGATATATATGTATGGTGTCACAAGATATTTCTAAAAATCTAGAAGGTATGGAAACTTCATTGAAACTTTGTCAGATGTCCCAGACTCATGCTTTCTACCTTCTATTTGTCCTCACCATATCTTCTAAAACTTGATTATTCCCTAAGAGACTCATGGATGTTAATTTCCTTCTTCATTTTAATCAAGGCCCCATGACAGATAACTAGCTTCTAGTGCCTATCAGAAGTGAGTCCCTCATATTCATTCATTCTGCTAGAGATCTTTTGACTTATGGAATAATTTTAGTAACAGTGCTCTGAGAAACATATTTGGACATTGAACTTTATTCTCCTTCAAACATAATCTCAGTTTCTTCAAACTTAACCAACCTGACGGGTTTCATTATTAAGCACTCAAATCTCACTGACCCATGCCCCCATTAGCTGATATCCCTTCAAGGCCCTTCCATTTCTCCTCCCATCTGTCTCCCAGGAGCATCTATAGTGAGTCTTACGTGCTCTCACAGGCTCTCTCTACCAGTCCTCTCCTATTCTCCAGGACCCCTCATGGTGGTCCTAGAAGCCTCTTGAGAGTGCCACCTATGACTGCTGTTCCCGCCATCCCCCCATGATAACCTTGACACCTGGGCCAGGGAGCCTCTTCTGAGATCCACAAAGCAAACACTTAAGTAGCCCACACCACCCTGCGTCCCCTGGAGTCTTCAGGGCACTGAAGCTGTGCCATGCTGGGAGCTGTGGAAGATGAGGCTGGAGAGGCGGGCAGGAGGGAGGTCCTGTTTACTCTGCTAAGAAGCTTGGGATGAGCCTGTAGTCAGCAGGGAGTCAGCTAAGGGTTTAGACAGGAGCTTAACGCATATATTTGTATTTTAGCAACATCACTATCCGACATATAGAGGATGAAACGGAGGGAAACCGCAGTTGCTGAGTCAAGAGAATGATTCTGAGGATTCTGTAATGGTACAAGGAAGAGAGAGTGGAGGCCTCAGCCTAGGCAGTGGCAGTGTCCCTGTGCTGTGCAGAAGGAGGGCTAACCTCTCTGGGCTGCGCTTACTAGCCTTCCATGTCGGCTGCTTTCCAATTAGCTTGGGCCACTGGTAGTTACTGTCAGGAGATCGGGAAGCGGGAGGAAAGGAAAATCCGGCGTATTTCACCCTCCCTCTGTGGGTCTCAGGTGACACCTCCAGCAGCTGCTGCATCTCCTCCTTGGCACGTGCACAGGCCCTAATTCTGGCTTCTGCCCAAGGATCCCGCCCTGGGCTCTGGGAACCCCACTTCCTCCTTTTGTCCCTCCAGCCCAGGGTTGATTGTGGCTTCCTGCTGTGGCTAACATCTGAGTTGCTGCTTTGTCTCCTGTTTGGCTTCTCATCTCTTCCACCATCTGTATAACTGATTTGCTGTATAAAACCTCTCTTTTAAAATATCTGGAGAGGTTTTTCTTCTGGTTGAACTCTGACTGATACAGGAGGAGATGCATTTGAGAAATATTTTGGTGGCAGAATCATTGGGACTTTATGAAGATTTCTCATATCACTTAACTCAAAATTGTTCTCACTCTTTTGCACATCCCTGAACTGAAGCTTATTGTATTGATTCCTTAGCTAGCTGGCTATTTGCAGTATGGCAGAGATGGGAAGTGGCCAAACTCCATGTGACAAGAATAAAAGATCAAAAACAACGGGTGCTGCATGGGTAGGGCAGACAAGTCTTCTCAGGGGGCTCACCTTCCACAGGATTCATCCACTGTCTGGTCCCCCAGGCTTCAGACTGCCAGCCTCTACAAATGGGAATGTGAACCCGACCCAACAGGATGCCCCGGACATCAGTACTTGATTTAGAACATGCTACATGAAGACCTAACAGAACAAAGTTAAGGTACTATTTTGTTGGATGGAATCAGGACAAGGAATAGAAGGCACAAATGGCCAGGAAGGAAAAGGGCAAGGAGATGATGGTGAACACAAAGATACCCAGGCTACAGAGGACGGCACAGCGTGAATGAAGACAGTGTCTGGCCTGGCCAGAAAGAGGCCTGGAAACAAGGGGGCACAGATGCCCTGTGTGATGCTGAAGGTGCCGCGTTGCCTACATAGTACAGGAAGGACACCAGAGAGGAGCCACCTCTCTCCTAGAGAACTGGTCAGTTCGCAGCTAATAAAGGCTTGCTGGGGGTTGGCCAGACTGACGGGCATTTTATTTTATTTTTTCATTAAGTAAACTTTTTTATTTCAGAATATTTTCAGGTTTAGAGAGAAGTTGCAAAGAGAGTACAGAGTCCCCATATATCCCTCACCCATTTTCCCCTACTGTCACTGTCTTACGTTACTATGGTACATTTGTCACCAACATTGAAACCGACATTAGTACATGACCACTACTAAACTCTGCAGTTTACTTGAATTTCACTATTCTTTCCTAATATCTGGTCCCCTGCCCCCGAGGATCCTACTATATTACATCTAGGGGCATTTTATTTTTATTTCCAATCTATCTTAATACTTTCAGAGAAAAATACTTGCCCTCATTTATTTTATTAAAGGGGTACTCTAATAAACAAACAAACAACAACAGCAACAAATCATTAAAACGTTTCCAAACTTCAGTACACTTCCTCAAAGAGGACTAGGGTCAATTCTCTTCCTTAGGACCGTGTACTTGGGCATAGAACACAGGAGCCAAACTACATGGGTTCAAATTCCAGTCCACCCCTTTCTTTCTGGGCAACCTCTGGAAAGTACATAAGCGATTAATCCTTCTTGGCTCTAGTTTCCTCATCTATAAAATGGAAATAGTGACAATAGAGGTGGGATATGGGAATTAAAGTTAATAGTACCTACACTTATAACAGTGCCCGGGTACAGAGCAAGCACTGACTTGATCTTGGTTGTTATTACTATTGCTATATGATTCCAGAGTATTCTATATATCTCTTTTCTTGACACTCATCTTGCTTTTAATTACGTGTTTCACATCTGCATTTACTTGTAGACTATGATCTTCATGAGTTCAAAGACATTCCTGTCTAACTCAAAGTAGATGCTCAGGAAATAATCACTTAATTGTTTTACATGCTGAATGCAGAGCCATCAACCAACCACATGAAATGTAACAGCTTGAAGGAAGAGAAAGTGAACAAGATAAAGTTAGACAGATTACGGAGACACACACACACACACACACGTCAAACGGGGGCAAAATACTAACATTTTGTTTCTTGGCCATTGGTATATGATACCGTGTCCTTGCTCATATTTAAACCCAATTTTTCCTCATGTGCTACAATATACTAAAAGAGAATGTATTTTTCTGAGGTTAACAGTTAAGTTCAGAAGGACACCACCCTTTCGAGCATTGGTAATAAAGAATGGCAGAGGGAATTCTGGATGTAATTCCCAGCTATTGCTTTCTGGTGAAATTGGCATTAGGAGTACACAAGAAATGAACCAGTGTGCTACTCAAATGACTTCAATATTCAAGTTTCTTGACAAATGCCCGGAAAAACTGAGTGTGCTTCATGTATAGATGCACACTTGGGCACTGGGAACCCCAGGCACAGATGTCTGTAAAGACGTGTATATTTCTGCCATAAATGCAGCTTTAAAATGTGCTCCACCCCTATCCAGACCTCCAGACAAGGAAGTTGTTAAATGCATTTTTTTTTCTTTCCTGTAAGTTGCCTTCGCTTTTGAAATATTGCAAAGTGGCTGTCCCACAGGGTGGAGGTGGAATCAGCAGCTGCAGTGCCTCTTACTCCGTCATCTCTTTGGTATGTTGCTTCCTTTCACTCTCATGTTGGGAAAGATCCCACCCATCCTTTGCATTCCTCCTGAGCAAGTTGTGTCAAGGAAAGGCAAGAGAGGAAGCTATTCCCATCCTCCAGGGTGTAATCAAAAAGGAAGGTTTTAATTAGTTTCTCAGGATGTTCTCAGTTTCTGCACAGAACAGCCCTTCCCTTTTTTGCATCAGAGCTCTTCTTGGATTATTCAAGAAACACACACAGACTCACACACATGGAGAACAGGCTTGTGGTTGCCAAAGGGGTGGGGGGAGGGGGAGGGATGAATTGGGAGTTTGAGATTAGCAGATGTAAAGTATTAGACAGAGAATGGATAAACAACAAGGTCCTACTGTATAGCACAGGGAAATATATTCAATATTCTGTGATAAACCATAACGGAAAAGAATATGAAAAAAATGTATATGTATAATTGAATTATAATTGAATCATTTTGCTGTACAGCAGAAATTAACACAACATTGTAAAGCAACTATACTTCAATAAAAATAAATTTTAAAAAAGGAAACACAAAGTTTTGCTCTCTCAGGGTTAAACTCTGCGTATATAATGTAACAAAGAGCCATGTAGCCTGTCTTTCCTAGCGCTTATCAAGTTGTAATTTGTATAATTAGTTGATTTGTGACCATCTCTCCCATTATGCTGAGGATTCCATGAAAGCAGTGGCATGTCTGATTTTGGTCTCCCTTATATCCTGAGCACAAAGCAGTGTGTCTAGCACATACTAGGCACTCAACAAATGGTTGAACAATAGAGAAAAACCCTATGATCACCTCAATAGATGCAGAGAAAGCTTTCGACAAAATTCGACACCCATTTATGATAAAAATCCTCCAAGAAAGTAGGCATAGAGGGAACTTTCCTCAACGTAATAAAGGCCATATACGACAAACCCACAGCCAACATCATCCTCAATGGTGAAACACTGAAACCATTTCCACTAAGATCAGGAACAAGACAAGATTGTCCACTCTCACGACTATTATTCAACATACTTTTGGAAGTTTTAGCCATAGCAATCAGAGAAGAAAAGAAACAAAAGGAATCCAAATTGGAAAAGAAGAAGTAAAGCTGTCACTGTTTGCAGATGACATGATACTATACATAGAGAATCCTAAAGATGCTACCAGAAAACTACTAGAGCTAATCAATGAATCTGGTAAAGTTGCAGGATACAAAATTAATGCACAGAAATCTCTGGCATTCCTATACACTAATGATGAAAAATCTGAAAGTGAAATTAAGAAAACACTCCCATCTACCATTGCAACAAAAATAATACAATATCTAGGAATAAACCTACCTAAGGAGACAAAAGACCTATATGCAGAAAATTATAAGACACTGATGAAAGAAATTAAAGATGATACAAATAGATGGAGAGATATACCATGCTCTTGGATTGGAAAAATCAACATTGTGAAAATGACTCTACTACACAAAGCAATCTACAGATTCAATGCAATCCCTATCAAACTACCACTGGCATTTTTCACAGAACTAGAACAAAAAATTTCACAATTTGTATGGAAACACAAAAGAACCCGAATAGCCAAAGCAATCTTGAGAAAGAAAAACGGAGCTGGAGGAATCAGGCTCCCTGACTTCAGACTATACTACAAAGCTACAGTAATCAAGACAGCATGGCACTGGCACAGAAACAGAAATATAGATCAGTGGAACAGGATAGAAAGCCCAGAGATAAACCCACACACATATGGTCACCTTATCTTTGATAAAGGAGGCAAGAATACATAGTGGAGAAATGACAGCCTCTTCAATAAGTGGTGCTGGGAAAACTGGACAGCTACATGTAAAAGAATGAAATTAGAACACTCCCTAACACCATACACAAAAATAAACTCAAAATGGGTTAAAGACCTAAATGTAAGGCCAGACACCATCAAACTCTTAGAGGAAAACATAGGCAGAGTACTCTATGATATAAATCACAGCAAGGTCCTTTTTGACCCACCTCCTAGAGAAATGGAAACAAAACCAAAAATAAACAGATGGGACCTAATAAAACTTAAAAGCTTTTGCACAGCAAAGGAAACCATAAACAAGACCAAAAGACAATCCTCAGAATGGGAGAAAATATTTGCAAATGAAGCAACTGACAAAGGATTAATCTCCAAAATTTACAAGCAGCTCAACATTAAAAAGACAAACAACCCAATCCAAAAATGGGTAGAAGCCCTAAATAGACATTTCTCCAAAGAAGATATACAGATTGCCAACAAACACATGAAAGGATGCTCAACATCATTAATCATTAGAGAAATGCAAATCAAAACTACAATCAGATATCATCTCACACCAGTCAGAATGGCCATCATCAAGAAATCTGCAAACAATAAATGCTGGAGAGGATGTGGAGAAAAGGGAACTCTCTTGCACTGCTGGTGGGAATGTAAATTGATACAGCCACTATGGAGAACAGTATGGAAGTTCCTTAAAAAACTACAAATAGAACTACCATATGACCCAGCAATCCCACTACTGGGCATATACCCTGAGAAAACCATAATTCAAAAAGAGTCATGTACCAAAATGTTCATTGCAGCTCTATTTACAATAGCCAGGAGATGGAAGCAACCTAAGTGTCCATCATCAGATGAATGGATAAAGAAGATGTGGCACATATATACAATGGAATATTACTCAGCCATAAAAAGAAACAAAATTGAGTTATTTGTAGTGATGTGGACGGACCTAGAGTCTGTCATACAGAGTGAAGTAAGTCAGAAAGAGAAAAACAAATACCATATGCTAACACATATATATAGAATCTAAGAAAAAAAAAATAAAAAGGTCATGAAGAACCTAGGGGTAAGATGGGAATAAAAACACAGACCTACTAGAGAATGGACTTGAGGTTATGGGGAGGGGTAAGGGTAAGCTGTGACAAAGTGAGAGAGTGGCATGGACATATATACACTACCAAACGTAAAATAGATAGCTAGTGGGAAGCAGCCGCATAGCACAGGGAGATCAGCTCCGTGCTTTGTGTCCACCTAGAGGGGTGGGATAGAGCGGGTGGGAGGGAGATGCAAGAGGGAGGAGATGTGGGGATATATATATATGTATAACTGATTCACTTTGTTTTAAAGCAGAAACTAACACACCATTGTAAAGCAATTATACTCCAATAAAGATGTTAAAAAAAAAGGTTGAAAAATAAAATAATAAACATGTGATTGAAGAAGCTTCCACTAGAGCAAACAAAACAGCCCTGAAGCATACATTGCTCTCAGAGACTGCTTCCTCACAAGGATCCTAGAAGGAGAATGGTTGATGATATAGTCTTTTCCATGTACCAGATACTTTTGTAAGTGCATCACATTTGTTGTATCCAATAAGTCAAATAATTCTCCTAACAATACTATGAGCTAGATTCTGTCATTATCCCCATTTTACAGATGAGAAATCTGATACAGAGAGAGAGAGAGCAGGTGAGTGAAATTTCTCAAGGTCAAACAGCAGCTAGTGCAGAGTCTGGAAGAAAACACAGCCCAGTTGGCTCCAGAAACTATGCACCAACTCTCTATGGGATGTTGCCTCCTGGGATACTCTGTAGACAGTGCTTTGGAGCCACAGAGCACAAGTGGCATGAAGTTATCATAGTTCAAACTGGCAAAAAAAAAATCAATTCAGGTCTGGACAGATGTGGATAAATTTATAACCCATCTTCTTCACTCAGGGCTGTCCACACACTTCAGATTTAACAAGGTGAAAGATTGTGTTATATACATTTTACCATAATAAAAAATATATTTTAAGAATGGATCATAGACATAAAACCTAAATCTGTAAAACTCAAAGAAGAAAACAAAGAAAGCTTAAAAAAAAAGGATTGTGCAACATCAATGGCAAAAATAAATAGATGCAAAAATTCTCTCTTGAATGCCTTTAATATCAAGTACACTCACAGATATTTAGTGAGTCAAAAATCTGCCTCTTCTTCCTAAAATATCATCTTAAGAATAGTTATTACGTGAAGATACAAATTAACTGTCTACTTCACTCCGAAGACTCCATGGAATCCCAAATGACCAAAGAATAGAGGTTAAATCCCATCGAATTAAGATTTCTGTATGAGGAAATGTCCACACAGTACTACAAAACATATATTCCAATTCCAAATGGGGTTTCAGACACAAAGAAATGGGCAGGAAAACACTTCTCTCACCTCTGAATTTCCACCGCACACCATGCCATTTTTCTTGTTCTTGACATCTCATGCATTGTATTCTAATGGCCATGCACTTGTCTTATCTCCCCGCAAAAACTGTAAAGTCCTTACAACAGGAACTGTGTCTCACAGTAAAAGGCAATGTGCTGGAAAGAAAAGAACAAGATTTTTATTAGTAAGTGAAATTACCATTTACTATTTGTACAACCTTGAGCAAATTATTTAACTTCTCCCATCCTTGTTTTATTCATCTATAAAATGAGGTTAATAATCGCATAGAGAATTATTAGCTAGACTTTTAAAAGGGTATTTGAAGCTTTAGTTAAACATAGCAGATTGAAACATATATGGTTTATTCCAGAAACACATTAAAATTTCAGTGATAAACAAAGCTTCTTAAACTGATAAGGGTAAAGAAAGCAAGGGAAATGAGATAAGAGAGACAGAGAAAAAAAGAACATATGTATAGAAAGCAATGGACTGATTTGTGGTAACTGATTAGCCAGACCAGCAAACAGGGAAACTCTTCAGCAAATAAAGTCACTACGAAGGTTCATTTGCACTTCAGGATCTCAGAAGGCTCAGGCTTTGGAGGCAGGAGGAACTCTGCAAGTGAGTGTTGGTGGGGTGAAAACAACACTGATTGGAAGTCTTTGCAAGGAGAGTGAAACCCTGGAAACATTCTGTTCCCCACATACCCAGGTGTCTACCTGGCTTAACTATGAATGATGTTTATGTAAACCTAGCAATGTATAGACTGAATATTAATCTGACCAAAAAGCATAATTTAGATTATAAAAACAGAGAAAGTAGAAGTATGTGTTTGGGGTGAGAGGAGGTATTTAAGGAAATTAAACCATTGTCTTCCATTGTAGAATGTTCATAGGCAATATCTAAATGTGACAAATAAATAAATAGCAGTACAGTGTATAGCATTATGCAAAACTATGGAGGCAAATACCAGAAGATTAAAGGATTAAAAGTGGTTCCCTGCAGGAGATGAGAACTGAGATGGGCTAGGTGAGACAGGGGCTGGTGTTGTGCATTATAAGCCTTGAGGAATGATTTGACTGTTATATCTATGCACATTTTTGTTTTGTTGTTTTAACATTTATTTTTCTTTTATTTTTTTATTAATTTTTATTGGAGTATGGTTGCTTTACAATGTTGTGTTAGCCTCCACTGTACAACAAAATGAGTTAGCCATATACATACAGATATCCCCTCCCTTTTGGACTTCCCTCCCATTTAGGTTACCACAGTGCCGTAGGTAGAGCTCCCTGTGCTATACAGTATGTTCCCATCAGTTGTCTATTTTATCTATGTACATTTTCTAATCATAAAAAGTATTTTTCAAAAAATGAGCACTGGGGGACTTCCCTGGTGGCTCAGTGGTTAAGAATCCGCCTGCCAATGCAGGGGACATGGGTTCGAGCCCTGGTCCAGGAAGATCCCACATGCCGCAGAGCAACTAAGCCCGTGCGCCACAACTACTGAGGCTGCGCTCTAGAGCCCACGAGCCACAACTACTGAAACTCGTGCGCCTAGAGCCCATGCTCCGCAGCAAGAGAAGCCACTTCAATGAGAAGCCCGCGCACCGCAACGAAGAGCAGCCCTGGCTCGTCGCAACTGGAGAAAGCCCGCGTGCAGCAACAAAGACCCAATGTAGCCAAAAATAAATAAATTAATTAGTTTTTTTTTAAAGTTATATATATTAAAAAAAAGTGAGTGCTGGGCTACAGAAGGCAGTCAATAAACATCAGTGGCAGCTCTCTTAATCCCTGTTCATTTTTCTTTTCCCCACATATTTATTTACGTTCATATTTATTGCCCGGTAGGTTTTCATTCAATGTTTACTAAGGAACTAAGCAAGTACCAAATCACCAACGTACCAAATCACCAAAAAAATCTTCGGAAGGGAATAAAGGATGGCATGCGTTTACTGCCTTAGATTTTACAATATACCGTCACCCAGGAACCAAGTGTTCATCAGTTAACGATTAGTCTTCTTACGGGAGGGACAGAGAAAGAAGCTGCTATGTATAAGAAATCAGGTACCTGTTCCAAAGGCGTGGCATGTGAAATATGAGAATTATGTTCAACTTGAAAAAACTCCTTTAAAATATTATCAGCTACCTAAAACTGACAGGTAGATTAACCTGACAGCGTCAATCCTTAAAACAACCTTCGCTATCACCGCGGTTACTTGGGTCCACATTTCCCCGCACCCATCCCCCCCCATAAGCATGGTGCTGATTGGTTTATCACTGGTATTGATCAGGTGACGTAATCCCTGAGTCTGGGCATATTTACTCTTGGGGAGCCTGATACACAATAGCATATTCACAGATGTACTCAGAATTTATGCAGCACAAACAAGCAACTATCACTTTTCAGAACCAGTTTCACATTTTGGCTTTGTATTTAGTACTGTCTTCTCTCAGGGGTTTTCCATCCCTGTAGTTCTCTCCTCCAGCATCCTTTCATTAGGATGAATGAGGACAAAGAGATTAGGGTAGAAAGAAAAGCAGAGATCCACATGGGCAAGTCGTTTATTCCCACAGTCCACTCAACTGTTTCATTTATTTCAGGACTCCTGCCTGCCACGGTCACAACTTCTTTACCGAAGCACAGATCAGTGGGGGTCAACGGTCTGGACCTCAACCAAGGAGAAATGCCATGGTACCATTACTTTGTTTGCATGTTTGCTTATTTGTTGAAATGCATGAAAGAAAAATAGCATGAGGAGACCATACAGCAGATCTTTTCTTTTCCAAAAGAATTACTTCTGAAAAATCCAGATGACGTGCACTTTTGAAGAATTTTTCCAGTTTTATTTCCAGTAGTAACAATACATTAAACTCTCACTCCCAACAGCCTCACATGCTGCTTAGCAGAGCTGGTGATTTATGATAAAAAAAAAAAAAAAATTCCCTCAGAAATACAAAACCCAGTCAAACAACAAAGATTCAGATTAAACTCAAGCCAAAACAACAGATGCCTGGCACCACGTACTAAACACCACCAAACAGAGGCTCCCATGGAATGCATGAAGGAGGGAATTCCAGAGACACTGAGTCAGCCAGAGACATGGGAGTCAATTTGCCACTCTTGGGCATGGCAAGGGATATGGGAAAATCCCAGGTGAAGAGTTCAAGTTTTGCCAAATCTATTTTCTTATTGAAAATCTTCAATAATAGAGTGTTTCTAATATTGGCATAATTATCTAAACATTGGGTTATATTGTTTAATAAGAATTAAATGTCCACTTGAAACTAGTATTGTAAATCTACATACTTAAAAAAAATTTTGAAAAAGAGGGTAAGAATGGCAGTCCAAAAGAGACTAGAGGATTTGCAGTTATAGAAAAATGTTGGTGGATATGAGCTGTGAATTAACCTAAGCCAATTTTGCTGTTCATAACTATGAGGTTCTTTTGGGGAGGTATGTCCTATAGTAACAGGTACGTGAGTGTTCTTGGTCTCCTTCCCTCAACCTTGCTACCATGTATGATAGCAAGTCTCAAGCTGAATTCTGCTATACAAACATTAATCATCAAGCGGTCACAAAAAGAATCATCCAACCGGTACTGTAAGCATTATATAGTTCCAGCTTTCTAAACTTTGAGGTGCTTGGACCACATCCTGTAGGAAAAGTTCCCTAAAACAAATGCAACAGTATCTTAGAGGCAGGATTTAGCTACATTCAGGCAAATAAGCACTCTGAATCAGCAAGCTAACTGGGGACTGTCAGAGATAAGCCTTGGTACCATGCTGAAGGGCACAGACCACATGGCTCTCTACATTTTTATGTCTCATCCATGCAAGGATGAGGATTGTTTCTTTAATATTTCTAGCCAGTCCACATATCCAAAGACCACTAATTTCATGAATGGAAACCTATTTCTAATATTTGCTATGCCACTTTACAAACTGACATTCGTTGGGCAGCTGAATTTCTTACGATAGCTAACCGTGGAGCAGAATCTTCTAATTACATGCTAACTGATAAACCATGTACTGGGTTGAAGAGTGTCCCTTCAAAATTCATGTCCACCAGAAATTTGTGAATGTGACTTTATTTGGAAATAGGATCTTTGCAGATATAATCAAGTTAAGATGGGGTCATATTGGATTAGAGCCAACTTATAAGGACTGGTACCCTTATAAGAAGAGGGAAATTTGGAGACAACCACATACAGAGACAAGAACACTTTGTGAAGACTGAGGCAGAGATTAGACTGATGCATCTAGCAGCCAAACAATATCAAGGACTGTGGGCAACCCCTAGAAGCCAGTAGGGAGGAAGGGAGTATATTCTCTCTCAGAGCCTCCAGAAGGAATCAGCCTTGCTGACACCTCAGTTTTGGTCTTCTAGCTTCCGGGACTGTAAGAGAATAATTTTCTGCTGTTTTAAGCCTGTGTGTGGCGATTTGTTACAATAGTCTTAGGAAACTAATATACCGTGAAATATGCATTTCCAACAAGGGGTACTAACCACACCAGGGAGCAGATTGAAACTATTATATATATCACATTATATATATCACATTATATATATCACAATGTCAATCATGAAGTATTTCAAAGTACATTATAGGCAACATCAAATATGCGAGTAGCATTGATATATATTTATATATTTTTATATATAAATATTTTAAATATATATATATTTTTTAAACACTTATATTTTGAACAGCTCTATTAAGCAGCTAAGGGTACACGGAAGATGTGGAGCATCTTTACATCCTTAAGCCTCAGATGCATCCCATGCTTTCTTAGACTTAGGAGACAGAATGGTTTCTATCTCTTCTTTTCCAAAGAGTGCTGGAGCCTTCACAGGGCACAGCTCATTCACAGGTACAGTTTGCCATTGATCAACAGACACCATTTGCGCTGCTAAAAGAAGCCAAACCCAATATACAAAACATCACCAGAAGTTCTATTTTTTGAGATGAAAAGATGAAGATTTATTTGAAAAAATCCTTTGTGATATCTTTTTTCTACTGCAGGAACACCATAGAATGAAATAAACAGCATCAATCCGTGGATAGAAAATGAGGAATACAATTTATTGTAACTTATCTGCATTATTTATAGTTTCTCAGCACATACACATTTTCATTTAAATCCTCCTATTTTTGTGCCAATTCAATCTTTGCTCTTACATCATCCTAAGTATAAGACCCAGTTCTGAAATTTGTTGTCTGTATGACCTGGAGGAAGCTGTATGATATCATACAAACGGTGATAATGTGCACCTCCTAAGCTTACCGTGAGGATTCAATGAGACCACGTACGTCATATGTGAATTTCATGTAGCGCACAACGTGAGATAAATATTTGCTTCTTTTCTCCATTGACAGATATCTTAAATTTCTAGTCAGATCTCATTTGTTTCCATATGGAGCCCACCATTTTCTGTTATGGGATCTAAGACAAATGAAGGCATGAGTGAAAGGCACGGAGGCTCATTCTCTCCTTCAGATTTGCCTACAGACTCCACAGCGCTGTGGAGTAAGAATGGGCGAGTCCCCAGCTCCGGAACAGGCAGGGCCCTGCAGGGTGGGAGGGCAGTGCACTGCTTGCTCCCTCGCCTTCCTCTGCAGAGGGACAATGGCTGGAAGAATATTCGGTTGGAATCGCTTCAGGACAAGCTCAGTTCCAACCCTACACCACCACCACCGCAACAGCACGCCCGCACCTCCACTCTTAGGACTAAAACTAGAATGAGCTGAATGTGCCACAAAAGTGGGGCTCCACAGTGCAAGTTAATGATCACGGCACTACCCTGCTTCAGTGGAGAACGTAGGAACCTGAGAAAATGGGTTGCAATCCAGGAGCTACCTTTTACCACCTGTGTCATCTTAAGAAACATATTTGAAGTTCCTCAGATTCAACTTCTCACCTGAAAAAATGGAGCACTTATTTCCCCTGTTGTTGACTTGCAGAGAAGATTAAAGATAATATGCACAAAGTACTTTGCCCAGTGCCTGACTCATATTTGGTTCTCAACAAGCAATAAATTTCCCCCCTCTCTGACCCAGTACCTACTCTAATCCGTGTGCCTTTCCTCCTCTTCTACTCTCATAGAAATATCATTCTTCACTCAAAGGCTGGCTTCCTACAACTTCTCTGTTTCTTTATCCCTCCTGCTCAGTGAACCCCTCCTACACCACTTCTTCTGGTCTCATCTGTGATGGTATTTAGAGATCCCAGGCTTTTGAGCCTTACTATCTCTAAGATCTCCATAAATGCTCTTAGATTCTCACTGCCACCCTCCAATATACGTCTTACTTTCCTTAGCTTACATTAAAAAAATCAAGGCTAGGAGATATTAAACTTGCCAAGTTAATAAGTGAGTGAATCAAAATTCAAACCCAGTGTGTCTAACTCCACAGTCCCCACACTGCATTGTCTACAAGGCTTACTTTGTCCATACTACCTTTCATGTTACGTCACATTTTAGGTGCGTGATCCATATGCCAACTGATAATATGCATGAGGACAGGCTCAGCACAATGTTTAATCCACAGTAAATGCCAAATAAACGTTAATGATTGTTATATATAATCACTAATTAACTAGTTGATGGTGATTAAATAATAGTGAATGTATTCATTATCCTATAGACATTTCCAGGCCAAAGAAAATCCTGAAACAAGGAAAGGCTGACTTCCTATTTCTTCAGGAAAGAAGAATTTTTAAAGATTATAGATTAAACCAGAATTGTTATAAAACCAGATGTTTGAAAGAAAACTAGGAAAACATGGGACCATTCCAGAAGTGTAACAAGGCTCTTTATCAGCACAGCCTTCAGGAATGTTTCTAAAGGTGGTATGTTGATGTGCTGATGTGAGAGTTGTTAAGGCTGTGATGAAAAGACATTAAAGGAAGAAGGGTGAAAGCAAGACCATGAGCCAGGTAGAGACGGCAGCCCATGTAATCAAGGGGTGGCCCATTTTTATACACTTGCTCACCTCTCCAATCAACAGTGAAGGTCCCGTCCCATCCTCACTAACCGTATGTTAGAATCCAGCTACTGAGTTAGAGTGACACAAGAGTAAATCTGTAGTGATGAGAGTCAGATTCCTTCAATCCTGGTTATAATGAAAGATTTCTTATTATCCATCAATTTCAGCAAGGCTGTTCTGAGCTGACTTTGGTATCTGTATCCTGACAATGTGGCTTCATCTCTGAATGCAAGTAGAGATTGCTAATTTTTCCCCATCGGTTTTAAAGACCAAGTGACCAGCAATGGAGGAAAGTAAGATCTCTGCCTCAGATCTTACAGAGGAGCCCCACTGGGTCAGTGCCCAGGACTCCTGCCATCTCAATTAAGAAAAGCCCGAAGTAGTGTCTATGCTCATGTGAGGAAGGAGCTAGTTACTCTGATAAAAATCTTACCACTGATCTCCTGAGGATGGAAAAGTACGATGTAATGTGGCTGGCAGAGCTACTGATGCTGAGTGCTCGTAGGTGGCCGTTATTGTTTTGTTTCTGCACTGGAGGAGGTAAACGCGTGCTTGCCTTTACATCTGGCACTCAGCCCCCTCCCAGGGAAGGACTTATGACTCCTGCCAGCACTGGACTTGCTTCTGACCATATTTTATTAATCTGGATGGTCTTGCATCCAAGTCACAAGTACTTGACTCGGAGAGCTGAGACACAGCCAGGTGCAGGGTGCTCACACACCCACCCTCACTTTGGTGTGTGCTGACCACAGTCTTAAATAGCCTTGACTTTCATCCCATGGGGAGCAATATGCAGCATTCTGTAACGTGGTCACAACTGGAGTTCCCCAGACTTCCAAAGTTCAGAAATCCAATAACATGAAAACTAATTCCTGGCAAGCATGAACGTTAAAAACAAGAAAATGAAATCTCAAAAACCTACCATGACCTCATCACCATCATTTCATAAAATAAGGACATTTTAACAACAAAAAAGGTAGGAAGTTCATGATCTCAGAATAAAGGATAGTCTCTTAAATTACTAATTGAATATTATACCAAAAAATAATTTTTTAAAAGGGTTCAGATTACCCTTATGAAACGGCAAACCAGTGAAAATACAAAAAACACAGAGCGGTGTGTTTCTCATGTTCTGGGAAATCCTTGAATATTATTCAGTGAGTGATCCTGGATGAGGGTATCTTATCCATCACACACATTTAAGGTGTACGTATAGGAGTTTTGTTGTGGAGTTCATAAAATTGAGTATTTGGGTTTGTAATGAAACCCTGGAGAGAGATTTGTCTCCTACAGGCTGAGACCACAGCTGACTGCAGCCCTCTCACGTGCCTCCAGCCACAGTGCTCATTTCCGCCTTGAAACTCTCCTGTGGAGCCGGGATTAGCCATACTACTCGGCACCTTGTGCCACCTCTGATACTGGAGGCTTACAGTATTTACCCACTTTGCGTTCCATACGTATTTTCTGGATGAGTAGAATCTCTGAGATTCTTCTACAAACAAGAGCAAGAAAGTCCCTGGCAAAATATAAGGCTGAAATATAAATATGGCAGCCTCTGTAATATGATTAGTAATTTCAAATACTTACAAGGGCAGGAAGATAACATGGATATAGAAATTTTGTATAAGCCAGTCTTTCCACCACCCTTCCACTCAAGCCCTTCTTCCTTTGAAGTCCAGCCTCTGTCGTCAGAAGCCTTTCTGTCTATCCCAACTTTCAGTGATTTTTCCCTCCTCTGAGTTTCTGGAATAGCTACTACCTCTTCTCTTCTCTCTCAAAGCAATAATTTAAGCTTTTTATAGCCACAATGAGAACTAAATAATAGACCTTTTCCCTTCCTGTCTCCATTTCTCTATACACTAAGCAAGATATTCCCACCCCTACCTTCTACATACCAGGAAAATCCTACTCATTCCTCAAGGTCAGATCAGCAGAGTTTCTTCCTCCTTTTTTATACCTGCCTGGTCTCTCTTCCCTTCTATGCCAGTTAATTACTTCCTCCTCCATGCCTCCATGTAAATTTTTCCATGGAGCAAAAATAGCACTTACATTACTGTGAAATTGTTGAGATTAAAACTCAAATGGGCCACTAATACTGCCTGACATCTTCTTTGGTTGTTCAATCGATTCCACAATAACAAATTAAACTGTCTCCTCTTCCTTCAAATCTCTGAAACAGTCTCGTTCCTTCTGGTATTTAGCATATGAACTTGCCTCTTAGTTTAAAGAGAAGATAGAGACTACCAGATGAGAATACCCACACACCCAACAGTTTCCCTAATAGTAAATATACAAAACAACACACACTGAACCCTTACTATCCTCCTGTCTTGTTACAGTGGAGGATGTGCCCCTTCTTCTATCTAAGGTTAATCTCTTTGGATACTATCATTTTTCATCTTCTCATGAGCTATATATATTTGTCATCCTTTTTTTCTTCCCTTGTTTAATCAAACTCTCAATGGGGTTCTTTCATTAGGCTCTTGCTATGGTCTGAATGTTTGTGTCCCCCGCAAAAGTCATATGTTGAAATCCTAATCTCAGTGTGATGGTATTAGGAGGTGGGGCCTTTGGGAGGTGTTTAGGACATGAGCATGGAATGGACAAAGACAGCTCTTAAACATATATAAATTTCTTCCATTTCAAAAACAAAAATATTGATTCTCGCTCAACCGTTCATTCCTCCATTCCTACCCCAGTTCCTCAGCATCTCTTTCAGACCTTTTACAGCTGAACAGTTACAGGGTTGCCTATACCTGCTGTCACCATTTCCTCATCTCCCACATACTCAATCTACTTCATTCTGGCATGGAGTGGCCTTTCCATACCTCTTTCCCATCACCTTCTAACCATGTGCCCTCTCCATAGGATTGCAAAATTTAGCAAATAAAACTATAGGATGCCCAGTTAAATTTGAATTTCAGATAAACAATTTTTAGCAGATACTTAGATGTAATATGGGACACACTTACATGAAAAAAGTATTTGTTATTTATCTGAATTTCAAATTAGGTGACCTGTGTTTTACTCAGCAGCCCTACCTCTTCTATACAGTACAATCTAACCATTCTGGATGTCTTCTGGTCCTTTGAATTTGGAATGTTTTTCATTGTCACAGGACTTTTACAGTTGTTGGTTGTACTCATTTCCTACAGCTGCTGTAACAAAGACCCACAAACTAGGCGGCTTAAAACAAGAGAAATTGATTGTCTCACAATTCGGGAGGTTAGACGTCTGAAGTCAAGGTATTGGCAAGGTTATGCTCACTCCGGAACCTCTAAGGAAGGATCCTTTATTTTGCGTCTTCCTTCTGGTAGCTGCAGATAACCCTTGGTTTGTAGCAGCATAACTTCAGCTTCTGGTTCAGCCTTCACATGGCCATCTTCTCTCTCTGTGTCTTCTCCTCTTCTTATAAGGACACCAGTCAGATTGAATTAACAACCCACCCTTCTCCAGTACGACCTCATCTTAATTTAATTAATTCCATTGGCAATGACTATACTTCCAAGTACAATCACATTCTGATATACTGGGGGTTCTGACTTCAACATATATTCTAGGGGGACACACGTCAACCCATTACCCTAGTCCTTCTGTTAGGAATATGCTGTTTTCTCCTATTTCCCTAGGCACACCTACTCACTTCTACTCACTCTTTAGATGTCAATTAACAATTCTGATTTTTTTGACTAAATCTTATCCTCCAATTTTGTACTTTTATAGGACCATGTACTTCTCTTCACTGCACTTTTAGATTCTATATGATGAGTCTACATGCACCTGGTTGATAATTTGACAAATGTGTATGTTCTCCACTGGACTGTACACTCCACAAAGGCAAGAATGAGGTCTATTTGACTCATTATACATCCTTGGCTCTGAGCATAGTGCCTTATACTGAGTAGGTAGGTGCTTAATGAAGACTTGTCCTATGAATGAAGAAATCAATGCATGAACTATTTTACAGAACAAATGACTTGAGGGCAGAACAGAATCTTTATATTCACAAAGCCTGGTAGAGACCTGACAGGAAATCAGTGTTCAATAAGAGATTTCTGAATAAGTAACTAGTTGCTATCATCCCTACTCTTTTGTTGTTTTTATCCTGAAAAGAATATCAAAAAGACAATTACCCAGCCAAGTCAAAGAATATATGTTTACTAAATGCATAAAATACCTAATTCATTTTCCACTGAATTTCTTTTTTTTAATTGAGGTATAATTGACATATAACATTATGTTAGCTTAGAGTACAACATAATGATTCGATATTTATACACATTATGAAATTTGTGTATATTCTGAACTGAGTTTCTTAGATAGATTCAGATTTTGTTCCCAAAAGACCATATTTGACCTGTGTTTGAATACCAAAAGTTGACTCAATTTTGAACATTTATAGGACAACTTATGGCCAAAAAATTAGTTAAAACATGTTTACTAAGCTTTGTAATATTTTTCAATTTTATAAGGTTATACTAAGTTTCTGAAACGACAAATATAAAAATGTCTCCAGATATCTGGACTTTTACTTTCTCTCTTATAAGTTATGAAATGACACAGTGTCAGAGTACCAAAAAGGATACTTCTAAGGCATTCTTAGGACTTTATGGGTGCTTAAAAAAGCAAAACCAGGTCCACAAACTAAGAAGCTTTTGAGATTAGACCCAGAAGCAAAGCTTATTCATTGTTTCCATCCTCCTCTGCTAACATCTTAGAGTAGGTAATAGATCTCTATGTCTGAGTCAGTGGAACCTCTTAGCCATATATTTTAATAATGGTGAACAAGAGGAGTTTTCCAAGTCTGCATGGAGAGAGAGGAAGAATATTGAAAACCCACGTGGTGTTAAGATTCCACTAGTTTGGATTTTAGTTTGCTTCCATTGGCTCTTGTGTTCATTAGGAACCTATCCTTCATTGCTTTTGGGGTGGCATATAACTGAATTAAATTAAAATAGTGTCTTCTAAGAATTTGTGCAGTTTGAGTCAATCTGTGCTAGAAGTTGAACTTGTAAACAGAAGATGCAATCCATTTTTCCCTGAAAGGACTAAAGTAGACTAAATATTTCTAGTGTAGTCTGAGTGTCTAATATGCTCCAGAGCTCTTGATTTCAAGTATGTTTAATAGATACTTCCTAGATTCATGTTATTTATGATAACATGTTATTGCACGCTCAGTAATTTAATGGGTGAGTTGGAAAAACCCCAGTTTTTCCTCCTGTGCTTTTTATTCTTACACTACTACTATATTCACAACACTTCTGACACAAGATGTATGGGTTTTCCCTCCACTATCAAGCAATTCTGTGACACCAGCTGAGTATCCTACAAAGTAACTCAACTCTGATACTATTTACCAGGAGATAGCATCGGATTCCACAGGTTAAGCATGCCATCCCAGGAGACTGCCCCCCACTTCAGATGCCAATCGCAAGCAGTAGGTCCCTAAGTTACCCACAACTTCTGTCTGATTTGGCTACAAATCAGAGGTTCCCATGTCACTCCTCAAGTTTGGTTAATTTGCTCAAGCAGCTCACAAAACTCTGAGAAACACCTATGTTTACCAGCTTATTAAAGGATATAGTAAAGGATACAGATGAAGAACAAGATGAAGATATACATAAGGTGAAGCGTAGGAGGGTCCTGAGTGCAGGAGCTCCTGTCCCTGTGGAGTTGGGGTGCATCACCCTCCCAGACAGTGGATGTGTTCACCAACCTGGAAACTCCTGAATCCATACTTTTGGGATTTTATGGAGGCTTCCTCACATGGGCATGATCAATTATTAACTCCATTTCCAACCCTTCTCCCCTCTCTAGAAACGGAGGTGAAGGTGGGAGAAAGGGCTAAAAATTCCAAGCTTCTAATTTTAGCTTGGTCTTTCTGATGACCGGGCCCCATCCAGGAACCATCCAAGAGCCCACCCAGAGTCCCCTCATTAGAACAAAAGATGCTCCCAGAGCTCATCACTTAGGGATTTACAAGGGTTTTAGGAGCTCTGGGTCCAAAATCATAGGCACAGACCAATATATCCATGTTCTATTACCTCATAATGAAGAAGTAAATTTTAAATGGATCTTCTTATCTAAGTATCTACCCTTATAATGGAATTAGCCCAGTCATTTTATCCCCCTACAAGTATTTTAGTGATGAGTCAGGGTTGCTTTCAAAGGCCTCACTTAAGGAACACTCTAGAATTTGCTTTTTCTAAATGGGTCTTTAAATAATATTCATGTTCTAAAACAAATTTTGTTGTTTTGTCCATAGTTTCAGGCATACTTTTTTACAGTTAATCTAGCTCATTGATTTATAAATGTGTTCAATAAATTCCAAGAGTACAAATTGTTTTCAGACAAACAAAATAAGTTACTTCAACCCTGTTTTCCCTTTGTTTATAAACAAGATGTTTTAACTGTAAAGGCATTTAAAGTTTTAAAATCAGATGAAGTAAACATTATCCAAGCTATATCGACAGGGGAAAAAAGAAATATTCAATGATATTTGTTTTAAAATCTGACTTCTGTCTAGAGAGCCACTGGGTGAAGGCTGGGGTGGTGATGGCTGCTCTCAGCTGGGTATTATTGGTAACCGGCATAGTCCCCCCGCAGAGAGCCTGGGCCCAATAAGTATTTGTTGAAAGAATGTGTAAATCAAAGTGCAAATATCAGCAAATGTTAGACCTTCCTGAATTAGAGCCTCTAAGAAGATAAAAACTTTAGCAGACATACAGGCAATACTATTTAATAAGGCCTTCTAAGGAAAGATGATGTCTTCATTTTAAATATTGTTCTACTCATTTCTATTTTTGGATAAAAATAAGAAGTTATTAGGTTGGAGAATAAAAAAGGGTATGACTAATCTCAAGGATGCAGAGATAGTCCTAAAGAGTTTTATGATGAGATCAAGTTGTAAACTCACTTTCTCGGGTTATGTATGCTATCTAAGATAGTATAAAATGCTGCAAATGGATACAGAGCTGAAGACGGCATTCAACTCTTGCCAAGGTGAAGAAAAATGGCAACAAGAACCCAACTAATACCGATTTACCAAAGCATAGTAACCCAGTGCTGTCCAGGACACTAATCTTGTTCACTGTTTTACCAGCATCACAATACAATGACTTCAGGTTAAATTCAAACGCAACGAGCATTCCCATCCATGAGCAGTATCAGCAAGCTATGAATGAAGCTAGATCCTCTTCAGATTGTTACAGAAGCCTAGATAAAAGCCTACAGCTACCTGGATAGAACCACCATTCCTCAATTCTCCTCAGACAGGACTCTAGGGAGGGCCTCATGGTTCTCTTAATGCTGACTTTTTCACTAATGCATAAACATGGGCCTCTCACATGAAGCATCTGAAGGTATAGTATGTTTGAACACTAAGCAGAGGTGTTGTCTCTGACACAAGACTAATGAATTTGATACAGACATGGATTTGCTCTCTTGTAGAGATATGAACAGATGACAAGAAAGCTAAGTGGTTATTTGAGAGCCTTCTCTGAAATAAAGGCAGAATTCTCTAGTTTTCTGAGCTCAGATGAAGAAGGCTTCGAACATATGCTTTGCTCCTAACCCTTTAATTTTACTGGAAATATTGATCATTAAATGCTATATTGTTTTAAAGCAGCTATTAGGAAGCAACATATAGATGAGGTCATCAAGTCTGTGAGTCACAGGATAAACAGAACAAAAAGGAAAGACTGGGGAAGCACTACTGGAACGAGAAAGTGTGGACTAGGCAGTGAAAGAGAATTGGAGTCATGGTTCTACCACTTCCTAGTTAAATGGCCAACAGCTAATTGTTTAACTGTCTGACTTTTCATTTCTGACTTTTCATTTGTATGTCTATCAAATGCAGGTAAAACTACCTACTGAGAGTAGTTACACGGTATAAATAAGGTGAAAGTATGCCTGTTTCCTGACATACAGAACAGGGATCTACCCATGCAAAAAGGAATGCTGTTGATGAAGCAGGCAAATGTGCAGTGTTTGTGGACTCAATGTCTGTAACAGTTCCTGAGAATGGAAAGAGTTGTAAAATGAACCATTTCAGCAGATTTACCAGCAACTGGTTTTCAACTTCTAAAAACTATACTTTGTTATGTACTCATGAAAGTTTCTAAAACTATTAGCAAGCCAGCTGGCAACTGTGGGGATGAGGAGTTGGTAAGAAAAGGCTTTTGTATCTACACCTTCATCTTTTTCCAGCTGTTTCGTTACCAGTAACAATGAGTTCTTCATATTCCTTTTGTCTGTGTTTACATTTATCAGTGTTGAACTGACACCAAATGGAGCTGATAGGAGTACGGTTTTTCCTCATACTCTGTCCTATGTGCACAGATACACACAGACACAGACACATAACCCCCTCGGAGACATACAGTCAGACACACACACAGCTGCTACCGATGAGACTGTCTTACCCAACACATAATCTCATTTAAATTATAAGGAGCTACATGCAGCTCAATAACAAAAAAACAAACAAACAAATCCCAAAATAGGCAGAAGACCTAAATAGACATTTCTCCAAAGAAGATATACAGATTGCCAACAAACACATGAAAAGATGCTCAACATCACTAATCATTAGAGAAATGCATATCAAAACTACAGTGGGGTATCACCTCACACCAGTCGGAATGGCCATCATCAAAAAATCTACAAACAACAAATGCTGGAGAGGGTGTGGAGAAAAGGGAACACTCTTGCACTGCTGGTGGGAATGTCAATTGATACAGCCACTATGGAGAACAGTATGGAGGTTCCTTAAAAAACTAAAAATAGAATTACCATATGACCCAGCAATCCCACTACGGGGCATATACCCAGAGAAAACCATAATTCAAAAAGACACATGCACCCCAATGTTCACTGCAGCACTATTTACAATAGCCAGGTCATGGAAGCAACCTAAATGCCCATTGACAGATGAATGGATAAAGAAGATGTGGTACATATATACAATGGAATACTACCCAGCCATAAAAAGAAATGAAACTGAGTTATTTGTAGTGAGGTGGATGGACCTAGAGACTGTAATACAGAGTGAAGTAAGTCAAAAAGGAAAAACAAATATCATATATTAACACATATGTGGAACCTAGAAAAATGGTACAGATGAACTGGTTTGCAGGGCAAAAATTGAGACACAGATGTAGAGAACAAACATATGGACACCAAGGGGGGAAGTGGTGTGATGAATTGGAAGATTGGGATTGACATGTATACACTGATGTGTATAAAATAGATAACTAATAAGAACCTGCTGGATAAAAAAATTTAAAAAAAAAGAGTGATGGAAATATCCTACAACTGGATTATAGTGATGTTGCACAATTCTGATTTACCAAAAATCATTGTTTATATGTGGGTGAATTTTATGTTATAAAAATTATGTGTTAAAAAAAAGCCATTATGTTGTATACCTAAAACTAATACAATGTTGTATGTCAATTATATCTCAGTTTTAAAAGATTTTTAAAATAAAGTTTTTTTTACCAAAAAAAAAGGAATATCAAATATACTTGATTTTAAAAATCTTACAGATCAAATCCTAAAATATATTTATGACAAATTTTTGGTATCAGATACACTTTTGCTTCTACTTGACATTAGATTTTGCTGCTTTATACACAGATGCACATTAGGCATCCTGCAATTTACTTGATTTAACTTAATAATTTTTTTTAGCTATCAGGACTGTCGACATGAAAATGTTCTGTTCAAAACTGGATACTTGGCAACTCCTTTTAATAAGATAATAGATCTCTATCTATATTCTATAGCTGAGTAGTAGGCACACTATTGTAAGGAGGGAAAAAAATCCCTACATTTCACCTATGATACAAGACAGTGAAAATATGGCAGGAAAACAAAGGTGGCAGAGTACTCTCCTTATTTAGGGACTAGAGGCAATGGAATGAGGTGGAGCCCGATGACAGTAACCGAGTGAGCAATGCTGCCGGCAGTGACTCTCACGCGAGTCATGCGCACCATACAGACCATGATTGGAGGGCACCACCTGAAACACAAAGCTTCCATATTTCCACGGTGAGAAAGAATCAAGATGTGAGGGCAGCACTTTAAAACACTAGTACAAAGGTTCAAGAAGTAAACAAATTTAGTCAAATGCCATGTATTGTATCTGATCCATGATTTTACAAACCTCTAAGGAAAGTCCTGTTCCTGCAGTTGACTGCCACTGTATGTACACGGAGACAAGGGCAGCATGCTTGTGAATATTCTGGAGAAAATATTTTCCTATTGACATATATTCTGTCAAGGATGCCCTGAAAATCTCTCACTGGCTCCTATTCTGTGTACCCTCAACCCAGGGATTTCAGGGCATGCAGCGATTATATCCCCAGCACTATGCATCCTACCTTGGCCTGGAGCATTACTCTATATACAAGTTTGCTCTCTAACGCTACAGGGGGAAATTTACTCCACCTTCATTCAGTTCTTATGTTACAGTGAAAACTCCAGTGTTGACAGTGAATACAGGAAAGACTGGCAACTGTGAATGATCGTATAGACCAAGCAGCAGTTATGGGCCAAAATCAACACACTGGGAGGATTAAATGAGATAATGTCTGTGAAAGACTAGAGCACACCGACAAGTGTTCCAAGGATACAGTTGGTGACACTTCATAGATACAAATGCAAATTTTTGCATCCACGTTCCAATAAATCCATTGTATGAGTGTCAGATGAGAGAGACCTGGCTGGAGAGCACTTCAGTAGAAAGCAGGAGTCTGACTTGGCTGCTGGAAAGACTTAGGTAATCTGCAATTATAGGTTGGCAGATCACATCTGGCTACAGTGTTTATTTCTGGGAGCTGCATCTTAAGAACATATCTGCAAACTGAATCCCAGCCCCCTCACAGAAGAGAGGGACCAAGTTAATAGATTGGAAACCGTGTCACATGAGGAATGGTTGAAAGAGATGGAAATAAATACCTCTCCTCAAATATTTGAAGAGAAGAGAGTTAGAGTGAAGTACCAGGCAGATTTCAGCTCAATCCAAGAAAAAACTTTCTAAGCACGAGCATGTTGCAGGGTAAACTTTCAACTTCAAGGAGCCTAACACTGTAACAATATAGTAGTACAGACAAGGAAAAAGAAAAAACAGAAAAGCATCACTACCCTACCCTAGGTAGAAGAAATGTTAACATTTGGCATGTGTCCTTTCGGTTTTTATATACGTGTGTGTCTCTGCTGTTTCACGCAAACACTCACAAACACACACACATGCTTGCACAAGAGGGTCATATAATGCATGTGATCTGCAACCTGAAATTTTTTATTTGAGTTAACATGAGAATCTTTCTATACCTTGAGATGTACCTTTTAAAATAATTGTATAGTATTTCCTTACATTATTGTATCACTATATTTTTAAACATCCTTTTTTGAACATTCAGGGTTTTTTCTAATTTTTCATTATTATAAGAAGCACTGTGTAGAGTGTTCTTATATCTCAACTTTGATCAACCATTGACAATTTTTCTGGATAATTCCCCAGAAGTTCATATCAAAAGATATGAGCTATTTAAGACTTTGGATACAGATTGCCAAATTGCTCTCTAAAAGATTCCATCAATTTTCATTTCCAGTTGTGGGTGTTCTTTGAACTAAAAAAAGGGACTGAAGTGTTAATCACCTTTTCGAGAAATTTTGGAAAATTTTCTTGAATTTGCATGATGGTTGATATAATACCTAAGCACTAAATATTATATCACAAAATATAAAACAGCTAAAAATATGATCAATGACTCTTCTTTGAGTTTGTATCTGTTTGTTCAGGTAACAAAGTATTGAATATTAGTCTCATTATTCCAGCATCTCTTATAGATCCCTAAAGTTTCAACACTGTAATCATCTGAGAGTAGGATTCAGGTTACATTGCCTGTGTATCTGAAGGTACCATTGAACACTTCATAAAGACAACTCAAGTATAAAACAAATCTTCATAAAACAAGTCTCCACACAGATTCAGACTGACCTAAATACACTGTTAATAATAGTTATGAAAATCAATGAAAATTTATATCATCATATGTGTATCACAGTAGATAATAAATGAGCACATGTTGAATAAATAAATGGATGACTAAATTAGTATTATTGCCTGAGATGTGGCAATCTATGTTCACGTGATCGCATTTTTTGAAAGTAAAAATTTCTCTAGTGTATAAAATGAGATGAACTGTATTAGTATTTGATTACATTCCATAAGAAGCTAAGGTGGTTGTTTAGGTATCTGAGCAAATTTGAAAGACACTGATTTAACTATTTACTAATAGGCAAACAAAAGTTGTCCCTCTAGTTCCTTTAAGAGATAATGAATGTTAATAGATTTTAAAGAAGCAAGGAACCAACTCATTTGGAGGGATAAAAGTAGATAAAAAAGGTTGTAGTCTCAAGGAAATGAAATTGAAAAGAGATCTTTTGCTTACGCAGTATCTATGATATCAATGAATGTATATAGATAAGGAATGCTCACTCTTTTTATTTCTTAAAATCAAATTAATTGACTTCTATTTCTGGATTTACTTTCCTTCCTGAAACATCCAGAAAAACTAGATAAAATACTTGAAATAATGATTTTCAAGACACTGGACACTAGGCAGCACAGGTCAGTGATTCCTAAGAGAGGGGAAACAAGCAAGATGAGCCCAGCTCAATATCTTAAGAGTGTTTCCAGGCCGTACGTGATACAGGTAGAGCCTGGGAGCCCTTATGTTGAAGAGATACTGCAGAGAACCCAGGGAGACGAAGAGGCCAGAGTCACAGAACAGAGTGCCAGAGAGGAGACAGCTGCATAGAGAGCCCTGGAGATCTGTAACCCTCACTCATGTATTCTGCAGAGTAATGATAAGCACCAAGTCTGAAGAAAGAATCATCCAAAAGGATTAGACGGACCGGTACTTGATGCTCACACAGGTTGAGAAGAGATGCTTCTCCACAGCGCACAGTTGGAGTATTCAGAAGGGTCTTGCCTCTGTATCGAGAAATAATTAGTCCTGGTCTCAACGCTGCCCCAGTCAACCTAACACATCTTAAAATCTACACTCACCCCCGAAACAATCAAATTTTTCCAAGTAACAAAGCTCAAGGTTTATAGAAATATGACAGTATATAGCACTCAATAAGGTAAAATTCACAAAATATGATATCCAACTAAAGATTACCAGGAACGAAAGAAGAAAGAAAACATGACCAATAACGAGGGTGAAAAATAATCAAAATCAACCTAGAACTGACACAGATGATAGAATTAGAAGACAAAACAAAATTAAAAGAGTAATTATAGCTGATTGTTTATGTTTAAACCAGTAAGTAGTGACATGGAAGATACAGAATGAGTCCCAAAATTCTAGAGGTGAAAACTATAATGCATAAGAAAAAAATATACACTGGAGAGAACTAATAGCAATTAGTCATTATAGAAGAAATATATTACGAAACTTGAAGACAGCAATGGAAACTATCCAATCTGAAAATCAGGTAGAAAAATATTTGTATTAATTGAAAAGACTATCAGTGAATTTGGGGCAATTCTTAGTAGCCTAATATAATGTAATCAGAGTCCCCAGGGAGAGGTAAGAGAAAAGAGGCAGAAAAATAGGAAAGAAATAATGATTTTTTTAATCTACAAATTTTATATAAATATTTCTGTTATTGATTTCTAATTTAATTCCACTGTGGTCAGAGAGCACGCTTTGTGTGACTCAAACCTTTTATATTTGTTGAGACATATTATGGCTTACCCAGAGTAGGACTTTGTTGGACTCTAAAAGGATATATGCTCTGCTCTTTTGGGGTATAGTGTTCTACAATATGTCAATCAGGTCAAGTCTATTTTTGGTGGTTTCAAGTTATCTACTTGTACATGACATGATCTCTTTGTGAAAATCCAACAGAATCTACAAGAAAGCTACTAGAACTAATATGTGAATTCAGGAAGGTTGAATTATACAAGATCAATATAAACAAAAAGCAGATTTCTATATACTAGTAATGAACAATAAGATATTTAAACTAAAAAACAATACTATCTACAGTAACATCAAAAATATGAAATACTTAAAGATAAATTGGACTAAAGATGTATGAGACCTATACACTGAAAACTGCAAAACACTGCTGAGAGAAATTTTACAAGACCTAAACAAATGGAGAGATATCTTATTCATAAGTTATAGTACTCAGTATTGTTAAAATGCCAATTCTCAAATATCTATAGGTTCAATGCAATCTTATCAGGCATGTCTGTAGAAGTAGATAAGTTGATTCTAAAATTCATATGGAAATGCCATATGGAAATTCACATGGGAATGCCAAAGGATCTAGAACAATCAAACCAACTTTGTAAAAGAACAAAGTTGGAAGACTAAAACTGACTGAGTTCAACACTTATTACAAAGCTATAATAAAAAAGACAGTGTGGTATTGGCATCTAAATGGCCAAATAAATCAATGAAACAGAACAGAGAGTCTAGAAATATATTTGTTCATATATACATGGACAAATGATTTTTGATCGAGGTGCAAAGGCAATTCTGTGGAGAAGGAACAGTCTTTTCAACAAATGATGCTTGAACAATCGGATATCCATATGCAAAAAGATACATAAAATAAACTTTGATAAATATCTTTCATCAAAAAACAATTAATTCAAAATGGATCATAGACCTATTTTTAAACCTAAAACTATGCAACTTCTAGAAGAAAAAAAGGAGAAAATCTTTGTGATGTCTGTGACCTTTGATTAGTGAAAATTTGTTAGATATACACCAAAAACAAAATCTATAAAAGAAAAAAATAATTTTGACCTCTTCAAAGTTAAAAACCGCTACTCTTTGAAAGATTCTGACATGAGACTGAAAACAAAAGCCATAGATTTAGAGGCGATATTTGAAGACCACATTTCTGATAACGGATATTTCATCTACAAGGGCTTCTGTAGTGTCCAGTTAAGAATATGATTTCTGGGGACTTCTCTGGTGTTCCAGTGGTAAAGAATCCACCTTGTATTTGTCTATGCTAACACATATATATGGAATTTAAGAAAAAAAAAATGTCATGAAGAACCTAGCAGTGAGACAGGAATAAAGACACAGACCTACTAGAGAATGGACTTGAGGATATGGGGAGGGGGAAGGGTAAACTGTGACAAAGTGAGAGAGTGACATGGACATATATACAACACCAAATATAAAATAGATAGCTAGTGGGAAGCAGCCGCATAGCACAGGGAGATCAGCTCGGTGCTTTGTGACCGCTTGGAGGGGTGGGATAGGGAGGATGGGAGGGAGGGAGACGCAAGAGGGAAGAGATATGAGAACATATGTATATGTATAACTGATTCACTTTGTTATAAAGCAGAAACTAACACACCATTGTAAAGCAAATTATACTCCAATAAAGATGTAAAAAAAAAGAATCCACCTTGTAATATAGAGGACACAGGTTCGATCCCTGGTCAGGGAACTAAGATCCCACATGCCGCGGGGCAACTAACCCGCATGCCGGGTTAGCTTGCGTGCCTCAACTAGAGAGCCTGTGGGCTGCAAACTGCAGAGCCCATGCGCCGCAACTGGAGAAGAGAAAACCTACATGTCACAACTAGAGAGAAGTTCACATGCCTCAGTGAAAGATCCCGCATGCCTCAACGAAGATCCCGCGTGCCACAACTAAGACCCAAAGCAGCCAAAAATTAAAATAAAATAAATAAATATTAAAAAAAAAAAGGATATGATTTCTGGAGTTAGGCTGCCTAGGTGGCATTGTTACTAGTTGCTGTATAATCCTTTACAGGTTTTTAACCTTCTAAATGATTCAGTTTTCTTATATGTACAAAGAGGAAATTTAGAATACCAACCTCAAAGGTTGTTGTGAGGATTAAATGCATTAATTAATGTAGGGCTCACAGACTAGTACCTAGCACTGAGAGAACGCTTAATGAGAGAGAGAGAGAGAGAGAACAAACCTGTAACTGTTTACATCTACAATACTGGAAAGATGAGAATTATAACCATCTCTAGTGGTGGTTGTACTTTTAAACATTGGCCTAAGAATTAGTTTCTCTCAAAATGTAAGTAAGAAAGCCTATTGTACTGACTCATTGGACACAAATGAAATCTGCGTCCAGGAAGCACATTTTGTCTTACAAGAGTTAAAGAAAACAAATAGGGTCAAAAATTCTATTTTCTGCCATAACCACTGTTTTTCTGGGTGGCTGAGAAATCACATAAGGCCCTCCTAGCAAAAGGAGAATAAATATCTCCCTTCAAATGAAGTTTAACCTAGGGTGTAAGAGATCATACCTTGGTCTCAGAAAACAGATGTGTCAGGAAATGAATCCTGAACAGGAAAGCAAAATGTGACTCCATGATTTTCTGCTTTTCCTAAGAGTTGACCAAAATACACTGTTATCTGTGCCAAAAAAAACAGAAAAAATTCACACCAAATAAGATGTTGGATTGATCAACCTCTTAAACAATCTATTGACTTTGCTATTAACGAAAGAGACCACAGATTTTTAAACGGCCTCTATGGTTACTGATTTTTAAAATTCTCCATAGAGAATATTCACAGTGCTTTAGAGTTCGCCCTACTGAAGCTGCAGGGAAGTGACGGCTCACAGCATGATACTCACCAGGTCCCGAGCCCACCTCACACATCCACCTCCAGGGTCCCTTTCAATTGAGCAGCAACATCACATGTCATGGAAGAATTATCACTAGAGTGGGTCTCCTCAGTTGTCTCTGTAGTTAATGGGTTTCTAATAGCACAAACACATTCATTTTGAGAAGCAGAGCTATAAGTTGGATGTAAACCAAGGAGAAGTTTAAAGGGAAGTAACAGAAGTGTATGTCACTTCTAGAGTCAACTTGGGAGAAGTATTAGACTGTCTTGGAAAAAGTGTATTTCCATATGCAACTGACTGAATTTTTTTTTTTTTTTTGCAGTACGTGGGCCTCTTACTGCTGTGGCCTCTCCCGCTGTGGAGCACAGGCTCCGGACACACAGGCCCAATGGCCATGGCTCACGGGCCCAGCCGCTCCGCAGCACGCGGGATCCTCCCGGACCGGGGCACGAACCTGCGTCCCCTGCATCGGCAGGCGGACTCCCAACCACTGTGCCACCAGGGAAGCCCACAACTGACTGATTTTCAGCATGGCTACTGAATTTCAGCATAAGGCACTCTATGGCTCAAAAGTGAAGACTGCCTCATACACTTCTGCACTGGAAGGCAATCCTCACCTTTATTCCCAAACTGTTCTTCACAAATCTCTCTTATTTCTTATGGGTTAGTCCAGATATATCTCTTTAAAGAATAAATGGAAACATTTTCAGCGACAGAGAATTCGTGTATCTCTTGTTTATCTTGGAAAACTGGTATTACAATTTCCAAGCAAACACAAAGTACCCCTTGCCCTCTTTGGGACCATTCCATACTATGCTCTTAAAAGCATTTACAACAGTTTGGAGACGGGATGGTGAGCTTTACAGCTCAGACATGTAAAGGAAGCACTCTCCTTTGGCATATAAAAGGTCTAGACACAGAAGTATGACCTCAGCTGTAACAGCAGCCTGGCTCTGCTAGGAAGTTTTTCTTCAGCAGAAACTGTCCTGTAGATGACACAAAATCCCAAACCAAGCCTAGCAGTGTGAATGGCAAAGCAACCACGTTCTTTTAGCTCAGACCTGGCATGTACTCATTCAAAACTGCAACATACCAAATGTTTCTCATTTATCCATTAGATCGATAAACACTGATCAAGCACCTACTCAGTGCGAGGCACTAGTATACAGCAATGAACAGCAGGTTGCCAACTCTCAAGGAGCTCAGGATCTACGGCAGTGATTTTTAAGGGTGGGGCTTCTTCTGACTGATGGGGGTTTGTCTTATTTCTGAAGGTCTTTAAGAAAAAGAGAGAGAGAGAGAGAGAGAGAGAGAGAGAGAGAGAGAGAGAGAGAGAGAGAGGGAGACGGAAATCAATGTACCAGGTTTATAGCTTAGATCTCCAGGGAATGTTGGTGGGTCTTCAGACTTGCTCCACTCTGTCCGTTCTCTATTTGAGAAACGCTCAAGATAGTGAAGACAGGGAAGGGGCAGCACCAGGCCTCTTTAAAAATCTGCATGTGGGAGAGACCCTACCCCTCCTTTGCATAAATATGCACAGAAGCCCTGTCCAGCTATAAGCATCCAGCCTCCACTTATTCGGGTGTGAGGACTGAAGTCAGCATCGCAGTGTCTCTGGTATTTTGGCAAAGATGGCCAGGGAAACCCCACAGAGGTTTCACAGTTGCATGACTATTGCCAATGAAGTGACTCACTCGCCTCAGAATGCGTTGCTAACTGTGAGGTCAACTTCAGAGCAGGCCACAGCAGTCAGCTAGAGCACCAAGGGTGGGAGATGAATTCTTCAAACATAAGAGAGAATCTTTCCAGTCAAACAGTAAAAGAGAAGTATGGCTACAGAAAATATATTGGACTTTTACCACAATTTATAAACAGAACCAACTTTAGGCGAGTTCGTACTGATTTTAGGAGATTGAATAAAAATAAACATATTTATTTTTTCTGCTAGGGATATAAGTAAGTTTATAGAAAAATAGCAAACAGAGGGGCTTCCCCGGTGGCGCGGTGGTTGAGGGTCCGCCTGCCGATGCAGGGGGCGCAGGTTCGTGCCCCGGTCCGGGAGGGTCCCGCGTGCCGCGGAGTCTGTGCGTCCGGAGCCTGTGCTCCGCAATGGGAGAGGCTGCAGCGGTGAGGGGCCCGCGTACGGCAAAAAAAAAAAAAAAAAAAAAATAGCAGACAGAGACTATAAAAGAAACTGAATGACCTTATGTAGCAATTTTGATCTTCTCTAGTGATGCCCTAACATGCTATTTTTTTCTGCCATTCTAGTGAGTGAAATGTCCACTAACCAGTTCCATGTGCTTTATCAGGGCCATCGTTAAGATCTGCCCTTCAGGAATTTCACCTTACTAATTCTTCTGAATCATCAAAAACAAATGTTCAATGCTGCTTTGGGATCAATCCAATTTGACTGACTACTGGATGACGCTCTTCACGGAGAATCAAGGCAGAATTTGACCAAAGACTGGACGAGGAGGACTCTTTCCCAGCTTCATTTTTGAGTTGCTTCTTTAATTGACAAGTTATAACTTTGGATAACCAAGATACAGAAAGGTTTTATGATAGAATATTTTTAAAAGAAGAGTGAAAATAATGTTTCTTGAGTTGCCAGATTGGGGGTGTCAGGCTAGTGAACACTAGGGACAGACACCTTAAAAACAATTAATGGTAATGACCTCTTTTATGGGAAGTCTGCCTTCCCTAACCCCACCCTGTTGGTAAAGGCCCTTTGCCTACTAAGCAGCATTACTGAGTGAGGACACAGAAAAGTGCTGACTCTATTCTCCACCCACTACAAGGTAGATTTCATGTAGGCAGAACTTTTGACTGTGTTATTCACAGCCATATACCCAATATCAGGAATAATGCATAACACACAGTCCACACAGAAGACATATCTGTGAATGCACTGAACAGATTAAGTGGCAGTTTCTTCCTCAATAGGGATATTGTGATTCGATTTGCCAAAGAAGCTTAACTTCTAATTAATGGCTCTTTAGTATTTGAAGGACTCACAGACCCAAGCTGCTTTGACACAGGGTTTTTCTGATAATTTATATATTTCTTTTCGGTCAAGTGTATGTAGGATTATTATAACCAAGCTTGGTATGGGAAGTAGTGAAGTCCAAGCCATAAGCACTGCTTGGGAATTTTACATTGAATTTAGCAGGTCACCAAAGGTGGTGAGGTCAGAGGCAAAATCTGAGGGAAGGTCTTTAAATAAAAAGTCTAAGCTAGAAGGAGAGTCAGCAAAAACCAAAACTGAGTCAGGATGTAGGTTGAAAAGTGAAGCTGGGTAACATCATTATTGAAGTCCTAGGTCAGGTGGGTTCAGGACAAGAGAGGACTTCTGGTTGCTTCCCTCCTGATAGTAGGAGGGGAGAGCAGAAGCCAGTCACTAAAGATGGGGAGGGGAGATAGGGATCCAGGTAAAATAATTAGTGGGTAGGAGCTGACATAAAATAACTCTGTGGTTATAAGTTGAGCCTTCCTTTCTCATGGTGACTGGGGCTTGGAAAAAAATGGTCATGCATAAATTTCAAGTTTTCTATTAGAAATAAATTGCTTTAGAAATAGTGTTTTCCACCAAAGTAAATAATTTTATGGACTAAAATAAACATTAAACACACACACACAAAAAAACCCTCTAAATTCTATAAGGTGAGTGTATCTTTCCTTTCTAGTTTTTGGCTATTACTAACAGTGATCACCAAAACCAAAATTAATTTGGAGGCAGAAGTCTCCAGCAGTTGAATAATCAGTTTGGGGACTTCCAACTAAAAGTTCCTAGTACATTATTTAGGCTGCCAGCTTATTTACTCCCTGAATGAAACCTTTCCTCTTCATTGGATCAAGCAAGACCTCTATTCAGCTGTTTATTCTTTTTTTTTTTTTTTTTTAGTTCACTGAACAACTCTCAAATCTTCTTTCTTTCTAAAATTTTGAGGCAGTAAGTCAAAGAAAAGGGGAATAAATGAGAACTATGTAGACTCTCTTGTATACATCTGTAGTAATTCTACTAATTAGGGAATACCTTTTCAATTAAAAACTACAAAGTAATCCAAATCAAAATTTTGCTCTCCTCCCCTCCTCAATCCCCATGAGGGCCTTTTCAAACAGCATCTATTCGAGGTACCTACTTATAGCTACTTGTCAGTTAACAATTCTTAGTTGGTCCCCCTTAGTAACATTTCTGCTCTAGGTAGCTGGAAATATATCTTTAAACACATAATTAGTGAGTTGAACACTATACGAAGCAGCAAATTAAACAAGTTATTTCAGCAAGCTTAATTATTTTTTTAACGATTTTTTCTTTAACTCCACATTTGTTTATTTATTTATTTTTGGCTGTGTTGCATCTTCGTTTCTGTGCAAGGGCTTTCTCTAGTTGCGGCGAGCGGGGGCCACCCTTCATCGCGGCGCGCGGGCCTCTCACTATCGTGGCCTCTCTTGTTGCGGAGCACAGGATCCAGACGTGCGGGCTCAGTAGTTGCGGCTCACGGGCCTAGTTGCTCCGTGGCATGTGGGATCTTCCCAGACCAGAGCTCGAACCCGTGTCCCCTGCATTAGCAGGCAGATTCTCAACCATTGCACCACCAGGGAAGTCCCCAAGCTGAATTATTTTTTACAGTTCTTGCAAATAATATAGACCTCCTGGATACAGTTTTTAAAAATTAAAGTAAATAGCCACGCATTTAACCTACTGTCCTTTCTGATCAAGAATAGCTAGTATTATGCTATAGTCCACTCTCTGGTTTTTATTTTTCATTCCCCTAAAAATTTACATCCAAATGATACCTTTCTTAAAGATTCGATAGCAATTTTTTCTCCAACCTTAACCTATAATATTTTGAAATATTTTTGAGTTAATCTTTGACCTTCACTCATGGAGTGAGGAAAATAATCAAGAAATAGTATGAGGCTGTCTTAAGATGTGGAAAAATGACATTTTCTTCTTATTTTCTGAGCAACGGAACACAGTCTGTAACATTTTCAAAGCTTTCTTTTCCACACAGCAGGCTCCAGACTAATATTTCTAATATATATATTCAACAGAAAACAGAATCACTCATAAAAGGATTTTTCAAAACTCTACTTTCTGGGCTTCCCTGGTGGCGCAGTGGTTGAGGGTCCGCCTGCCGATGCAGGGGACACGAGTTTGTGCCCCGGTCCGGGAAGATCCCACATGCCGCGAAGCGGCTGGGCCCGTGAGCCATGGCCACTGAGCCTGCGCGTCCGGAGCCTGTGCTCCGCAACGGGAGAGGCCACAGCAGTGAGAGGCCCGCATACCGCAAAAAAAAAAAAACAACCACCTCTATTTTCTAACAGCCAGTGTTTTGTTTTTCTATTCCTGGGAATGACAACTGCTCAAATTTCTTAAGATTCCTCTGGCTTTTGCCAATACATTTATTTCATTTAATGATGGGCATGCAGGAAAAGAAGTTTGGTTCATACTGTGACTGCAAAACCACACACAGCTTTTTTTTTTTTTTTTTTGGCTGCGTTGGGTCTTCGTTGCTGCGTGCGGGCTTTCTTCTAGTTGTGGCAAGCGGGGGCTGCTCTTCATTCTCTGCGCTGCAGTGCATGCAGTGTTTGAAGGCTGCTGATGGGGAGGTTTAATAATTCCAGAAACATCAGTATTGTGAAAAAAGAGGTTGAATTTATCTCTAAACATTGTAAATTTGAAGTATTGGTAGAATTCCTCTGAGGAAGTCTGTTAAGCAACTGGACATCTTGGGCTAAATCAAAATAAACTAATTAATAAGGGCTGAAATATCAAGAATCATGCCTAGTTTTTTTGAAAAGTTTTAAAAATCCCGAAGGATAATGCAAAGGATACCCAATCTAATGATGGCAGAGTAAAGTGGACATTTACTTCTATTCCACAGAATGAGAACTAAAAATTAAAATTCCATTTTTGGTAAAAATGGAAACATAAAAGTCTCTAAAAATACAGGATAGGTTTGGGGGCTGTTCACACATGGGAATAAAGCAAGGTCACATGAAGGAAGAATCAGGTAGAGGAAATCATGGCAGTAGGTCTCAGGAAAAAAAAAAATAATAAAAACAGTTTTTTAAAAGAGAGGAATATAACCTGTGTCCTGATTGCTAAAGCCTTTGTTTTTAACAGCAGGATGGTGTTATGCACACTGGGGGAAGAGGTAAATAAGGGTGGAGCTAAAAAAATGATCACACAAACAAGCAATATTTTCAGGAAGCTGTCTCTGTACCAACAAAGCAGAAGAGAGAACTCACATCATAAACAATGCCAAGGCTGGGAAAAGTAATTCCTATATAAACTCCCCACAAGTTCACGGATCGTGAGGAAGTCCCAGGTAGCCTGGAATATAGTGCCAATTCCACGTGAATTTTCTGTCAATACCTGACCCAGAAAAACTTTACTTCCTTTATAAATGAATAGTGAACATAGAAGACCAGCACAGTACCTATACAAAAATCCTACAGGAATGGAGAAAGAAAAATATGAAACAAAAGTCAAATAAAGAAGAGCCACCAGAAAAAAAATCACAGGACAGATAAAAATTACCACAAAATATTCCATCAGGAATTGTTCCCCAGAGTTAATTAATTAATCATCCTTATAAAAAAGACTAAACAAAAATATACGTGTTTCAGGATGAGATGCTGACACTAAAGGAAACAAAACGTGAACTGAAGGGCTCAGAAAAGAAGAAACAAAATATTAAAATGAAGATAAAATTGGAAAAAACATGACAGAATAAATAGCATTAAAAACACAAGGACAGAAGTAGATATTGATGTGAAACAAGAAAAATAAAAAGTAAATCATAATAGTTTAAAATTTGAGAGAAAATGACAACAAGGGTAGATAAAGGAGATTCAACGTATACATAATTGGAATGCCCAAAGAAGAAATGTGGAAATTAAACATGATAAATTTGTTTTAAAAATTCAAGAAAACATTTCTAAAAATAAGGAGACTTTAAAAAATTAAATATTGATATAGCACATCATTTTGGGAATACTGACCCAGCAAAGTCCACATGAGTCTTATCCCAGTTAAAAGGAGTTCAAATATAAAGAAACATTCCTTTGGGCAGTCAAAGATAATCAAATGATTATTAAACACATGAAAAGTTGCCTCCTTCTCTTACAATAAGAAATACAAATTAGAATTGCACCGACATATAATTTTCTACTTATAAGATGAGGGGAAAAAATTGGATAATGTATCCCATTGGTGATGGTGTATAGAAACAGGCACACTTACATATGACTAGCCAAAGTGTAAATCAGCGTGACCCTATTATAAGAAACTTGGCTATATCTATACAAACTTCAAATGCATAGCACCTACACACAGCAATTCCTCTTTCAGAAATTTATCCTATAAATATATCTTACAAATTTGAAATAACATAGTATAAGTTATTCTTTGCTGCATTATTTGTAAGAGAAAACAATTAGAAATAACATGCATACACACACACACACATACACATCCATACAACAGAATACTATACAGTCTTCAAAATGAATGAGGAAGCTCTTTATATACTTAATATGGAATCATCTTCAAGGTACACTGTGAAGCAAAAAAAATTAGGGAGTGGAACAACTAGAAAGTACACTATTATTTAAAGGAAAAATAATAAAAGGAGATATTGCTTGTGTACATGAGTGTGCTATATCTATTCTTGTGAATCCCTGGAAGAATACATAAAACAACTGATAACACGAGTGGCCTCTGGAGACAGGAGCAGGGACAGAGTAGAAGAATAAATAAATGTGAGATACAAAATTCTGAAATGACATTAAAACTCTTATATGCATTTACGTGCTATTCAGGTCTGGAAACTGAAATCTGACTCCAGGATCTGAACTTTCACCCTTTATTTCCCTCATAATTATTATCCTGGCTGAAACAGAGTAATGCCTGCCTCCGGATATTGATTTGAAGGTAATTTATGTACCACACTGAGTTTTCATCTAACCTAGAACAGATGCACAGTAAATCTTAGTTCATCCTCCCACATGGATGTGGCAGTTATATACATTAAAAAGAAACTAAACTTATGAATTTGTCAATTGCCACCTGGATGTTGGGTGAAGTGTATACTAATCCATCATGAAAGTACATGGGAAATAGAACCTGAAAAAAACTAGGAAGCATGTGTGTGTACCTGTACGTAAATTTGGGGGTATAGTTTGTTGACTAGATTTAACCATAACACACATTACACCTTTGGGTTTCCTAGTTTAGTCAATTACACCAAAAAATTTCCATCAACACGTGATATTTTTCCTGACCTCTGTGTCATGTTCAAATTAGTTTCATTTTAAAGATGAGGAATTGAGGCTCAAATATTTTAACTGATTGCCCAAAATCACACAACTTGAGGCAGAGGCCAGTTCTTGTCACTCTAAGTCAAGGTTTCTTTTGACCAAAACTCCAGTTGTCTAAATGCAATATACCAGTAATAATATTCGTCTGTCACAGTTAATACTACTGACCCAAACAAAGTATGAATTAGGAAGAAAGTTTGTTTATGACTTGATCATTCGCCAAACTTACCTCATTAGAATTTATCTGGAGGCAAATTTTCACCCTCACAGACCTTCTGGACTCAGAGTATATGAGGTCATAAAACCCACACTCCTCAATTTACACGAGTGGTAGTGATTCATCCAGATTGAGTCATTATCTCCCTCCCCAGACCTTCTAATGACCAATTTCACACATGAGAAATAACTGGGCAAGCTACAGTTAAGGATTATTTCTCTACAGGAGAAATAGGAGATAAAATGAGTTTCTTAAGGGACAAATCCTTGGCCGTTTGACTCATTTGCAAGAAAGGAAAGGTATATTTTTCTACGTATTCCATTAGTACCCAATTCAACAAATAAAGCCACAAACACAGCACACCCACTATTTGGTAATGCATATGTAAATTCTTATTTTGGTGTCTTTTGACTCAAGAGGGAACTAAGAAGGGGGTCTGATCTATTTCAGGTCCCAAATTAAATATAACCAATTTAAAATTAATCAACACAGTATATATAAATAAAACAAGACTCAGTTGAGCTGGTAACACTTCCTCCCAGTTGCCCACTCTCTGAAGTGTTGCAAGCTAACCTTTAGGCCTAAAAATAGGGCAGCCTTGCTGAGTCACTAATAAATTTCAGCCCTACACCTCCCAAGAAGATAAAATGCTCTTCAACAATACTTAACACCTCATCTTCCTGAGCCCACCTTCTGGTTATGAAACCAGACCAAATCCATGATGGTTCCAGAAAGCTATTTTTGGCATATTAGACCACTGCCAGTGACTTAGAGGCACCCACTCCCTTTGGTAGAGAGAAGGGACTTCCCACCATACAGAAGTGTAAATGAGATTACCTACCTTATCTCCATCAGTCACCAGATTCCCCTTATTAGTGGTTTATTTTGATAAGAGCCTTCATGCTTATGGTTAGTCAGAGATCCAGACAGACTCACTAAGTTGGGAAGAGACTCAGATGTCACAAAACCCAGGTTTCTCATTGTACACCTGAAGAAAACAACAAACACAGGACTGTCAGAAACAGTCTCATATGCAGCTAGTTAAAAAAAAAAAAATTAACTCCAGAGTTCCAGTTGTTATTATCCTATAATTTCTCAACAGCATGGCAAGATGAAATCCAGTGAATAATATAAAATGACTTTATATAGGAGGTTTGGATTAACATATACACACTACTATATATAAAATAGATAACCAACAAGGACCTACTCTATAGCACAGGGAACTATACTCAGTATTTTGTAATAACCTATAAGGGAAGAGAATCTGAAGAAGAATATATATACATATGTGTAACTGAATCTCTCTGCTGTACACCTGAAACCAACACAATATTGTAAATCAATTATGCTTTAATAAAAAAATAAAATGGCTTTATATTCACACATTCATTCATTCATTCAATAAATATTCAGCACCAATTTGTGCAAGTTCCTGTACTAGGTGCTGAGGATACCACAAGGAACACAACTGACATGGTTTCTGCCTTCTCAGGACTTAGTTTAGTAGGTCACCAAGACAGTAAGAAAGGCAATTATGGTAGTATGATATTATATAAGAGGGAAGTTCAGGAGTGTTGCAAGAGACTATGGGCAGAAAAACTGGTAGAGAAGGAGAGGGAAAAGATTCCTAACCTGGATTCAGACATCAAGGAAGATTTTCTGGAGGAAGCTAACACCTAAGCTATGACCTGAATGATGAGTTAAGTGTTAACTTGGTAACGAGGATGGGAGTAAAAAGTATGAGTATCCCAAGCAAAATCCAAAGACCCAGAAATAAGTGAAATAAAGCAGGTCAAATGAACCAAAAACCATTCAGTCTGACAGGAGCCCAGATGAGCCAGGACAGCATGGTGAGCCACGGGTTGGAAAAATAAGCAAGGGTCAGATCATAAAACGCAATTATTATACGCTGCATTAGGGAGTTTGGACTTTTGTCTAAGAGCTTTGAAACCCAATAAAGAATTTTAGCATCTGAGAAAGATTACTGAGGTTACAGTATATGTGGGAGAAGAATTAGAAGAGACAAGACTTAAGGCAAAGATGCCAGTTATGGAGGGTCTGCTCAGGCACCAGGGCAAGTAATGCGGTAGTCTGGATTTAAAATAGTGAACACATTTCAGAAATATTTATGCAGCTGAATGAACAGAATTGTGTTCTTACCAGGGTAAACAAGAACGTACCGAAGGGCTTATCCCTCTCCACATTTGCCTTGCTCCACAGTCCATAAATCTGAGAGATCACAGATCAAGCCAGCAATAAAGCTCCCAGAATAAACCACCCACCCTCTACTGCTGCCAGGTTGGAGTCTTCTGGATTTATAGGATGAAGGCTAACAAAAGCCTTCCTCTCTCACTAGCATTCAGCCTACAGATATTTATTGACGGTCTGCTATGTTTCAAGCATTAGTCCAGGTCTTGGGAGTAGAAATAAAAAGGACACAGTACACATACTTAAAGACTCCTGTATCGTAGGGGAGACAGATATGTAAACAGGCCATCATAAAACAATGTCATAAGTGAAGTAACAGTGACTGTAAGTATGCAGAAGCACATAATTCAACTAAGGAAATCATTAAAGCCTTCATGGTGGCTTCGTAGAAGGCTTCTAGGGTTGATTCATAAAAAATAAGTAGGAACAGGTAGAAGAGAGGAGGAGAAGGAAAAGGTGGCATTAATAAAGGCCTGAAAGTGAAGAGTAGCATGGTTTCTGGATGAGAGATACAAGCAATAACATGCAGCTAAAGCATGAAGTGAGAGACAGAGTGTTGTAAGATAAAGCTTAAGAGGTTCATAAGAAAGGTCTGGTGGGACATGGTAAGGACCTTAGATTTATTTTATCCACCGGAAATTGGAGAGTTGTTGAAAATAGAAAAAAAAAGAATAGAATCAGATTTATGTTTCAGATACTGATACTGTGGTATCTTTACAGAGAATGGGATTTGAAAGGCCATATCCAAAAGCAAAGATGCAGGTTAGGAGGCTCTTGAAGTAACCACAAAAAGAAATGATGAAAATCTCACCAGAGCTGATAATAAGGATGGAGAACAAAATGAATGCAAGAACTTCTTAGAAGAAAGCATTGACAGAATCTTGTAATACAGTAACTCCCCTACATACGAACCTTCAAAGATACAAATGTGTGTTCATGTGTCCAATCACGTAAGTTAGTTCAAGTATCTGGTGTACATTGTCACGTGCATGCATCCTCTATAAGTAGTTGTGTTTTTGTGTACTTTACTGTACAGTACCATATAGAGTACAGTATCTTTATTTCAAGCCTAGGATGTCTGAAAGAAGCGTAAAAGCAGCGGTGATGTAGCTGGTACTGCTAAGAAGCGCCAAGAGATAACGAAAGTGAAAATAATTGAGGGAGTGGAGCGACAAGAGGAAGTAACTGAAGAACCAAAGAGATTCACGACACAGGAAATGGCAAGGGGATTTCTTTATCTGAGGGGGCACTGTTAGTTTTTGAGGCACAGGACCTGAACATAGAATGGTACACGAAGGTTGCAAAAGCCATTCAGAATGCAATCCAGTGCTACCATGTCATCTATGACGAGAAAGAAAGAGCTACTACCCAGACATCACTGGACCGTTTTTTCAAGAGGGTAGATAGAATTGATTCCAGCAAGGAACCCGAACCTGTGCCAACAACGTCAGGCATGAATGAAATTGCAGTTTGCCCTCCATCTCCTATTGCTGACGATCCTTTAGCTCTTAGATCCATGTCCCGCCTCCTTTAGCTCTTAGATCCATGTCCCGCCTCCTCTCCCTCCTCCGGTCAGTAACTCTTCTTGCCTGTTCACTCGATGCTACCCCTTGTATGCCAGCTGTTATACTGTACTACTGTACTTTTCACGGTACTATACTGTAAGATTTAAAATGCTTTATTTTTTGTGTTTGTTTTTATATATTATTTGTGTGCAAAGTATTATAAACCTATTACAGTACAGTACTATACAGCCAGTTGTGTTAGTTGGGTACCTAGGCTAACTTTGTTGGACTTACGAACGCACTTTCAGAACGGGACTTGTTTGTATTTGCATGTAGGGGACTTGTTTGTATTTGCATGTAGGGGACTTACTGTAGGTTGGATTGGAGTTGGTAAGAGAGCAGAAGAAAAAGGGTAATTAGTTTCTAACCTGGGGAAATGGGTGGGTCCTACAACTGAGATAGAGAATACTGAAGATGAGTTCATTTTGCGTATTGAGTTAGAAGTGTCTAGGTAACATATACATGGAGATCTAACATGTTGATATATATGTGTGTGAGAGAGTCCAGATCATCAAAATTATACAGAATTTGGACTTATCAGCATATAGGTGGTAATAAAAATGTTAAGAATAAATGGAATCATCTATTTGCTTGTCTAATGGATCAAATGTATATTAAGTATTTTGTATGCACATAGGAACATTACATAGAGTGAGAAGAACCAGGATGAGAACAGAACCCTGACAGCTAAAAAGACTAACATTCAAGAGGTGAAAGAAGGCAGAAGATTCTACAAGTGAAACAGAGGAGAAACCATCAGTTTCAAGGAGAACCAAATAGTGTGGGTATCATAGAAGTCAAGACAGTAGAAATAAGGATCAACAATTCCCATAAGGACTAAAAACGATCTTTGATTTGATGCTATAATATTTTTAGGTGATACTACTGAGAACAATGTCACTAGAAGCGGTCACTGACAGAAGTAGGCCATTCAAGTCAGCCTCTGTGTACACCAATGGTCAACTACCTTAGAGCTTCCAGATGCTGGTCCCTGGTCCCCTACAACTGAGAAAGTAAATTGGGTCAAATGCAACAGTTATTAAATGCCTTCTTCAGAAAAAAATATGTGCTTGAGCTAGATGATCTTTGGTATTCCTTAAAATTCAGAGATTCTTTAATTGTTGAAATACATAATCTTCCTATATTCGTCCTATCGCAAATCAAAGTAACCCTATTTTTAAATCTCGTTGGTGCATGAGGAAGAATTAGGAAAGTAAGTTCAGCTACTGAGTGAATCTACAGTATTTGGTTTTCATCATTTTAATACCAGTGGGAGAAGTATGCATAGCAAGGGATACCAGTCCCATCTCAAAAATGTTTTTCTGAATCTATACAGTTCCTGTGTTTAGAGAATGAGAGTTCAGATAATAAGGGATATCTGTATCATATTATGTCTTAAATGTTGTCTTGTGCAATGCAGAAGCTTAAATTAAGGATTTCATTTTTCCTTTGAAGCCAGTCAAAGCAAAGGAACTCTCCAAAATAATGTCGAGAAAACACAGACTCTTCTATAACATGGAACGAGTGCTGGACCAGGAGTCAAGAGAACGAGTACTCCAGCCAACAGTAATCTGCTTGGTGGTCTTAGGAACCCAGTTAACTCTCTGGATCGTAGATTTCTCATCTGTAAAATCTAGTTGGACCAGATAACTTCTCAGAGGCCTCCCAACCATTAGTCTATCTGCTTATAGGCATGATTACACACTATGCCTTGCTATGACATTGATATACAAATCCATTATCTCAAAGGATATTCCAAGAGTTCCAAGAAGGCATGCGGTTTACCCCTGGCTTTGGAAAGTCCTATATTCCTTCCAAATAGGAAAGCAAAGTGAGAGGTGAAACTCCCGTTTTCCTGCAAGATGAGAAAACTCATTTATGAGTCTGAGGCGATAAGTGTCAGTCTCATAATAAACACCCTCCTAGGAATTAACTTCAACCAGAAAAATCAAAGGTCCCCAGAGGAACACAGAACCTTTATCAAAGTTTTGCTCTTAAATACCTACCAAGTTGCTGTTACATTGTTTGAAATGCATATCTCATTAAATCACAAACTTTGTGCTGAGCCCAAGAGAGATTTTCACGAGTGAAACTGCAATGTTCTGACAGCCCTCTCTGAAGGAGACCTCAGAGAGTTTCAAATAATTAAAGCATTCACACTTCAGAAGCAGGAAATAGAGTGAAAGGCTTTCAAACATATCTTGTTTTTGCAAGCTTAGCGAAAGGTTGACACAAAGCAATGGAAGAACAAAAGAGATAATTATCTAGAAACACTTGGACATGAAATTTTAAAAATCCAATCATCTAGCTCCTGAAAATTCTATTTTAAACTTTCATTTTCTTTTAAAAGTAACATAAGTACATTAAAAAATACTGAAATATAGAAAACAAGGGGCAAATTTTATCTTCCCTTTCCCCCAAATCAAATAAATGACATGAAGGAAGGCAAGGAAACAAAAGAAAAATTTTATGTACTTGAAAATACACTGAGGATGTACATAATAATAGATAGATACCATTTACTGAACACATATTTTGTGTCTGGGACTGGAAAAAAAAAATCATAAACCTTTGTAGATACAATCAAAACTGTCCTAAGATCAAGTCAACTTAGGGCTTCAGTGACTCCCCAAAATGTAAAAGAAAGATTAAGAGTAGAAGTAAGAAAACACAACGTGCATCTATTAGGAGTTCTTTCAGATAGAAAGCACTGGAAAATGGCACTATTCAAGCACAAAAGGGTGGTTAATTTTCTATAACTAATTTAAGCAATATCTGTCAGATTAGGAAATATACTGAGTACCAGTAAAAAGAAATAAATATAAATCCACACCTAGACACACCCACAATTAAACTTCAGAACACCAAAGATAAACAGATTTTTAAAGTAACCTGAGATCAAAGGCAGACAACCTTTAAAGGAACAAGAATTAGACTGATGGCAGGCTTCCCAAGAACAGTCACAGGCAAAGTGATATTTCAAAGTGCTGAGAGAAAATAACTGGCAACTTAGAACGGTCCGCCCGGCTAAACTGGCATTTAAGGGTGAAGGGGAAAATCAAGATATTTTCCAAAAATAAAGGAAGGAAGAAAGGAAGGAAGGAGGGAAAGGAGGAAGGGAAGGAGGGAGGGAGGGAAAAGAGACACTAATTACTAAATGACCTTCTGTGAAAAAAATATTTTAAAAATTTAAAAATATTTTTAAAGATTAAAAGAAGGAAATTTAACACAAAGAAGGAATGAGATCCTAGAACAAAGATGAACAAGGACATTAGCAAACATTTTGATAAATCTACGCATGCATTTGAATGCATAAAAATAAAATGACAACTAATTTGGGGGATCAAAAATTTAGCAATCCCAAAATTCTTAAAAATAACATAAAATACAAAAGTGGTGATAGAGTTAAAATATTCAGAGAAGGTATTGATTATTTCTAAGAAACAGAAAACTTCCAAATCATTGTCACATGTGTAGAAGGGAGGGATGAAATAAAGGAAACTCAGTTAATCCAGTAAAATATTGGAAGGGAGGGAGGATCAAATAAAAAGCCTAAAAATATGAATAAGATAATATGAATAATAACTAACAATTAGGGCATTTATGTGCCAGGCACCACTCTAAGTGTTTTACAAATATCAAATTCCTTTATTCTTCACAGTAACTCAGTCAAGAGTCCTATGATATTATTACTGTTATTTTACAGATGAGAAAAGTGAAGCATAGGGAGGTTAAATAATTTGATCAACAGCTAAAACTAGTAAGTGACAGAGTGGAAAGATAAAAAGTATACACTAAAGTCTATACTAGTAATTACTATTTTATGCTGCTTTTAAACATGAATCCAAATATACTAGCAATCGCAATAAATGAACTACATGCATTAAACCCACAAGCTAATCACAGATTCTCAGAATATATTTTTTGAAGGTCAGGAGATACAAAGATACTTGTAAAGACAATAGACAAATCTTAGTAAAGACTATTCAAGAACAGACAATGGATAAAGAAAAGGTGACACATATACAAGATAAATTTCAGACAAACTATTAGAACTTACAACGGTTTCAGCAAGTTTGCTAGATGGATAAAAAGCATCAATATACAAAATCAATTGCCTTCGTCCCTATATAACCATTGGAAGTCATTTGAAGTCATTTGAAATACACTTTTTAAAAATATACTACTTCCAATCAACTGCCAAACTATGAAGTGTCTAGAAATAAATATAATAAAATATCCATTATTTTTTAAACATCTTTACTGGAGTATAATTGCTTTACAATGGTGTGTTAGTTTCTGGTGTATAACAAAGTGAATCAGCTATACATATACATACATCCCCACATCTCCTCCCTCTTGCGTCTCCCTCCCACCCTCCGTATCCCACCCCTCTAGGTGGACACAAAGCACCGAGCTGATCTCCCTGTGCTATGCTGCTGCTTCCCACTAGCTATCTATTTGACATTTGGTAGTGTATATATGTCCATGCAACTCTCTCACTTCGTCTCAGCTTCCCCTTCTCCCTCCCTGTGTCCCCAAGTCCATTCTCTATGTCTGCGTCTTTATTCCTGTCCGGCCCCTAGGTTCTTCAGAACCATATTTTTTTCTTTTTTTTTTTTTTAAAGAAGATGTTGGGAGTAGAAGTTTATTAATTAATTAATTTATTTTGCTGTGTTGGGTCTTCGTTTCTGTGCGAGGGCTTTCTCTAGTGGCAGCAAGCAGGGGCCACACTTCATTGCGGTGCGCGGGCCTCTCACTATCGCGGCCTCTCATGTTGCGGAGCACAGGCTCCAGATGAGCAGGCTCAGCAGTTGTGGCTCACGGGCCCAGTCGCTCCACGGCATGTGGGATCCTCCCAGACCAGGGTTCGAACCCATGTTCCCTGCATTAGCAGGCAGATTCTCAACCGCTGCGCCACCAGGGAAGCCCTCTTTTTTAGATTCTGTATATATGTGTTAGCATAGGGAATTTTTTTTTCTCTCTCTGACTTATCTCACTCTGTATGACAGACTCTAGGCCCATCCACCTCACCACAAATAACTCAATTTCGTTTCTTTTTATGGCTGAGTAATATTCCATTGTATATATGTGCCACATCTTCTTTATCCATTCATCTGTCGATGGACACTTAGGTTGCTTCCATGTCCTGGCCATTGTAAACAGAGCTGCAGTGAACACTGTGGTACATGACTCTTCTTGAATTATGATTTTCTCAGGGTATATGCCCAGTAGTGGCATTGCTGGGTCGTATGGTAGTTATATTTTTAGTTTTTGGAGGAACCTCCATACTGTTCTCCATAGTGGTTGTATCAATTTACATTCCCAACAACACTGCAAGTGGGTTCCCATTTCTCCACACCCTCTCCAGCATTTATTGTTTGTAGATTTTTTGATGATGGCCATTCTGACTGCTGTGAGGTGATACCTCATTGTAATCTTGATTTGCATTTCTCTAATGATTAGTGATGTTGAGCATCCTTTCATGTGTTTGTTGGCAATCTGTATATCTTCTTTGGAGAAATGTCGATTTAGGTCTTCTGCCTGTTTTTGGATTGGGTTGTTTGTTTTTTCAATATTGAGCTGCATGAGCTGCTTGTACATTTTGGAGATAAATCCTTTGTCAGTTGCTTTGTTTGCAAATATTTTCTCCCATTCTAAGGTTTGTCTTTTCGTCTTGTTTTATGGTTTCCTCTGCTGTGCAAAAGCTTTTAAGTTTCATTAGGTCCCATTTGTTTATTTTTGGTTTTATTTCCATTTCTCTAGGAGGTGGGTCAAAAATGATCTTGCTGCGATTTATGTCATAGACTCTTCTGCCTATGTTTTCCTCTAAGAGTTTTATAGTGTCTGGCCTTACATTTAGGTCTTTAATCCATTTTGACTTTATTTTTGTGTATGGTGTTAGGAAGTGTTCTAATTTCATTCTTTTACATGTAGCTGTCCAGTTTTCCCAGCACCACTTGCTGAAGAGGCTGTTTTTTCTCCATTGTATATTCTTGCCTCCATTATCAAAGATAAGGTGACCATATGTGCATGGGTTTATCTCTGGGCTTTCTATCCTGTTCCACTGATCTATATTTCTGTTTTTCTGCCAGTATCATACTGTCCTGATTACTGTAGCTTTGTAGCATAGTCTGAAGTCAGGGAGCCTGATTCCTCCAGCTCCATTTTTCTTTCTCAAGATTGCTTTGGCTATTCGGGGTCTTTTGTGTTTCCATACAAATTGTGAAATTTTTTGTTCTAATTCTAAGAAAAATGCCAGTGGTAGTTTGATAGGGATTGCATTGAATCTGTAGATTGCTTTGGGTAGTAGAGTCATTTTCACAAGGTTGATTCCTCCAATCCTAGAACATGGTATATCTCTCCATCTGTTTGTATCATCTTTAATTTCCTTCATCAGTGCCTTATAGTTTTCTGCATACAGGTCTTTTGTCTCCTTAGGTAGGTTTATTCCTAGGTATTTTATTCTTTTTGTTTCAGTGGTAAATGGGAGTGTTTCCTTGATTTCTCTTTCAGATTTTTCATCATTCGTGTATAGGAATGCAAGAGATTTCTGTGCATTAATTTTGCCTCCTGCTACTTTACCAAATTCATTGATTAGCTCTAGTAGTTTTCTGGTGGCATCTTTAGGATTCTCTATGTATAGTATCATGTCATCTGCAAACAGTGACAGTTTTACTTCTTCTTTTCCAATTTGGATTCCCTTTATTTCTTTTTCTTCTCTGATTGCTGTGGCTAAAACTTCCAAAGCTATGTTGAATAATAGTGGTGAGAGTGGGCAACCTTGTCTTGTTCCTGATCTTAATGGAAATGGTTTCAGTTTTTCACCATTGAGAACGATGTTGACTGTGGGTTTGTCATATATGGCCTTTATTATGTTGAGAAAAGTTCCCTCTATGCCTACTTTCTGCAGGGTTTTTATCATAAATGGGTGTTGAATTTGTCGAAAGCTTTTTCTGCACCTATTGCGATGATCATATGGTTTTTCTCCTTCAATTTTTTAATATGGTGTATCACATTGATTGATTTGCATATATTGAAGAATCCTTGTATTCCTGGGATAAAACCCACTTGATCATGGTGTATGATCCTTTTAATGTTCTGTTGGATTCTGTTTGCTAGTATTTTGTTGAGGACTTTTGCATCTATGTTCATCAGTGATATTGGCCTATAGTTTTCTTTTTTTGTGGCATCTATGTCTGGTTTTGGTATCAGGGTGATGTTCACCTCATAGAATGAGTTTGGGAGTGTTCCTCCCTTTGCTATATTTTGTAAGAGTTTGAGAAATAGGTGTTAGCTCTTCTCTAAATGTTTGATAGAATTCGCCTGTGAAGCCATCTGGTCCTGGGCTTTTGTTTGTTGGAAGATTTTTAATCACAGTTTCAATTTCAGTTCTTGTGATTGGTCTGTTTATATTTTCTATTTCTTCCTGGATCAGTCTCAGAAGGTTTTGCTTTTCTAAGAATTTGTCCGTTTCTTCCAGGTTGTCCATTTTATTGGCATAGTGTTGCTTGTAGTAATCTCTCATGATCTTTTGTATTTCTTCAGTGTCAGTTGTTACTTCTCCTTTTTCATTTCTAATTCTATTGATCTGAGTCTTCTCCCTTTTTTTCTTGATGAGTCCTGGATAGTTAGTCCCCTTATTTCAAAGATCCTCCCAGCTCTAATACTCCATTACCCAAAGCCTTCAGTAATATTTTACAATTACAATATTTTTCTTTTTGACTCATCCTCCTGATTCCTTTCTCATAAGAGTCTCAAGGCAAAGCTCCTTTGATCCATGTAGATTTTGATCTAGTTTCAAAAGGAGTTTATGCCTTTAGACTGAGGATTAGCCTGGGGATTCCTCTCTACATTAACATACCATTTAGAGGACCAAGAACATTTCAGGTTTTCTTTAATTCTTAAAATCCTGTATTGGATGTACAATATTTCCATGGGACAGACTATTCTATTGTGGTTCTTGGGTTATACACTAGGGTTACCTCAGATAAATGGCAGGGTAGCCAAAACCAGTAACTATTGGAATCAGTACAGTTGATGATTCAGTACATCAATCAATTGTACTTTTGTACAAATCTCCAGTACTTTTGATTCTATTCTTTGGACTGGTTCATAATCTCTTCTTGATATTCTAGTCAGATGGGGGAGAAAAAATCAAATTTTATAATGGTTAACCATCTCTTTGACTTCCTTAGAGGGGATCATACAAAAAAGTAATTTTTTTCAATATAACATAATACATATAATTAAATAATTAACTATGATTAATATAATAATCATTCCTGATGTCCATGGCAAACATACAAGGGAAGAGAGTAGACGCCTATTATATTGCCTGGAAAGAACTGCCAAGAAGACAAGATCTATGGCTTTTGTGCTTCACAACATGAAGTCAGCATGTTAGCATGAATTAAATTATGTAATAAACCCACTGCAGTTTTTTTTGGCAACAAATTTCTCTTTAAAACATAATACTTCAAGGAAATAACGATTAAACAAATATATGTAATACATTATAAATCACCCAATGAAAATTTCCTGTGATTTTTAAAGTTAGATGAAAAATGAAATAAGTATCTTGGAGGAATATGTAATAAGTTGTAATTTCTTATTACAACTTTACATTAGGTAGGCTTTACCTGTGTCTTTTCCAGTTTAGATTTCTGATACACTAGACTCATCAATTTTTTTAAAAAAATGGCAGTATTCCCTCTAAAAGTCCCCCCAGTGAGCAAAGCTTTCTGTTTGATGATGGAGTTAGCAAAACCTCTCTGAAATTTATATTATTCTATGCATTGGTCCCAAAACAGTGCTGATTTTTGTTTTCAAATTCTGCAAGAGAACAACTCCTCCAGTTTTATTTGCAGTTTCCTCTGAACCTAGGACTCTGACATAAATCCAGGGCAGCTGAGCTAATGACAGAGTGACAGCCCATATTGTATTCATACTCACTCACTCTCCCCACCCTACTGCTGATGAAAGTCGAGTACACCAGATATCATCTTGGCCCTTTATGCAAACACACTTCTTGTGGTTCTTCCTTCCAATCTGTCAGATATGCCCAGGCATGTCCCAAGAGCCCAGAGAATACAGATTAGACTGAAAATAAGCTATTTGACTAAAGAAGGGTCTCCAACCCCTGCCTCCCAATTTCCAGCACTGGAGCCTTATGATTCCCATCTTTGGCTTCAGGATGCCTCAGTTTTTAGAACTACTCCTGCTTCATATCACAGAGGCACTTGTGCAGCAGCTTCAAGAATAGCATCTCAAGCCTAACTGCTAGTTGCTCTCAGCCTTTGTGCAGGGCCATGCTCCTACAGCCAAGTCCCTATATTTTTACTGAGCTCAGGAAGCTGGACCTCAGGCCCTGCCTTAATAACCCCTATGGGGGTCTCTGCACCCCCAGAAACTGTGTCTATAAGCATCTCTCCCACCTCAGTGAGCTCATCAAACGGAGACCTGACCCTTCCTAGGATGGTCTTGTTCAGTACCTATAAAATGTTGAGCTTTCCTTCTGATATCATCCTTCATGCAACAGCAGGAAATCAGGTTGGGTCCTATTTTGGACAGCTGTGAAATCCCAAGAGAGAAGCTCAGACTTGATTCAGTGGACAGTGGTGAGCCAGGCTAAGTGCTTAAGCAGGAATGCAACACAAGAAAGATGAGGAAGTACAGAGGCCTGCCTCCTGTGCAGCCCAGGGATCACACACTTCATGCTACGATTGCCTCATCACCCACACTATCACTTATAGGGCTCTTTCTGCTCTACCCTTTCAACCCTGAAAGTGAAACAGAAAGAAGTGTTCTTGAGAGCTGGCTATTCTTAGTCTCACCAAGTCTTCTCTTCTTTTTTGTGTCACTTTACATCTTCAAAACAAAAACAAAAAAACAATTTTGCTGCTGTTGAGCCCAGAATAAAAAAATTGTGATGCTAATCCTGTACTTAGAAAATATCCAGAATACTACTGAAACCATCTTGGGCATTCTCATTTATCTTAAGTTTGAGTTAACGTTTGAGTTCCAAAACAACTCGAGATGCACTTAGTAGGATGTTTTCCACTTCTTACTTAACCCACATGGGCTTTAAGGACAACAGAATCCAAGCATTGCTTATCCCTTCACACTTCGGTAGGCCAAATGTGATCTGAAAAGAGCTACTTGATATCCGAAGAAAAACTTTCTACTTTTTGAGTTTTTTTTTTTTCTCCCCCTTAAGAGGTAATAAGAATTCTAATGCAAACCAACTCAGAATTCTCCAAGTCTAATCAGAAACTTTAGCCACAAATATTCAACTCAGCGTGTTTCTTTGTTTGCCAGTAATGTGCCCATCTCCCTTGTACATGTTAAGAGACATTTCGTCTCCTTGGTGTAATTCCCACCCTTAAATCTGGATGTCCATTTTCATGGCCACAGCAAAGTTCAGCTAAGCCAGAGCACAATGGGCTTCAAGAGATATTGTCAGCACATTGATGCGGGCGTAGATTTTACCCTAGGTCCAAAACAGTAAAAGCAACAACTGTGGAGGCGCCCAGGGTAGAATAGAGAAGGCTGAAACTCACTGAAGGAAGGCCATAAAAAAAAAGGGGCAGACTTAAAGTACAGCAGATCATATTGAGGGCTCCTAAGAAACCCTAGCAATATCAGACACACAGACATACGTTTATGAATGGATAGGAGTTTAGCAGCTATGCAACATTCCTGGTTTCCTTTTTCTCTGCCTTTTTCGTTCATAGGCGTCTTCAGAACACTGAGTGCCAAGGACTAGCTTGGATAGTGGGAGAGGGTAAAGGCCAAGTATCTGACAACATATGGTACAGGTGTTCATTTTTAAAGGCTGATGAACACCAGAGTAAAAATATACCTTTTTAGAAGCAAACAATGGAATGTGAAAACATGGGTTTGAGTACTAGCCCTATAAATGTACTGGCTGAGAAAGCAGAGAGATTCACTAAACAACTCAAACACAGTTTCCTCAAGTGGTTAGAGGAGAGAATATCACTGACTTCACAGAATAGTCTAAGAACATATCATTCTAGAGATTTTCACCAGTCCCTTCCATGCATGTGCCTCCTTTTTCCATTGAAATCAGAGACCTACAGATATTCTCTCCCTGCCACTTTTACTAGCAAGGACTGAGTGATCTCAAACAGATTTTGAAATTGTAAAATGCAAAACAAGTTTTTAAAAGGAAGACATTGCATTATTGAGAGAGATCTGATCACTGGGTGGGAAGATGAAGTGAAGTCTCCCAGGGAGACAGCGATAAGACAGAGAACATCCAGGCCAGCACGGTCTCCCTCACTCACCAGGTGAAAGTCCACGTGGCTCAGGGATGTGAAACTACCCTGGAGGCTGTTCCAGAGCCGCCAGGAGCCTACAGATGTGTGAAGTTAGGTCATCCAAAGAGCCACCCAGCCTGTTTATCTGCATTGCTAGTTTGGCTTTATAAAGGACCTGGCCTTTTGGAAGGCTCTGGACAAGGAGTTACCCAGCCAGGTTTCTACAAATTGCAATAAAGCTGGTCCCTACCCAGACTCTTCTAGACCAAATTATCACCTTGAATTTCTAGAAAAGTAATTCAGTCATTAAGAGTAGAGAGAGTTAAGACCCCTGCAGAAAACAGATGGCCCACTCAAAGTGGGGAATATGAGGAGAGTTTAATAAAGAACATTGTTGGACTTCCCTGGTGGTGCAGTGGTTGACAGTCCGCCTGCTGATGCAGGGGACACGGGTTCGTGCCCCGGTCCGGGAAGATCCCACATCCCGCGGAGCGGCTCGTGAGCCATGGCCACTGAGCCTGCGCGTCTGGAGCCTGTGCTCCGCAATGGGAGAGGCCACAGCAGTGAGAGGCCCGTGTACCGCAAAAAAAAACCAAACAAACAAACAAAAAAAAAAACATTGTTAAGTTTTGGTAGAGAAACCGAAGTAAGCTGGGGGTTGGGGAGGGAGAGAGAATTACTGACCTTAAGCCTGAAGGTTTGCCGAAGCCCTTAAGGGTCCCCAGAAGTAAAGAAATCTGTGTGGATAGGGTCTTCTCACAAGACACAGCCAGATGAGGTGACACCTTCCCATCCTGAGGGGAATAAATGCCCCACTCCCACCCCACTCTTCCCTTGCATCCTATATCTTGCCACTGGCTAACCCAACTGGAAGCCAGACGACAAAGGGATCCCCTGGTGTGATGCATGTAGGCCTCTCAGGGCACAAAGCAACATGAAGAATGGACCCAGAGGTCAAAGAGAAGATTTTCCAGTGGCTTGTTGTTCTGGGTTGACTTGTGTCCTCTCAAGAGATATGTTGAAGTCTGAATCTCCCAGTATCTCAGAATGTGACCTTATTAGCAAATACAGTCTTTATAGAAATAATCAAGTTAAAATTAGGTCATTACACATTAATCCAATATGACTGGTGTCCTTATAAAAAGTGGCAATTTGGACACAGAGACAGACACTCACATGTGGAGACACACAGGGAGAAGACAGTGATGAGACTGGAGTGATGCATCTATAAGCTGAGGAACGCCAGAAGACACCAGAAGGTAAAGAAGGCCAGGGAGGCTTCTCCCCTAGAGCCGTCAGAGAGCAAGGTCCTCCTGACACCTTGATTTGGGGTGTCTAGCCCCCAGAACTGTGAGAAAGTTTGTTTTTCTTAAGCCACACGGTTTTTGATATGCTGCTACAGCAGCCCTGGGAGACGAACACACTTGCTAAGGCATAGCTGACCCTTGACTGAACAGCCTTAATCTCTGAGTAGATGTTAGCTTCAAAATGGACCTTAGAGGAGATTATGTCCAACCCTTTCATTTTACAAATAAGATAATTGAGACGTAAGATTTGCTCACAATTATACAACTGGTAACCACGATAAAACAGCAGAGTCCCAGGAAAGCTCTCAGTCTGTCCCACATTGACGGGGGGTCAGGGACATCATTCTCAGCCTAGCTGGAGTGACACTCTGCAATCCTCCTAGGATATCATCTAAGCTAAAGGATTCTCCAGAATGACGGACAAGTGGCATCCTTTCCACAACTGCCATCTCTGCAGCATGTAAATGGGCACTGAGCTGAAGAACACAGTTCAAATTGAACTGTAGTGAAAATTTGCCTCTGTTCTTTTTACTGCTCAAGAAAAATATCTAAGATCTAATATCTAAGATCACCCTAACCCTCTAGGACAAAGTATTTTCCTTCTTTGTGAATTAGCCATAAAGAAAAAGTTACCCAAACACAGTTCATTGTTTAAAGATTGACCGCTCCACACATCCTAAAGAAATGATAAGAAACTACCCAGTCAGCAACGTAGACATAAAAAAATAAAATAAAATAAAAAAAGGAGAGAAAGAAAGCGAGTTCCACCCAGAACAAATAGATTTCCTATAGCTCTGTGATGTTTCTTATCTAGACGAAGGCTTTGTTTTCTTGTCAATCAACCCCAGCAGACCATCTGAGGCTTGGCCACACCTTGGGCTGGGGAATGCTCAGGAAGGAATGTGGGAAGCTAGAGGGGAGAGGCAGTTTCCTGATGGGTCAGCTGCTAGCAAGTATCTGGACCCTGGGAAAGTCTTGATGGAGGAATTCCTCTCCTTGGAGAGGAACTGGAACAGCAGAAACAATGCCATGATCCGCTGGTGGTGACTCCCAGGTCACAGCTTGAGGAACGCAGGCCACCGGCAGCGGGTTATGTCACATGTCCCAGGCTCTCAGCAGCGTGTGGTTTACTCCCCTGGTTCAATCCAGCGGCCAAGACACAGTACTTATCTCAAGTCAAGTTCCCTGTGAGGGAGACAATTTGCTTCACACGAGATTAAAGCATAAGAATAATGAAAAAGGCAAACCAGCTAAGAAAAGTCCCCTTAGGACCTCCAGATTGCCATCTTCTTGGTTGATAGTTCTTCCAAAGGAAAGGTATGTTTTGACTACCAACATGATCCCTGTATGTGCAGTTTGATTCATCTGCAGAGATGTGAGTACTTGAGAAGGTGTCCTCCCACGTAAAGCAGCTCAGGGTCTATATAACAATTAATTACAGGGCCATTTCCCATGCTTCTCACCCTGGTGTGCCCATGCCCTTTAAGGACAGCATGCCAGGAGACACATGGAGACTGTCCTCCTTGGCCAGAGCGCCACTGAGAGTAACACATTTAGTGGCGGCTAAAATAGTTTACTTCTATATCAGTTTTTCTCCCATACAGAAAAATTTCTTCTCTGACTTCCAAAATTAAGCTATCGGTGAGGAAGCATTTAACAATTATAAGTTTCCTCCAGTTAGATCAGTGCAGAGGACAGCCAAAATAAACCAAGAAAAATCAATAAAAGTGCACTATTCCGAACAAGATTTCCTACTTCTTAAGAGACTAGCTGGACAGCAGCTGTTACCGTAATTTATTTGCCTTATTTTCTCTTTCCCTTAGAGATGAGTGGGACACTTAGCTCTTCCTAAGCATTTTGGAGGCCTCCATGGCCTTCAAATCTGGTGCACTGGTGACCTCTAGAGGCCACAATTTTGGTCTAGGCACTATGTTAACAGTGAAAAATCCTTTGCTCTGGGGAGGTAAATACATTATCAATTTTATAGCTGCTAAATGGCTTTTAGCTCTTAAGCATAAAAAAGATTCAAGCAATTATCTTCCTTCAGGTAAAATCTCCAAGGTGTCAAATGATCCATTTTCCTTTAAATGATAGAGAAGTTTGCTGTTGATGAAAATCTAAGAAAAGATGGACTTTTTTCTCTCCCAAGATGGAACTCATTTTCCAAAGGATTCCAACTTGGCCGAAACATTAGATCCTGGCTTAGGTGGATGTCTTCAGCTATCTTTTGCCTGTTCCCCACGCCTCAGTGTCCTGCCCAATTCTCAACACAAGAACTTGAGAATGTTAGAAAAAGTATTCAAAGAAGTTAGTCTTGAATCCCTCTAAGCTGACAGGGCTTGGCATTTCCCAAAGTTGAGTGGAACCACCAGCCATGCTTCTCCACATTCTCTCTCATCAGAAGAACAATTCAATCAGCTGAGTTGGGGCTGGGGAGGCACTCAGGGCCATAGATATTGGGTGGAGACAAAATTGTACAAAGGGGCACTAATGTCCCTTAGGGCTTCCCTGAGGTCCTAGGACGGGGCTGCCTTTCCATTCTCACACAAAGCCAGGACCCTGACTCACTTCCTCTCTCACGCAGTAACATCCACTCCAGGCTACATATCAATGGGGACAGAGATCAGCCTAAGACCTCAAATGCAGTGTAAGACCATTTAGGAGTAGGTCACAACATCAGTGAATAAAAAGTACTTTTATTTAAAACCATCTGCATTCTGGGCACTTTGTCAGGTACTTATTATCCGTTATCTCTCATATTCACAACAGCCCTGCCTGGCAAATATTATTCTCTTCATTCTACTGTTAATAAACTGAAACTCAGAGAGCTCAGCTTGGCAAAATAACACTGGAAGTTCACTTGTACATGTGCTCTTTCCAGGGTATCACAAAGCTTCTATCATCATCAAATGTTAGAGCAGAAAAGGACCACTGCACTCATAGTTTAATCAATTCACTTTATAAATGAAGACATGGAAGAAGTAAAATGATGGACCTGAGGCCACGCACGTAAGTGGCAGACCTGGAACTAACAGCAGGAATTTAAATTCCCCATCCAGTGCTTGGGTCACTACGGAACCCATAATAATTCCCTTCTTGCCTTTGCAGGAGCTATAGAGGATCACTATGAGATCAGGATAAATACTGGAAAGTAATTCTCCTGTAACATCCATTCTCCCATTTACCTTATCCTGGATTTCCACAGGGGAGAGCTCTTTCTGAGAACCCCCAGAGAACCCTACGAGGTCCCTACCTCTGAACCCAAGGCCTCCCTCGCCGTCTTCTCCTCAGTGCAGGAGCCCTTACGTACATCGATATGGAAAGAATGGGCTCTCCAGGGCAGAAGTGAAAGTCCATCAGAAGAATAAAGAACAGCAAGCCTTAAAATTCAAGATTAGGAGAGAGATGATGGTAGAGATTGGAAACCCACATGGCATTTCTACAGCTGGAAATTTTCTTCTTCCCTAAGAAACTGCTCATCATGACTTCTGGAAAGCCCCATTAATTTCTCAGCAGGTCAGTTTCTGCTGCTAATATCATGTTTAAGTTCTGTAAAAAGATATTCTTATCCTGTTAAGGTTTACGAATAAATGATAAAAGTGTGGCATACTTTAAATTGGACTGTTCTACTGATAAAGGATAGAATGATAAGAACACAAAACTATACAATCCATTTATGACAAGAGAATGGGTATTCAATCAATTTTACTTCTATGTCTCCTTTCTACTGCTCAATTCTTGCCCCGTCCATCAAGTTAGCACTTCTGAAACTCGTATCGGCAAAATGTTGTTAGCAGATCTAGTGAAGACTTGTTACATCAAGAGGCTAAAGCTAGTAACAAAATAGTTGTTTGAAGACTATCTGGTAATTTCAATGATCTCTGTTAGCACGGTCCCATCATGGTTGATGACTGAGTTTTCAGTGACTCATCTTTGCAGTAAAAGGAAGGGGTTTCTGGGAACCACCCAGACCTTCAAGGACAGTTGTTCAAGAGTGACAAGAAATCAGGGGCTTCCTACCTGGTCTAAGGAACTCGACAAATTGAATCTTGTTAGTTTGACCTTTAGGAATCATTGCTGACAGTCAGTTAGGAAAATTCCCATGTTGGTTGGCCAATGAGCTAGAGTTTTAGTAATCCCTATAAAAATACAGGGAGACGAACAGCCATGTACCATGAGGGGTCGCCCGGCTATAGCACTGCGATGGAGTAGAAGAAACAGAGTTAAAGAGCTCTGATGCTTTAAGGTTTCCCCTGAGTTTTGACGTCTAACCTGCCTTGTTCCACTTTCAAGGCCAGCAGGTGGACTGGCATTACAACAGTCACTAATTAGAAAAGCCCTTTTAACCTTCCCCTCCATCCTTTTGCCAACGTGGAGCAGTTCATAACAGAACTGCAGCGGGGCTCCCAGCTAGCAGGAGACTGAAAACGTTTTCTTGAGGATTTTGTGCTGCTCACGTTTTCTAGTTCCTTACCTGAGGAAGAATGGTTAGTATAGTGTTATGAGTGGGTTTTCAAATTTAGCTATTATTTCTGCAATAGCCACTTACTGAGTTATGTCTAGGGCTGAATGGACTGCTATCTAATCTCTCACCACTGCAGCGGGGAAGTCTGGGCACACCGAAATCTCTCACACCATGCCGTAAAGCAAACACATCCTTCTTAGTAAGTGAATGCCTCATAACCATTAAAAGCAGAGGGAAAGAGACCTTTCAGCTGAGAAGTGCTACAGGCAGTAAAGTAGAGAAGAGAGAAGAAGCACTTAAAAGTTTTTGAGATAATTGTCTGGATAAATATGAAATGCAAAATTATCTAGGCTCAAGAGCAGAAGTTATTTATTCTTAAAACAGTCTTTTAAAGAACTAAATGCCACTGGTTCTGAGCTTGAGAGATAACTTTGAAAGTAGGTAGATTTCCACCTTAAAGAATGTTGCTAAAACCCATCTAATCCACCACCTGCCTCATTTCCTTCCTTAGTTCTTAGGGGTGAAAAGAGAGCTCCACTATATTCTCCAAGCCAATGACACATTCCTGTTTTCAGAGATGTTGAAGTATCAAAATAAATATGTACCTTAAAACTTAATACTGTAATAAGAAGTCTGAAGATAGGGACTCTGTGGTACCTTCAATGATGATAATACGAAACTGGCTCCTTTTGTTCTTCTGTTTCATGGGGCTTGTGTTCTCATGGTCACAAGATGGCTGCTATAGCACCAGGCATCATGTCTACATTTGAAGGAGGAAAACGGAAGGAGGACAGGATAGCAGTGACACAACTGCGATTTTATCTGGAAAGCAAATCCTTTCCAGAAACCTCCTAGCATGATCTCTCTTTCATTGTCCATAACATAGTCCTATGACCTCATATACTGCAAGGAAAGCTGGAAAATGTAGTAGCTGCAAAGTAGAATGCAATTTCTGACTAGTTTAACCTTATCTCAAATCAGGAAATGAACCTATATAATGACTATTCCAAACAAAATCAAGGTTTATTAGCAAGACAGGAGGCAGGAAATAGCTTTGGGAATGTTTAGGAGGCAACTAGCTATGTCTGCTACATACTGTAAAAAAGGAAAAGAAAAAAGACATTCTTTTAAAAATTTAGCTACTTTTCTTAAATTAGCAGTTAGAGAAAATCTGTGGTTTTAGACCAGAGAAATAATCATCAGGGGTCTAATAGAGACTGGGCCATTTATAAAAGTTATTGACTTTTTTCAGTGATCTAGAACTCACTAACATACTGCTACACAGATGCTATAAATTTCAGACTTTTAATTTCAAATCTGTTATTATGTGCTTCATCCCCCTTCCCTATCAAATGCTGGATATTTTCAATAGCATCTCTGCCTATAAGATATCAATGAGATTAATCAGTTTTTCTGTTTGATATTTTATCAAATTAGGGCTAATTTTTTGGTATGATTAAAGGCTAGCAACTTCAAAAGCCTCATTTAATGGATTATTTCCATTTCTGATATGGCTAATGCATAGGCTAAAAGAGGAAAACTACTGGGGAAGTTCTACCTTTTCATGGCCCTGAATGTGTTGTTACCTATCCAATATGTGGATGCTTTTATCAGCACACAATTAGCATAAGGTGTATACCCTTCTCCTCCTGCAATAAGTAATTAGTAATGAAGAATAATGAACTCCTCTGACACCTCCTGTGGAGTTTATTAAATGAATGCTAAACCTAAAGTAATACGAAATCCCCTACAAGTAGCCAATCCTGGCATGTGACTGGATTCAGAATAATATTGGAACAAGAGCACTGAGCTCCATTCTACTTTTTGTTAACAGCTCTTTAGGAGTCAATCTTCACCAAGAGTCCCTCAGGGGAAAGAAGGAACCCTATTATTGTTCGACCTGAGTAGTCTGTAACGCACCAGGATTTTATGTAAACCTGACATGAGAAAAATACAAGCCAGCTAGTGAATTAAAGAGTCTCCAAGCATAGGCGACAGGATGAACTTTGAGGCCAGGTGGTCAGGATTTGTCATGGCTCCCCTACTTACCTGCTGTATGACTTTCGTCACTTACTTATTCTCCAAGTTTCGTATGGCCTAGCACATTTCCTACCCAGGGTAGATTCAGCAAGCGGCTGATACCAACATCCAGGCTCCTTCTCAAGGTCAAACTTAGAAGGTAGGAATGTGATTTGGGGTTACCCAGCAAGCTGCTGACGCCCCCCAAGAAAACACATCACCTGCCATGTGACAAGTCCTAGGACCCAGTGACCCACGCCTTTGGTTTACAATGAGGTGGCACTTCCCACAGATCCTAAGGTCTCTAAGGGCAAACGTTTTTATTAACCTTTGCAGCTATTTTTATTTCTAGCATCGATCTTCTGTTTTAATACATTAGGGACTACATAAATGTTTATAGAAAGAATTACACTAATTTCATTTAAATGCAAAGAGTCCTTGAGTTTATATCTATTTACGGGAGGAAAAAAAAACACAAAACTATCAGGTCCCTTTCAAAAGGAACAGGGAAGGGAGAGGAAATGAGAATAGGTCCCAAATAGTAAGCGACTGTCACAGAGGGCCTTTGTTGGATTACCTAGAGACAGAAGAAGCATGAACCTAGGACACCAACAAGGCAGAAGCACCAAAAGAAGTTTTAGGAGATAATTTTATAGCTTCAGGAAAAAAATAATCACAACAACAAAATGTAGTCATCATGGAAAAGATCAGAACTTACTTTTCAATACGGTAATGTATTCTTTTAAATTAAAATAAGGAGGAGGTGTGTCTTACAATGTTTTCAGACTTTTAAGGCCCCCAAAGATTTCAGTCTGGTCTTACTGGAGGCATGGGAAAAACCTGACAAACACTACCTGCCCCAGGGGCTCAGGTTAATATCAGCAGAGGTAAATACATTGATAGTATGCATCATCGCACAGCAACTGTGGTTCATGCCAACATGTTTGCTCCAGGTAGAGATTTAGACATGGCTATAAACTCAAAGGACTACAGGGCTGAAACAGACATTTCCGTTCATCTTCTCAACACCACCTTCCTCCCTTCTACCTTCCTGGTAGAATCCCAGTTGTGTTCAGATATACACCTTCCTCCAGGTACAGTTCAGTGGTTTTCAGTGTATTCACAAAGTTGTGCAAACATTTACCCAATGCCAGAACATTTCCATCATCCCCAAAGAAACTCCACACCCGCAAGCAGTTGCTCCCTATTCCCTCCTCCAAGGCCCTGGTAACCACTAATATACTGTCTCTCTATATTTACATTTTCTTGATATTTAATATAAACAGAATAAAAAAATATGTGATCTTTTGTGACTGGCCTCTTTCACTTAGCATAGTGTTTTCAACATTCTTCTATGTTGTAATATGTATTGATACTTTATCCCTTTATATTGACAAATCATATTCCACTGTATGGATATACCACATTTTATTTATCTATTTATCAGTTAAATAACATTTGGGTTATTTCTACTTTTGGACTATTATGAATAATGCTGTTGCAAATGTTTGTGTAGAAGTTTTGTGAATACATATAGGTGTTTACTTCTCTTGGGAATTTTGTTTTTACTCTGAGTGAGGCTGGGCATTACGGGAAACTTTTGAGCAGCATAATAATTTACATTTTAAAAGGACTATCTTGAATCCTATGTTAAGAATAGGTTGTAATTGGGAAAGGATGGAAGCAGGGATCAGTTCCCAATAGGCTGTAATTGGGAAAGGATGGAAGCTGTTACAGTCAGCCAAGTGAGAGTGACTTAGCCCAAGATTGCAGCAGTGGTAGTGGTAAGAGCCTATAAATATACTGAAAGTAGAGGTAACTAGATTCCCAGATGGAGGTGACATGGAGTGTGAGGTAAAACAAAGTATCAAGAAAGACTCCAAGGTTTCTGTCCTGAAGAACAAGAAAAGTGGAGGTGTCATTTACTGAAAGGAGAAATATTGGGGTAGGAACAGGTTGAGGGAGATCAAAACTTTGGGGTTAGTTGTTCAATAGATACCCAAGGAGAGATTTGGGGATATCCAGTGAGATCTAGAGTTTGGAGAGGAATATGGACTGAAGATATAAGTTTCAGAAGTTCAGTGTACAATGGTATTTAAAATATAAACATCTCAGATTCTTTTAAACCAGGTAACATTCCTACCTCCCTCTCTTCAATACTCTGTGGGTCCAACGGCTAGCTTCTCTGACAAATTCCCCAGCTGTGCAGGGAAATACCCACAAAGCATCATCCTATATATCCTAGGGCACAAATGATTGCATGGGCGGCAAAAAAAAAGCTGTGGCCTTTTGTCTTGCCCAGTGCAGAAGGTATCTTATCCTTTCTACAAACCTTTTGCAGTGCCAGCCCTGGTCAGCACTCAATGTTGCTAGCTGTAACCTTATCTCATTGGACTCTTTCCATATCTACCAGCCTGTTAGCTCTTGGAGGGCAGGAACTGTCTTACAGTCTGTGCATTCGTTTTCTATTGCTATTGTAACAAACTGCCACAAATTTAGTGGCTTAAAATGACACAAAATTATTGTCTTACCTTTCTGGAGGTCAGAAGCACAAAATCAGTCTCACTGAGCTAGAGGTGAGATGTCAACGGGGTTAGGTTGCTTTCTAGAGGTTCCAGGGGAGAATCCATTTCCTTGTCTTTCTCAGCTTCTGGACACTACCTGCACTCCAGCTCATGGCCTCATTTTTTTCCATCTTCAAAGCCAACAACGTGGGGCTGAGATCTTTTTACATTGCCATCTCATTGGTCCTCCTCCTTCTGATTCCTTTTTCCACTAATAAGCACCCTTGTGATCACACTGGGCCCACCTGAGTAATCCAGGATACTTTCCCCATTTCAAAATCAGATGATCGGCAACCTTAATTCCCCTTTGCCATGTAACCTTTTTACCATTTCCCGGGAACAGGATGTGGAAATCTTTGGGGCAAATCTTTTTCTGTATACCATGGTCTGGAATCGATAGCTCTGAGCACAATGCTTAGTGCATTCCAGCGCTCAATGAATGCAAATGAATGAATGAATGAATGAAGAATATAGGCACTCTCAGTGGCTATAGCTGGGTGTTTTCCTCCAAACTCAGAAAATAGCCTACTATTAAGGAGCACACCTGCTCAGTCTATTTTTAGTGGGACTCGGGAGAAGAGAGAGAGATGTAAAGCAGTTTTTGAATAGTTTAAAATTAGCATCTCGGTAATTTAGGATACCTTACAAATTAGGTATCAGTAGATGAAAGGAGTAGAAAACCTTAAGGAAAGAAAACATTCGATACCTAATCTTCTACCAATATAAAGCAAGTAGATAATAAAAATGAACATATACATATTCATACATGTATAGCTGAATATATATATAGCTGAATCACTTTGCTGTACACCAGAAACTAACACAACACTGTAAATCAACTATACTTCAATTTTAAAGAAACAAAAAAGAAAAAAAATCTTACCTGTAGCTTATTGTATGAAGCCTACTCTTTACTTATGGGCTTGTGATACTAAGTAATCCAGAGAATTGACTTCAAAACAGTTTAATCCTCTGACCAACACTAACACTACAAATAATTTTCAAGTGTTTTGCCATGATTCTATATAAGTACCACAGCCAGATCATCAAAGCAGTGAGAACAAATCAGCAAAATGCCTTCATCCACCTCTACCTCCCACACAGAACTCTGTCTTCCCCCATTACACTCTATTTGTATTATTTGACTATCTGTTTTTCCTATTAGTCCTCAGTTCCCTGTGAATAGTGCTCATTTGCCTCTCTAACTCATTATTGTAACCCCAGTGCTTGGTACAAGGTAGGCATTCAATCAACCATCAGCAAATGACTTTGTTGAATTACTATGCACAAAGCACACATTGAATCAGAGGCAGTTTTTCATCATTACTGTATTCATCCTTAGATCTTAAGGACTCAAGCTCGCTTAAGTTTCTCTTGGAACTTCTGCCCTTTGACTCATTCTTCAGACTCTGACCTCTAGATTGTCTTGAATTTGTCAGTTAATCAGCAAACTGTTCTGTGTCCCACACAGTGGAATAAGAACACTGCGTATCACCACTTTGATTGTGTTACTGACAAAGTCACAGAAGTAGAAATTTGTCTTCAGTGTATCTTCAGGTTGAATCTTGACAAAAGAAACATGTTGTGGGTGTTATCTGAGAACATGTTGTAAGCAAAGTTTATAAGTTGGGTTTATTTGATTTTTATTTCGTTTTTCAAACCTAACTTCCTTGAATTTGTGAGTAATCTTGTGCAATTATGAAAATGTGATTCATCCTGGGAATCAATTCCAAATACATTATCCTTTCAGAGATGGGCTGTTTGTCATAATGGTGAACAGATTTTCAAGCAGTGGTTCATGCAACCACAGAATTTCCTAAGGGTTACTGAAAAGTCTATTTATGGAAAACATGAAACGTATGTTATCAAAACCCACCCCAACATAGCATAAAGAGCTTTGGTTCTAGAGGATGAAAAAGGTTTAAAAATTTTTTAAAAGTCAGTGCACATTAAAAGGAAAGAAAATACTCTGTGGAAGTGAACTCTCTTACCACTGAATTCTGCTTATCACCAACTCCAATTCCAACCTGCATCCAAGGAACAGCCTAAGATAACAGAACACTGAGCAAGTACGGAGTATAGTGACTTGGTCCACAATCTTATATTCCTCCAGACTATATTTATAAGGGGAACAATACTCTATGAACTCAAGGTTTGAGAGCATGGACCCTGGAACCAGACTTTCTGAGTCTGATTCTCAGTTTGGCCAGTTACTAGCTGTGTGACCTTGAGAAAAGTTTTTTAACTCTCTACCTCAGTGTTCTCTACTATAAAACGGAATATGACAATAAAAGAAACCATTTCAATGAATTGTGGCAAGGATTAAATATATTAAATACATTAATATATGGAAAAATCGAAGTGCAGGGCTTGGCACAGGGTGCTATTATTATTACTACTATCTGGATCTCCCCATAATTGCTTAACGCCCTTTCTCTCTCTCTACATGGTCTCCTCCAGTCCCACGCCTGTATGTGCCATCTAGGCTACACAAGACTCCCAAGTACATAGCACCATCCCAGGCTGCTCCTCTGAGCCTCAGGTGCATATAGCTGAAGTCCCCCTGACACAGCCCCGTGGATGGCTTAAAAGAATCTCAGGGGCTTCCCTGGTGGTGCAGTGGTTGAGAATCCGCCTGCTGATGCAGGGGACACGGGTTCGTGCCCCGGTCCGGGAAGATCCCACATGCTGTGGAGCGGCTGGGCCCGTGAGCCATGGCCGCTGAGCCTGCATATCCGGAGCCTGTGCTCCGCAACGGGAGAGGCCACAACAGTGAGAGGCCCGCATACCGCAAAAAAAAAAAAAAAGCATCGCAGACTTCACAGGCCTAAAAGCGCACTGTTGACATCCCCACAAAGCAGCTCTGCCCCAAGTCTTCCATAGTAACTAGCACTGCCTTGTCCATGTCCATTGCTCAGGACAAAATCCTTAGAACTATGTTTTGTCCCTACAGTCAAATAATCCTGTCCGCATTACCTATGAAATACATCCTAAAGATATATAGGTTTCTTTTCTATGTCCATGGCTTCCACCCTAGTCCAAGAAGCTCCAGCCTTTCACCTGGACTACCACAGCAGAGCTTTTAACAGATCTTGCACATCCATGTGTGCCCCCCGTAACCCATTTTCCACCGTCATGGCTTACTATCAGCCTCTAAATCCAATCAGAGCTCCTCGCTGGGGCCTAGAAGAGCCCAAATGATTTGACTCCTGTCTACTTGACCAACCTCAAATCCCACCACTGGTCTCTGTCCCTGCCAGAACAAGCCAAGCTCCCTACTGGCTCAAGGCCTTTGCGTTTGCTTTTTCCTCTACCTGAGAGGTTCTTCCCTCAGAACTTTGTGTGGTTGATTATTCCTTTCCATTAATCTCTCACCTCAAAGTTTCTTCCCCAGAGGTCTCCATTCCCATCCCTGCAGTTGTTCATTATTAGATTAGCTTGTTAGATTACACCATTTCATTTACTGTGCCACATTCATTATTAGCTAAAATTAGCCTGCTTATTTTGGGGGTATCTATTATTGACTGGTCTATATAGGACATATAATAGGCCCTGTGGCAGAATATGTCCTAATCCCCAAAGATGTCTATGTCATAAATCCTCAAACCTGTGAATACATTACCTTACATAGCAAACGGGAATTTTCAGATGTGTTTAAGTTAAAAATCTTGAGATAGCTAATCTAGAGATTAGCCTGGATCATCCCTAGATTCTGGGATGGCCCAATGTAATTATAAGTATCCTTATAAAAGGACCACAAGGGTTCTAAAAGAAGAGAGATAGGAGATGTGACAATGAGAGCAGAAGACAGAGGGATGCCCTTTGGAGATGGAGGAATGGGACATACACCATGCAATGCAGGCAGCCTCTAGAAGCTGAAAAAGGCAAGGAAATAGGTTCTCGTCTAGAGCCTCCAAAAGGACGTAGCCCTGCTGACACCTTGATTTTAGCTCCATAAAACCAATTTTAGATTTCTCACCTCCAGAACCAGTAAGATAATAAATTTGTGTAATTTGTTTGTGGTAATTTGTTACAGCAGCAATAGGAAATGAACACAGGCCCTCAAATATGTTTGTTGGAAGAACAAAAGGGTTCTGAGTGTTGGGGACAAAGCAGGGAAGAAAAAAATAGCAGACATACATTTCTGCCCTCATAGAGATTATAATCTAGTAGAGAAAAAATAAATAAATAAATAAAAATATATTTTGTGGTAAAGTAGAAGGTAATAAGTACTAGGGGAAAAATAAATCAGGGAAAAGAGATAGGAAAAGCAGGCTGGAAGTTACTGCAATTTTGTTTGTTTGTTTTTGTTTTTGTTGTTTTCAATGAACTTTATTAGTTTCTTCTCAAAAATCAATTCAGAAAACATAACATCAGGTCTTGCCTGGTGGCGCAGTGGTTGAGAGTCCGCCTGTCGATGCAGGGGACATGGGTGCGTGCCCCGGTCCGGGAAGATCCCACGTGCCGCGGAGCGGCTGGGCCCGTGAGCCATGGCCGCTGAGCCTGTGCGTCCGGAGCCTGTGCGTCCGGAGCCTGCGCGTCCAGAGCCTGTGCTCCGCAACGGGAGAGGCCACAGCAGTGAGAGGCCCACGTAATGCAAAAAAAAAAAAAAACAACAAAAAAAACATAACACCAAAAGAAGTATTATCTTTACCGAAAAGATAAGAAGTAAAATTCCTGATGAAAATGATCACCTGTTAATTTACATATTCAAAGGTTTTTACTGACTTTTATTTAACATGACATATTTTTGTCTCTTCTTATTAAAATGTCCAAGAATAAAAATCTGAATTACTGTTAATAGTCAGTGAGTTAGTGAAACTTTAAAAACTCTAGGTAAATTATAACAAAAGTGCATTGCTGCATCTGTCATCAATTCCTTGGAGATAGTATGTTTTTAAGTCTTGACTTCTTTTAACCAACCTTATAGTTAGATATTTAGTACAATTCTCTGGAAGGATTTCACACTTTTTCAGAGATCCCTACCCAATATATATATTTTTAAACATCTTTATTGGAGTATAATTGTTTTACAATGGTATGTTAGTTTCTGCTTTATAACAAAGTGAATCAGTTATACATATGCAATTTTAACTTCAGTAAAAGGGGATGGTCTCAGTGAGAAGCAGAGAGCTTAAACACTCGGAGGAGGGGAGGGACCACAATGCAGACAAGGGGGAAGAGGATCCTAGGCTGAGGGAAGACCTAGTGATGACTCAGAAGGGAGGGTGCCTGATGTGTTAAAGGAGCAACATGGAGGCCAGTGAGGCTGGAACAGAGGAGTGAAGGGGGAGTAACTGAACTGAGGTCAGAGAGGTAAGTGGGTGAGAGCAGGTTACATAAGCCATTGCAAGTACAGGGGCTGTTACTCCAAGTGAGCGGGGAGCCTTTTGAACAAAGAAATGCCATCACCTGATTTACATTTTGAAAGGACCATTTGAGCTGAAGCAAGGTTGAATACTGTCCTGGGTGGGACAGGGAAGGAAGCAGGGGCATCAGTTAGGAGGCTTGACCTTGTTCCCAGTGAGGGAGGAAGGCCCCTGGACCACACGCTGGCAGTGGAGGCAGCCCTGCCTGGAACAAATTTACCCGCTGCTGGCCAACCTCTTCTCATTCTGAAGACCCAGCTAAGTGTTACCTCCTCTTGTTTTTTCCCCCAAATTTCTACTTTTCCTTCATTCCCAAAATTACAGAGATCTTTTATCTCCACCTCTGTATCTCCATAACATCCTCAGCTATCTTTATTATTTAAAAGATTCATTTTGAAATAGTTTTAGACTCATGAGAAGTCGCAAGAATAGTAAAGAGAGTTCCACTACATTCTTCACCCAGCTTCCCCTGACGATAACATCTTACATAAGCATGGTACATTATCAAAACCAGGAAACTAATACTGGTAAATATTCTTAACTACAGACATTACTCGGATATTGTCAATTTTTACATGCCTCTTACGTGTGCTTCTACAAAAATTTATCTCAAGTACGGATATGTGTAGCCACTACCACAATCAAGGTGCAGAACTTGCCCATCACCACAGAGAAACTCCCTCTTGCTACTCCTTTATAGTTAGACTCTGTCCCCAGGCATAACTCCAACCAACTACTGTCCTGTTCTCCATCATTATAATTTTGCCGTCGTAAGAATTTCACATAAATGGAATCATCGAGTATGTGATCTTTTAAGACTTACTTATTTCATTCAGCAAACCCTGGAGATATATCCAAGTTGTTGTGTGCATCAATAGTTCATTCCCCTTAATTGCTGAATAGTATTCCATTGCATGGATGTACCACAGTTTGCCTATCCAAACACCCATAGAAAAACATTTGGGTTGTTTCCAGTTTCGGATATTATAAATAATCCTTCTATGAACATTTATGAATAGGTTTTTTGAAAACATAAGTTTTCATGCTCTAGGATAAATATCTAGGAGGGTAGCTGCTGGATCATATGTTAAGTAAATGTATAACATTATAAAAAAACCTGCCAAACTGTTTTCCAGAATGGTTGTTTCACTTTTCACTCTCACCACCAATGTATGAGAGATATATTTGCTCTGGATGCTTGACAAAATTTATATTATCAGTATTTTAAAATTTTAGCCTTTTTAATAGCTGTGTGGTGATATCTCATTACAGCTTCAATTAGCAAATTCCCTAATGACGAATTATGTTGAACATCTTTTCATGGCCTTATTGGCCATCAGTATATCCTCTCTAGTGAAGTGTCTGTTCAATATATTTTTCCCATTTTCTAATTGGATTGTTTGTCTTCCTGCTATTGAGTTTAGGGAGTTCTTTATATATTCTGGCTACAAATCTTTTACCAGATAATGTGATTTGTAAATATTACTCCTCAACTCTGACTTGTCCTTTCAGTCTCTTAGCAGAATCATTCTCAGAGCAAAAGTTTCTAATGTTCACAGAGTCCAATTTGTTGATTTTTCTTTTATGGATTGGTTTTTGGTGTCGTGTCTAAAACTCTGCTTAGCCTTAAATCATGAAGATTTTCTCTTATGTCTTCTAAACGTTTTATAAATGTACACATTACATTTAGATTCATGATCAACTTTGAGCTAATTATTGTATAAGGTATGAGTTTTAAGTTGACGTTCATTTTTGTGCCAATGGATATGCAATTGTTCTAATGCCATCTGTTAAAGACTGCCCTTTCTTTACTGAATTGCTTTTGCACCTCTTGGTCACACTTGTATATTCTATTTCTAGAGTTTTGACTTTGTTCTATATCACGCTGTATTTTAATTGTTGAATTCCTTGTCTCTCTCACGGGACTGGAACCTAAGGACTGTGTTTTTCTCAATTCTGCTTCCAGGGCATTTGACGCAATGTTTCATAGTGAACACAGAGTGAAGAAAATTTGCTAAATGAATGAAAGAAATATGGCTCCTTTGGTTGATTTTTTTTTTTTTTTTTTTGGCTGCGTTGGGTCTTTGTTGCTGCACTGCAGGCTTTCTCTAGTTGTGGCGAGCGGGGGCTACTCTTTGTTGCGGTGTGCAGGCTTCTCATCGTGGTGGCTTCTCTTGTTGTGGAGCTCGGGCTTTAGGTGCACGGGCTTCAGTAGTTGTGGTGCACGGGCTTAGTTGCTCCGAGGCATGTGGGATCTTCACGGACCAGGGCTCGAACCCATGTCCCCTGCAATGGCAGGCGGACTTCTAACACTTGCGCCACCAGGGAAGCCCTTTGGTTGGTTTTTATAAGTGATGATCTACCTAGTCAGCTTACATTTTGAGAGGAAATAAAAACCATTTTCACTGAGTTATCTGTTATCCTCTCCAACATTTATTTGGTATCCATCTGTTCACATCAATTAATAGCGTTTTGAAGCAATCAAGATATTACTATATTTCATGAAATATGTGGACAAATGAACTTACTCTAGGAGAAGTACAATATGAGATATGGTCCTTGTTCTTAAAGAACTTGCATCTCACAACACAGCATGGTGGTAACAGGCAAGGACTTCATGGTCAGTCAAAGCTGAGATGAGTCCTACATAGCAGGTACTAGCTGTGTGACCTTGGGCAGGTTATTCAATTCATAAGACCTCAGTTATTCAATATGTGCAGTGGTGATGATCACAGCACATACCTCATCAGGGCATTGCAAAGATGAAATCTGATGATGCAGTTATTAGCACAGTGTCCTCCTAGTATTTAGGAAAGACTTAATAAATGCTAACTGTGACTATTTATTCCCATTTATTAATGTTATATATATAAATTTTTATTACAGATAATATCACTGTAACTAAGGAAGAGTTTTTTGAGGTGGGCCTGACGAGGCTTCAGCAAAATGAATCAAGAAAAATGTCCCTGTTCCATCTTGCAACCTAAGTCAAAATTATAAATCAATTTTCAAAACCACTTCATGGTCAGTGGTCCTTCTAGTTTCTAGCTAAGTCACAAAATCTGATATAAATAAGCATGGGGCATTTTCAAATCAGCAGTAAGTGCACTTTTCAGAATTGCATCAGCGGACATAGAAGTATTTACACAATAAGAAGAGAAAGTTGCGGACTTGGCAGGCCACATTTTGATTACGGAGGACTGGCTATCTCAAAAAGTTAAATAAAACTTCCTTTTGCTCTCAGGAAACCATTCATGCTTTGCAATAGAAATGGCACTTGTGTGAATATGATACTCTTTGCAATCATTAATCCCATCTCTTTAAATATCTTAATGGGCCCTAGTGAATTTTCTAACAGGTCTATGCTTTCTATGAAGACATCACCCTAAGTGCTAACTATAAACAAACAAGTACATAAACATTTGGTGTATTAACACATTTTCACCCTTCATAAACACCCCATATGTTTCATCATTTCTGTATATACTTATACAGAAATCTCTTCTGGCAATAGTTAGTAGTGGACGAAACGAGAGTAAAATAGAGTTCTGATGCCTCAAAGCTTTCACTGCGATGTGCTCATGGGTTATAGGTGAGTGGAGAGGGCAACTCTTTGCTGGCTTCTAAGATAGTTCCTGAGCAGCTGAGATGTCTGTGTTCTAATCCCAGGCCTTCTACTGGGAAGTCCACGAGCATCTTCAAACATTGCACCTTTCTATTAAGAAAATCCACGTCATATCCAGACAGTATCTCCTGGGTGACATTTTTGAAAACACTATTTATAAGACCCACTGGAGGCCAGTGTGTCAACTGCCAATTCCTCAAAAATATTACCCCAAAAACCTGTGGCTGAAGCAAAGACAAGTTTATTGCTTACTGCAGTAAGGAGGACCACTACCTTGAGAGAGCTCTGCAGCATCCTGGAGGGGAGCAGAAAAAGACAAGACAAAAGATACTTATGAGGTTTGAGGTCTGGTTTAGGTGAATTTTTCATTGGTGGAAGGTGGGGTGAGGGAGCTTGACTAGGGTTGGACAAAGGTCATGACAACATTGTTAGGACAGGTGGAGTGAGGTGAGATTTGGGAGGAAGTCTTGAGGAGTGGTCAGTTCTTAGGTGAACCTCATAGAGAGATCTAGTGTGCTGAGAAGGGATAAGGAAGCTAGCTGAGTGCTCCACTGTTCAGAAAAATGGATTTTTCAGAAGTTCTTGAAATAAGTAATAAAGTTATTTGTAATATTGTCTTCCTAGACAAGAATTCTTGGAATAATATTGTCTTGTTAATGAAGTGATAGTTGGCTGTGTAGTTACAGCTGGGTTTGGTTCTCAGGAGGCTGACTGATGCACATGTGATTTGGTATGTGAACCTCTCAGCCTCCCAGTCTCAGCACTGACACCCTCTGGGTCAGAGATTTTCTTTATTGATTCTTTCCTTTAAGTTAAGGTATTGATGTCTCGAGGATGCACCTCTTTAAATATGACTTCCCTTGAGTGGTAGGAAAACACACTGTTAACAGTATAAAAATTAATCGGTAATTATAGATTATTTAATGATGAAATTATAATCATAAGTCATTCCCCTGAAAGGCCCTGCAGGAAAGAGGCAAGGAAATAAGTTCTTTGAAGAAGAAGGGATGGAGAGCTGACTTCTGGGCTGGAACTCAGGCCACTGCCTCAGGAGGATGGGCTACTGCCCTGAAGGATACTAGGGGCTAAGGAAACCATGGCAACTGGCATGAACTAGAATATGGATATGGGAAATGTACTGGAAAGGTTACCTTCTCATCTTGTCTCACCAAGAAATACTCTGTGGCTACTATTTAGGTTCTCAGGAAATTCTTCCCTAAAAGTCACTTCCTTTGCTCTTACAAAGCACCTCCTGGGGTTTCCCCACAGTAACCCCTGAAAGATCACGTGTGTACCGTTATCTCATGTATACCTATTTTCATTATGATAGAATTTTGTTGAAGTTCAAACTATATAGAAATCAGATAAATTAAATACATACATATAAGCCTGTTTGTGTAACCCAAGTTTACTTTTATTCTCTCTTCTAGATTATCAGTTTGTTTCCCTATTTTACTCCCCTTCTAGTAAAAAGGCTCTCTTAATTCCTTATTGTCTTTTCTATGTAGTATTTTTTCGTTTACATCACATCTATTTTTCTCTTCATTTCTCTCTTATGCTTCCAGTGAAATAAAGATATATAGATATAGCTATAGCTATTATACATATATATAGTTTTTCAATATGGCCCCAGGTCAACTCCCTTAAATTCAAGATGAAACTCTTTCATGGCTACTATTCTCTAGAATAAATCCATTGACAAGGGTTTTCTCCCTATTCTGCTTAAACTACAACTCCACTCACCTAGGTTAAGGCTCTAACAGGCATCTGCTAACCTTCACCCATCCCAGACTCTCCTCTATCTCACTTGGGAATTCTCTTCCTTTTTAAAGATTATTAGGAAAGTTGATTTCCTCATCTCTCAAATTTTGCCTACCTCATTTTCAGTTCCTGTCTTTCTCATTCCCTTCTGAATCTACTATTCCCCAAAAGTTTTCATTTATCTTCCATTTTTATAAGTATTTTCTCACCCACCACCACCACAAACGCTTCCAGCATCACCAACACACTAGGTTATCAGAGTTTTCTTCTGTTAGCATGTAAAAAACAAACCCCTAACTGGCACAGATCATCTTCCTTAAAATATTAATACTCTTGAGCTAGGTACCTGAAGATACATATATGTAAAGTTGTTTTTTTCTCATAACAGAGATGGCACACTAGTAGATTAATGAACGAAGTAAATAAAAATTTTGCCATTTCCTGGTATTTTGCTTCATAAGGAATTCATCCCAAAATACCAAAAAGGTAGGAAGGGCCACACAAGGCTTCTACAAGCCATGTCAAGGGTGCAGGAATTTAATCTAAAATCAATTTGAAACCATTAAAATGTTTCAACTTGGTGATGATTATTTGCATTTTGAAAAGCTACAGCGTAGTGAATAGATTAAAGAAAGTCAAGAGTGAGTATAGGGAGAAATACTAGAAGGCTACTCTGGTAGTCAAAGTGAGAGAAAATGGTAGCTTGGGTTTCAATGGTGGCAGGGAGGATAGAAAGAGGCCAAGGGATTAGAGATAATTCGTGGTTGTTAATAAGACCTTGTGATTGTATGCTGGATGTGAGAAAGAGGGAACTGTTCGGGTGGACCCTCAGTTTTCTGACTTACATAGCATGCAGTGGAAGCACCACCACTCACTTAGGTGGGAAGCACTAGAACTTCATTGTCCAAAATGAAGTAGTCCAGTAACCGTCTAAAGGGAGTCTCATCCCACATATCAGTCACATTTAAATTACTTAAAATTAAATAAAATTTAAAATTCAATTCCTCAGTTATGTTAGTCTCATTTCAAGTGCTAATTAGCCACTGGCTACCAAATTGGCCAGTGTGGATATAGAACATTTCCATTACTGTAGACATTGCTATTGGGCAACACTATGCTGGAAGAGAGCCATGTAATAGTGATGGCCAGGAGCTGTCACTCTGGTTACTTACCTTTTTAAGGTCCTTTTACTAATGATTATACCTAATGCCAAGAAACTCACATGTACACTCTTCAGCCAAACACACCAGCTCACTTTTGTGTGCTGTTTCCATAACCAAATGCCCAAATGCTGTGTAAGGGCATGCTCAGTGACCTCACCCATACAGAGTTTAGTCAAAACATGTTAACTGGAGGAAAGGGAAGCAAGAGATCATCACTGTGGGCTGTTGGTCCTCAGTGATACTGAATGCTTTAGTCTGAGTTTCCTCAAAGGCATATCCCAATAAAATAATTTTGTGAAAAATCACTTATTTTGGAGACGATACCAAGAAGCTCAGGGGAGGAGTGAGGAAGTGAGAGAGAAAATAATAGAAAACCAGTAAAGTGTGCATTAATGGGTGGGTTATTGCTGTGGGCCATGGATCGAGCCTGCTGGGGACCTTTGGAAGACGGTGAGAAACACAGCTCAAAATTCTCCTTCCAAGAGGTGAGGAAACTGGGATATTCATCTACCAACTCCAATTTCATTTTGATTAAGGGTTGTTCCCGGGGTATTAAATCCCCAACATTCCCAACTTTCCTGAAGTACTGCTTTGGGTGTAGAGAAAGCACTCAGACAGAGAGGCAGAGGAAGTCATTGGCATACATAGGAACCCTCTGCAAGTGACTTTGGGACAGGCAAGAATATGTGGGACAGGCACCAACAGCATCCGCCCTGCTGCTTCACCCTTTTCCAGCTTGGGAAAGCATTTCCTTTAGTGTTTCCTTCAGCGGTCCAGTAACGGTTAAAGGGAGTCTCATCCCACAACTCATATAAGCCAAGGGAGAACACAAACCCAAAGGAATTTGCACAGAGGTTCCCCAGCTACATGTAGATATGGAGGGACAATCATGAATTCAGTTTTAGACATACAGAGTTTGAGTTCTTCTTGAATCATCCAAGTGGAGATGTACGTAGGCACTGGATATTTAAGCCTGGCGCTCAGATGAAAGGTTGGGAGAAAAAGGAAAAAAACAGGCATCTATACATCATCTACACATAGGTGTGTTTGAAGCCATGGAAATGGATGATATTGCCTAGAGAGAGACTATGCAGTGAATGAGAAGGAGGTCTAGGATTGAAGTCAAGGAATTGTCTAAGTCAATGCCTAGGTAGAGGAAGATGAGCCTGAGAACAAGAGATGAGGCAGAGCAGGAGCTGCCAGAGAAGAAGGAAAACAATCCGGGCAGCAAGAGGCCAATGGAGGCAGGGAAGTGAGTGTCCCAAGTTCTTCACAGATTGAAACCAACAAAAGAACAGCACAGTAAAAACTGCACTACACGGCACTGAGATATGGGAGATTATCAGAAGTAACTTACTCATTTTAATTGAAATCTCCTAAAGTTGGAATTGAGGTTGGTGTCATTTTCTTTGTTCACAGACTTAAATGGTGCACATAAAATGGAATCCAATTCAATACTGAGATGCTTATCACATTAATGCAAATTGGGAGCTGACAGAGTGATTGCAGAAAATTAGGGTTTTTTTCCCTCAGGAGAACTAACAAATGGAAGTATCAAGTAATCCATCAGATCTCCATACACAGTGTTCTCTGAATTTCCTTCCATAAGAACACTTTGAATGCAATAATTTAAACTTTACTGTCCTGTAGAAAATTTGATTTAAAAAATAATGTTAGCAACAGTATGGCAGAGAAAATGATTATGTAAGATTCTCAAGTGTTTACAATAAAAATATAAATTAGATCAAGCATGAGTCAGACAAATTACAAACAATCAGCTAAATCCAATGAATACGAGGAGAGAATATCTCCTAAATATAAAACATGCAACCCTAGGCAGCTCACACACCAGACTAAGCACTGAGAGAGCTGCGAAATCAACTAGAAACAAAAGCTTTCTGTATTCTGAGGGTGAGTAGAAAATACATCATGAGACCTTTAACAGAGTGTTCTAGTCTGTTACTTCTGAAGATGTCTTTGTGCTGTGTGGATCTGAGATAGAACTCTTCTTCTAGCCAAAGCCCTCCTTGAAATGTGTGTGTGTGTGTGTGAGAGAGAGAAAGAAACCAATGTACTAATTAACAAGTATAAGTACACCTATAAGCAGTTTCATCAGAGTTTTAATAATATCAGGTCCTAAGCAGGTAACAAATGAATCAGACACACCCAAGAGGAAAAACAGAAACAAAAAAAACACACAAATACAGTGCAAATGACAATACACAATTCCTTACTTCATGAAAAGACCTCTCACGATAGTCCTCTAGCTGACAGAACACTAACACAGAGCCAAGAACGAGGCGATGGAGTTTAGAGCAGCTTCTCACACTCTAATGTGCCTATGAATCACCTGGGGGTCTCTTTAAAACTGCAGATTCTGATTCAGTAGGTCTAGGGTGGGGCCTGATATTCAATGTACAGTAAGCCCAGGTGTTGCTGATGTTTGCTGGTCTTTGGACCATATTCTGAGTAACAAGGTTGGGACAAAACCTAGAAGTGGAAGTTTTACCCCAACCAGAGTAAAAGGCGGGGGGTAGCTATCTGAGATGAAAATGGGGAAGAAGACTCAAGGCCAACAGAGCAGGAGGAGACTAAGGAACGTCACCATATGCAGGTGGCCAGAGACAGAACAAGCAGCAGGTGTCTAATGGAGGGACCATCCTCTCCTCATGGGAGGGTGGGAAGATTCTGAGCAGCAACCTAGAACGGAATCAGCTTCATAAGCTCCACTATATGAACCGCAGACGCGTAACATAGACCTAAAAGACCCAACGACGTCAGGACAAGCAGAGTGCGGTTACTCTTTATTTAGACAACAGCTGAGACTTCAAAAAGTTTAGGGACTTCCCTGGCGGTCCAGTGGTAAAGAATCCGCCTTACAATGCAGGGAACGTGGGTTCGATCCCTGGTCAGGGAACTAAGATCCCACATGCCGCGGGGCAACTAAGCCAGCGCACCACAACTACTGAGCTCGCACGCCTCAACTAGAGACCCTGCGTGCCGCAAACTACAGAGCCCATGCGTCCGGGAGCCTGCGCACCACAACTAGAGAGAAAACCCTCACACCACAACTAGAGAGAAGCCCGTGCACCACAACGAAAGATCCCCCGTGCCTCAACGAAGATCCCGCATGCTGCAACTAAGACCCGATGCAGCCAAAAATAAATAAAATACATAAATAATAAATCTTTAAAAAAATAATAAAAAGTTTAAATCAAGACAAAGAAACTCACCTTCAGAACACAGTAGCTTAGGGTGGATATAAAGTTACAGAAATAGTTGCCCAGCTCATTGGAATAGACACAGTGCACTGTACCAACAACTACTAATAGCAACGTAATGAAAATCCATATCTTGCCTTAGTTATCAGTAGAAGACATCCCTTGGCTTAGGTTAGTGGCTCTTTGTAATATTGGCAATGTTTCAACCCCTTTTTTTATCCTGCAGGGCTGAGGCATAGTACCCACCAGTGCCATCAAAGAAGCAGGGGGCTTCCCTGGTGGCGCAGTGGTTGAGAGTCCGCCTGCCGATGCAGGGGACACAGGTTCGTGCCCCAGTTTGGGAAGATCCCACATGCCGCGGAGCGGCTGGGCCCATGAGCCATAGCCGCTGAGCCTGTGCGTCCGGAGCCTGTGCTCCGCAATGGGAGAGGCCACAACAGTGAAAGGTCTGCGTACTGCAAAAAAAAAAAAAAAAAAAGCAGGGACTGGAATGGTTCTTCACACCATAAAGTACAGTTCTTTGCATTCTAAGTAATACTTTTAAATTCAGAGTGCTCAAACACTGTCAATGGAGACTGCTGGAGAAATGACTTTTTATATTTGTTTAAAATCTATGCTATTCATATTTAAGTCCCCATTGTAAGGATAAGTTCCCTAGACCTTCCACTTCCCCCAGCTCCCTATATGCTCAAGATCAAGGTAAGAATTCCTGACGGTTATTTTCAAGTCCCTTTCCACACAGGGCTACTTGCCTGTGCAAGAAGCTGTCAACAACCTCTGTACGTTTATGAAGCTTAGTGTAAGGGTAAATCAAAGGTCAATTCCTCTGGTTTAGTTTCCCAGGTGTACCACCTGCCTCCTATGCCTAGGCTTGAGGTATGCTTTAGGAATATGTCTGCATGTGTATCCATAAAATGTGCATAGTATTTTTTAATGTTTTCTCATTTTATATAAATGGTATTAAATATCTTGAGATAGTGCTGACCAGCAACACTGAAACAGTGTAAAACAGTGAATTTACCAGTAATGTAAATTAAAAATATATGCACACTCTATCAAGCATTGTCCTTACGTAGGGGCTCAGGCTGATGGACCATGTACCATCTAGAACCATCACCGGCTACCTCAGTAGGAGAAGGAAGTGAGGTGAATCATGCCCTGGCTCTCAGAGGCTTCCACTCAGAAATGACACACATTGATTACATAGATGTTTCATTGCCAAAACAAGTCACATGGCCATGCCCAATCTCAAGGGAGCCTACCTAGAAGGGGGAAACCAGAGTACAATGGAGCGTCCTAATGACAACCACACACACGAAATTTCAGTTCAGATTTTATAACACAAATAAAAGTATGAACATCAACCACATTAGAATGGGTGCCTATAAGATTGAGGGGGAAGGGAACGGACGTGGAATTGAGGATAGAAGAGAATAAACGAACAGCAAATAAGAGCAGGTATTATTATTCTCATCGTACAGATGAATAAATTGATCATCAGACCCTTACAGTGCCGTCATGATTCCAGCTAATCACTGACAGAGAGGAGCGCGCATCTTCTGATTCCACACCTCAGTCCTGGTCCTGTAAGTGTCTAGGTCTCAGGGCTACATATTTTGGCAGATAAATAGAAACTATTTAATTGATAACAGCTTCCTATCTATAGGATGATTTAACCAGGATGCTCCAATATTTCTAAATTGGCATTTATTTATTTCACTTGATACTTTAATCAAGAGCACACCACATACCTAAAATCAAGCTCATTTTATTCCTCTTTAAGCAATGTTTCTGCAAAAAGCAAGGAGTTGAAAAATCAAATGAATCTGAGTTAGAAGCTTGGCCTTGTCATGTACCAACTTTATGACTTTTGACAAGTCATTTAATCCCTCCAAGTATCAATATCCTAATTTGCAAAGCAAGGATAAGAATGTCTAATTTAAAGGGGTCGTAAAGATTAATGAAGAAAAGGACACATCACAGAGCTTGGCACATGAAAGTATTTTAAACATTTAATTTATAAGGCAATTTACACTGAACTAATAACCTGTGTTTTTCTGCTCCAGTCTACTCATTATTCGATATTTCCTCTATTTTGTTCACACTATTACTAGTTAAGGTTTACCTTAACTAGTTGTCTAGTTTTCTAAAAAGTTCACCACAAATATAATGAACCAAAGTGAAGATCAGTTACTGAGGCCTTTAGGCTGATGTTTTAAGTTTAATAGCTCTAGAAAAAGAACTGTAGCAAGTAGGTGCACCTTTGAGAAACATCCTGTGATATTGCTTAAATTTGAGACAAAACCCAAATAATAGGTGAATAATCCCTGAAGCTACTCAATTTTCATTTAATTTGTCCATAGGAATTCCATCCTATCCATTCATCCAGCATAATGAATAAAGGTGTCTTTCTGTTTGCTTAAATATGACCTAATGTATCTTCTAGAGATCAAAGAAAATTTTAAGAAAAATTCAATGTTTAAAAATGATGGTTTTTTATTACAATCTTACTATATACTTATGCATCTGCAAATGACATATTGTTACATTTTATATGATTTTGAAATGTGAGCTAATATAAATGGTGTCATTGTATACATTTTTCTATGACTTGCTCTTCACTCAACAGGGTTTTTGAGGATCAGTCATACTGACGTGTGAATCAGTAGTTCATGCTTTTTCACTACTGTATGATTTCCATTCATAAATATACCATAACTTAGTTATCCATGCTCCACTTTCAGAATAGTGATTACCCTGGAGTAGTAGGGGATAAAACAGGGGAGAGGCCCAGAGTGAGGCGGAATGGGACATGTAGCAAACATTTACTATTTCTAAGTTGAGTGAATGTTCATTTCTTATTCTGATAGATAGATTTATATTTATAAAATATTTTATAATTTCCAAAACTGGTGAAGGAGGATGTTACTCTTTGTTATCTGACTCAAGATACCCGACCATTTCATCAAGAATAAAGTTTCACTTTATATTGGCATGAATGTCACTGCGTGTTTTTTTTATTTTAATTGTCTTTTTTTTTTTTTTTTGCGGTAAGCAGGCCTCTCACTGTTGTGGCCTCTCCCGTTGCAGAGCACAGGCTCCGGACGCGCAGGCTCAGCGGCCATGGCTCACGGGCCCAGCCGCTCCATGACATGTGGGATCTTCCCGGACCGGGGCACAAACCCGCGTCCCCTGCATCGGCAGGCGGACTCTCAACCACTGCACCACCAGGGAAGCCCTTAATTGTGTCTTTTTAAAGAGTGACCCAAAGTATTCCTTTAGCCTTCCTTCCCTACATCATCCCAACCAAATGTGAGAACCACACGTGAAGGTCATCTGTAGCACACTGACATCTGAAAATTGTTCTCTTTACCCCAATAAATTTTCAACCTGCTTACTCTAATTATAGCAAGCCGAGGCACTGAATGGCCACAAATTCATTCTTCAATAAATACCATTGATTTAACACTAGCTGCCAGATAAAGACTGAAATACAGAGGAAATACAAAACATTTATAAGAGTTTCACAAACAAAAAGCTACACATCAAAATGAGAGATAGTCGACAAAACAACAGGAGGGAAATAATTGATATCAATAGAGGGACAACATTCATTCATTTAATTAATTATTAAAGATTTATCAAGTACTATACTTACTATGTGCCAAGCACTGAGCTAAGGGCTGAGCTCACAAAAGTAAATTTGACTCAGGCCCTGCCCTCAATAAGTTTACAATCTAATGCTTGTTCTTCAATAGTGCTTCACAAGTATTTCCACTACAGAATTCACTGCATCATATTGAATAGCCTGTCTTGAGGTAGTTGCCTCCACAGGGTAAGTTCTATATCTTACTGTCCAGTACCTAGCACAGTAGCTGATGCAGGAAAGGTCTCAGCAAATATTTATTAAGCAAATCATAAATGAAAACTGCATTGCCCTAGAAATATATAACTCATGGTTATCTTTCATTTTTTCTTCCTTGCAAGATACTTTATTTCTAGTGTTTGCCTTCAGAGCCCAAATATCTTGAAATCACAGTTTTCACCCCCATCGCTCATACTGCCAATGCCTCCACCCTGCCCCCCCCCCCCACACACACACAGAGAGAGAGAGAGAGACAGAGACAGAGAGAGAGAGAGAGAGAGAGAGAGAAAGAGAAAAAAGAATTTTAAAATTCCAATCATAACCATTCAGAGCCATTAATGAGAAACTGGACTTTAACAATCGAATCTTGGAAAACATTCCAGGGAATTACTTGCTTCGCTGCCTGACCCTGAAGACAGCCTACTGTCCCAGCATTCTTGAACACAGATTTGAGAGCACTAACAGAGAGTCTGCGTCTTTGCTCACTGCACAAATCGACTTGGACAGTGCAGCAGACGGACGACTTTTGTACAGTTGAGGAGGTCAAAGAAATTAGCAAGAAGGGCAGCTGCTTAGGGGAAGCAAAGCAGAGGCAAGGGTTTGGAGAACCAGGCTGGAATGTAGCACCCTGGGACAAGAAAGAATAACGAGATTGGAAAACTGGGCTGCTGCCCTGTTCAAGCATATGGCAAAGGAGAAAGGAGATTAACACAAAGCCTTGGATTCTAACTGTTTAGTATCTTATGGAATGTGTGCAAGTCATGCGTAGAAGCCTTGCCCTTAGCTGGTAGGCTACCTCCTATGGGCCTCCAAATAGCCGTGTCCACATTACCTCTCAAACAGATCACTGAATCAAACTTGTAGGAGTTGTTACGTAGAATGAGAAAAAACCTGTTCAATCAAAGGCTTGGTTTTCTCTCCTTTTCTATTTCTGGAAGTGACCTAAGTGCAGTTCTCAAAGTCTACTTGATTCCCACACTTTTTCTATCAGTCCTGTTTCTTTGTTTCCTCCTTGTTAATTCAGCACGTATTACTTAAAGCCCTTGGACACACCAGGCCCTGAGGAAAGGTGGTGCAGCTGTTCTCATCCTGGAGTTACAGAAGACGGAGGATGACCAGGCTATTTCAAAGCAACGTGATTAGGATGGCATTAGGAGAAATCAGCAAGCACAGTGGAAGGGCTTAGAAGGCACCAGCTCTGTGGGAAGGTAGTGGACACCGGCAAGGGAAGACTGTCACAAGTCCCTGCCACTGATCACTCTGAACTGTCACCGGTCTCCTTGAAAATATTTTGATACTTCACCTGGTTTTGGAAGTAAGTGCTAAAATCAGTTTGAGAAGACATAGGTGGAAGGAGTCAGGGAACCACAGCACAAAGCTGTCTCCCTTTATCAACAGGCTACACAAATGCACAATTACAAACGTTCTGATGTCTGTATTTGATAATCCATGTGGAAACCAACTCCAGCTGAGTTTGATTCCTTTGTTCTCTTACCCCCAAACATAAATCAAAGTATTAATGGCCTTAAAACTGACCTAAGTGACAAAAAAAAGGCCTTAAAAATATTTTTGTCTCTCCACAAATCCCCTCATTTACTATTTTAAAGGAGGCCTTTCCTTCCCCTTTCTTCCCCTGAAGAAATGAAGGACTCTAAGAGATTGAAATGTCCTTTGCCTAATGAGTTACAGAGAGATGAATCTTGAAATAAGCATGTGTCATAGATCACCTGAGCTGTGGCATTAAGAGAAAAGTTAACTTCTAAAAGGAGTGTGCAATTAAAAAAAAGAAAGAGGGCTTCCCTGGTGGCGCAGTGGTTGAGAGTCCGCCTGCCGATGCAGGGGACACGGGTTCGTGCCCCGGTCCGGGAAGATCCCACGTGCCATGGAGCAGCTGGGCCCGTGAGCCATGGCCGCTAAGCCTGCGCGTCCGGAGCCTGTGCTCCGCAACGGGAGAGGCCACAACAGTGAGAGGCCCGCGTACCGCAAAAAAAAAAAAAAAGAAAGAAAGAAAAAAAGGATCTGTAATTTTTCCATGCAGACAATAGATATTTCTGAGGCAAAGAGCATGGGGTTAGTAAGGTTAGTTTGTACTCTAACTGTCCAGAGTCTGCTCACACTGTCTCTCCCACTCAATCTCAAAGAGCTCTAACTAACCTGAAGTCAGTACTAAAATTTGACCGCATATACTTTGGTTTCCACACCTCTAGACAAGCTTCCTGGGAAGAATCCAAGTTGGAATGGAGTCAAGGAGAAAAACAATTTGAGGCCAAAACACATTATTACTGCTTTTTTTTTTTTTTTTGGAAAACATTATCACAAGACTAAAATCAACCAAATCTAAAAGAATGTTTTAATAGTCCCACTGCGGGGGAAGAGTTGCTCACTCTGGCTAATGGGGAAAAATTCCTGGTTCCAAGGGATCAGATGTAGAGTCTGGCCCAGGCTGACCTCAGAATCATTCTTCCAACGTACAAGCCATTAAAAGAAAATAGAACTCACAAACTTTCACTGACTGGGAGATGTGCAACACTTTTCACTTTCTGCAGTAAAAATATAAATTAAAAATGTAAGGAGATGTCAGTTTACCTCTCTCTAGGTTGCTTCTGGGTTGGAGCACAGATTTCGCTAAACATATTTGTTCTATGTCTACTTAAGAGTTCCAAGATTGAGGAGATATTTTAAAAATCATCTCCTACATGTTTCACTGACATTCTGGAAGGTGTTTTTTATTCAGTTAAGAACTGTTTTGTCCTTCGGGATGTTCACTGAGGAGAGACTGCTATGGATGTTTGGAGCAGAATGCAACCAGCCATCACTTCAGAAAGCATGAGTAGTTTCTCTCCTGATAAGGATCTGCAGTGACACTTGACTATCTTGCATTTGACTCAAGGATACTGCCTATTCAATTCACTCTCCTAAAGTCCCAGTTTTCTTACCTAAATTTTGGCAACCACAAAAAAATCTTTTATCTTCTCCCACTTTAACCCCTCCTAGGAAATACACACACAGGAGATTTACACAACAAGAATACGCTGAAAGCATTTGAAGGTTAGAGTCTTTTCAACATTTCACCTGAGCCTCTCCCCAGTAGACTAGGGAAGCCACCACTCTAGCTATCATTTGCCTTCCCTATTCATTTTGGTGAAATTGGAGGTCAAAACTGAGCTCTGTTTTATACCGGTACCAATCTTCGTCTCACCTTAGTGTTGACAGATGTTTTAGAAACACCTCTTCAACTTGTTAGGAAATTCCTTTCTCCTGAGCTCTTGCTGACAAGTTAAAGCCAAGCAGTATTCTTTGTTTCTTTTCAATTTAGGCAACAGGTAAAATAACTTTCTTTGTGCCTAGCAGGGATAATTTATCTTCGTCATTGCACAAAACCTTCTACACTTCAACAGCCTGCAGTATGACTATAAAGGAAACAAGCAGAAGGGCAAAGCAGAAATGTCCTAAGGAAAGATTGTCACTTTTCCTTCCAAAGCATGCAATAGTAGAGCGTTTGTGAAATAAAAACATAAATAGTTTAAAAATAAGAAAACATTATCTATAATGCTAAGGCCTTATTTATCATACTGCTCAGAGCAGACAACGTGTAAAATCAATGCTATTGTTGCAATCATGGTAAAACCTCCTGAAGACGTTGATGAAAGAAGAAAGCCCTCTGTATTCCTCATTTCACCCTCTGAAGAGTCACCTTGATGACACTAAAAGGAAAAGACAGATACAAGAATAACAAAGAGGGCCTCATTCCACCTGCATCAGTCACCTGGGACAAAAGGAAAGTGAGAGAGAAAAAAAACAGATTAAATAGCACGAGATAAGCTGAATCCCAGAAAAATAGGAATGTGGAGATGCAGAGCTGCTTAGAATAAAAACGGAGACCATTCCAGGTGAAATAAAGAGGTCCTCAATTTAGAGCAGCATTTTCTATTTCATGATATATAGCCTAAAATATTGATTATAGTCAAAGTTAGATTCAGAAAAATTGTTCATATGAATTTCTTATGGTGCCAGTAGGATTATACTTTGACACTGTGCTGATTCTGTAACTCACTCATCCAGCAGACATGGATTGAGCTGTGGAATTAAAGGAAATCAAAGGGCCGAGTGCCAGGCACTGTGCTAGGCACTAGAAATCCAAAGATGCACAAGAGAAAGGCACTACCCATTGGGGAGAGGAATTCTGAAATCCAGCCACCCTGTATGTAATGATTCCAAAGGATATCCCAAAGCAATGATTCCTAAACTTTAACGTCCACATGACTTACTTAACGATCCTGTTCGAAGAACCTTATTCAGAAGATTCTGACAAGACCCCCAAGTAATGTTGATGTTACTGTCTTTGGGCTCCACTTTGAGTAGCAGGCCCCAAATCACAGTTGATTTCAGCTATTTCAGCAACAACGGATGACACGGGGATGAGAGGGAGCAATTATCTGACTGTGCTTTTGCTGTGCATGCTACCTGGGCAGCAACACTGAGGTCTCTGTGGCCCATGATTCTGTACAGACAGAAGACGGTGAGTGGCTAACTTTCCACCTCCTCTCAAGTTTGAGGAAATCTACTAAATTGGCAGCAACACAAAACCAGTTTAGTAATGAGAACGTTTCCTCTTGATTGGAAAACTTGCTAATGGCTAGAGTTTGTTTTAAAGTAGATAATAGAATTTCCTTACCTGAGATTCTAAGGAAAAAGTATATAAATTTTTTTCATCCGTCCTGAAGACTGCAATAGTGATCTGGCATTTCAAAGACTCAGCCTGCGCTGGGAGTCTATACAAAAGAAAGCAGATGAAAGCAGATTTCAATATTTGTTCAATACATTCCTATTACAACCATAAAAAGTGTTGACCTTCGGTCAAATTGAGTTTGAAGATAGATGGCATACTTAACCAAGATCCTTCCTCTCAAGGTTTATGCCTTAAAGAGAAAAATAATCTAAGAATCTAGTATCTTGACTAAAGTACCAAGACAATAACTAGATATGAGAATTAACTTTCTGAAGACATGTGCTTATTTAAATGTTTATTTAAAGCCGAAAGGGAAAAATATAATCAAAGGAAATCCTTGAGCTTTTCCCCTTACTGCTTTTAAGCTGAAAAAAAATGCACATCTATTAATGTCTGCTATGGCCTCAACCCCCTCCTATCTGCAATAGGACCTCAGTCATTACCCATTATTTCCCATCATCCTTTCTAGGAAACTGTCACACACTAACAGTTCTTTCTTATCAACCTAAAAGCAAGCTCATTGTGGTTCTATCTTAACAAAAGAAACATTTCTACCTTGTCTCCAGATCCACCACCCCCGACCACACCCAGGACTGCTACATCTCTCCTTTCTCAGCCACCTGTCTTGAAAGGATCATCCACACAGGTATCTTAATTTTCTTCCCCTTTTTTATTTTTATTTTTTTTTAAAGCAGCAGAACACTGCTTTTCAAGTGAAATCTTATGTGAGATCCTAAGACAAAAAATAACAAGAGCACAACTTCTCTGGTTGGAAGAGGGGTTGGAGAGCACAGAATCCTCCCACTCAGTCTTCTACTCCTGCTTATCCAGTAGGTCCCTGAAACGCCTCTAAAAGATCTGAGGCTCTGCAGACCACCCCTTAACTCAATGATCCCTGCCTCCTTCTCTCTCCAGTCCAAGGAAATTGGTAAGAACACCGGGCAGCTCTTAAAATCAATAGGCGCTTTCCAGTCTATGTGTTACCTGATTCTCCCAAGTATGTGATGCTATGGTCAAGTGTGGAACTATTTACAGCTCCCACGTATTTGGTTCTCTCTCTTCAGTGCACATTCTGTTTCCTCTGTTCTAATCCTCCACTGGCTTTCCATCTCGCCTAGATTAAAAACCCTAATGGTTTTCATTACTGATAAGCCCCTACTCAGTCTGCAAGCCACCTCTGTCGTCTCTGACCTTACTGCCTTATGCCCTCTCACTATGTTCTAGCTATTGTTTTCTATTGCGTGATTTTCAAAAGCATGGATCTAGAGGAAGTGCCTAAACGACTCCCTGAAACTTGCTTTCTCATTTAATATGCAAATATACTTTTGTTTGAAATTAAAATATGAGACAGTCTCTGGTCTCTGTCTAGACTGGAAATGGTACCAGTGTGGCAGATCTTCCAAACTTAGTTAAATCCTACTGCAGTGAGAAAAAAGTCAAAGTTAACAAGGATTTATTGAGTACTTCTATGGGTTATGTGGGAGACATGAGAGAAGAATTCAACATGCTTTCCTAACTAAAAATGATTATGGTTGAGTTAATGGTTGACAATTCAAACTGATGTGTGTTATATTTAATTACATGCTAAGAAAGGGAGAAAAATGTTGAAAGAACCTGTCAGTCTTTTATTTTCCCTTAAATTTGAGTTCCTGATATACTTCATTTTTCAGCAAAGCTATTCTTCTCCTTCAAAGAGAGGGAAGTGAGTACTGGATCCTCACTTTTATTCCAATATTCACAATTCTGGACACTGATTTTATTTTTATTTTATTAACTTTATATTGGTTAAAATTAAGTTGGCAAAAAAATAAGTTGGCAGTATTCACATGATACTGAAAATCGTAAAATTCTAGCTCACCTCCAACCCCTATTCTTTTTATTCTTACATTTTAAGTTAAATTCTCCACCAAATGAATCCAATGGAATGGTAATTGTATTTGTTTAAACAGAAGTAAGTCCAAGTCACTCTGAACATAAAAACAAGATGCTGCGAACATGGCTGATGCATAACATCACAGGCATTCCTTTCTAAACCTAGATTTTAAGGATCAGAAAGAAGTTAAGTCTCTATGTACTTTCTAGGCCTGTAAGTTAACGCTTGAGTGGTCAGTGCCCTTGGGGAGCTTGTGGTTTCCCGAATCACATGTAGTTCCAGACTTCTAGCTATACTGACACTCTTCCCTCTGCTAACCCATGGGAAAATGTGCTGTCAAAAGTAAATCAATTTAGCAGCTTTGTAATGTGCTCAGTACTTGTAATATTGACTATAAAACTCCTCCAGTCGTACCAAAACTTCAAAACAAGTGTAACATTTCATGGGTTGGATCTCAGATACAGTGGACCCCTCTGGTTATATCATTCCCAGATAACCGTACATTATTCTGGCTTTAAATATAGCCATGACCTCATAATAGCTTCCTTGGATGTCTTTGTCACTTTCACCACTGAAAGAAGTGTCAGATCTCTAGGCCTATTTTTTTTAGTCCTTTTTATTCTTTCATTTTGTTTGACTGTTTTTACATATAGTGTTTCTTTTCAGTCGGAAACTAAGAGTCTTGACATTTCTCCCTTGAACTACTCTGTGGTTTTCTCTTCCAAAAATGGTATAAAGACTTTGTCTAGCACATATGAAAAGTGAGCAAGCTTAGGCCATCCTACCAGGTTCCACATGGCTTCATGTTTGGCTACAGCACAATTTCTGTCTTCAGCTCCTGCTTCCCCTGCCCCTTTCACTGGGTCTGCTGATGTTCTAGATCTGTAATGCATCCCCACCAACTTCCTGGGTCAATCAACATTCAAACCACAGTATGGAGTTCACCAACAATCTTAGTCTACCAGCAAGTGGGTCAAGAATTGGTCCTTCTCTTCCAAGCATTTCACACTCGAGTTGCTTTGAAGAGCTCTAGGTTTCCACAGACCCAGCCATTAGCCATCTATCCCAACCCACCGAGGCTTGACTGCAGTCATCCGTTCCTACGCCTGGCTCTCTAACCTCCTCCTAGCCCTGGGCCTTGCCATAAACTACAGGTTACTTGACAGGACTCTGACACACAGCCTAGTTCTTGCCTCCCTTTCTCTGGAGGGCTGGACCTTGTTCACTGTACCTCTAGCTACTTCAAAGACCCCAGGTAAAAGTAAAGGAGCTGTTACAGTGGAGGATTCCTGGACTGAATGTCAATATTATGACATAGTATGAGTGGGTTTCGTGTTTGGTAATTGCAATCATTGTTGCTTTTGTTGTGGTCATCCATTTACAATGCTTGCTGTCAGTTTATTTATCTCTTGTAAAAATAAAATACAGTGTGTGTGTGTGAAAAAAAAAGAAACAGTGAATATATTTTCTAAAACCTTTAGGCTTGTAATCATGGTGCAGCAAATAAAATTTAATGTCAATTTGAAAAAAAAAAAAAAAGGACCCCAGCTATAAATGGACTGTTTAGCCTCAGGATGGGACATGACACACACTTATTTTTTTTTTGTTATTTCTAGTAGTTTTTTTTTTTTTAACATCTTTATTGGAGTCTAATTGCTTTACAGTGTTGTGTTAATTTCTGCTGTATAACAAAGTGAATCAGCTATATGCATACATATACCCCCAAATCCCCTCCCTCTTGCGTCTCCCTCCCACCCTCCTTATCCCACCCCTCTAGGTGGTCGCACAACACCGAGCTGATCTCCCTGTGCTATGCGGCTGCTTCCCATGACACACACTTTTAAAAGCAAACAGAAAGCACAATGTGTGGTTGCCATTCCTGTTGCTTTAGGCTCTGCTGACCAAGAAGCTTTAGTACCCATGAGAGGAATACTTTCTCAAGGGGACACAAGGATGATTATATTAAATTAGAAGTTGAGAAAACTGCCTGCATATCTTGGGCTTCTCTGGTATTGGGATAATGAATAAAAATGAAAAAAGTCTGCATTTTTTACTGATACTGACTCTCTAGGGGAAATAGAGTGACTATAACACAATGCGGATATGGGAAGAATGTGGATGGAAACCAGAGGGGGGTTTTAATACTAACCTACAGTGAAAAAAAATTATAACCAATCCCAAAAAGCCACACTGGCTCTACTACCAGGGGTTAGATGCTCATGGAATCAAAGTTCCTGAGTGAAGTCAAAGAAATATTAAGTGAGTAGGAGAGAAAAGAAATCATATATATGACCTAGTATCATAAGTGTCTACCTATATTCTTTTCCTTGCTATGCCAGGCTTACGTTTACATATTTCCACAAACTTTCCTTTTCCTTTACAATTTTATACTGAGCATGTTGGTAATAACTTTTCAGTTTAGTCCATAAGTTACAGAACATGGGCATGTGATTGTGACAGAAGCAGAGGAAGGCTGGGCATTTCCTGGGATCCTAAACTAGGAGCTGCATGCCTCAATTGAGGAGGTCCTGGGTTTCCTCATTTTGGAGAGGAAGTCACTCTACGTTGGTTTTCAAGGGTTACCTTTTATATGAGAGGCTGGAATCGATGTTTGCATATGAAAATATATAGGAAGGATATCCAGAGGGGTGGCCTAAGTAAAATATTGCCATATATTTGGCCACTACATGTTCTTATGTTTGGGGAATTCTCTACTGTAAGTCTTTGGAAGATGCAGGGCCTGCCTTCCACTATAGAAGCTCAAAAAATTCACCCTGGAATTTGAATTGAGACCTAGAGACACATGGAAGGGAGAACCAGGACAGTGACAATGAGATTGAGCACTGCCCATTCTGATGGTTACTACAGGCACATATTGTAGCACTCAGCATTCAGTGGAGATGGTAGAAGTTCTGCCAAGTAGTTTGCGGTATGTTTTGGGTTGACTCTGAACCCGGTTCTTCAGTCTTCTTTGTGATTATGTAAAACACCTTATTATCTTTTTGTAAATCTATTTTCTGCTTAAATCCACCAAAGTCAGGTTCTGTTGAAACCAAAACATCTATCTTGTCATTCTCCTGAGTCCCAGCAAAACTCCACTTTATTTGAAATAACTGACTTGGGTAATTTGTCAATTACTTCCTAGAGACTAAGTACCTATTTTCTGTTTCTTGTGGTTTTAATATCACCAACGATTGAACTGCCCTTCTCCTTCCCCACCCCCTCCCCCCAAAATCATTCTTTCCCCAAATAATGCCCTAAATAATCATCCTCTGATTATATTTAGATTGGAAAAGAAGCATAGTGTACAGTAACACTGAAATTATACGCTTTACTGGAGTTCTGAGTTTGTTTTGTTCATAACAGATGCTGGGGCTCCTTTACGTAAAGAACTATGCATCTCCCAAAAACATGCAGAATGTTATGAAATACACATTAGTTACTGAAAATGTAATAATGACATCTCTTAAAGAAAGTAAACAAGTAAAATTCAATTTCAGAGTGAAGAGTGAGTGGGTCTTAGACTGGAACCATGCAGTATCAAATTTACTTTGTGTAATAAGTGGTATTATTAAGAACAATATATATAGATTTTAAAGCTTTCTGCATATGTTATGATGAATATTTGTATATTAAGCTAAAAGGCTATAAGTCAGTATGCAGTATAACTTGCATGGATGGATGAATGCATAGCTTTTATAAAAAAGCAACTTTTCTGGAGAGCTAAAGGTTATCCCTTTAATTTCCAACACACGTTTAACTCTTTTTGATGAAACAAAACTTTAAAAAATATATTATTACAACTTTCCTGCCTTCCTAGTAAGATTACATGACACAGAATGTAAACTTTTCTTTATGAAAAGGATCATGTTTATGAACATCAATTATTAAACCACGCTCAAGGGCTATTAAGGGCTAAAATAAATACAAGGCTGCTTGCTACAATCTGTTGAACTTCTTTTACTTCACTTTAATGCCTTGAATGTGGCATAAAACCCAAAACTCTTACATGCCCTTCAAGCCCCTTATGATGGAGTCCCTCCCTACATCTGTAAGACCCCCAAAACCAAGCTGCCTCGTGCTCACTCTACTCTGAGCATTTTCTCTAAGCTCTTTCACGCCCCAGACACCTATGCTGTTTGTTCTGCTGAAACCCTCTTCCTCCCAGGTTTCACCTGGCAACTTCTGCTCATCCCGCCAGCCATACCTTAAATGTTAACTTCCTCAGAAGATCTTCCCCTACCCCAGAGCCTAGCACAGGGCACTGTATGTAGTAGACTTTTAGTAAGTGTTTATGGAATTAATGAATAAAATATTTAAAAAGTACATTCCACAAACATTCTAGAATAAGAGTACAATAGGACTTTTTTGTTTTGGTAGCAGCATTTAAAATCTAAATATTCCTAAAAACTAAAATGAATACCTAAGGAATAGAATTAATGGGGAAAAGATATAAAGTAAATTAAAAATATAGCTAGTAATTAATTAAACAAGGTATGTGCAGACATCAAGATTCCTTTTCCTCCTACTATCAAGATAACATCCTGACTTGGACTTCCCTGGTGGTGCAGTGGTTAAAAATCCACCTGCTAATGCAGGGGACATGGGTTTGAGCCCCGGCCCGGGAAGATCCCACATGCCACGGAGCAACAAAGCCCGTGAGCCACAACTACTGAGCCCACCTGCCACAACTACTGAAGCCTGCTTGCCCAGAGCCCATGCTCTGCAACAAGAGAAGCCACCAAAATGAGAAGTCCGTGCACCTCAACAAAGAGTAGCCCCTGCTCACCACAACTAGAGAAAGCCCGCGCACACAGCAATGAAGACTCAATGCAGCCAAAAATGAAATAAATTTTAAAAAAGAAGATAACATACTGACTTAAACTGCTATGCAGAAATCACCCAGAGGAAAGGAAACAATCAAATCTGCTTCTTACTTAGGGTGATTTAATAGGGCTTAGAGGTTATCTATGGGTATCAGAGATCCATGCTATACCCCATCTCCCATTTCTATGAAATTTTTCCTCTAATTTTTATTCTAAAAAGGGAGAGAAAACATGTAATATTACAAGACGGTGATATCCAGGTGCAATTGTGTAATTCCAAATAGATGGCAAAATTGGGGGATATTTATTGTATACTATATGAGAGCCAAGAAAACATGGGTGTGGAGGTCATAAGACCTCAGTTGTAGTCCCATTTCTTCCAGCTTGCTGGATGAACTCTATGATCAGTGTTCATTTCCCCCAGAATCATTCCTTATTGCACCTATATGTATGTGGCACAGGGCTAGGCTCTGTGTGTGTATTTGTTTATGTGTTGGAAGTGAGGCCAGATACTAGGGAGAAATCATATATATGCATATGTGTGAAATAGTCTTTTCCCTTAAGTAGTTAGTAACCATTATGGAAAATTTGAAGCAATCATAGAAAAAGCGGGCACATGAGCAAAAGCTAAATTGTGTCCTTGAGACTCCAAGCATAGTAGGAGTTCAAAGAAGGGACAAATGAACTGTGGGCTGGGGTTTCTAAGGAAACTCTTTGCGGCGGGTGAGGACAACGAGCTCATGAATATGTCAAATGTTGTTGCAAAGGACTGAAGACACTCATATAAGCTTTCACTGAAAATTAAATCCCCTCTTTCCAAGAGGTTAGATTCTTTTTCCAAATGAGCAGCTTCTGGAAACATACAAGAGTTCCTGAAGGAGGAAGGCACTTGTCTAGCCAGGCAGTTTCGTGGAATCAGCCTGGGGATGAATGAGTTGCAGATGTCACTGCAGCTGCTCTTCACATCGTGGAGAGGAAGGGAGAAGAAGCGGATCTCGGAAGCGGCTGAGATCTGGTAGGCAGCAAAAGGAGGAGAGTGAGTGTGAACCTGGCAGACATCAATGCTGTGCGTGGACAGAGCAGTGAGGAGGCTGGCCAGTGTGGAATACAGAGTGGTGCTGGGGGACGGTGAAGAGACGATGGGAAAGGCATGTGACAGCATGAACTTCATCCAATTAAATCAAAAGAGTAGGGCTTCCCTGGTGGCGCAGTGGTTGAGAGTCCGCCTGCCGATGCAGGGGACACGGGTTCGTGCCCCGGTCCGGGAAGATCCCACGTGCTGCGGAGCAGCTGGGCCCGTGAGCCATGGCCGCTGAGCCTGCGCATCCGGAGCCTGTGCTCCACAACGGGAGAGGCCACAACAGTGAGAGGCCCGCGTACCGCAAAAAAAAAAAAAAAATCAAAAGAGTAGCCAGAACTCCTAGAAGAAAAGACTGATTCTAAGGCTGAGGTAGGAAAAGTGCAAGATGAGCCCTGAACTCCTTCCTGCACTAGGAGGTGAGGAACCGCTCTAAACATGATGAGGGTGTGTCAAACACGTCCAGGAACCTGCTCGCAATAGTCTGGAACAATTTGAACATCAAAAACAATATCATTAGTAATGTATTGTAACTACTTGAATGAAACAAAACTCCTGAGTCTATACTGATACAAAGGAACAAATGAATACAAAAATATATGGAGGGAAGAGAAAATTCTTCCTTGCTGTATAATGCCAACTAATAAACAGAAAATTTGATGAACCTAGAAAATCATTAATGAATAGGATTAGTAGGTGAAAGTTTGATTTAAAAGAAAAGGATATTTATATAGTTTCAAAGTATCCCCCAGAATTACTTATTAATTACAAAAAGGAAAACAGCAACTTGACATAGGAAACCTCTTGAAGATATTTCACCTCAACCAAGGAATCAAAACTAACACCAATACTGGGACTCATTGATATTACGTGACTCTTGAAATGATGTACTGAAGGACACAACAGCCTTTCACTGATATTCCTGCCCAAAACGCACTGTCTGATGTATCGTGAGCAAATGTCAGAACTGTTTCAGGTGAAAGGAGACCGAAGAGACACAAGAACTAGAGGCATACGTTGTGCTGAACTGGATCCTGAACCAGGAAAAAACATCTATAAAGAACATTACTGGGCCAATTGAGAACATTTGAGTATGTGTATGGATACTAGTATTATATCATATCAATGTTAAATTTCCTGACATCAATAGCTCTACTGTGGTTACATAAGACAATGTCCTTGTTCTTGGTAACTGTACACTTAAGCATTTAAGAGTAAAAGGGAATGATGTCTTCCATTTATTCTTAGAAAAAATATCTTAATATTCTAAATTATATGTGCGTGTGTATGTGGGTGTGTAGAGAGAGAAAGAGAATGGCTGAAAATTTAAATCATGTCAAAATAAAAAGTCAGACAAAAAAGAAAAGCCAAACAAAGTGTTGCTTAATTATACCTTTGGAATGTGATAGGTCATTTATATGGATATAAGAACAAAAACCAGTATCTAAACTCCCAGCTTCCTCTTCACATAATAGAAAATTGTGTTATTTCGTTGGAAATCAACTGAAGAAAATGGTAAAAATGCAGGGAATAAAGGAGTTCAAATTTACAACAGCATGGTTTAGCCAAAAGTATTTACTTGATTTGAAAACTTGATGGCCGGGGCATGAGGAAGTCACCCTCTCCGTTTAACCAGTTCAGAGGAAGCAGACCTGGCCCAGGTGAATAGACCCAGTGCTCCCCACATACTGATTTCTCATCACATCACATGCTTCATCTTGGGTTACTTTTTGATGCTTCTGCCTAAGGGTAAATTAAATGAGATTTTTCTGTCACAGAGGGTTTGGGCCTCTAATACCTACAATCTTCAGATCCAGCCTTACCACTAAGCCCACAAGAATCACATCTGGCAATTCTGAGCATTTATGGGCTTTAGAATAATTCTTCTGCCCAAGGTCAAGTTTCCATGTATCCTGAGTGAGCTCCTCAGCTACCCACATGCCCTCTCATTTGTGGCTTCCTCCTTGATTCTTCATCATGACTCCTTATGCTGAGACTTTGGGCTGAGTTTCTGCCCTATTTCCTTACTGCTCTCTAAGAATCCACCCCTTCTGTCTAGGACCGTGACAATCTATTAGTTCTGCCAACTCCCTTCTTATCCAAATAACCAGATTCTTTTCCCTTAGTCCTTTGACTGGGAAAATTCTTCAACCTAGAAAGTCTTTCCTGGAACTATGACTCTGTAACCCCCTGACTCTTAGGAGTTTTTGATCTGTAGGTGTTTGTGAACTCAGGTTACAGTATGGTACCTCTCTATGAGACAACAATATCCCTCCTGGGATAATCTGGAAACTTCTAGAATGATCTGGAATTTTCACATGAAAGTTTTATAAAGGGAATTACTCTATTACTGAATCCAGAATAAAAGAAATTACAGAATATATCTAAGTTGGTTCATTTTGATAGGAGACATTAGCAGTAAGGACTCCTCCTAGGTAAGAATTTTATCTTTTTCTTGCTACTGTAAATGGGATTTTTCACTACCATTTTATGATCTAACTAGTTACCATTTGTTAAGCTTATATCCTGACACACTACTTAATTTTTTTATTTCTTGAGTCGTCATTATTGTTGAGTTAGTTTTATTGTAGATTCCCTGGGACTGTAGATTTTCCAGGGATTCAAATCATCTCCAAACAAATTGTTTTACCTCTTTTCTAATTCTATGCCTATCATTGAGTTCTCTTGTCTAAATCATTGGTTAATTCCTCCAGTTCAGTTTTATATATCAGTAGAGATACTGAACAATTGGGAGAAAATATTTGCAAGTTAAATCACAGATAAAGTGGCACTACCCCCCAAAATACAAAAAAAAAACTTTAAAAATTAGTGGAAAAAAACCCAATAGAAAATGGGCAAAGACACAAGCAAACAATTTACCCTTAAACATAGAAAAGTTTGTCCAAACTCACCCATAAGACGACAAATGCAAATTAAAGCTACACCAAGATACTGCTTCTCACCTATTTGGCAAATTTTTTTTTTTTTTTTTTTTTTTTTTTTTTTGCGGTATGTGGGCCTCTCACTGCTGTGGCCTCTCCCGTTGCGGAGCACAGGCTCCGGACGCGCAGGCTCAGTAGCCACGGCTCACGGGCCCAGCCGCTCCGCGGCATGTGGGATCTTCCCGGCACAAACCCGTGTCCCCTGCATCAGGAGGCAGACTCTCAACCACTGCGCCACCAGGGAAGCCCTTGGCAAATTTTTTTAAAGTATAGTAACACACTCCATTGGCAAAGCTGCAGAGAAATAAGCCCTGTCTTACATTGCTTGTTGGAATGAAAACTGGTACTATCTTTATGTAGGGGAATTGGGCAGTATCTAACAAAACTACACATCTATTCCCTTGGGATATAGAATTCCCACTATTGAGTAATTTACCCTGCAGATATACCTCCAACAATCTTAAAATACTTGTACACAAGAATATTCCTTGCAGCACTGTTTGTTACTACAAAATATTGGAAGCAACACGCCCAAACAAACGAGGTTAGTTGAATAAGCTGTGGTATATCTACACAGTAGAGGACAAAGCAACTATACAAGGAATGAACCAGAGCTCTACAAAGTGAGATGGAATGCTAAGAGAGCTCCCTTTTATTAAGAAATAAGGGAGAATAAGGTGTATGATCACTTGTGCAAAAAACAAGAGAGGAAGGATAAGGCATAGGCTAGTGTGATTGGTTACCTGGAAAAGATGGCTGAGGATGGAGTGGAAGGTATGGAGTATGGAGTGGAAGGACGGGGGTGAACAATGACCCTTCTCTGTGTATACTTTTTGGTACCATTCTGACTTTTGGAACATTAGTATTTTACATCCTCAAAAACGAAAAAGAATGAAAGCAAAAGGAAATAAGAAAGGACAGAGAAAAGAACTCTAAAATGGAGTACAAAGACAAAACAAAGTGTATCTCAAAAGAATAACCCAACCAAGCTGAGTAACCTAAGGAACTTTTGCATATAGAATTTAGAGAAAATGCCCTCAGGCTAAAGAAAAATTTTAAACAAATATTGAATTCTAGTTAGTAGGTTTCTCTTCCAGAGGCATGGGTTAGCAATTCTGAAACTATTTTCTTTGTGTTCTAGGATTAGAAAATAAGTTACTATATTGTGGATAATAAGAGGCAGATTTCTCACTGTTGGAAAGGGGAGTTACAAATATGGAAAGGGATAAAGCTGGAATGAAAGAAAGGTAGAAAGGGAAAATGAACCCTGTGGTACTGGACTAGAAATGGAGATATCAGTGCAAAGTCATGAGTGTTATGTATAAATAGGAGAAAGACAGACAGACACACAGACAGAGGGGAAAGATATAAAAATAGATATAAGTGTGTGAAAGGGTGTAGAAGGAATTATGCTCCAGTATAAAAGAGCACATCTCTATAGATAAATGGTCAATTCTGAGGCTGAGGCAGGGAGATTACAAAATGAACTTGAAACATCTTGTTGCTCAAGAAAGTAGAGAACTAAAAGAAACATGAGAACATACCAAAAGGATACAGGAGCCAGTATGAAAGACTCCCACTTGCCAAAGCTGACATAATTTGAATATCACAATAAATAATAGTATTGAATAAGGCAATAATCTATGAGTTCATCTGCTATAAACAAACTAATGGGAGAAAATAAATCTCTTCTTTAGAGTAAAAAGGCAGTTAACAAGTATGGAAGAAATTGTAAAATTATAAAAGTACTATTTAGCAATCAAAATAATAATTGATTCAGCTAAGAATCTCCAGTGAGTGCTAAAACTCATGGTGAAATTTTGAGAAGTAACAGGATATTTACTTAGTTTCAAAGTAACTCCCCAGAGATATTTATCGATTACATAAGGGAAAGTCATAACTTCACAGTAGGGAAACCTGGCAGACAGCACTTTAACTAAGTTATCAAAGTTAATATTGGCAGCAATGGGACAAATCAATGTCATGCACCTCTTGATATGGTGCACTGGGAACAAAACATTACTTCTGTGGCGTTCCTGCCAAAAGTGTAAAACTAAGTCTAATCACCAGGAAACACCAGCAAACACAAACTGAGGGACAGTCTACAAAATACTTGGCCTATACTTTCTAGAAAACTAGGGAAAAAAAGCACAACTGTTCTGGATTAAAAGGAGCTAAGAGATACGAAAACTGAAATACAAAACATGTTCCTGGATTTTCTTTTACCAGAAAAAACACTTTTGGGACTATTGGCAAAATATGATTAAGGACTGCAGGTTTTATAATAATGTATTATAATGTACTCATGTTTAATGTTCTGACTTTGATAATTGTGTTCTGGTTAGGTAAAGTATTGTTCTTTTTAAATAAAATACAGGCTAAGCTAATGAGAGGTAAGGAAATAGCATATCTGCATTTTACTGGTGAATAGTTTAGGAAGAAAGCGTGTATACATAGATGATTGATGGTGGTGATAAAGAGAGAGAGATAAAAATGTAAATGTTGACATTCGGAGAATCTAGATGAAGAATATATGATAAGTCTTTCTGCTATTCTCACAACTTTTCCGTAAATCTGAAAATATGTCACAATAATTTTTTTTAATTCAGCTTGGTTGGAAGGCAAGGGCATACATGCAGAATGCTCTTCCGTCCCCTCTGCTACCTAGAGAAGCATCTCCCACAGCCCAGCTGGCCTCCCTCCTACTCTGGCACTTTAGAAGCATCGACATAGGACTGGGAGCAAGGAAATTTAATATGAACTCAGCTTCTGTGTTCCTGGGGCAAGTCATTTATCATCTCCTGGCTTCAGAGGTCTGATGTGAAAGAAGGTTCAAACAGTATCTCTTAGCCAGTTATCAAATGTCTTTCGTAAATGTACTAAGTTCTGGAACTGCGAGAGTGAGCAAAACACCTGCTTTCATGCAAATAACAGTCTAATGCAGAAAACAGACCTAAAACAAATTATTTAGGCGTATAAAATTCTGGAAGAGAAAACATACATAAAACACGAACCAGAGATCTGGGAACATAAATCAAAGAGATCTGAGCCTTGGGAGATCAGGAAATGCTTTCCTAAACAAGTCACAATTAAGCCTGAATGAGACCTGAATGCAGGGGAGGGACTAGCTGGTGGAAAGAACCAGGTTGGGATGAAGAGCATTCCAGGAAGGCAAACTGTATGTGCAAGATTAAAGAGAGGAGATGGCTTGGCATCTCTAAGGAGTTGAAAGAAATCCAGATAGCCAAGGACTAGAGAGAGAGAAGTCTCAGGCTAGTGGTACAAGATTGGATGGAGAGGTGGGGGACCAGGCAGAGTGATGAAGACTCTCTCAAGAATATCCAAATACCATCCTAATCTATGATTCTATTTAAAAGATATTTATATACAGATGTTCGACTTTACAAAGGAATTAAAATTCCGTAAGTCTGTCATAATATGGCTCAGGACTTGAGTGTCTAATAGTTAGACACTCAAGTCCTGAGTTAGTGTCTAATCATAATAGTTACTCAGAGATAGTTGTTGAATGTCAAATATATTCATTATCCTATGGCTCTTGAGCCTAACAAGTACATCTGATAAAAACTTGCATATCATAGAGGGCCAGGAATTCATCATAAAATTACTACCCTCTCCATTAGAGGCTGGCACAAATAAATCTTGACACTGACAGAGACATTCATCAACCGTGACAGACAGGGAAACAGTTCTCAGAATAGAGTGCTCCATGGCTTCAAAAATCACTTAAAGCTGTAGCCGACTAACGTCTGAAATGAACACTGAATAACTGTTCCTTGTCTGGAAGACTGACAATACCATCTAATATCCCCTGCCTGTAAGTTAGAAATGTAGATCAGTTCATGGAAAATTATACATATTATGATTTCTAAAACTTCTCTGGAACAATAAATTTCACTCCCTTTGGGGCTTATGTTACTTTGATTGCAAGAGAAGAGCATACGTTCACCATGAAGGGTCAAAAAGAAGTTCACGCTGTTATAAAATGGGAACAAAGTGGGTCAATAAAATGGGAACAAAGTGGGTCAACAGCTTTAAATCAGCCTAATCTAAAGCCATTGGGCTTTACTGCCTTTTAGTAAGAGGCTGTGTCTGGATTTTTGTCTTCTGCAAAGGCCAATAAGCCTGCTAATCTAATCTGCTATTGTGTTCCATCAGGGCAAAATCATAGCACAAAGCCCACTCATAGTGTCTACTCTCTCACCAAAAGGCAGCGACTGTGTGTGTGGCCACGGAGGAGGGTTTCATGTGGATTACAGCAAGGACCTCACCCTTCAGCAACCCGGGCTTGCTGGATGCACTTTATGTAACACTTAGTATGGCTGAGTGTGGAGGGGACCTAACAAAAATGGTGTAGAATAGTCCTCTGGCCCAAGGGTCATGGCACAGTGGACATTCATCCTTGGGTAATGAGAGAAAAAATGTAGAGGCTCCTGGCACACTCCCTGCCTGGAGCTAGATAGGAAATAAGAGCAGAATCGCCATGAATGAGACTTGTGTTAGGTAATTCCTGCATGTCCTGCATAGAATCTAGCGCAGGAATTTGGCTCTAGATTCTAAGAGCTAGGAATCCAACCTATCTCTGATGGCAACTTTACCAAACACTATCTCTGAATCAAAGTCCAATTTCCTTAGCTAGGCATCCAAAGCCCTCTACAATCATCTGTTCTTTTCCAGGTCTAATTCCTCATTCTTTAACCAAACTAAGCACACTTTCTCAGTCCCGTTTCTCAGCATCCCCGTTCCTTTGGTATGAGACGCCCTCCTCGCATCTTGACATAACCCAACTAATTTCCAAGGTCCAGCTGAAAAGCACCTCTTCTGTAAAGCCTCTCCCAATGCCCATCCCTCCACCTCCTCAGCTTCTGCAATCCCTTACCTCTTCATTCTGCCCCTAATTTTTATTATTTTATTTTGTGTCCAGGTACGAGGCTAGTATTACTGCATTTAACCATCACAAAACTATCTCTACTTTGAGAAAGAGCAAAATGAAGCAAAGAAAAGTGAAAATTCTTGCCCAAACTAAATTACTCACATGGGTAGCATGGGACATAGCAAATAATTACAGTGTGGAAAATGTATGACTTTTAAATGCAATATTTTCAATAAGTGAAAAATTGATACCACAATCTAGCTAGGACAGTTGGAGTATTTTTAACCTACTCCAGAAGTTAGCACCATGATAAATATGCTTCAGTGGAGTTTAGCTAGAATATCCATTCATTTCCCAAGTATAACATCATTTGTACATTTATAGGATTTCTTATTTTATAAGCAAAGCAAGAAGCTTGTAAAAGAAGCAGCTATGAAGGGGATGCCTTCATATTACTTTACTATTTAGAAAAATAAGTAACGCAGCCATGATGAATCTGAACTCTATGAAACCAAGGTCAAAGTTTCTCAACATTTTTTTCCTCCTCTTCTTTGAACTAGCAGGAAGGCAGTCTTTCCAGAACATGGACAAAGGCCATCTCTCTGATCTCAACATCCCCAAACCATTTTCTACAAACACGACTAATTACTGAGCTGAAGAAAAATCATCTGGAGGAAACTGGCAAGAGTGATGATGTACCACAGAAGGAACTGCAAAGTCAGCTCCTCTGGCTCCTCTGATAGAGAGAATGCAATACTAATTAGCACAGGAAAGAGCAAAGGCTGATATGGTGCGGCCACACTTTGGCCTAGAAAATCAAGGGAATTTCTAAAATTACATGAGAAAAATGCACTAGGTAGTCCTCGTCTCCTACTGCCACTCCCTGCCAGGCCTGGAATACCCCTCCCAGAGCCAGCCTGGTATTTAAGCTTAGGTTTCCCTGAAAACAAAGGAACCAAGACTAGAACTCAGGAAATTCCACCCCTGACGTGGGCTAGGCTGAGAGCAGTTACTTAGAACACTGGGGGTAAGTGATGAGAACAAAGAAGGGGAAGACAGAATCCTACTTTTGAATTGCTAAGTGTGGACAATTCCTACATCATATGAAGGCAATTGGAGGCTTCACAACTGTCCAGCTGCATCAGATGTGGGGTGCAATCTGGCCCTCTCTCAAACCACTGCAGTAATAAACAGCATAGGTAATTCCTTCTGTTCAGCTAGTTAAGTCACACAAACATGGCTACGTCCAGCTGGGGGAGGGAGAGCATCCTTCGAGCTGAGGACATCAGTTGCATTGGAATTCTCCAGTATGTCTTGAATACCAGAAATTGTTATCTTTTCATAAGAAGAAAGTACATGTAAGAGAGTTTTGTGAGGCTTTTTCCTTATGTTGTTAACCCTGGGTGTGATACTGCCTAGTCGAGGGTAGCACTGCTGACATTTGGTGTCCAGCCCTGCCGTGATGTAGAGATGTCCTTTTTCCAACACTTTACAAGCCATAGCATCACTTTCCTCAGAAAAGTTCACAAACGGAGTTGTGGAGAAAAGTGACTTCTATCATGGTTCCTCTCGAAGTTGTAGCTGTCTCCCGACGGGTATTCACACATAGCACTAGTCTACCTGAGGCCCTGTGCTTTAGCATCAGTACCACTTCTACATTCCAGAAGGACCAAGAACCATTCTACTGTCATTTTTATGAGATCTCTACAGCCTATTCAGCAACAGCTCTCCTTGCTAAAGTTGATCTAACAGATCCCATCCAACATTTCTGAGTAATCTCCCAAGTGTCCCTTGACTATACCACCAAATTATGACTAAATCCTCCACCCATTTATGGCTTTTAAGTACATAGCTGATTGTCTAGGTGAAGCGTGCCCCTTCAAAGGAGAACCTTTAGAAAGTATTAACCAAGCCCATTAACTCTATCTATATCTCACCAAGTCAAGTCTCTGGAGAATAAAGCGTTAGTAAACTAAAAGTAGAACATGTTGGACTCCCCCTATAAAACTGTCCTCTGATGAGCTGTTGTGCATGTGAAAATGGCCTAGATGTTTTATTATGCATCTTGGAGATACACAAAGGAAAGTGGCATATACTTGCCTGTGAACTCTTTCAGATCAGATGCCATGAATTTGTTAGATCTTCAGTGGCAAGTACAGTGCATGACACATATAAAACAAGTAATAAGCATTAGAGTCTGAGTCTGTACACAAGAAAAAAATAAAAGAGAAAGTGTGAAATACCATGTTTCAGGAATACTGCTGTTAAAAACTGAATCGGTTTTAGAACACGAGGGTTGTTTTCAATGTTATTATATATATATAACACCAGTTTTAAGAAGAGCTGGAATAGGTCTAGATAATAAGGGAGAATGAATTATTAAGCCAGAGTGTCCAATCAGAAGGGTTTAATTACAGAGGAGCCTGGCAATTATGAGTGGCTTATGAGTGTCTAAGCAGCAATCATGAAAATGAAAGGACTCACGAAGTTGGCACATGACCAACAAACTTACACTTGGGAGTAGAACAACCGAGGTATCAACCAAACTCGATACAATGTTCCAGGTGTAATGAAAAATCTAAGACATTCAGACATGTCAAAACTGTAACAAGAAGGGACCCCCTGAAAAAGCATTTTTAAAGAAAATAGCACATCAAGTTGAAGACCAAGCAGTCTCATAATTAACTATAATAGTATAAAAAGGATTGATACGGCTTATTTGAGTATAAATGTTATTATATTTTTTAAAATGTTTAATTACTGAACTAAACCTGCTGCTCATTTGTCCTAAGCCACCTTCTCCTAGATTCAGAATTACCAAAGCAAACTCTTGCTTTTCTCCTTTGGATTTGATTTGACTTTGACAAAGTTTTTAAGTGCACCAATTAATACATTAGAGATAGATATTTAAACCCTAGAAGACATAATTTATATTGAGATATTTCCCTATACCAGTAAGCATAATCTAAAATTTCCCCAACCAGATATTGGGCAAAATAGTTTACAAATCCATTTAATTAAAGAAAGTAAAAGACCACACACTGAGGAACAATTCTCACCAATTTTTCAACGAAGTATGTTCAAAGCTTGACTCAAAACTGCTCAAACACTAGGCTAATCCCTAAAACACTGCACAAACATAAGCCAGACCATAGTCATAAACAACAGAGTGCCATCAGATAAGTTACGTGCAGCATGGAGCGAAAGGACAAGACCCACAGATAAGAGACGCAAATTTGCTCTTATCTCAGTTCCCAAGAAATCTTTTGACAGGATGAATTGAAACTTTTTATTCTGACCCCTGGAAAAATAAGAATCACAAGACATTATGTCAGGAATAGAGCACATGGATTCTTTGAAAGCTCATGAGTAATCTATATGTTTATTATTTTCCTCATTTTAAAGAAAACCACATCTCATTTTACAGGATGTTAGAAACATTTACAGGAAACACTTTTTTTTTAAAAGAAAGTACCCATGGAGACCAAATGTGGTTACCTCACTCACTGCAATTCTATGCAAATAATATTTGGTAAATACTCAAAGCCAATACAGAGACATTTAACAGCAAAAATATATTTCTCATTTCAACCCAAATTCCATTTATCTTCTAAAGCTCCTAGGAGTTCTGTGGAAATGATTCTCATTAACACACTTTGACAGAGGAAGGGAAATTCCCATATATGGTGAATGAGCTGAAGTGATATCTGAAGGTTACAGAGTAAATCACTAGTGAAAATGTATCTAAGATGCAGGACTCTTACTTCTTAAATCTAATTTTTTGACCATCAGAATTTGAATTAATAGAAGCCAAACCAAATTCAAATACCAATAATTAAAAAGTTGAAAGCTAGGTAGAGAAATGAGAATGATTTCCAAACAATTAACCTAGGTTTTGGTGATAGGGAAAATATAATTCATTTAAAGTTGAGTATAAAGTCATCATTAATTTAAAAAACCAAGTTATAGTTAAAAAGGCACTGTCACCCCATGCCCTGCAATAGCAATCTGCACAGCTAAGCGGCATTGTGCTTTTAGCTGTGTACCTGGGTATAAATACATGTTTAACACTCTACTAAATAAATAATGGTGCATGCAGTTAGAAAAACAGAGCAGAACTGCAAAGAGTTCAATAAGTATTCTGTTTTTCTTCCAACATTAGCCACCATGTATCCCGCAAACATCAACAGAAATGATGGGTACGCTCACATTTAAACTCTGATGATAGTCCTTACAATCAAAGATAAATTTCAAAATCTATCAATTACAGGAAGTCCCCTACATATGAATGAGTTCCATTCCGAGAGCGCGTTCGTTAAGTCCAATTTGTTCATAAGTCCAACACGGGCAGCCTAGGTACCCAACTAACACAATCGACCTTATAGTACTGTACTGTAATAGGTTTATAATACTTTTCATACAAATTATACATAAAAAACAAATGCAAAAAATAAAGAAAACATTTTTAATCTTACAGTACAGTACCTTGAAAAGTACAGTAGTACAGTACAACAGCTGGCACACAGGGGCTGACATCAAGTGAACAGGCAAGAAGAGTTACTGACAGGAGGAGGGAGAGGAGGCAGGAGATGGTAGAGCTGAAGGATCATTAGCAATAGGAGACGAAGGGCAAGCTGCAATTTCACTCATGCCTGACGCTGATGGCATAGGTTCTGGTTCCTTGCTGGATTCAATTCTATCTACCCTCTTGAAAACACGATCCAGTGATGTCTGGGTATTAGCTCTTTTCTTCTCATCATAGATGACACAGTAGCACTGGATCGCATTCTGAACTTCTGCTGCAACTTTCATGTACCATGTTACATTCAGGTCTTATGCCACCAAGACTAACAGTGCCTCCTCAAATAAAGAAAATCCCCTTGCCACTTCCTGCGTCATGAATCTCTTTTGTTCTTCAGTTACTTCTTCCTCTTGTTGCTCCACTCTCTCAATTATTTTCACTTTTGTTTCCATCATAAAAGCATCACCGTTGCTTTTACGCTTGCTTCTGGACATCCTGAGCTTGAAATAAAGACACTGTACTACTGTACTCTATACAGTACTGTACAGTAGAGTACATAAAAGCACAGCCACTCGTAGAGGATGCACACACATGACAATGTATGCCTAACACGTGAACAAACTTATATGACTGGACATGCAAGCGCACGTTCGCATCTTTGAAAGTTCACAACTTGAAGGTTCGTATGTAGGGGACTTACTGTACTAAAAAGAAAACAGATACACCATCATTATAGACTGGGTTCTGCTGGTCAACTACTTAAATGTTGGCACAGGGTACCCTTCCTTTTGTTAGACACCAATCCCAATGCTTATCTGTCATCATGAAAATAGATGTTTCATTTTTGTGTCATCAAAATAAAGTCTCATTCAACTCATGAACATAAATACTATTGAATAGAAACTGCGTGAGGAAGTTGGATAGATGAATTTAGGATAAGATTGAAAGGACATTATCTGGTTTAAAAAAAGTATCCTTTAAACCATATTCATTGGAAATACAAATGAGAATTTGTGGTTAAAAGATATTCCCAGTATTTGTTTAGTTCTGCTAGAACCCTAGAACCAGACTGGAATCTACAAATGATTATCTGTGAAGGTCACCTACTCATAGGTGTGATGCAGAAAAGTTCATTCGCAGGTAGGCTAAGTTGAAAGCAGATACCCAGAACAATGAGGGTAATAAAACACAAAAGAAGAAACATATTTGATTGAACTCTTTCAAGCATTTATAAGTCACTCCCTGTTGTAGCCAAAATTCTTATCTTCATCATTTCTTCTCCCACTACCATGTTTTTTTATACTTTTTATATCTGTTTCCTGAGTTATTGCAAACTTCTTGTTTCTCTCTTTCATTCTCCAATCCTACACATTACCTGTGGCCAGATTATTTTTTCTACAATCTGCTTTATTCATGTCACTCCTTTGCCCCAAATGGTTATTTTATTGAAGTACAGTTGTTTTACAATGTTGTGTCAATCTCTTCTGTACAGCAAAGTGACTCAGTTATACACATATATACATTTTTTTTTAATATTCTTTTCTATTATGGTTTATCCCAGGAGATTGAATATAGTTCCCTGTGCTTTTTTTAAATCACCATTTTACAATCCCCAATGAGATAATGAATCTAAGCAATGGACATCAATGAATACTAAAATAATTAGGTAAACTATTTCTTTATAATAGATAAATAAGGCTTACAACACACAAATCTACTGATAAATCTTAAAATCACTGAAAGTGGGACAACTAGATATGTGCCCTCTGGTGTAATCCAATGGCAAAAGACACATCTTCTCTAACTAACTATACAGTAACACTTTTCTGCCAGCCCAAATATGACCTCACCTTTCCACACAGAGCATATTCCTTTGGACTCATTCCCACTTCTGTGAATTTATTCCTCTTATTTTCTTTACCTGCAACATCCTTCTCTTTCCTCACCATCTATTCTTCAACCCCTGCTCATCATTAAAGGTCCAAGTTCAATTTCTATATGAAGCCTTCCCTGAATTACACTTGTTTCCAGTGACCTATTTCCTCTCTAAAATCCTTTTTAAAAATTGTGCAACTAATTTCAGGCTTTATTATAGATAAAAGTAGAAAATTTGTGTAATTTTTTAATGTTGCCATATTTTTTATTGTCAATCTTAAGCTGCAATATCACATGAGTACCCAGGGTGGGAAGGATATGACAGATGTCAAAAAGAAAAGCTTTGGGAGGGGAAGTTATATAGCATCAGAAACTGAGTTTTCTTAAGCTTTTAATAAGCACCCTTTCAATTGCATGCAAAAGAAATCTAACTCAAACTGGGTTTTGGAAAAATATTAATTCACATCACTGGGAAATCCAAGGGCTACATCTAGATTTAGGGGCTCTAAAAATGTCATCAAGACTCTCTCTCAATCTTATGGTTCCATTTATCTCCGTGTCTTGGGTTGATTTTCAGCCAAGTTTTCCCATACACTAGGAAAGATAACCACTGCCAGCACAAGTCTGTCTTTGGACTTACCATCCAAATGGAAGAAAGGTCTTCTCCTCTAGTGCCCACACATTAGGGAAAATTTTTATTGGCTGTGCTTGGTCACAAGTCTACTCCTGGACCAATCACTAGGCTGGTGTGCTGAGTTCTGGGATTGTCCAGCCTGGATTAATTGCCCATACAGCAGATACTTAGAGAGCAGTATTGTTGAGACAGGAGGAAGCTTTTGTTGTCTTAAATCATACAAGCAGCCATCACCTGCATCTGTTTGTAAAACTGGTCACTTCCAAATTCATAAAATAATTGCATTTATAATTTATGAAACCACTTCTGTGTAAGATGTCACTGTGGTCACTGCTCTATCTTTATGTCAATTTTCATAAAACGTAAAAAGAAAAATGCGGTGGGAATAGGATACAGGCCTGTTAACATGAGCCAGCTGGTTTTTAACATTGGATTACTGTGATTTTGAGGGTAAATGGGAGATATTTTTCCTTAGTTTTAAAGCCCCCTTTGGTCTACTCAGTACCTTTTACTCAGGAAGATGAGAAAGAAACACACAAAGAATGTGCTAAATTTGAGTATTCAGGCACTGAAATATAAACAGTTTAAAACGATGATTTGAAATTACAGTAAGTATGAATTCCAAAACTGTAATTTCAGCTTACTTTATCTGTTATATAGGATAGGCCTCAATGTTAGCCAAATGTTTTAATAAAAAAACAATGAATACATGTAATTAGTAACACATACTCAAAATGCTTGAACATAAATAGAATCATGAACAGATTCCATGATGTTTTATATAACTTTTCAAAGCTTAATAGAATAATTTGGGTTTGGTTCTTATGTTTTTTTCTTAATTTAGTATACAAGGGAAGTCTGCCTTAGCATTGAACCTCTGATTGTGGCTGATGAGTAGAATAAATAAAACATTTTTTTCAAAAGGTGTACTTGTGAAATTCCAGAGGAATTTTTTGTGAAAAACAAAAGTCATTCTGCCAAAATTTAAAGTCGCAGTTTCTAGGACTGAGTTCATTTTCTTAACAAAGATCAGGGTTTCTCTTTTACGAAATGATGTGTGTCCTATTTACAGTCTGATCTTTAAAACAACTCCACATTAAAATATCAGGATCTAATTGGACTTCCTGTTAAAAATGTAAGCATTATTCACAGCTCTCTTAATCACTCCTTCCCGTTCTTATCACACCTCTAAGCTTCAGTAAGTCTCCCGTGTTATTCATTTAAACTTAGCTTTCCATCCATTGGACTGAGGAGTTCTTTGGGCCCTGGGGGTTGTGTGAATTTTACTGAGTGAGGTCTAAGCACTTGTTCCCACAGAGATGGCCCAAAACAATGCAAGGAAGCCATGGCATAGTAGAGAATGTGTATCTTTCAGTTTAAGGTTCATGGGTCATCAGAGACCAAAATCACTTTCCTACGACCTAGTGACTTCAGCAAATGAAGCCTTATTTACCACACTGAGCGGGTATCTGGCCTTATTATTCTCAGTTTCCTTTCTGTGTTTAGATTAAGTTATAAACTCAAATCAGAATCAGAGATGTTGCCCCTGGATCTTGCAAAAGGTGTGGTGAGTGGTATATATATTTATGTGTATATATATATATATATATATATACGTATATATATATATATATATGTATATATATATATATATGAAAAGAAGACAGAAAGCTTCACTTTTCTAGTCAAAATCATAGTGTGGGACTCTCTCACCAATAAAATTGAATGAGTTATAAAAATAGTACAGTGAAAAATGAATACCTCACCCTACAGAGTTCAATGTTATATTCTAATAAACAGCACACGAACGATAAATAAAGTTTTACATTCAAGATTTTTTTAATTAAGGAGGAAAAATAACATTAACATAAAGATTCCCTCTCTTACACTTCAAACAGTAATCTATTATAAAAAAAAAAAAATTGACTTTGGCCTCTGTATTCCATCCAAACACACTCAGTCTATCTCATGACTGGCAAGTGACTAGACTCCATCCTCCCCCCTCAAAAATCAACTCGAGTAAAAGTTAACTGGATAGGAAGTTTTTAAGAGATAAATTCCTAGGGTTGACAAATGAATAGCCCTGCACAATAGAAAACTGTTACTTAGATTTTAGCCATCTGGCACGTAAGCATTTAAGATTCATTTTCTCCCCTTTTTCACGACACGTCTAGCCAGCTAACAGACCAAACTGTTTGAAGGATGTTATCTGGCCTCGCCAGCATTGTGACTCCTTGTCTAAGTTAGGCTCTTCTGCATACCAACTCACTAAGGCTTTTTCACCACTCTTGTTCCCCTCCAAATAAAACCAACCCGTCTGCTAGGCATTTAGTTAACACATTATGTACACATAATAAGATGTTGTGCACTCTGCACAGATGTATAAACCTAAAACATAGCATTATCGTAACATCTTCCAGTTCAGCTATTTTAAGGCTGCTGTACTCCCATATCACAAAGCCTTGCTATTTATACACCCCTGCATATGGAAGACTCATCCCTCCTGGTGAGACTGTAGCCCAATGTACACAGCCGACAAAATTACAGGCCCCGAACTTCTCTACACTCACCCTGGCTTGCTTATCTTCCTTGAATGCAAGCCAAGTTTATTAATAATTTTTTAAGTCAGAAAGAAAATGCAACAATTTTGATTTGACAAGAGGACGTAAAGAAACAAGATAAACAAGAAGAGCAGCCAATCTCAACCCAGAAGGTGAACCTCCCAGGTCGAGGCAGCTAGGGAAGCAGGGGGAGGGCTTGGTGTGCTAACCCTGCTGTGCCACAACTCCAGGTGTGATGGCTGTGTTCCTCAGCTGGCCTCGCCGTTCACAAATGTACCGTGGAGCAGAGTGAATGCACATCCTGACTGGCAGCTGGAGAAAAGACATCCTCTAAAATTATTTTAAAGCATTCTTTAGGAAAATGATGAAGAAAATGTATTCAGTTAACTTTCTAGACTACATGAAGAATTTCTTTAAATGAATTTGGTAGGTTACCCTGAGCCATTTTAGACTGGATTCACTGGCAAACTTTACTTTTAGTAGACCACCAGTGTTAGAAGTATCAACGCTTTCATTTTCTACCTTTCCAGGAAGAGGAAGACAGAGAGATCGTGAGTACTAGTATCCCATCTCAAAAAGGCAGAGAGCAAATGGTCTGCAAAGCGAAATCCTTGGTTTAGATTTTATTTGGTCAAAGGACTCCAGAGAGAACGACTGCTCTTTAAGGCATGCCTTTGGCCAAGATGCCAAGGATAAGAGTTGGGAGAGCTATCTGGCTAGGAGGCCAGATCTTACCTATGTCGGATGCCTGGCCTCTATTTCCACACAAGGTCCCCAGGAGCACAGGGAAGGAGAGGCAGTGCAATGAAGGCTCATAAATTTCCCCTTCGCCCAGTCCCCAGGGACCTCTCACAATCTTTGTGGGCCTGAGGCCTTATAATAGGAATAAATCAGAGCCAGGCATCTGTATCCTGTGGGGAAGTTACTCTACTATTCATGATGCAGCTACAAAGGTTTCTAGTTCTAGGTTTTTTATGCAACCCAATCCCTGTTCTCCAGACTACACGACTTCACTGGCAGAAGCACAGGTAAAAATCTCCAACATCTGTCACTTAAACAGGGTAAAATACCACCTGTTGCTTTTACCTGAAAGGGCACTTGTTACCTAAGAATAGGTGTCAGCCATGAGAAGCCCCAGCATGTGGAGTCTCCCTTCCTCTGCATTCTCACCGTGCACATAGCCACGCACCACCCTTTTCCCACCCATCACCACTGGACTGGCACCCGCTCAGAACTGGTGTTCTGACACAGAAGAGACAGACAGATCTATAGTTCAGGACCCAGGGACTCTGACAGTTTCTTTGTTTGGGGCGCTTTCCTGGCATATAAAACATTAGAAGGCTGCCACTCAAGAGGGTACCAGACCCCCGTTTCACTGCTCAGTTAAAGCGAGGGCTAGATTCAAATTGCTCCTGCAATTTCTGCCAAGGAGGGCACAGAGCACTGCCCTGCTGGCTGGACTTGAGGAAGCAGGGCAGTCGGGTGGGCTTGCCTTTGTAACATCGTTCCATATCAGAAGCTGATGTGTTGCCATGACTTTTTTTTTTTTTTTTTTTTTCGGTACGTGCGCCCCTCACCGCTGTGGCCTCTCCCGCCGCGGAGCACAGGCCCCGGACGCGCAGGCCCAGCGGCCACGGCCCACAGGCCCAGCCGCTCCGGGGCACGTGGGACCCGCCCGGACCGGGGCACGAACCCGCGTCCCCCGCATCGGCAGGCAGACCCTCAACCACTGCACCACCAGGGAAGCCCGCCATGACTTTTTTTAAGCTATGTTCTCAGTATCTCTTTAGACAGAGAAACAATACTATTTCTCTGGTTACAAAGACCAATTAATTAGATTCAAGGGCAAAATGGACAAGTCATTATAGGCCATCAGAATGACAGAATATGATCTGTGTGTGTGTGTGTGTGTGTGTGTGTGTGTGTACATATTTTCCTTCCCACTTAGTTCTGTGTTATTTTTCAAGGTAAATATGTAGCTTAAACACATTTTATTCAGTGCCATATCATTTGTCGAGATTCGTTTAAAGCAAACACATGGCCAGAAATATTACTCAGCCGTAAAAAGAAACGAGTTATCTGTAGTGAGGTGGATGGACGCAGAGTCTGTCATACAGAGTGAAATAAGTCAGAAAGAGAAAAACAAATACCATATGCTAACACATATATACAGAATCTACAATTTAAAAAAAAGGTTCTGAAGAACCTAGGGGCAGGACAGGAATAAAGATGCAGATATAGAGAATGGACTTGAGGACACAGGGAGGGGGAATGGTAAGCTGGGATGAAGTGAGAGACTGGCATGGACATATATACACTACCAAACGTAAATTGATAGCTAGTGGGAAGCAGCCACATAGCACGGGGAGATCAGCTCGGTGCTTTGTGACCACCTACAGGGGTGGAACAGGGAGGGTAGGAGGGAGACGGAAGAGGGAGGGGATATGGGGATATATATATATATATATATATATAGCTGATTCACTTTGTTATACAGCAGAAACTAACACACCACTGTAAAGCCATTATAACATCCAATAAAGATGTTAAAAAATAAAAAAATAAAAAAACATGGCCAGAGAAAGGGTGCAATTTTGCTTCCATAAAGACTCACTAGAACAAGGCTAAAGAGAAGACAGATTCGCATTCATTCCTTGCCATTTGCAAATTGCAATTACTCATGCTTGCCTGGTCCCCAGTGAGTCACCAGCTGAACTCCAGGCACAGCAATACAACCTCTGCATTTACAGGGGGTTCTAGTGTGGCTCATGCAGAGGTCAGCAGACCGTCAAAAGTGACACTCTCCAACCACTGCTGCCTCTGAAATATACCTTGGGAATGTCTGTCTAGAAGGATTAAGGTCATTCTGATATCTTACAAAAAAACAACTCCATTTACCTCAAAAGATGAACAGTCTGTAACAAATACAGTTGAGGAATACGGATACCAAACCAAATGCTGACTATTAGATGTGTAAAATAGGAAGCATAATATGCCATCTATTCCACCATGAGGAAGGCAGGAATTCATCCCACACTAACCTCTTAGCTGAGGCAAGTCACTTGGTTTCTAATTGGTTCATTTTTCCTCTTAAGACACAGAAATGCTGATTCTCTATCCTTCTAATAATAAAGTTACCATGTTGTAGCTCTGGAGACCTGTGAGATCACTGAGCGCAGACCCCACTGAGTGCAGCACAGGGCTGCAATTATGCCATCCAAGACAAACAGACATTTGTCTGTTTTCTAAGGCATCCAGGGAAAGACTTTGCAAACACTCTTAGTACTGTAATCTAGATCTCAGAACTTTGCCTCTGCTGACTAGAAAGTTGCCTTGTGCAACTGAAGCCCATTCTACTTGTGCTCCCAGGAGATCATGGAAAATAGCTGGTCATTACATAGGATGAAAATAATTTCTGAAATGGTGTCACAACCAGTTCAAGTGTGAAAAAAATTAACCAACTAACTGTTTTATCAAGTCAATAATCTCCCACAAGTATATGGCAAAACTTCTTTCCCTGATTTTCTTATTTAGGACTGAATTTATACTATACTCAACGTGGACTCAGCTGAGAAAATTAAGCAGAAACATAAATTTTTCTTAGTTTTATGTAAACATGTACAATTTATTATTGTTATTATTACTATATAGACCAAGTATTTGAATTATGCCAACTCAGTGTAAGACATTCCTTTTTTTTTAAATTTATTACTTTTATTATTTTTTCTTTAATGTTTTTATTGGAGTATAATTGCTTTACAATGGTGTGTTAGTTTCTGCTTTATAACAAAGTGAATCATTTATACATATACATATATCCCCATATCTCTTCCCTCTTGTGTCTCCCTACTTCCCACCGTCCCTATCCCACCCTTCTAGCTGTTCACAAAGCACCGAGCTGACCTCCCTGTGCTATGCGACAGCTTCCCACTAGCTATCTATTTTACATTTCATAGTAAGATGTCCATATATAAACTACCACTCTCTCACTTCGTCCCAGCTTACCCTTCCCCCTCCCCACGTCCTCAAGTCCATTCTCTACTAGGTCTGCATCTTTATTCTCTTCTTGCCCCTAGGTTCTTCATGACCTTTTTTTTTTTTTTAAGATTCCATATATATGTGTTAGCATATGGTATTTCTTTTTCTCTTTCTCACTTATTTCACTCTGTATGACAGACTCTAGGTCCATCCACCAATTTCGTTTCTTTTTATGGCTAAGTAATATTCCATTGTATATATGTGCCACATCTTCTTTATCCATTCATCTGTCAATGGACACTTAGATTGCTTCCATGTCCTGGCAACTGTAAACAGAGCTGCAATGAACATTGTAGTACACGACTCTTTTTGTATGCTGTGGCCTCTCCCGTTGCGGAGCACAGGCTCCAGAAGCACAGGCTCAGCGGCCATGGCTCACAGGTCCAGCTGCTCTGCGGCATGTGGGATCTTCCCAGACCAGGGCACGAACCCGTGTCCCCTGCATCAGCAGGCAGAATCTCCACCACTGCGCCACCAGGGAAGCCCTGTCTGCTAGTATTTTGTTGAGGAATTTTGCATGTATGTTTATCAGTGGTATTAGCCTGTAGTTTTCTTTCTTTGTGACATCCTTGTCTGGTTTTGGTATCAGGGTGATGGTGGCCTCGCAGAATGAGTTTGGGAGTGTTCCTCCCTCTGCTATATTTTGGAAGAGTTTGAGAAGGATAGGTGTTACCTCTTCTCTAAATGTTTGATAGAATTTGCCTGTGAAGCCATCTCTCCTGGGCTTTTGTTTGTTGGAAGATTTTTAATCACAGTTTCAACTTCAGTGCTTGTGAT